>NC_087550.1:877476-1482703 GCF_036250125.1 Pseudopipra pipra
TGGTAGGGGGGGAAGTAGGGGGGGTGGGGGGGGAAGGGGGGGAAGGGGGGGGTGGGGGGGGGAAGGGGGGGGGTAGGGGGGGGGGAAGGGGGGGGCAGGGGGGGGGAAGGGGGGGACTAGATTCTTAAAGATTCTTAATGATTCTATTTTATCTTTGTATATGTATAGTATATATAATGTGACGCATGTATAAGAGCTTGATTTATTACTTGATCTAAAAGTACTACCTTTCAATTGCAATTTACGTTTAAACAGCTATCAATTAAAAATTAATCTATTAGTTTTTATACAAGATGTTATCTTATAATAAATTTTTTTACTGTTAAGGGATGTGCTTTTATAAAGTCATGGATATTGGTTTTTATATTTATATTGTTTATAAAGTTTTCCAAACGGTAAGTGTAATATATATATACCATGTGCATACTTATATGTTAAACGATTCTTTCCACCCCTTCCCCTGTCTTTCCGTTTTATATATTTCCTATATATATTTAACATATATAAAACATAAAATATTAAAACCAAAAAAAAAGTTATTCCCTAAATAAAACAAATAAGTATTGTAATTATATTATACAACCAATTAAATACACAAAAGCTTATAGCATTTAATTATTAATTAACGCTTATTAAAAAAGTACTAATAAAATGCTCCAATACATTAAAATTAATAAGCAAAAATGATTGCTTCTACAACAGCATGCAGTATAAGTTAATAAACTAAAGTAATTACGACATACTGTATGAAGATAATTCATATATGTCACATTATATATACTTCATATATACAAAGATAAAATAGAATCATTAAGAATCTTTAAGAATCTAGTCCCCCCCCTTCCCCCCCCTCTTCCCCCCCCTACCCCCCCCTTCCCCCCCCTTCCCCCCCTACCCCCCCCTTCCCCCCCCTTCCCCCCCCTACCCCCCCCTTCCCCCCCCTACCCCCCCCTTCCCCCCCCTACCCCCCCCTTCCCCCCCCTTCCCCCCCCTACCCCCCCCTTCCCCCCCCTTCCCCCCCCACCTCCCCCTTCCCCCCCCCTCCCCCCCCTTCCCCCCCCCTACCCCCCCCTTCCCCCCCCCTCCCCCCCCTTCCCCCCCTTCCCCCCCCTTCCCCCCCCTTCCTCCCCCGTCCCCCTCGCCTTGCCTCCCACCCCCCCTCCGCCACTACTCCCCCTTCTCCTTCCCCCCCCCCCGCCTTCCCCCCCCCTTCCCCCCCGGGCAGGGGTCCCGGGATGGGAGGAATCGCGGGGCGGATCTCCCCGCTCTGACCCCTCCCACCGCGGGACCCCACTCCCCCGGAGGGGGTTCCCCCCGACCGCCCCCCGGGGCGGGGAGTCCCGAGGTGGGAGGGGCCAGAGGGGGGAACTCGCCCCTCCTCCCCTCCCACCCCCGGGACCCCCCTTTCCCGGAGGGGGCCCCCGCCCCCGACCGCCCCCCGGGGGAGGGAGTCCCCGGGGTGGGGAGGGATCAGTGGGAGGAGTTCCCCCCTCTGACCCCTCCCACCGCGGGACCCCACTGCCCTGGAGGGGGTCCCCCAGGCCACCCCTCAGGGCGGGGAGTCCCGGGATGGGAGGGGCCCGACAGGGGGAAAACTCCCCCCTCCCACCCCGGGACCCCCTTCTCCGGAGGGGGGCCCCGACCCCCGATCGCCCCCCCGAGGGACGGAGTCCCGGGGTGGGAGGGATCAGTGGGAGGAATTCCCCCCTCTGACCCCTTCCACCCGAGGACCCCACTCCTCCGGAGGGGATCCCCCTGCCCCCCTCCCCTGCCCCCTCCTCCTCCCCCCTCTCCGAGCCCCCCCTGCCCCCGCCCTCCTCCCTCCTCCCCGAGCCCCCTCCTCCGGAGGGGACCCTCATCCCCTGCCCCCCCCGCCTCCCCCTCGTCCCCCCGCCTGCGGAGCCCCCCGTGTGATGTCGGGACGGGCCGGAGCCCCGGCGGTGTCGGGCGGTGCTTGTGAACTGCAGGGGGGACCCGCCGAGCGGGCCCGGCCCCGTGGAAAGGGGGATCCAGGGGGGGCGCCGGCTCCGGCCCTCGCGGCTTTATTAAAACCGGCGCCCCCAAGCCCGCGGCTGCGGGGACACGGCCCGGGGGACAGGGGGACGGACGGGACGGGCGGGGGGGCAAGGACGGAGCGGGGGTGCGGGCAGGTCGGGCTGTGCAGCGGAGCAGCGAGGGGGGAGCAGGGGCAGGCAGCGGGGGCCGGGGATAGGTGGGGGGGCCGGGCTGTGCAGGAGGGCAGCGACCGGGGAGAGGCGGCGTGCGGGGAGCGGGTGGAGGGTGGGGAGGAAGGGAGGGGACGAAAAAAAGGGGGAAAAGCAAAAGAAAGGCAAGAACAAAAGCAAAGAAAAAGGGCCGCGGCAGCGAGAGGCTCCCGCGGCGCTGCTGCCTCCCCGCGCACTGCCCGAGCAAAGAGCCGCGGGGGCGAGTTCCGGCGCTTAAATACCCCCGCCCCGACCCGCCCCCTGCCCGTCCCCGCCCCGCGCACCTGGACGGGCCCCGCCTCGCACACCTGTGCGGGCCCCGCTCCGCCCCCGGCCCCGCCCCGGCCCCGCCCCGGCCGCGCCGTTTAAAAGCCGGCAGAGCCGCGCTCGTCCCGAGTTTGTGGAGGAAGCTCGTACTGGGATGCTGCGGGAGCGATCGGCGCGTCGGAGGACCGAGGGTGGCGATGGAGCTCGGCAGGAGGACCGGGACAAGGATCGGGGCCGGGACCGGGACCGCGTCCGGAGGAGCGAGGTTGGTTTGGGGCTGGGATGGGGCTCGGCATTCGGGACGGAGACCAGGATCGGTGCCGGGCTCATCCCAGCCCGGCCTCGCCGCCTGTGCCCCGGCAACGCGGGCGAGAAGAGCCGCTCCGGGCCGGGCGCTGGGGCCGAGCGCGGCGGGGCCGCTCGGGCCGGGGCTCTGCCGGGGCCCGGTCGGGGGAGAACGGCGGCGCTTTCGTCGTGCAGACGCGGAGCCGGGGCTGGGACCGGCCGGGGCACGGGGACACGCCGGGCTGGCCCCGGGACCCCCGAGGAGGGGTGCCGCCCGTACCCCCCGCGGGATCGGAGCTTTCCCGCTCGGGCACCCCCGAGGCCACCGCACCCGCTCCCGGGGCGAATATCGCCCGCCTCCCCCTTCCACGCGGCCCCAGGAGGTTCCCGCCCGCAGGGCCCCCCGGGAACGAGGGCTCTGGGGCCCGCCGGGGCTCCGGCCGCGGGGAGCCGGGGGCCTGCCGGGGAGGGAAGAACGGCCGCAGCCCTTTCCCCGTTCCTCCCGTGCTCCGGGACCCCGAGCAGAGCTGCCCGTCTGTCCCCGTGTCCCTGTGTCTGTCCTCAGGCGGCCCCAGGAGCCGGCACTGACCGTGCCGCGGGTCGGGCACAAGCTGCTCCCAGCTCTGGCTGCGGAACTTCGGCAATTACCGACAGCAGTTCTTTGCCCTGCCATCCATAAGGGGCAGCTCAGCTGACACTTGCCAGGTGAGACCTAAGGCTCTCCTTCCTCTCCCCCGCTTCCTCGGCAACTCGCACCCTCCCGGGGCAAACCCTCTGGTTTTTCAAAATCCCGTTGAAACGTTTCCTCTTTATTTGCAGACGGGGGAAGGTCCTGCCTGGGAGGGAAACGGCTACAGGGGAGGAAACCAAGAAATGCTCCAACCGGACGGTGCTGCGCGAGTCAAAAGAGGGGCAAGACCGCAGAGAAATACAGTCAGGAAATGCGCTTTTATTCAATCTCTGCAGGAGCCCTTCGCAGCCACGGGCCGGAGGGAGCGCGGCCGGCTGGGCTGTGCCCGGCTGGGGACGGGCACCAATTCATCACTGCCCTGCTCAGGGAGGTTTTCCGGCCCCGTCCGGGCTTCACCCAACGGCTGCAAAGGTGCTCGTGCGGCATCCGAGCTCATTTCCAGGGATAAAGGAGCCAAACGACTCTGGAGGGATCCCTCGCTCCGAGGCAAAGGCGTCGGTCGAGTGTCGCCGCCTGGTCCCGCCTGCGGGGGGAGGCTCACCTGTCTCCTCCAGGTGAGCGTTTGGATCCCAAAATGCCGGGGGGGGCTCAGGTCGGGGCCGCTTTTCGGGCCCGGAGTTGGACGGAGCCCTCGGCGGCTCCTGCTTCCCGCCAGGAATGTTCTTGGGGCTCCCTGGGCAGTCCCAGCTGGGCAGGGAACGCGGGCCGGGAGGAGGCCGGAGCGACAGACAGACAGTGACCCAGCCCTGCTTGGGCTTCCTATTGCCGGGGAATGGATGAGCTGTGCCCTGGAGCTGTGCCCTACAGCCCCCGTGGGGTGGGCACGGGGAAAGGGCTGCCCGCGGCTCCTCAGCCGGGCGCTGCTCTGAACGGGCCCCCTGAGATGCCTCACCCTGGACACGGCCCAGTGACAGCCCCAAAGGACCCAAAGAATCCAGCTGGCACTCGGCAGTGTCGGCACGGCGGGGCTGCAGAGCAGCGCTGCAGCCATTCCCAGGGCCCACCTCCCAGAGCTGCCCCGCGCCCCCCACGTGTGTCCCGCCCGCCCCAAATCCCTGCCCTTCCAGCCGGAGCCCAGCAGCCAGCAGCAGCCGTAAAGCCAGGGCCATGTGTCCTCAGCGGCACTAAATCCCGAGCCAGAGCCCTCGGAGATACCCGAAAAGAAAAGGGGGTGCTTGGAGAAGGTTGGATGCAATTCGCAGTTTTCCGGGGACCCAACCGCACCTGCAGAACCCGTGGACAGCTGGAACAGGTGGGTCAGAGCCGAGGTGCCCTGAAGGCAGGGCTGTGCATCCCTTTCCTCGGGGAAAAGAACTCCCCGGGGCCGCTCCCGAGGCTTCGAAGGGACAGCGGCTTCCCGGCCCGGAGAGACGTCCTCGCCCGTGCTCAGGGGCTGCCTCGGCCCGGGCCGGGAGTGCGTCCGGCCCCCGCCTTCTCCTGGGCCATCACATCCCCTGGAGCCCGGCCCGGGGCGGAAAACCGGCCCAATTCCAGGGAACTCGCTCAAGTCCCCCCAGGGACACCAGCGGGGCCGGGGGAGGAGGGTTATAAACAGCAAGGTCTGTGGAATATCAACCTGTTCTTGTCCCGATCCCGCTGAGCAAACCTGGAACCGGGGCTGCTTCCTGGCAAACCTGGCGTTAGAGGAGCAGCTCTGCGGGGGAAGATCCAGGCTCCAGGAGGCACTGGGAGGCTATTGCAGCAGGAATTCGGCCTGGAATTGCGGGCTGTAGGTAGAATTCATCCAAACCTGCAAAGCTGAAACCGGAACCCAAACCTGGGCCCCACGCAGAGAACAATCTTTGTGCTGCCCTGTCGGCCAAAGCCGCTGCCCTGAGAGATCTTGGCAGCCTGAGGGAGGGCATTCTCTGCATCCCAGCAACCTCCATCTCCCAAGGGGACAATCCAAGTCCCACCCAATTCCTTTTGCCTTTCCCCAGGGACACTGACCCTTATTTGGTCCTGCTCTCCCACGGTTCATTTTGGGGGATGAGTTTGTGCTGGTTTAGGTTCCACAACTCCACCCACAGCTGGAGGTTTGGGGTTGTGCTTCTCTAATCCCAGCAGGTTCCCTAAGGAGCCAGATACTCCAACAATCCCCTCGTTTGACTTTCTAGGTGAATTGTGCACAAGCCAGTCCCCCATTCCCTATCCAGGCTGTGAGTGCTCGTGCCCTTGGCACAGTTGGCTCTGGCTGGGCAGGAGCTGAGAGCAGGACACGGGGCAGAGTGGATCAGCTGCCCAGGGAACCTCCAGGAGATGAAGCTACGGGATCCTCGTTCCAATCAAGGGAACACATTCTGTCTCTGGCAGGAGCCGGGAGCCAAAGCAGATCCCTCCTGGCCAGGCTGGGGGGCAGCAGTTGGATCCACTCTGGGGGAAAGCCCCTGTGCCTGCCAGGAGCTCTGACTCTGTTTGTCCTGCCAGCTCCTGACCAGTGTCAGGGCCACTGGGAGGGATTCAGAATCCAAAGAAACCCCAAATCCTACCGCGGGATTCAATCAAAGGAAGAAAGCCATTACTGTCATAAAAAGCTTAAAAAGCTGTTAAAAATTCTAGGACAGCAATACTGGGATTCCCAGGAAACTTAGTAGTGCTCTTGGTTCCATTGCAATGTATCTTTAGTCCCTCAATGAGCAGCTTGGAGAACTTCCCCTGGGATTTGGAGGCTGAGCAGGGTTTGCTTTGGATTGCCTGGCACCTCTGGCCCCAGCTGGTGCAAACATAACTTGAGCCAATGTGGTTAAAAACACTTTCCCACACAAACAGGTGGTGTATCCCCTAGAAATTACCCCAAGTTTGCAGATAAAACCTTCATCTCTGTCCCTCCTCAGTTATCCCAGGTTTTCCTGGCTGGGAGCTACAAGGAGGCTGTAAATTCAAAGGCAGAAAGAGAAGGTCTGTCAGCAAAAGGCACAAAGAAGGGGACAGCTTTCAGAAAACATTTCTGCAATCCAATGAATACCTCATTGAGTACCTCATTTATCCTTCAAAATATTCATTCTCTTCCCTGGGCGTTCCCTCAAGTTTTACCTTCAAAGGTTTCCCCTCCTGCCCACCCCTGACTGCCTCAGTGTCCATCAGGAGGTACATCCTCTCTGCTGCAGGTCACACTGGACCCACTGCATTTTCCCGACCCCTCCACATCTCAGCAACTCACTTCTACCTCAAGATGTTCATTCTCTACCCAGCAGATCCCCTCCAGTTTGCTCTCAACACTTTCCCCACCTCTCCACCACCCAGGAACTCATTTTCACCTCAGAAGATTCACTCTCTGCCCTGCAGATTCCCACAAGTTTTACCCCCCACATTTTCCCTGGAGGTCCGCAAGGTTTACCCCAGTTTACCCCAGGAGGTGCATTCTCTCTCCTCCACGTGACCTCTGATTTTACAAACAGAAATTTTCCCTCCCTGCCCACCACTGACTGCCTCACTTTACCTCTAAATGGTCATTCTGTCCTCTACAAATGACATCAAGTCTTACCCCCAACATTTCCCTTCCTCTACATCACCCATTTTCTCTTCCTGATGCCCCAAATTTCCATTCCATCCCTACACATTCCCTGAGTGTTTCCCTCCCAAGCATCCTTCCCTTCTTCCCTGTTTAATAACTCACACTCCAGCCCCAGGCTCTCCACTCCCCCCTCAGTGGGACCCCTCCAAAATGCCACCTCTCTCCCCTCTGCAGCACTTCACCTTTTCCTACACAAACAGTTGCTGGGTCCCCTCGAAATTACCCCAAGTTGGCAGCTACAGATGTCACCTCTGTCCCTGCCATGTTCTCCCAGGTTTCCCCAGCTGGGAGCTGCAAGGAATTCAGGCCAGGGAATGGACATCAGGGAACAGCTGTACATGCAAAGGCAGAAAGAGAAGATCTGTCAGCAAAAGGCACAAAGAAGGGGACAGGGTTCAGAAAACATTTCTACAATCTAATGAATAACTCTTTCCACTTTCCCAGGGAGAAGAACAGGAACTCACAGCCACCAAGGCCTGACAGTCCCCTGCAGCCAGAGCTCAGCACACAGCCAGAGAGGCAATTCCAGCATCTAAAAGAAAAAAAAAAGAAGGAAAAAGTGATTTATTTTGTTTTAAAGTTACTTTGAGTTGTTCACAGCAAAGCAAGTCTTGCTCTGGTTTCAGTTGGGTGAACAGTGAGCGCTGGGCACAGGGCATGTCATTAATGCCCAGGGGATGGGGCTTTGTGGGGGAGGGAAGAGCAGCTGATGGAGTTGCCCAGTCCAATTCCTGCCCAAGGCCTGATGGCCCAGGACAAACCCTCTGGCAGGCAGTGGTTTTGTTCCCTCTCATGGTCAGTGCCCAGTGTGTCCCTGTGGGCAGTGCCAGGCTGGGGACAGGCACACGCAGCTGGCAGCACTCTCTGCTTCAAAGACACTTCTGGCCTCCTTGGCAAACTGCCTCTGACACGCTGCTTCCTTAACAGGAGCACATCAAACTCATTGAAGCCAGAGAGGAAATTACAAACAAACAAACAAAAGACCCAAAGAGATGCTTTGCATTCATCATTCCAAAGGACATTCTCCACAGATCAGAAGCAAGTACCAATACCTTGTCCTCTATTGAAAATTAATGACTTGAGGGGCTGGACATGTCCAGTGAGGGTTCAGGGGTCTGGTGGGTCCTTTATGGCTGATCCCGACCGGCCCAGGCCAAACCCAACCACCCCCATGGCTGCTCCATCCCAGACCTGGGGGCAACATTCAGACAGTTTGGAAATACTGCCCTTCCCTGCTACTCCCTCCTTCCTTACACATCCAGTGCCCAGGGAGCAAATGCCAACAGCAGGAGGAGAGAAACGTGTCCCTGTGACTTACCCCACCCCACGGGCAGCACCAGGAGCCCCCAGCCCGGCCGGCGGGGCTGCAGCCTCTTGCCTTTGGCTGCTCCCAGCCCAGGGCACTGGGCAGAGCTGGGCTGGAGCAGGGCTTTGGCCTGGCCTGGAAGAGAGGAGAACAAGGCAATTAAGGGCACTGGGCAAGTCAAAGGCTCCTGCCCTTCACCCTTCTGCTCAATTGCTCACTAGAGAGTTTTAGCCATGAAAAATCCAGGGGGGACAAAAAATGAAACGTGGCCTTTTCCAGCATTTTTATTCCTCTCTACTTCAGGCACTAAAAGGAGGCTCATCTTTCTTACTGCATTCCTTGCCCCATTTGAACAGAATCCTTTTCATTCCAAACCTCCCTTGGGAGTCAGTCAATCCTCTGCCACTGGACTTTGGGCAAAGGAAGAGACATTTGGGATGATGGACTCCAGGAAATCTGGGAAAGAAACCTGATAGGAAAAGGTCTCATGGCACTCCAGAACTCAGAAATGTGTTCATGCCCTCCCAGCCCACCCCCATTCTGTGCCACCCACCTGAGCTGGGCAGGTGAGGCCAAGGCTCCCCTTCCTGCTGCCAGTCACCGTCCCAGCACATGGATCCCCGTGCTGGGCAGCACTTGGGAAAACTTGGGAAAGGCAAAAGGAAAATGGCACTGCCTGTCAGAAAACAAGTGTCTGTGAACATCCCTTCTGGACAAATGTAATCCCATCCCTCTGCTCCAATAAACCCAGGGCAGGCAGGTCTCTCCAGCCCAGGGAGAACAGGAAGGAGAACTGCAGGAACACAGGCAGGCACGGGCAGCTCTTGGCACTGATTCCCTGCAGACCTCTCTGCACTTGGGGCTCTTGGCACTTCATTTATAAAGAATGGGGGGGGCAGCAGCCCAGGAATGCCCCTCAGAAACAGGGGCCTGGGCAGCTGGAGATTAGAGGAGGGGAGTTGTGAGGGGAGACCCGGAGAGAGAACAGGAACAGGGGTTGTTTGGGAACAGGCTGTGTGTCCAGCAGGGAGGGGAACTGGAAACGCGGGAGGCTGGAGGAAGGCAGGGGGTGAGCACGGGCCTGCCTTGGATGGATCCTTTCTCCCTTGGCTCAGGGGCCTCAGCTCCACCCTCTCTGAGAGCAGCAGGGAACTGCTGCAGGGGAAGAGTTCCTTTAGGCACAAGCAAGTGATGCAGCCACGGGAGCAGGGGAAGAGGGGAGAGGAACTGAGAGCAACTGACACGAAAATGACACAATCACCACTGAAAGGGACTTTATTGAGCTGCAACACAAACACAGGCACAGCAGGCCAGGGCCAGAGGTGCCCACAGTACCCCCAACACAGCAGCTGGGCTGGCAGGAACACCATCTACTCAAGGGATGGAGCCAGGAGCTGACAGTTGGGATCCATCCTAAAGATGCACTCAGGCATCAGGGCCAAGTCCTGCCCAGTCACTGCACAGTTCAGCCCCAGCAGCAGTGGCAGTTTCTGCCTCTCCCTCCAATATCATTTGGGACCCAACAGCTCAAGTCTGTGGCAGACAGGGCACTCCAGGAAACAACTTCCCACCAGTCATGGAATAATAGGAACAGCTTAAACAAACCCAATCCAACACATGGGATACAGATTTAGGGGATACAAAAGGAAATGAGCAAGGCAGAAGTGTGGCTCAGCAGCAATCCCTCCCCACGGCCCCCTCCGGCTCCCCCCCAGCCCACTGGCAGCCCCGGGGCAGCCGATCCCGCAGGCTCCGGCACTGGGACAATTCCTGCGGGTGCCTCCACCCCCGGGGAGGCTGCGGGGCGGCTCCAAGGGGGTCCCGCTGGCCAGGCTCTGCCCACCCAAGCCGGCTTTAGGCCAGGCCTGGCACTGTGGGGCCCTGGGCACGGGCAGGTTCCCGGGAGCTCCCCGTTGGCCACCCCTGGAGCGCTGGGCAGGCGCCCGGCGGGGCCAAGGGTGGAGGGCACGGAGCAGCTGCACACACCTTGGCTGCCTTGGCCCAGCACACACTCACTGCACCTGCAGCCTTCAGCCAGGGCCCCTGAGCACACACAGCCCTGACCCTGCTCCTCAGGGGCAGCAGCCCCAGGGCTCAGTTCTCATCCTTTCCTTTGGTCCTTTGATCCCTGGGCAGGGCAGAGACACGGGAGAAGCACCTTCTTATAATTGATCCCAGAGACAGCAACTCTGTTGTTCATAAAATCAGTACAATAATTACTGTGATTAGTGGATGGATTAAAGTGTTCCAAAACTTTGTAGCAGGTGGTGAGAATCCTGTAAATATGTCCCACCAGTGGGGAGCAGTGAGTTGTTCTAACCTGATGCCCAAAGGTCACTAACTGACCCCTATAGTTACTGTTTGCATTTGGTGATCAAGTCAAGTCTTATTTCAAATTTGCAGGGCAATAATTTGCACTTACTTACATACAAAAATCCCTGGTTGACTTACATTGCAGTGTGTTATTTTTCCAGCACGATATCAGTTGGTGCACTGTAGAAATTCAGGAGACAAAATCCAGTTAATTTTTGCAATCCAGGATGTGAATACGGTCCTCCAGATCAGTTCATTGGTACCCATTAAGTCCTTCTGTGCCTCATTTCTTTGTATTACAATATACACACCATGTCATGTGCACTCAGCCCAGTTCATAAGTTACTGCTGTTCCCCTGTGCACAACAATTACATCTTGGGGAACCATTAGAGAGCTGCCCAAACTCCCCATCACATTCTGGAGTGAAGGGTGGGGGGTAAATACAGTGGGCATCCCTTGTGCTCCTAAATTCAGCACTCGGGATACACCTGGCCCAGCTCTTTGCCATTGGTCACCAAACAATTCCATGTCTCCACTGCCTACAAATCCAATACCAGCTCCTGTTCCTCCCAGTCCCGTGTCCCCCCAGCCTCGCTGCCGGGGGCAAGATGGGAGCACTGGAATCAGAGTAGGGAAAGGAATTTTGTTATCCTGATGATGCTGGGCTGCAGGACACAGGCAGCAGGTACCCAACAGTTGGACCAATATTGGCCTTGGGAGGATGATGCCCAACTGTGCCATCCCTGCCCCAGCTGATCCCTTTGCTCTTTGGGCAGCACTTCCCCAGAACAGCCCAGCAGGCAGAGCCCAGGGGACGGCCCTGCTGCTGTGACTGGCACCGCTCACACAGGGGGACAACGATGCCAGGGAGACCCCCCGGACCCGGCACCGTAAGGGAAACTACAGCACTGCATGGCAACAGTGCTCCCAGCCCCTGGAATCACATCCATCCAATTCCCCTGAGGGCACCAACAGCCGCCCGCACAATGAGCCCGACAGACCCCGGCCCTGCCAGAGAGTCCCCCCGGGCACAAAGAGAGACTGACCCCTGGGCAAGGGCCATTTGCTTCCCAGCTCACCTTGTCCTGGGGACCTGGTTTGGAGCTGCTTTTCCATCTCCATCCAAATCGAACCAAGTCACCCGACCCAGGCACCTTTTCCAGGGAACTGCCCGGGCCAACAGCATCGCCCAGAGGGACCACAAGGGCTGTGAGGATGGCCAGGATCCAGAGTTTCTGTAAGATGTCAAGCTAAAACATGGCAATATCATTCCCTCCACTAACATTTATTCACAGAACATATTCCCATTTTCCTTGTCTGCATTTAATCACTAATTCTGTGATGGTGTCAGCTGGGAGCCAAGTAGCCAAACCACTGCCAACTGACCCCAAATCCCTACAAACCTGACACTGCCCTAGTTCTTCCTGTTTCATTCCCACAGGTACAGTGTCTCACTCAGCACATGGACTACTTTTGCCTCCCCCCATCGTGACTCTGGCATGGGTTATAAGCTCCTGCTTTCCAAAAGTGCTTCCCACTGACAGATGTGGCTGACCCAGCAGTGAGCCATGCATGCTCCCTCTCTGCTCCCAGCACTTGCTCTGGGGCTTTTCCCTATTTCCCCAGTGATTTGTGCTCACTGTCCAGGGGATCTACACTTGTTGCTTCAACCACAGGGCCAGGGGCAACTCCCTCCCGAGGCCTCGCTCCTGCCCCGACCCCTGCTCTGGCTCTGGCTTGGATCCACCATCTCCATTCCATGGGGCTGCCTTCCTGAGCAGGGCCTGGCCTGGGCATCCTGGAGGAGCTTTGTACCCAAGGCCTTAGGGGGATTTCAGGCCCTCTTATCATTTGTTGTTCCCACTAAAGCCCAAGAACATACTCAGAGCCACTTCTCCAACAGGGTCGATCCTGGGCTGGCTTCCAGTAACTTCCTATTCCCAAATCCTAAGGGCACTTCCTTCCTACCTGTAACAGCTCATTAGGATACATGCCCGGAATAAAGACAAGTGCCACAAACATTCAAACACACAAGATATCTTTATTGCAGTGAGAATAATAATAATAATAAACTTAGCAAAGAGAATCAAAAGTTAAAAAAGGATACAAATGAACTGCCTTATCGTGTGGCATTAAAACAAATACTAAGAACAGCATTCAATACAGTACAATATTAACTAGTAAAAAGGGAATTAAAGGGATACCAAAAAGCATCTTAACACAATATTATGGATAACTATTAACACGATATTTGGTTAGTGAAAGGGGAAATTAAAGGGAAAATATGATGAATACTAAATAAAGGGTATTAAAGGAACACTAAAGGATATTTAAAGTCTTCTTTCTCTGTTGCCTCCTATCACTAACCTGTGCCCACCCCCCCAGCCAGGCAGGGCTGTCAGGATCTGCAGCAGCTGGTCGGTGCCCATCCCTTAGCGGGCGTCCCCGCGGAGCAACACAGGCTCGGTGGCAGGATGAGGATCGCTCAGCTCAGCAGTCCTGACAGCCCATTTGATCAGCTCCACATTACACCACGTAGGGCCAGGACGCAGTGTAAGGGGAGGCCTGAATGGCAGCCAAACACCACCTGATCATGGCCTGGTGGCAACAGTCTGGGCCTGCCCTACTTGTAGGGCAAGGGGCCAGCGACCCCTGCCCACATCATCTTCCTCTCACCAGCATCTTTCTCACCCCTAGGGATGACCTCTACCCTTGTGTTTCAAGGGTAGAGGTATCTACCTGGCAACATGTAGCAGAACCAAGGAAGAACTCAGCTCTGATAACAGGGGATATCAGGCTGACTTGCTGAAAAGCACAATGGACCTTCCAATTAGCTTGTGCCATGAAGTTCCATTGTACCATACTCGAGCCGGTTTCACATCCTAATAGGATTTCTTTCTCACACCTCTATGCTCCATTGATCATCTAATTCAAAAGTTCCCCCCTTACATTACCCTACTTCTGCCAGAGGCTCCAAGTGGCATCATTAGCACTGGCAGGAACCTTTAGTTGCCCCTCTCTGGCTCGTATTGGCCACGGGTCCGGAGCCTGTTGAATTGCTCCCTGAGCTGTTTCCAACCCTCCCTGCTGCTCATTTCCCACTCGAACTCACACTTCTGTCCTGGGACTTTATGGCACGGGCCAAGGATTGGTCCCAAAGGAGAACCTTGTTGTCACCAAAAGCCAAACCAACCAATAAACTGCTGGGCTTCCACCTTGCTCTGGGGGGGACCAAGCCTGAAGTCTCCTGCCTAGTCCTGGGCAACACTTCCTGGGGACCACAACACCACTGAGTTCCTAAAAATATCACAGGTTGGGTAGGTGCTTGAATTCTGTCTGGATTAACTCCCCCCCTTTCTTTCCACGTGCTGCACTACTCACTCTAATGGTGCTTGTACTCCCTGAACCATTCCCTCACCCATCCAACCATCCCTTGTCCCCTCTCTGACAAGGACACTGGGTCCAGGTGTTCTGCCACGCTCCCAGAGCACAGGGTGGGACTATGGAGCCACCCCTGAGGGGGAGAAACGTGCCCAGGGAAAGGGAACTGCCCCCAGTGTTCCCCAGCACAAGGCACCCTTGGAAATATCGACTGCAATGGGACACTCAGGGACAGCAACAAGCACTGCACGAGGCTGCTCTGGCACAGGACCAATTCTAGCCTCAGCTTTTCTCTGGACCACTGCACGTTATTTCCCACCTCATCCTGCAGTCAGAACTTGCTGCCCTTGCAACTTTTTAGGGTGACCATAAATCACAGAGGCCTCTGCTCCAGCACCCACGAGGGCCTGAACCGTCTGACAGGATCCATTTTTCCAGGGAATTCAAAGCTCCACCTGAGGACCACAGTCTTTTCTCACCCATCCTTGTGCTGGAGCTTGGCCTCCATCTCACTCCGCTTTCAGTTCTCTCCATGGTTGAACACTGGCAGCCCTGGCCCTGGGTGGAGCTCGGCATCCTGATCCCATCCCTCCTGGCCCCCGGAACCGCTGGCTCAGCAATGGGGGGCCCTCCATTGCCAAGGGCACGGGCCCGGCGGGGCTCACGGGGGAGCAGGAGGGCGAAGGGCTCCATCCCTGCTGCTACAACCTTCCACCACTACAGCCAACAGAGGGGCCTCCCCAGCCCTGCCTCCCAAGGCATCCTGAACTAACCCAGCCCAGCTCCACAGGACAAACTGCTCCCTGTCTGCCCAGTCCAGTCTAATCCCAGAGGCTCCCAGATCATGCAGAACAACTGCCCAGGGGATCAGAGACTCCAGTCCATCTCTCCCTAGCACAGGGTTGGGTGAGTTTGGCAAATAGGGAAACTGAGGAATTCCCCGTTGTTTTCCCAATTTAGAGAGCTCCCTGTCTAGCACGGACAGGGACCCCTGGGATACTCTCAGCAATGCATGAATCCATGGCAGGGACCTTGCTTTGAGCTCCCCAGGGCCGGGCACCCCGAGGATCTCCCCGAATAATCCTTTCGGTGCGCGCTGGAGTCCTCGGGGTGCCCCAACCCGGGGGCCCCAACAGCACTGTCCCTCCAGGGGGCCAATTTGGTCCCAAGGCTTCAATGGACAGCCCAAAAGGCATTTCCAGAGTCCTTCTTTGGAACCCACCAACGTGTACGGGGAGGAAGCCACAAGAAGGCCTCATTTCTAAAGGCAGGGGGATCTTGCCTGTGTCCCAGACTGGTCCGGGGATCTGAGGCCCTTCCCGAGAAAATCTCGGTGCCGGCGTGAAGGGCCAGAGATCCCTTGGAGCCACGGGAGAGCAGGCACAGAGTCCCTCCTGCAGGGCCAATTCTGCTGCCTGAACTCAGCTCTACAAAGAAGCCTCTAAGACTCAGCTGGTGACTTTTAGAAGCCAGGCATTCCTTGCTTACAACACCCAGCCATGATCCCAGCCCTCCACGTATCCTGGCAATCAGCTCCCAAAGGGCACACACAGCTATCTCCACTGCAGCTGATGGCAGGGGTCAGCATTACAGGAGGGTTTATTTTCTTTCCTTGCATTCCTGTTCCATGTTCAGGACATTCTCCAACACTCACTATCATACACACAAACCCTTACAAGGTTTCCAAGGGGCTCCACCGAGGGCCTTCCCAGGTCTGCTCTGTCTGGAGCCCTCAAAGTCCTCAGTGCCTGCCTGAGGAACCTCAAGACAACTCACCTGCTTACACAGGAACTTGGGGCTGCTTGGCTGCTGCCTCACTTCCCTTCTTCCTTCTTTCTTCACCTCCCTTGGTTGGTCCCTTTCAATCCCTTGGCTCAGCTCTGTGCAGTTTCCAGGCTCCATCCCACTGCAAAAAGGATTAGCCCTTGTTACATCTCAACACTCAGATAGCATTCCCACTTTTTTCTTGACACTTGACCATTAGGCCAGTGTCTCATGATTTAAAGCAGAGTTTGACTCCTCAGTGACAACAACAGCTACAGCCCTGAATCCTAACACAGGCTGAGACACAAACACGGATGGGAACTCTGAAGGATCCACTTTGTTCTGCTCACCAACCAAAAGGAGCTTTTTAAATTAAAGAATAAGAGACCCCACATCCTCTTTCTGCAATGCCAACTGCTATCAATGTGATCCACAAGACCTGGAAAGGCCCTTCCCACTTCCCCTGCAGGGCTGGCAGTGCCACCACTGGACACGGCCCCAGTGGCTGGGCAGGAACGGAGGGGCTGGGGCGTCCAATCCATCGGCCCAGGCGGCACCAGGAGTTCCTGCAGTTCCTGAGGGGAGAGCCTCAAGCCAACAAAGGATTATGGAGATAATTTTAAACTTCAATATGCATATCTCCTGGAAGATGGGGACTTTGACAAGGCCTACTGGTGCAACAAGTACACACTCAAGGCTATCTATTAAAAGCATCTACCAGCACTCAAAAGCTGTCACTGTCCTTCTTTCAGGGGCAACTCAGGAAACTCTGTTGGCCAAGAGCCTCCAGGAGGATTTCCAGCTTTTCAGGTTCTCTTTTAACCATTTTTCCCATCACTGTAGCTGGGACTGTCACCTGGCCTACAGGGAGAACAGCCCACAAAGTTCACTTGCAGGGATGCCATTAACTCAAAGTCCCTTGTCAGGGGGTCACACCTTGTCCTTTGTTTGCCCTCCCCACCAAAGATGCTTCCAACAGTTCTGAGACATCTGGCAGACCCAGAGCTCTCCTCAGGGAATGCTTTAGCTGCTTAAAGGCTGCCCTTGCACCATCTAGCCAAGGCAGCAAATGCTTACAGGCTGTTTTTAAAAGCTGGTATAACAGTCTTACCACACATCCAGAGGGAGCAATCCAGAGTCCAGCCCGTCCTACCATTCCCAGGAAGGCAGTTCAGGGGTTGTCTGGGGCTCAGGGAGGAGTCAGGGGGCTTCTCTTCTTCCTTTCCCTGCTTCCCAGATTTTCTCCTTCAAAAGCAAAGGTTTCTTGGCTTTCCTTGCTCAAGGAGATGCAGCAAAGACCATCTTTTAAATCCAATACTGGAAACTCCTCGAGATTGTCATTCAAGGTGGTTCTCTCAGGTCCTGCACTCATCAATCATCTTGGCCATTGCTTTTCTTGGCAGGTTCTTGCATTCACATCCTGCAAGAAAACCAGGAGGAGCCAATTTAGCTGTTACTGCAACCAATCCAAGCTGGCATTCTGATTTTAAAGGATACTGGGTTTGCCTTACCCATATAGATCCCACATCAGGGGTGATACCTACAGGTTCTGCCCTCTTCCACTCTCCTGGAAGTCCACTGGCCCACACCACAGGAACAACTGCAGCTGCCACTTCAGTCAGGACCTTGCTGCTGACAGGAGTTATTCCCTGCACAACAAGAGCTGCTGCTTGGACACATTTAGTTCCAGCAATTACTGTTTCAACATCCCCAGTTTTCAATTTCATTTCTGCCTCAACTTTTCCACTCAATCTCTTCCTAGCACAGGGTTGGGTGAGTTTGGCAAATAGGGAAACTGAGGAATTCCCCGATGTTTTCCCAGTTTAACCCCTGTCACACCAATCACCTTAACACTGCCAGTCCTTCATTCTCCCTCTACTGGGTTAAGGACTGAGGAAGTTGGACCTGTGTCTGACCAGGACATGTGCAAACCAAATGCTGGGGACTGGAACACACACCGGGCACTCCTGCAGCTCTTACAGTGACATTCAAGAGAAAACAGCCAATTGGACCCTCACTGCTCATTTCTTAATCCCAATCCCACACTTCTTTGGCACTTGGAGCACCACTTTTATCACCCAATTCCAGCCCATTAGAGAGCTCCATGTCTAGCACGGACAGGGACCCCTGGGATACTCTCAGCAATGCCTGAATCCATGGCAGGGACCTTGCTTTGAGCTCCCCAGGGCCGGGCACCCCGAGGATCTCCCCGAATAATCCTTTCGGTGCGCGCTGGAGTCCTCGGGGTGCCCCAACCCGGGGGCACCAACAGCACTGTCCCTCCAGGGGGTCCATTCGGTCCCAAAATGCAGGGGGATCTTGCCTGTGTCCCAGACTGGTCCGGGGATCTGAGGCCCTTCCCGAGAAAATCTCGGTGCCGGCGTGAAGGGCCAGAGATCCCTTGGAGCCACGGGAGAGCAGGCACAGAGTCCCTCCTGGGGGCCAATTCTGCTGCCTGAAATCAGCTCTTCAAAGAAGTCTCTAAGACTCAGTTGGAGAGGTTTAGAAGCCAGGCAACCTTCTATTCCTCTGCTCTTCAATCATTCCAGACCGCCAGGTGCCCTGGCAATCAGCTCCCAAAGGGCACACACAGCCATCTCCACTGTAGCTGATATGGCAGCATTACAGGAGGATTCCTTTTTGTTCTCTACATTCCTGTTCCACATTCAGGGCATTCTCCAACACTCACTACCATACACACCTACCCTTAGAAGGTTTCCAAGGGGCTTCACCGAGGGCCTTCCCAGGTCTGCTCTGTCTGGAGCCCTCAAAGTCCTCAGTGCCTGTCTTAGGAATTTCAAGACAACTCACCTGTTTACAGTGTAACTTAGAGGTGCTTGTCTACTGCCTCAGTTCCCTTCTTCCTTCTTTCTTCACCTCCCTTGGTTGGTCCCTTTCAATCCCTTGGCTCAGCTCTGTGCAGTTTCCAGGCTCCATCCCACTGCAAAAAGGATTAGCCCTTGTTACATCTCAACACTCAGACAGCATTCCCTCTTTATTCTTCACACTCGGCCATTAGGCCAGTGTCTCATGATTTAAAGCAGAGTTTGACTCCTCAGTGACAACAACTGACAGCCCTGAATCCTAACACAGGCTGAGACACAAACACAGATGGGAACTCTGAAGGATCCACTTTGTTCTGCTCACCAACCAAAAGGAGCTTTTTTAACTAAAGAAAAAGAGACCCCACATCCTCTTTCTGCAATGCCAACTGCTATCAATGGATCCACAAGACCTGGAAAGGCCCTTCCCACTTCCCCTGCAGGGCTGGCAGTGCCACCACTGGACACGGCCCCAGGGGCTGGGCAGGAACGGAGGGGCTGGGGCGTCCAATCCATCGGCCCAGGCGGCACCAGGAGTTCCTGCAGTTCCTGAGGGGAGAGCCTCAAGCCAACAAAGGATTATGGAGAGCATTTGGAACTTTAATAGGTATATCTCCTGGAAGATGGGGACTTTGACAAGGCCTACTGGTGCAACAAGGACACACTCAAGGCTATCTATTAAAAGCATCTACCAGCACTCAAAAGCTGTCACTGTCCTTCTTTCAGGGGCAACTCAGGAAACTCTGTTGGCCAAGAGCCTCCAGGAGGATTTCCAGCTTTTGGGGCTGTCTTTTAACCATTTTTCCCATCACTGTAGCTGGGACTGTCACCTGGCCTACAGGGAGAACAGCCCACAAAGTTCACTTGCAGGGATGCCATTAACTCAAAGTCCCTTGTCAGGGGGGTCACTGCACACCTTGGCCTTTGTTTGCCCTCCCCACCAAAGATGCTTCCAACAGTTCTGACACATCTGGCAGACCCAGAGCTCTCCTCAGGGAATGCTTTAGCTGCTTAAAGGCTGCCCTTGCACCATCTAGCCAAGGCAGCAAATGGTTACAGGCTGTTTTTAAAAGCTGGTATAACAGTCTTACCACACATCCAGAGGGAGCAATCCAGAGTCCAGCCCGTCCCACCATTCCCAGGAAGGCAGTTCAGGGGCTGTCTGGGGCTCAGGGAGGAGTCACGGGGCTTCTCTTCTTCCTTCCCGCTTCCCAGATTTTCTCCTTCAAAGGCAAAGGTTTCTTGGCTTTCCTTGCTCAAGGAGATGCAGCAAAGGCCATCGTTTATATCCAATACTGGAAACTCCTCGAGATTGTCATTCAAGGTGGTTCTCTCAGGTCCTGCACTCATCAATCATCTTGGCCATTGGTTTCTTGGCAGGTTCTTGCATTCACATCCTACAAGCAAACCAGGATGAGCCAATTTAGCTGTTACTGCAACCAATCCAAGCTGGCATTCTGATTTTAAAGGATACTGGGTTTGCCTTACCAGTAGAGATCCCACATCAGGGGTAATACCTACAGGTTCTGCCCTCTTCCACTCTCCTGGAAGTCCACTGGCCCACACCACAGGAACAACTGCAGCTGCCACTTCAGTCACGACCTTGCTGCTGACAGGAGTTATTCCCTGCACAACAAGAGCTGCTGCTTGGACACATTTAGTTCCAGCAATTACTGTTTCAACATCCCCAGTTTTCAATTTCATTTCTGCCTCAACTTTTCCACTCAATCTCTTCCTAGCACAGCTTTGGGTGAGTTTGGCAAACAGACAAAATGAGCAATTCCCCAATGGTTTCCCAATTTAACCCCTGTCACACCAGTCACCTTAACACTGCCAGTCCTTAATTCTTCTTCTCTTGGGTTAAGGACTGAGGAAGTTGGACCTGTGTCTGACCAGGACATGTGCAAACCAAATGCTGGGGACTGGAACACACACCTGGCACTCCTGCAGCTCTTACAGTCACATTCCAGAGAAAACAGCCAATTGGACCCTCACTGCTCATTTCTTAATCCCCATCCCACACTTCCTTTGCACTTGGAGCACCACTTTTATCACCCAATTCCAGCCCATTAGAGAGCTCCCTGTCTAGCAGGGACAGGGACCCCTGGGATACTCTCAGCAATGCATGAATCCATGGCAGGGACCTTGCTTTGAGCTCCCCAGGGCCGGGCACCCCGAGGATCTCCCCGAATAATCCTTTCGGTGCGCGCTGGAGTCCTCGGGGTGCCCCAACCCGGGGGGCACCAACAGCACTGTCCCTCCAGGGGGCCCAATTTGGTCCCAAGGCTTCAGTGGACAGCCCAAAAGGCATTTCAAGAGTCCTTCTTTGGAACCCACCAACGTGTACGGGGAGGAAGCCACAAGAAGGCCTCATTTCTAAAGGCAGGGGGATCTTGCCTGTGTCCCAGACTGGTCCGGGGATCTGAGGCCCTTCCCGAGAAAATCTCGGTGCCGGCGTGAAGGGCCAGAGATCCCTTGGAGCCACGGGAGAGCAGGCACAGAGTCCCTCCTGCAGGGCCAATTCTGCTGCCTGAAAACAGCTCTTCAAAGAAACTTCTAAGACTCAACTGGTGAGTTTTAGAAGCCAGGCATTCCTACACACTATGAGATAGTTTAAAAGCTTACTGAGTGAAAAAACAAAGCTTTTATCAGTGACATCTGATCTCAAACAGTCAGCTCCTTTCTCCTTTCAGTACAAAATTATTTTCATGGAATCATTTAATAGCAAGTGCCCAGGAACCCCAGACTGTGCTTTCCAGAACAGAAAATAAACAGAGGGAAGGAGCTTTGCACGACTGTAACATACTCTAGAACACACCTGACTTTAGTTTTACTCTTTATGTTCAAATAGAGCAGAAGACAAAAACTCCAGCAGGAGAGCTGGCACATTACCCATGGTGCCCTGAAAGTCCACCTTAAGAGAGCTGGAGAAAAATCGCAGTTGTGCGAGTCCCTTGTGCCTGCAGATGGCTGGGGATCCTCTCCATCCACCTCGTGCTCTCCCAACAGCAGAAAGGGTGACCTCGGGGACACGGTGGCACTCCACATCCTGCTGAGAAAGCAAGGAAACCTTTAGCATAAAGGGGAGTTGGAACCTAAAACTTCCTTTCCTGGGAGCTTTGTGAAGCCTGCAAACAAGAGGGGGGAAATTTGCATCTCCTTTGGTGCAGGTGTCAACAGAGGCCAACAGAGCTTTCACCTTTTTCAGACAACTGTGCCCCTTTTGGCTCCCTGGCAGCTCCAATGGCACCAGAACCCCCTTCCTGCACACCCACGGGTGTCACACACAGGCACCCACACACCTTTGCTCCAGCCCACACGGGGCCAACATTTCCTCACCCTGCACATCCCAAGGGGAGTATTTTTGCTAGAGAGCACAGCAACCCCCCCGTCCTCACAAACTGCCTCCCTGCAAAAAAAGGAATCATTTCTCCTGGACACTCCTCCCACAGTCAAGGGCTTTTCAAATGTGCTCAGGGTCCCTCCCAGCTTCTGCCTGCCCTTGCATTTAAAGGCATGGGCATGTTTCAACAGCAAACCCAGCTCCTCCCTGGCAGTATAAGCCCTGCTCTCACCTGGACAGACTCCCGGGCTCGGCACAGCTGTGGCTCATGGAGCAGCTTCCCAAGGCCCTTCTCTCTCCCCGCAGGAAGCACAACTCGCCTCCGCCCCAGGGGAAACCACGAGCGAGGCTGCAAATGGACACAGAACGAGCAAAAAGCGTTAATCCAGCACCAAAAAAACCCAAGCTGAAGCAGTCTTTGCCTCCTAACCCTGCACAGGGAAAGGGTTTGGAATTCCAAAGCAAAACTTGATCCACCCAGAGAGCACCAGCCCCGCAGTCCTGCCACGGCTCCCCCAGGGTCACCCGGCAGGTAAGGGGTTTACCCGGTCCCCGCTGCCCAGCACAAGGCGCCCCTAAACGCCCCCCGGCTCCCCCGGTCCATAACCCAGCGGCCAAGGCGCTCTCCCCTCCGCAGCCCGGGCAGCAGCGGGGCCGCGCCCTCAGCCCTCACACACAACCGACCGCACCCGCCCCGCCGGCCCTTTATACCGCGGGCCGGCAGCGCTGCCCAATCAGCGCTCGAGCGCCGCCGCCCAATCCCAGCCCGCCCGGCCCTGCGGCCCCGCCCCGCCCGCTCGGCTGAGGGAGATCGGGAACTGGGGACAGGAACCTGCTGCTGGGGGAGAGCCTGGAGATGGAATTGCACACGGGCACCTGGAGCCCGGGCGATTCGCTTGCCTTGGCAAGGCCCTGCGTTGCTCCCAGTCACAGGAAATCTCTGTTTCCCTGCCCATCCCTGGAGACAGGCGGCCCCTAAAATCCCCGGCAATCAGGAAGCACAGGCTGGAGGAGCTGGCAGGACCCAGTGGCCGTGTGTGCTGTGTGACACCGTGTCCTGCAGCCCCACGGACCTGCACAGCAGGGACAGGTCCTGGCAGCGTTTCAGTGCCGAGGCCAAAGCTGGGGCTCAGGGACAGCTGGGGCACGTGGCAGCTCTGGGAATCTCTGCCATGGATGGCTGGGCATTCCAGGACTGCCTGCTGGGCAAAGGAGCTTCTCTGCAGACTGTGGAACCAACAGATCTCATGGACTGTAAGAAGCCAGAACTGCTGCAGGACTGTAGAGCAATCTGGGTCAGAAGAGACAGTTCAAGGTCTCTAAGTCTGACCTCCTGCTCAGGCCACAGTCACCAATGGGATCGGAGCGGGCTGCTCAGGGAGGGATCCAGTCATGTTTTGAAACATTCCACGGATGGGGATACAACAACCTCCCCAGGCAACCCGTTCCATGAGCGACTGTCCTGACAAAATACCTCCCCTCCTATGCGGTTGGAGCAACAGCTGGGCTGGCAGGAGCAGAACCTCCCTGCTGGGCCATTCCCCAGCAGCCCAAGTGCCCTGCACAGGGCTTGGTGCGGAGGCCTGGGCGGCTCATTCCTGCAGCTGGGCATTTTAGGAGCTGCCCTTGCCCCGTCACTGCCAAGTCCCTCTGGCAGTGGTGCAGCTCCTCAGCTGGAGTGCCTCTGAGGGACCCCGGCCACGTTTCCCAGCAGCTGAAGGAAGGGAGGGTCACCCCCCCAAGCTGGGCTGCCTTTCTCTCGCTGCCTTTTCCCCACCTTTACACTGCAGTGACAAGAGCTGCACTTTCCCAGGGAACGGGGCAGTGCCAGGGGAGAGCAGCAGGCAGGAACCCCCTTCTTTTCTGCAGGCCAATGACTAACTGTGTGTGAAGGGACAGCGACTCTGGTACCAACTGCACCTCCCACTTCTTGTCACAGATCGATCTGAGGCACTTGTCAGGTCAATCCCTGCCCTTTTCAGGAGCACCAGGCTTGTGGTCAGTGTCCTCATTGTAGCCCACGAATCCCTCTAGGTGTTAAATCAGCCTCTCTGTCCTGATTCTTCCCATGAAGAATTAGCATTTAATGAGATATACAAATTATCCTGAGAGTGTCTATGTTACAAGCTCAGTTTGGCAGTGTTGCTATCCTGGAAAGTGTGGAACAGTGACTGCCAGTTCTCCTTATGCTGCTTTTAAACACCATCCCTACATTCCCAGGAGAACTCTGGAGGGAGAGACAGAGAGCTTAAAACATGAAACCCTGGCATCGCAATTGTTATTTCTAAGGATGTGTTTCTATCTGATACAGTTGTTGGGGGGATTACTCTGGAGAGTGTTTTGTACCTCAGGCAGTAAGTCTGGTGTATCAGCCTCCTCGTGAGCAGGAACCACGGAAGGAAAAGTTCCCCAAAGGAATGTTCTGTCAGACTGTCAAACACAGCACGGAGGTGAGCAAGAGTGGTGCTTGTGCCCAGCTGAAGTGAAGCACACTTGGATTGGGACTGCTCTGGGAGATGTTTGTTGAGATGGGTATTTCTGCACAGCTTCTTGTGACATGACGAATTTAGAGATGAGCTGATAAAGGCAGTGACACTGTTCTGTCATCACTGAGCTTTTGAGGATTTCAAACCCCTTCCTCTTAAGTCCAGGGGCTCGTTCCCGGGGGTCCGTGCTCGGGGGTTTGTTCCCGGGGCTCGTTGCCGGGTCCCGCCCGTGCCCGCTGCGGGTCCTGGCCGGTGCCGCCTCTCGCCCGGCAGGCGGAGTGGGGGCCCCGCGGCGGGAGGACCGAGGTGGGATTGGGGCTGGGACCCCCCCAGGGAACGGGACACGGTCCCACTCGGGCCGGGGGAGCCGGGGCTGTGCCTTGGCACGGGAGAGCGGTGACCCCGGTGGGCACGGCCGGGACTGCAGCCCCGGGGCGCGACCCAAAAGCGGGGGATGGACCCCAAAGCACGGCTGGGATGAGACAGTGTGTCGGGAGTGGCCATAACCACTTGTCCCTCCCGCAGTCCTCGGCCCTGTCGGTCAAGTCCTGCAGTGCGGACTCGCCGTTCCCGGTAGCCGGAGAGGGCTCCCATCCCCGGGCAGCCCCAACGCCCCTAAATCCCGCAGCTCCTGCTCCCGATCCCGGTGTGCCGGGTCTCCTCATCCCGCCCCTGCCGCAGGTATCTGTACGAGTACGCCAGCGGCTACAGCCAGGCGCCCCTGGGCTCCACCAGGACCTTCCTCTCCATGGTCTCCACCTGCTGCATCTCCCCTGCACCCACCGCCTGCTTCCTGAAGGAGGTGACACCCCTGCCACCACTGGGCTCATCTCCGTGCTGCTCCTTGGCAATCCAGGCGAATCAAGGACGCCTGCTTCCAAATTGCCAGCCACTCTCCCATACCACCACAGTGATCCTCAGATCTCAATTCAATCAGACAAGACTCGACACATAAGGAGCGAAAATGGACATGAACTCTCCCATAAATGCATAAAGCTACTTTATTTTCAGTATACCTTTCATTTTGAAAAATAGAAATGCTAAAATATCATTTCATCTTTTGATTCCATAAAAGTCACAATAGAAAGCTTCATAAAACTGTAAAATACTATAATGTTATAAGGAATTTCATGGTTTGTATTACTGGAAAAAAAAAATCACTTGAATAATATTTGAAATGTTTTCTGATTTTTTCCTTTTTGTTCCACCATCCTGATCCACTTCATTTCATCCCAAGTTTTCATTCTCTCCTCCAAAGCAAATACAGACAATGGCGGGCGGGGCTGACCAAAGGCGGGACAGCAGCCCTGTTTCCCAGGACAGAAAAGTTGTGAGGTTTGGCTTTGAGGTGTACTGTGGTGCACCCTGGGCACTCCGTGGGCATCCAGGGCTTTCTGTGCTGGCACCTTTTCCCTTCGAGGAATCCTCATTGGTATCGGGTTTGGGGGGGCGAGCCGGCAGTGGTGGGTGGGGCTGACCAAAGGGGGGACAGCAGCCTTGTTTCCCAGGACAGAAAGGTTGTGAGCTTTGGCTTTCAGGTGCAGTGTGTGGCGCACCCTGGGCACTCCGTGGGCAGCCAGGGCTTTCTGTGCTGGCACCTTTTCCCTTCGAGGAATCCTCATTTGTATCGGGTTTTGGGGGGGGTCGGGCCAGTAATGACGGGCAGGGTCTGACCAAAGGGACAGCAGCCCTGTTTCCCATTACACAAAGCTTTTGAGGTTTGGCTTTCAGGTGCAGTGTGTGGCGCAGCCTGGGCACATCCTAGGTGTTTGGATGTGGTCTGATCTGTGAAAAGATCTTTGGATTTCTAAAAAGGGTCTCATCTGCTGGGTGGACTTTGTTCTTAGAAGTGTTCTCTCCCAGGTTGAGCCAAACGGGGTTTGTTCTAGTTCAGAGGAGTCAGTTTTAAAGTCAGAGCTGGATCCTGAGTTGTCAGTTGGAAAACTGCAGCTCTCCAATCTGGTACACTTTTTATTGGGAGCCATGCCACTCAAACTTGGCTCAGCAGTCAGCTCCTCCTTTCTCTGCCCACTCAAACACAGAACAAGAAGTCCCCATCACTGGAACTTTCTGAGAGTTTGGCAGCTCTCCCATTCTCGCACCTCCCTCCAGCAGTGACTTTTCCTCCCCAAAAAACAACCCACAGGACCACAAATGTTAATTTACTGCTCGGTTCTTAAAGGTGATGCTCAGTGACAGAATAACCTTGGTGTTTAAAAAGCAGAAGTGTCCATCGCACAAAAACAGCCCCAATAAATAATAACATTATCGACGCTCTTCAAAGTGCAAAGACCGAAAAGAGAAAATATATCTACAATATCTACTCCTGAATGGCTTTTGGGTTATGACTGAAGGACTGGAACAGTGTCACAGCTAGTGGCAATACTCCTCACTGTGTGCCTTCTCTGTGTGTTATACAGAAAGCTCCAGGTTTGTTAGGTTGCAAGGTACTGTACTTTGGTTTTGTTTGCTATGCCTTGAAGCAGTCAGCAGAGTCAGTGGAAAGATTCCTGCTGACTGCTAGGATCAGGCCCACATGCCCAGCCCCCCCAAAAAATCAAACCAAAA
Source organism: Pseudopipra pipra (assembly GCF_036250125.1). Lineage (NCBI taxonomy): Eukaryota > Metazoa > Chordata > Aves > Passeriformes > Pipridae > Pseudopipra > Pseudopipra pipra. Next base: position 904,422 of record NC_087550.1, read on the forward strand.
AACCAAAGATAATAAGTGATCAGATCGATATCAAATCTGATGCCAATGAAGGGCAAAAAAAAAATCTATAAACTCTTATCTACATCAGGTACAATATTAATGAAACTTTGAAAATGCAATCTATTTAGAAAAAGTAAATGTAACTAGAGCTCTTTCTGTGGTTTTATCCATTATGTACAGGGTGATAAACATTACACTTGGTTTCTGTCTCATGCAAGACTTTGAAGAAGTGATAGTGCTTCTGGGCATGCAAATCGCTAGACAAAAGATCCAAGATTGAATAAAATAAGCTTGAAATGATTTTCAAGATGGAGATGCAGATTTTGCCCACAGCATTAATATATTGCAGTTTGGCATCTCTAAATTATAGCTGTGAAGAATGCTGTGAACCTGCTAATTAATAAGACTCTTTTCCTCAGACATTTCATTAACCTAAACTTTTTAGTTTTCTGTAGATTGAATGCATGCATGCCTGTTTTTAACCTTTGCACAATGGCTTCTAATGTTATAATTAATTTATTCCCACTAGCAAGACAAGAATATTGGGCTACAGAAGTAATTCAAAATGAGTCATGCATTATTTATACTGATCAATATTTTTAGTATAGTGTTTTATTTTCTCTCATGGCTTTTCACTGTATAGAAATAATGTATTGTCAAAAATACAGAACTCTAAAATTTAATTTATCATTTAGCTTTAAACAAGAGGCAGGTAAATATTTAGGAGGATCCAGAAGAGAGATGGACGTAAAGAATCAAAAAATACCTTGCTTGCCAGGTAAGTTCTCCAATTAGCCAATGTATGGTATCTTCTAACAGCACCTTATGTGGAACAGCATAAACAGCACCTTTTTGTTTATCCCAGAATCAACAAGGTTGAAAGAGACTTCCAATATCATCGAGTCCAACTGTCAACTCAGCACCACCATAATCACCCCTAAACCATATCCCCAAGTGCCACATCCAGCCACCTCTTGATCACTTCCAGGGACAGTGACTCCACCACCTCTGTCTGGGGAAGTGGTTCCAATGCCAAAACACTCTTTCAGATGTTTTTTTTTAATATATATATATCTAATCTGAATATCCCCTTGTGCAGGATGAGGCTGTTTCCTCTCATCCTTTCACTTGAGACACGGCAGAAGAGACCAGTCCCCTGTGCTGGTGTTTGTGTGTTTGACAATTCACACTGAGAACTGCTGCACTCTGCAGGAGGCTGAAAGCAAGCAAGGGGGTCGTTTTCTCTTCCTATGAGACCAGACTGGTCAAGTTTCTTGGTTTTGTTCTGCTTTGGTTTTTCTCCAACCGTATCCACACTAGAAGAATCACAAGGGCTTGGTTTTCTTATAAACCAGGTTGCAAACGGGCTGTCAGAAAGAGGGCAAAGGGCATTAAAATATGTATTTGCTGTGAGGCTGCAGGGTGACAAATAGCAGCTATCAGCTCTCCTTTGATTTTTAGCCAAGGAGGGACTGAAAGATTGTCAGTAAGGTGAAGAGCACCCTCCCAAACAAGTTGGGAGTAATCATGAGTGGCACAATTTACTGCTGAGAAATTATCCCAGGTTTAATGAATCTGCAGCCTAATTAAACTATAGCCTTTGCATCTTGCCCTTCTTCCCTTTTACCTTATTTTCTTCCTTCTTGATGTGCTACTGGTGATGCCATCACTTTGCAGAGCTCCAGGAGGTGAATTTGCTAGTTCCCTGGCTACCTGCATTCCCAGGCACCCAAAGGTTGTATGTCAGGTTGCACCATTGATGCTGGATGAAATGGAAGGAGTATTGTTCTGTAAATAACTCACCTGTGAAAATAGTGGTTAAAGTTTTGTTTCCTGTGGCAGATGCAGCACTAAATATAACTAGCTGGGTACTTCTTCAGAAGAGATACCAGTTGATGTGAATTTTACTACTGATGTAATTCCTTGTTAAATTAGCTTTAAGTCCTCATGCAAATGAGGCCTCTATTTAATGGGCAAAAGGTATGAGAACACTCCATGTTTGGGAAAATAAGACACTTCTGTAGCTGTAATTGTTTTAGGTACTGTAATGAGGAACTTAAAATATTGATTAAGAGGAATGAGAAGGAGTTGGATTGATACTGGTTAGGAAGAAGGTGTTGTAACTATTACTGATGCAGGCTGTTGCTCTCCATATTTTGGATGCCTGTGATCAGCTGAGTTACTGGAAGAAGACTTTCAGTAAATCTCCATTGGCAAATTTAAACTTACTTTTCTTGCTAATGTATCAGGTTAATGTTAAAGTATTTAGGTTAAATCTTGGCATTGAGCAGAGCTAAACTTCTGATTTTAAACAGTTTATTGTATTTGCTCTTACTCTATTTTTTTTTTCTGTAGTGTCTTTTGTGAAAGTTTCTCATGTAGTGCCCATATATTAATATATTAAATATATTACAGTTCTCCCAGTTGGAGAATTTTATAACAAGAAAGTTTTCTTATGGCATCCTTTCCCCCTCTGTGTCCAGTTTGGGTTTTCAGGTATTCAGTTCTGCACACACTGCTTTGAATTCATGGTATTTTTCAGTGTGCAGATAGCTTTGGTTTTCCTGCTTTAGTATTCATTTTGTTATTCCCCTTGTGATTATTCTGGCTTACTGTGTGTTTATTATATAGCATTCCCCTAATTATATGCTTGCACATTGTAAAGTTTAGGCATTTGAATGTCTATTATGTGCCTATTCTGTGGCTTTTCATAAATTTCTTTCAATATGCTTTGACGCTGCAGTCATCCCAGAAAATATCATTAAAAAATATCATTAAAACCTGTTAAGAGTGGCATTTCAAGTTTGTTTTCTTTGTCATTCTTATTCCATATTTTCCTGCCTAGCATTTTGGCAAAGTGAAATGAAAATTGCAGAATGGCAAGAAGAGTGAGCAAGCCAGTAATTACCTACTTTGTATGCCTATGTTGTGAAGTATTCCATCCTGAGTCTTTTGAAGATTTATGGATGTGTGCTTATTTGGAAGCATGTAGGCTTACAAATTTTTTTTTTCTCAAGAAATGGTCTTGTGCCTGCATCAATCTGCTTAATTCGGATCTTGTCTTACCTAATTTTTTGGAGTAATTAAAAATGAAAGAAGCTGAAACCCCTGTCTAAGTGATGCCCAAACTATGGTTTCACTGCATGGCTGAGTTGAATGGGGGAAGAGATTAGCTTGAAAATAATGGCAACAAAAGCAGAGAAGACTTTTGGCAAAGCCAGCTTAATTCTCAGATGCAGTTCATAGCTTACTCTCATACACAATCATTCCAGCTCAGCTGAGCCTCTGGCTGCTGAGGCTCCAGTTACGTGTCCCAAGCCTAGCTAGTTCTGAGGTCATGCTACCACAGCTGCTGAATGCTCTGCCACCCTCCCAGGATTTGGGAAATTGCTGCCATGGTTGGAGCAGTTTGCCATTTTACCAGTGGAATCAGACTCCCTGCAGATCAGTCTCCTCAGCACTTCAGCTTTCTGGTTCGGCTCCTTGTCTCAAATTGAGAAGCTGATCTGAAACATCCTGTCTCCACTTCTTTTTCTTTCCCCTTTTCTTGTGATTTGTTGCTTTCTAATTTCTGCCAGCAAGCTGTTAAAAGGGGAGAACTCACCAATGGAAAAAACTGCATGGTAAGATAAGGTAAAAGACATTTCTGAAACATTTGTAACCTGGCAAATTACGGAGATGTGCCTCGTTGCACTATCTTCCAACCAGTTGTATGAGATAACTTGGGTAAGATTAAATAAAACAGGAGGATAAGAGTGGCCTGCTTTTTCTTCAAGAAAGAAACGTGTTTTAAAGCACACCTTTAGTCTGTATTTTTGTTTTTCTTTGCAATCATTACAGCTAGATGGTAAATAGCAGGAGTTCAGCGAATCAATACCAAGATGCCTGGGTGTGTGCCCATTGCAGCATTTTCATTACAGCAGACACAGGAGGCATATTTCCAAAGAATATAATAAATCTTTTTGTCTTTGGATCTGAAGATAACATTCAATTGTTTGTGTTGCTTTTAGAAAGAGAATATGACTAACAGAACACTTCAGTTGTTATGACGTGTCAGGAGGAGTTATTGCCACTCAGATGTCATGTAGTAATAGGAAAAGAACATAAAAAGAACATAAAGCCTGAGAGGAAACAAAATAATATTTCATTTTCAGTCTACCATGACATTTTAACATTTTCTGGATCAAATTAAAAAATTTGCCATCAGCAAATTCCAATTTTAAAAACCAATTCTATAGCAGTTCTTATTGAAGCCAGTATAATAATAACTATATTAATATTTGTTTACTATAAACACTTTTTCAGCAGGAAAACTGTCTCAATATAGCTATGCATATAAGGAAACATGATCATTCAGTTGTGATCTTGAAATTTTTCAGTTCAATACACTTCATTGTGCAGGTATAGATGATCAGTTTGGTTATTTGTTAAAGTGATTTGCTATTATATATAAGTTATAGTCTCATGACATTTTTCAAACCTAGGACATTACAGCTAGTAGAGATGACAGTAGCTCTACTTCTCCCTGAATTCCATTCTTTCCAGTTGAATTCCTTATTAGGTGCTTTATTGATTAAATAAGTAGTCTCCCTTCTCATGTCCATGTTTTTCATATGTGAAAGATTTCGGTATCAAAGTACTCTACCCTTCTTCAAACCTCTATTAAAAGAAGTAGGAATTTTGTCTGATTGCAAAGCACTGGGAAGGACCTTATCTGAATGCTGCATAACAGCTCCTCTTATCTTTCAGACTTCCAAGATTGGATTGCTCTGCAAGAGTTTTCTTTTTTTTCAGTTAAGAACGAGCACATCATTTTCATTATTCAATTATCTGCAAGGCACTGGAGGAGTTGTAGTTTCTGAAAGAGGAAGAAAGAAGAAAATGTGTTTTTTTTTTTAAAGTAGGCATTCCTTTTATCTTATTAGAGCCATTCAGAGTGTTAAAACAAAAAGATCAGAAAATATAAAACAAACTCCAAGAGACTGATCATTATAATCAGGGTTTTTTGAAGCTGAAGTGCTAAAATTATCAATGCAGCAATGAATAGCTCTGATTACATCCACTTGTATTAAGGATTCATAAGCAATATAGGAAGTAATTCACTGAATTGATATGCTTTTGCTTTATCTAGTTGAAAGACAGACTTCAAAAAATAAAATATTTTAACATACAGACGAGGAGAATAGGTAGACCTGGAGAAGAGTTCAGAATTTGGTAGTGTAGGAGAAACACGTGTAGGAGGAATATATGCAGATTCTGTGAAGAATACCATTCAATAGCAAATGCTGCAGGAAAAGGCAGTGAGAAAGTCAGCAATGGGGACATATTCTGCTTCTCCCTGCTGCTGGTGCCAAGTTTCCATCGATACTGATGGCTTAAGGCAGCACGGCCGCAGAAACCGTGAGTAACTTAGAGTTTGTAGCCATTTCTTCAAGCTGCTCCCCAGAACAGTTTTGTGACAAGTCCTGCAGAACAAAAATCTCTGTTGAATCTGTTCCTTCCTTATGGTGACACCTGTCGGCAGCCAAAAAAATGGTGTGATTGAGAGGCGCTGAAATGCCTGTTGTTGCAAGAGCTGTTGTAGTATGGGATCGGGACTGCACGAGTAAAGAGGCAAGAACACTAGGGGTGTTCAGTAATGAGGATATACTATATATGTGTACAGCTAAATGTAATGAGCCGTAAGTTATTTACCTGCTTTTGTGAATTCATGTACCTGCTCACTGATTTGACTGAGTCCAATCCCAGGCCAGGTGTTGTCCCTTCAAGGGAAAGGTGCTGTGTTTTCTGTTTCCCTTGCAAAGGAGCTATTGTGGTTTACAGCACTAGTGCCAGGGTGCCTAAGTGCTGCCTTCCATTATCTTCATGTGGTCTGTGATGTATTGCTGTGGAAGCAGGAAACAGCAGGAAACCATCCTGCTCTCAGGTCCTTGTCCTGCTTTCATGTAATAGTTTCTGTATCAAGCATAATTTTATTTCACCAAGCTAATATTATACCCAGAAGCATCAGGTGTCTAAATAATATACCTGTACACCAGCAAATGAGTCTGCAGAGGTGCAGTTACCAGAAAAACAAAAAGTTGTGTCGCATATGGGTGAGGGGAAGGCTTCCCTCTGTCAGCCCATGTTAAAGCAGAAGCCTCTGCTAACCTACACAGGCCTATGTCATTCAGCAGTGCTTATACCTGGGGGATCACAGTTTGCCAGCACTGGGGGAAGATTTTCACCCATATCCCTGTGTCCACAAGTTGTTCTGGCTAGCAGCAAGAGGAGGCTAGGTTAAAACCATCTTCAAGAGTTACCCTGTTGCTCTATGTCACTGTATGTATTTTTTTGTCTTGGAAGCCACATTAGATGCCAAAATTACCAGAACAGGTTTTCCTGCCCTAAGCTAAGATGATAAAGTGCAGAAATTTCTGAAAGCAGTTCAGGAATTAATTAATAATTTAATTAATACTAAATTCTCTTCTAGTCTTTTTAAGGAAAAGGGGGAGATCTCAGTTCTGGTTCCCCAAGGAAGGAGACAAGGGCACCCTATCTTTTTTGATGTAGTGTTATTGATGCATCTATCTAGGACTCTCCATAATAAGAGGGGAAAATTAATTGCTGTGGTAGAAAGCACTGCCCAGTATTTAGGATAGTGGCCCAAGAATCCAGAAATAAACATTCAAACTGATGGCCACTGTCAGTGTTTCCTTTCCTCTACCTCAGCTCTCCATCTGTACAATGAAAAATAATATTATTCCTCTAACTAAATGCACTAAGGCTTGAGAAGCACTTGCTATTTAGTGATGGGGAATGCAAAAGTATAGAGGATAGAGTTCCTTGTGAAAAAAGCTTTTTGCTATTAAGGAATTCTCCATAGCATTTATTTTACCCCTAACAATCAGTTTTGGCTGACAATGTTTTAGTAGTAGAGCTTTCAGACATGTCTGGGTTTTTTTTTGTGTGGTGGGGTTTTTGTTTGTTTGTTTTTGTTTTTAATTACAGGACCATCAGCATTTCCAGATTACATAGAGCTGTACTGTATGGAAAATTAAGATCTTTAGCTCACAAGATTCCTTTGCATTCTCTGACTTTTGCAGTGACCAGCCTTAGAATATGACTGGACATACTGTTAATATTGATGAATTGTTTTGAAAAACACTTTCCCCCAAAATGCTTGACAATCACTAGTGTGGATTTAACTTCTTGTTACATTGTACTTAGCAACTAATGGACATAGTAGCTTGGGGTTACTTCTCTCTGACGCTGATGTGACTTCTGACAAGGAGGAAGCTAATCTGAACTGGTAATGGGAAAATTTGGCCTGTGGCCATTCCCACCCTGGGCTGGACTCAGTGCCTGGGAATAGCTGGGCTGTGGCCAACCACCTTCCCTGGCCTTCAGACCCTGCTGAGGAGGAGGGATAGCACCCCAGCCACCACCCCTGTGTTGCCTAGCACAGTTTTATCTACAGTGTTTTTGATAAGCTTCCCATGAACTGTAACACCCCGGACTCCTTGAAAATAATTTTAAGAGATTAATTCAGCCTGCTCCCTAGACAGCAGTGCCTTGAGTTTTATGTTTTTAATATATTTCCATGTAGGAGGGATGAGCAGCTCTCTCAGCCCTGTCTCCTGACACCTCTGCTACTTGCCATGATAGTGTTTTATGGCACGTTCACTTTTCAAATCCTTTTGTGAAGAAATATTCTCTGTGAATCAGAAGCATGAACATTTCGGTGCCTCCGTGTGATTACAGAGCTGCTTCTGTAAACAGGAGTGGCAGGAATAATGTCTGATGGCCTTTCACATGAAATCTTTGTGCTGGGCATTCTCCATCAGGAATATTGAATGAATAAAACTCTCAGGGTTCGGTCTGGTAGCACGTGGATTTAAAAGCTCATTGTACAATCAAATAATGGCCTAAGGCAGGAAGAATAGTTTTGAGAGGATTGCTTTGGGCCATGATGTCTGGTTTAATTTTGCCTTGAGTGTTAAGATTGTTTGGTAAAATATTTCCCACACACATGAGATGAGACTTTGTACTGCAGTGGGCACCAAGCATATCATTTATATGATTAAATAAATAGATCAGAGCTCCAAATATGCTGAAATGCTCCTGCAAACAATATGCAGCCTAATGCTTCCTATGTAATTAAATAAATGTAAGCCTGTCACTTTAAATATATGGAAATATCTTGAGTTTAATGATACAATTGCAAGACTTTCCTACAGCCAAAGCACAGGACTGATCTGGATTGAGTCTTTGAAGTGCAAATTGTACATTTCCCACCAAACACTTGAAGTAAAAGATGGGAAACATCAATTCACACTACTGACAAAAAAAGACTCCAGTTTGTCAAAAGAAGAAAGGTTTTGAATTTGCAATTTGCATCTATAAGATAAGGTGTTAATGAATTTTATATTTTCTCCAGATGGGTATGTAAATTTCTTCTGAACTTTGTTACAGAGCATCTATTGTGTGACTACTGAAAAGGGTGGAAACTAGTCAGTTGAGGGGAAAACATCTAATTTACCTTGTCCTTTTTCTTTTCCCCTGGTTCTTTCATGGATTCTGACATGGTACCCTTGTCCAGTGCTGTGACTGAAACCAAGAGGAAATGCATATTTTTTACTTTTAAATAAGTTTCAGATCAGGACAGTGCTGGAAGAGGCAGGAAATCTCCTTTTGAGTGTAGTCAGAGAAGACAATGTACAACACTCTTTCCAACTCAGTTTTCATCAGATAACACATTATATTCAATATGTTAAAGGCATTTTTTGGGGAAGAGGGGGAGGGTTCCATATAGATGACCTCGATCCTGTGATCCACCAGTGGCAGACATTGGGTGTTCATCAAGTTTCTGTGTAGAAGCAGAATAAGAGCGGCAGAACAAGAGTTAATTTCCTAAAAACAGATCTGTTTTAACAACAATCCCCAAACTGTTAAGTATGAGGTACAAAAGATTTTTTGTTGTGGTCTGACTTTTGTTGAAGTTGAAATACTGCTTTGCATCAGGAATAGCTGAGTAACTTGCAACAACCTAATAGGAGTCTTAAACATCCATAGTTCGGGGATTCTACTTATGTTTGAGTGGAGTATCCTGTATTACAATTTGTGCTGCTTGTTGCCTCTTCTTATGTCACTGGATACTCCTGAAAAGAGTTTGGCTTCATCTTCTTTATGCCCCTGATGCCTATGTCATTAAGACAAAACTGGTTTAGGTATTTGTAGCTCCAAATTAGAGAGTAAGGTGACCAACAGATTTTCATTTTGGATTTATCCCATTTCCTTCTTCAACTCTGTTTCTTAGATTATAGATTTTGTTTTGGTGTATGAAGTAGATTACAGATACAGGAATTATGCAACGTGAAGTTGAAGCCTTTGTCAAAATATGGGGAGCAATCACCTTTCCAGACCTGTTCCCTACAGCTGAGTCCTAAGAACTGTTTCATATCTGAAACATGTACACTTTATGTCACAGGTGGCTGCATACATCTCGCCCTTCATAGCAATGAAATCCCTGAAACATTAAAAAATATTCCCTGGAAACACTCCTCAAATGTGAATTCTATCTCCAATTACCAGGAATTTTTCAACTACGGACCATTTCCTAGGTGCAGAACTGAGTCCAACCTCGATGTCTCTCATTTATGGAATAAATCACTGGCATGAATTTCATGCTTGGCTACAGCGGTATAAATGTAAAGTAGATTCATTGAAGTCAACTGAGTAACTGCAGATTTATGTTGCCATTAGTGAGAAGTGATTTGCTGGAATTGTTTGCTTTTCCACTCCCTTCTTACTACAGTTTCTATACCAATAAAATATATAACAGCTCTTATTTGGCCTTAGTAGCACTCTAACAATTAAATTTCAAAGATCAAATCAAGTGTAAACAAGAATTTGAAGTGTTACCTTCCTGGAGGTAAGAGGAAACCTGGATTTCCTACGAGGATATAAGTTATAGTATCAGGCTGCTTCTCTGTCCAACAATTCCTATGAAAAATCTAAGTCTTTTGTAATGAAGATAGTGTGGTCTTAGAGACAGTAGCTTTTGCATTTTCTGACGGTAGGTTCTGCAGAGGACACAGAAAAAAAAAAGCTGTGGGTTGAATTTAGTCCTTACTAAGTTCCAGAGAAGCCACAAGGCAGAAAGATGTTACCTCATTCATAGGAAGTCTTTTCCAGAATTCAGGTGTTATAACACATCAGAGAGCTCAAATGTGAAACAACATCATAAAACACTTGGTTTCATGAGCTTTGTCACTCCTGTAAATCAGCAGATTTGTAAGTAGTAGCTTCTCTTAATTAATATTATCTTCCTGGATAATAGGTAAGATAATAATAGCTGGAGGTAAACAAAAGCATACCAGAGAGGCACAGGCTCACTGAAAATTGCAGGACTGGATAATCCATTCCTGTAAAATTCTTCTCCCTATTCTAGTATGTGTGGACAGTAGATTTCCTAGCTTCCAGCAGGACCAGATTTGGCTGCAGGATGGGGTAGTGGGGGAAGAATCCTAAGAAATGTCAGCCTAATTTTTCGGGCTCGTATTTATGGCAGTGATCCATTGGAAGAGAAGGGCAATGGAAAAATATTTGAAAAAATCTGAAAAAAGTTAGATATCAGCTTTGTCATGGGCATCTCAAGAATTGCCTTATCCATCAGCATTTATCCCAGGAATAGTTATTGAGCCTCATATTACTGTACTTTTTCTGTAACAACTGTCTCTCTTTCAGCAAATACAATGGGCCAGCCCCCTGGCATTAATTCAGCAGATTGATAGTGTACTTTAGTTTATTGCAATATTACTGGTCTGCAATGTATATCTGCCCTTGTGGCTGCCTTCTCTTCTTTGGAAAAACACTTTCAGCCTGCCAATTTGTTGCCCAACACACTTCTTGAAATGTCACGTAAAATTGGATTTTAATAGACGTGGTTGGTAATAATCAGTGACCTTCTGGAAGATATTGTGCCAATAAGTGGTTACAGACTCTCTTGCCTGAAACATCTTCAATGATCCCATTTTTCCTCCAAATATCTGAATAATTCCTCCAGGAATTTAATGAAACTTCAAGGCTAGTAGCCACTTTGTGCTGGGTTTGTCTGATTATGCTGAGCAGAGCTACAGTTTTGCCTGGCCTAGAACCTCCCCTGAAGTTTCAGGTGAGTTAATATAAAAGCTTGAGTCTGCTCTGCTATGGTTAGGTTGTGACAAATACCCAAATTAACCGAAATTACAATGGAATTACTGTTTGGATTGTGTTTCAGGCAGACACTGGAAGAAGGATTCAGGTATGGGTGTCTGTACCAGAAACATCAGTTCACGTAAGTGGAATTAATTGTGTGAATTTAGCAGTGTGTGACTGCCTTTCTAAGGGAAACAATTCTGTTAGTTTAAAAACTGTTTACTGTAAAGGTGACACTCAGATCAGTTGATACCATAAGCTGCCAGCTGCAGAATGTTAAGCTTCATTAATAGCTCGGTGTCCTGTGTAGCACTTTTGACTCATTTGAATGGTGTAGGATGAGACAGTTTAGGAGAAGAGAGGATTGCTCTCCATATGGTATCCTTCAATTCTGTCCCTAAGCAAGGACCTTGCCCAAGCCTGTGCAACAGGTTGCTGGGCAGGAAAGAAAGGATACAGGGAATGAGAAAACACGTGGAATAACTTCACGGGTGTTGTGGGTTGAGCCCAGCCAGCAGCCAAGCAACCACACTGCTACTCACTCACTCTCACCCTTCCTGTGATGGTATAGGGGAGTGAAAGGGAAGATGAAAAAGTGAGAAAACTCAGGGGTCAACATACAGACATTTTAAATAGGTGAAGGAAAGAGGAGGGGAAACAAACGAACAAAAAGTGATGACAAAGTAGTCATGACCCACCTGCTGCTAGCAAGCTGATGCCCAAAAGATCTCTGAGCAACAGCCACCTTGAAAGCCAACTTTCCCCTGCCCTCATTCTTCCCTCAACCCCCAGCCCCTTCCTCCTGTACTCCATGATATTATGGGGTATCATGGAATATTCAGGTCAGCTGTCTCAGCTGTGCACATCCCCCCTGCACTTCCCCCCACCCCCTTGCACATCTCTGTTTCCTCAGGTAAAAAAAAAGACAAGAGGCTTGACTCTGTGAGAGCCCTACTCAGCAATAGCCAAAATATTGATGTGTTATCAACGCTGTTTTAGTCACAAATCCAAAACAGCACCACATCCAGGCTGCTGTGAAGAAAGTAAATTCCATCTCAGCCAGAGCCAGTATAGCAAGAAAACATGGGCAGGGCAAAAAACAAAGATAGGTATCTATGGTCAGTCATGATGTTCTAGAGTAACAGAAATTCAGCAGTATTTGTCCCTAATTGAGTCCTGTATAAATAAGAGAATATCAAAGCCCAGTTCTTGATGTTTTTTTTACCGCAATTATGAAGCAAACAGAATTTTAATTATCAAATTTTCAAGTGAAGATGACTTATTGAAAAGCACCTGCATGAGGCTTATGGAAAGAATTTCAATGCTTCTCTGAATATTTTTAGGTTTTAGCTGCAGAGATCATTCTTTACATTCAATATAAAGTAAAATATTAGCTACCTGTGCAAACTGTTAAGAAATGCAGCTTATCCTGCCTCTGAGGGTAGAGATTCTTTGTTTTAAAGGAAAAAGCCAGATTTATAACAGAGTGCATGTCCAGAAAAAGGTGCCTAAAATCCTTTTTACGTAGGACATGTAGGTTATCTATTTAGGATTGTGCAACAAATTCTTCAGTGGAAAAGATGGCCAGTATCTTTTTTGCTGTTTAGTTATAAAATGTGTTTATAGTGCTACATCCACTTCTTATGACAGTCTAGCACAAATAATTGTGTGATAATTAATGGCTTGCCAAAAAGCTTTCTTTTTTATAAACAAAAATTTATTCAAAGGGAATTTTAAGCAGGCACTTTCACGCTAAATTGAAAGTATATCTTGGCAGACAGTATTTATCTACCTCACTACTTGAAATATAACAAACAAAGTTTGATGCACTGCAAAGAGAGAATTGAAAAGGAAGTGCAAAACACTAAATGGAAGTATCAAAATGCACTGAACTCAGCAAAATGCACTGAAATGCATCATATTACCAGTAAGGTGGCAGTGGAGCCAGGGTTTCCTAAACCAGCAGTAATACATTTGTAGCCAGTGGAATACTGATTTTCTTTTGGAGACATAATCATATACCTTGGGAGAGTGACATAAATCCAAATGAGATCGTGTTTTCTAATCATAGATACTTCTCAGTAAGGGCAGGTTGCCTACACCTACTCTAAATATTAAACCCTTGAAGTTATTTTTGATGAAGCTGAATTTTGGTGTAGAGCTGAGGTTTCCTTATATATTCATTTATTTATTTTCATGATGAAAAAGCACTGAAGTTTTATGAACTCTATCAAAAGTGACATTTGATATGCATGGTAGCCATAACCTGACAGTAATGGTTTGCTCCTGCAGCTCATTGAGTGAAGAGATTTCTCTTAGTTTAATTGCAATGAATTATTAAAACAATTAGCAGGATCCATTCTGTCTATCTCATTGCTTACATATATTAAACTTCTGGACTTTTTAAACTTCTGGACTTCTGACTTTTCGATGAATATCTTTCCTGCTATGATTGACAATAGGAGAGTGTCCTTATTTGTTTCCTCCTTTTTTATTCAGATCAATTGCTGTTTGTTGAGTAGCAGGTTAGGAACTCTGTGTCCCATGACAACTTTTGCTGTTGTTGTTTGGGGCTTTTTTTCCCCCTGTTTGTCTGCCTGGTTTTTTGTTTTGTTGGGCTTTTTTTCTCCCTTTAACTTTCACTGTAAGTCAGGAGCTCTGTATTTCACTTTCTTGCACCAAGTAACATATCTTGCAAGTAACATATCTGTCAGGACTTTTGTAAGGATGAAATCCTTAACATTCATGAAGCATTGCATTGCATTGGTAAAATAATGGAAATTATTTTATGTAGTAGTAATAATAATAATAATAATAGTAATAGTAGTAATAATAATAATAATAATAATAATAGGCATATTAGTTAGGCTCTTTGAGTTGAAAAATCTGGCCTAAATTCTTTTCCTGTATTAAACCATATGCACTCTTCAGAGCCTGATTCAAGGTGTGGATTCCTCATTGTTTGGCAAGATGTAGCAGAATTAAGAGGAGGTGTGGATGGTGGGATGTTTCATGAGTGTTTAGAAAGAGCTCTGTCAGTCTACATTTGACCCTCGTGTATAATAAGCTGAAATGTCACAGTCAGAGGAACTGCAACTGAATATGGGAGTGCGAGAGGAGTTACTTAACAAACAACTCCCTTTGATCCTGCCCTACTTTAACAGCAGAGAGGTGGAAGAGGAACTGTTGCTAGGAGTGAAAAACTTAAATTGCACAGCTCCTTAGGAAAGGAGCAAAAGCTGTAACATACCATTGTGTGTCTTCTATAAAGAATAGTAACAAGTTTCTTTTTCCCAGTGTGTAGTAAGAAGATAGATGGAATAAGAAGTAACAGGTGCTTCTTTCACTGCTGGCTTTATTTTTTTTTCTCTTTTTAATTAATAGATTAATGAGTACTGTGCACACGAGGGTGGTGAGGCACTGGAACAAGGGCCCAGAGAATCCATGGGTGCCCCATTAGTGGAAGTGTTCAAGGCCAGGCTGGATGGAGCTCTGAGCAGCCTGATGTAGTGGAAGGTGTCCCTGCCCATGGCAGGGGTGTTGGAACAGGATGATCTTTAAGGTCCCTTCCAGCCCAAACCCTTCTGTGACTGTGGGACACTGCCATACCCACTCCAGTAAGCGACAGGACTTGCTGAACAGCAACTAATTTGTACCACCACATTCAGTTACATTTTCAGCCGATGGCTCTACCTTCTATTTCTCTTACTAAGTTGTAGTTTTCATGAGATGTTTTCCTTGCATGGCCTTCACTTTACTTTTTCAAAACTGGGCCAATGACGTACAGAAAAGGACTCTGTAAGTATTTGCTGCAAAAGCCCATATCCTTTTAAAATTTTTGTAAAATATAAGCAGTGAGATTTAGAGAGCATACCTGAGTCAACCTAAGTTACTGTTGCTTCACAAGAGGCAGAAGTTAGTAAAACACAGGTTTGTCTCTCTGTAAAATCCTTTCCCCCCACACCACCATCCTAATATTACTATAAGCCTTGCAGTAAAACCAGAGAATACTTGAAAGATTAGTTCCTTACCACTCATAATCTCAATATGGCTCTTTCAATAATAACCCATTCCTAGTCACTGGAATACATTGCCATTAGAGGTTCTCTTTTTGTAAGGCTGTTACTAGGGCAATGTTGAATGAACAGTCTTTTGAATACAGACTTTGGGAAGGCTTGTGTCTCATATGTGTTTGTGCTACAAAAGAAAGCACACCCGTCTCCTACTGCTGCTTTGTATTATTTTCATACTTTCATTCGTGTTGGAAATAGTCATGTCCATCCATACAGACCCACTGTTGCTGCAATTTATACAACAAAATAAGAATTCAGCCATGGTTTTGGACACAAATAACAAAACTACTCTGGCAGCCTCTGTGCAGCTGAGAGAGTTGCATGAACCTGTCTAATCTAATTTCAGAGTTCCAGCTGCTGCGAGGTCAAGGAGGATGGCAAGTGAAATGGGAACAACAGCAGCAGCAGAAAGTGGGAAACCATTAACTAATTGGAGGAGAGAGGTGTCCGTCCTTTGATCAGAGAGAAACCCTAATTAAAATATGTCAAGAGTACAGCTGAGAACTTGTTGGGAAAAGGAGAGAAAAATGCTTTCTCAACCACTGTGATGTGAAAGGGAAGGCTGGAGACATTGCCTGAGGCAGCAGTACAGAATTGTTTTTGACACAAGGGGAAGCAATATTGTTATACAATATATACAATATATACAATTGTTATACAATATATACAATATTGTTATACAATATTGCTTACACAATATAGCTGAACACTAGCTTTAGATAGATAATATAGGTTTGAGCCAATATTAAAAAATGAAAAAAAAAGCTGTGAGAGTAGCTTAAAGAATGGATTAAAGATCTGAGGAAATAGTATTTGTATTTTCTCTGCTCAGCCTGGAAATCTGTGGCTATTTTCACAAGGTTTCAATCTTTTGTAAGTATGTACTCACAGGAAGGAAGGGTAAAGCCTGAAGATTCCATGATTCCTCTCCTTGCTTGTCCAGAACAGTTTCTTCATGGAAAGAGAATGGAATAAACTCAGACCTCTCAAAAATACACAGAGTGGATTGTGAGACACAAAGTGGTTCAAACCTAAGTCACTGCTGGGTAGGGCTGAGGATGTGAGCACCAAAGAAGAGCAGAAGATGAACACTCATTTTCATAATTGGTTAGTGCTCCAAATTTTTCACAAACTGTTGTGTTCTGCCCCATGTCCAGAGCAAAATGTGAACTTCCAATTCAGCTTCTTTCAAGGACAAAACAGCCAGATGCAAGAAAAAGAAGATCAGCGAAGCAAGGGAAGGTTTAGGAAGAAGAACATACAACTATCACGTGTTTAAATCATGCATCCTCCACACTAGTATTTTTGAAAAAGCCATTTAAGATTTCAGGAAGTACAGATATTGCCAGGTGTGTGATCTTGTGGTACTTTCCATGGTGCATGTGTTCTCATTTTGCCTTTTGGAGGCTTTCCCGTCCAGTCAAATTTAAATTGGGTCAAATCAGGGTGCATTTTAATAGCCTTTAATAGGGTTAGGGTTTAGGGGTTAGGGTTAATGTTAGGGTTTAGGGTTTAGGGGTTAGGGGTTAGGGTTTAGAGTTAGGGTTAGGATTACCATGGCTACCATGCCAGGTAAGGGTTGCTGGAGAGCAATCTGTTCCAGATTGAAAGTTTCTAGATTCATCACCAATAGCTGAGTAATCCCAACGAGTTGTTTATATTTCTGTCTGTCCAGTTTATCTGTCCTTCTATCAAGACAGGTGCTATGGGACAAAATCTTTCTCAGGGTGTCCTTGTTTAGGTGGTCTGTCTGGCAGCTTAGTCACAGCTGTCCTGCCAGTGGGTTCTCAAATTGAGAAGAACATGCTGCCTTTGTTCCTTAACATCGAGGCAAAGGTCAGAGTAAATGGACTGTCCTCCTCTTTATTCTAAGCTCCCTAACCAGTACATTCACACTTGGTAGCAGAAATTCCCTTTGGAATTCAAAGAGGTTGTGTTCATAAAACTTTCTGGGAAGTTGCAAAACAGGAACAATCATCATTTCCAAATCAGAAGGTGGGATTTAGTAGCTTTATGACCAGCTATATCTCAGTGTGTTGCTTCCAATGATGCACTTCTGGTGGTAAAAAGGCAGTTAACAAATATGAGAATTATAGTATTTATCCCTGTCTTGCTTTGATTAACAAGCAGGCATGGTTTTAAATCACAAAGAGCTTGCAGGCAATAAGGTGTATTTAATGTAGTGGGTGGCTGCCTGGTACTTGGTTGCCAGCTGGTATTAAACCATGACCAAGATCAAGTAAATGCTTTCAAAGCTGCACAAAATCCTGTCTAATTAAGTGAGGTGTAACTTCTCAGCAGCCTGATTTTTCCTATCAAGGTCATTACAAAGTATTGTGGGATGTGTTGTTATTCTTCCATTTCATGATGACTGGTTCCATTGGTTTTGTCTGCCATACAAAAAACATTCATTTTTCTGGAGTATATGCTCATCTATTCCTGTGGTACCTTCTTCAGAACTTTCTATTGATTTATGCTTTTTATCTGTCATTTATAAGTAACTGTACCAGCCCTTGTGATTTTTTAAAATCTATTCCCTAGATTCCTGTTGCTATTGATTTTTTTCTACTTTTGTGTGCTATTTTACAGAATTAATCCTTTTTGCAGCTTTTTTTTTTTTTCAGTATGTATAGTTAGAAAACCTGGAGCAATCAATCGACTTTCTAATAAAGGACAACCAATAACTGTGCTGCTGTATTCCAATTCTTCATCTTTCAGAAATATATTAGTGATTTTTAAGTACATCTATTACAGGACAGTAGCAAAAGGAATTGAGGTTTCTTTGAATATACTAACTCATTCTCTTTGTTGCCTTGACTAAAAATGCTTTGTAAAAGTAGTTGAAAATCTAATTTCAGTTTTGGGATTGATTTCCACACGGAGTTATATTCTCTTCCTCCTCTTAATTTTCCTTTAAAATTCCTATTTCTGCTTCTTTTTAATTCTGCCAGCAGGCTGGTGGCCTGCAGTATCTGTAATGGAATATCATGCTTAAAATCTGTGCATAATGTGTCAGCAAAGGCACTTGTTGGTCTGTAAGGGTTCAAGGGAGTTGCAAGTGTTTTGATGGTTTAAAACCCATCAGAAATACCTCATAAATTGGTACTTTATTAAGGTAGGTAAGCTGGGAGCAATAATTCTAATCATTATTTTCCATTAAAGCTCTAGCAATGCTGAGGTACTCATCTTTATACTCACTATACTCATCTGTGCTCTAAAATGCAACTGGAATTTTGTTCTCTTCATACACAGGAAAAAAAAAATGTTATTTTTTTAAAAATCTTTGGGGCTCACAAACATTTTTCTTTCCTGTGCCTGAAAGGAGCTAGTTAGCATACAGGTACACAACTTTCTTTGCACTGAAGGAAGAAAGTCAACTCTCCCAGCCTAACAGAAAAGCCAAAGAAAACTCTATCTCCTAGAAACATGGTTTCATATTTCTGAAACTGTAAGCAGTGCATCTAATAATAGAATGAAATAAAATTAAAGAAAAAAAAAGTCTATTTCAACTCTCCTTATTGAGCCTTCTGGTTGTCCCTACATTCCTGTGTGTGTGAAACTGGTCCTAGCAGTGTTGCTGAAGTTTCAGAATGCACCTGTGAAAATAAAGAGGAGTTGAAAAGCAGGGGTTTGTTTTTTCAAAATCGTTTCTAGTAATAAAAAAATCATGTGTCAGAATCCCAATCAGTGCTTTCGGGGTGATTTATTTTTCCTAATCCATTTCTGATTGTGTAACCACATACCCAGTGAATAATCACCTTTGTTGAGCACTGCTTACTGGAAAGCATCAGCAATAGCATGGCTTCCTTCCTTCCTCTTGATGCCTCTCCATGTTTTCAGCTCTGCTGTGACAGCTAAAATCACTCCTGGGTTGTTTTTTGTTTGTTTGTTTGTTTGTTTGTTTGTTCAGTTTAAAGAAGAAGTGTCCAAATATTCATTTAGTCACTACGTAGCTTTAGGGTCAGATTACTGGCTGATTCAAAACCAGCACTTACCTTTGATTATATTTTTAAAAGGAATTTTGCTACTTAAGAGCTGAAAGGATGAGAAAAGGCTTTCAATTCAGTTGGTAGAATGCTCATGGTTTTCATGGAGTGGGAAGGGAGAAATACAGTTTATTTATGAATGCTACTGGTCAAGAGAGATAAAACTAAGGCTTCCTTATTAGTAAATTCTAAAAGGACCCCTGTGTACTGACTCATTGTTTGAAGTTACAAACAAAGTGTTCAGAAGCCACAAAAGACAGGTAGATGCTGTGATAGCCCCCTGGAAATCAGATTCCCTCAAGCATCAAAATGCTTTTAATGCTCTTCTGTGGGGGGTTGATATGGAGAGTGCTTTTTCATTGAGGAAAAAAAATCCACAGTCTCAACTTCACATTTAACAGCCTTGCTTTTGGTATGAAAGGCATTTGACAAGTGAACCCATTACAATAATCAGGAGTGCTGCTCTAACTGCTGTCAAGCAAAGAGCTTCTGTTCTCTCTCTCCCCTCTTCCTACTCCTTTATTTAGCTAAATTCAGTGAACAGTCTCAAGCTGTAAATAAATAACTCTTAAATAAACTGGGACTTTGGTGGCTGGCTTTCAACATCTATCCATTCCCATCCCTTCTGAAATAAAAGAAAAAAAAGTTTCCTTTTAGATTATGATTTTGCACTGCAAGAAGTAGTGATATGAATAAAAAAAAGGCATTACTGCTAAACATAACATTGTTGCTTTAAATGCCAGGACATAGTAGGGTGAAAAATGCCCATCCAATGTGATTGCAGCTGTATTACCATAGTTTAATCTTATATAGTAATGAACTAACCTATAATGTGCTGTGTGTATGCATTAGGCTTGTACAAGTCTAGCAGCATAATGATGCAATTATTTGGGCAAGAAAATCACACTCTTACCAAAATAGCTGGGCTGCTCTAGAAAGTATGTACAGGTCCACTTTGAACTCTGTCCACTTGGAGATTATGGGGTTATTCAACATTTGGTTTTGGTTAAGCACTGGTTCCAAAATTGGTAGCTGTGAGAGTAATTAAGATCATTAACATGTTATTGAAGTTTTTCAAAACAATGTAATAGAGACCAAAATTTGATTTCTGTATTCTCTGCCGTTTTATTGTGGTTTTGCTTTCCATTTGGAAGTCGAGCCAAGGTCACAGAATATTTCAATAACCTACAGTCGATGGCTGCTAAATGTCATTTCACTTGAATACAATTACAACTTTAAAAAAAAAAAAAAGTGCATTGTCCATTTGCTCTAAATGCATCTCTGATGGATGCTTCTGTATCTTTGTGATAGATTTTCCCCCCCCTCCTCCCCTGCTCTATAACTCAATTGGATGAAGTCTTACATTGCTGTAATAATCAATGGTGATATAAAATCAATTAGAAGTTGGTCTGGCATTATGAAACTGAGATTCTGGGTCAGATTCTAGGTATGAAGTAATCAAAGTGCTTAACCTTCTACACTGTAAGAGGTTTAGGGGTTAATTTTCACACAAAAGCATGATTATACTTGCAATCAGGTAGTACTCTAACAGTGGTATAACTACTTTTGACACAACTCAAATCAAATTATCATTCAAAGTCTTAATTGTTAAGATGAGCAACTGGAAAAAGGTGAATGACCTCTTAGTTCCTCCTGATAATCCAATACTTCATTTTTTACTGAGGTGACTGCTATCACAATAATGGGTTTGCTCTGATTTGTCACATCAGTTCCTGCTGGATGTGTCAGATGCCCTTCGAAATGGGCAGCACCTTTGGGCAAGTAGAATGTAAATCTGATTTTCAAGCTCAGGCTAACTGGGGGGAAAGAAAGGGGTTAGAAAATGTACTTCTAAAAGAAAATGTGAATCACAGTAGTGATGGTAGTGATTTGAATATATTTCGTTGCAGGTTTAATGAAAGTTGTTTTACATATGCAGCCTGTTGTCCATCTTCCACTCATTTTGTTGACACATTACTACTTCATACCTACTAAAAATTGTTTAATAAAATTCTGATTCTGCTGAAATTACTGCCAAAATACCAACTAATTTCAACGGGCCAAATGTTCATACATACAGAGAGGAAAGACAGTTACTCTAATAGATCCTCCTGTTTCGACTACAAGGGGTGATTTTCTGCTCTTTTTTGCTACCTATCAATACACTAATATCTTAAAAATCCCTCTTTGCTTTGAACAGTCAGCTGTTGGCATCTATCACATTTAGATCCTTATCCTCTGAGAAGACCTGATCCAGAGTGGCTGAGCCACAATGACAGTAATTTTCTAAATTTTATTTCCCTTTCTCTCTCTTTTGTTTAATTCTAGTTCTATTTTGCTTCAGCACAGATATATGTGGGGGGAAAAAAAAAGAATGAAAGGCGTCTTCTTAATGCTGTTTAGGTGATATGATTAGAAGAGTAAATTTCTATAGTTGCTAGAGAGTTTTCCTAGGCAGTAATTCATGTCACATCAGTTGGAAGGCATGAATACCCACTTGGATGTTTACATTTTAATTAGATACTTTATACTCCTTTACTGAAACACCTGGAAAAGAAAATTCATTGTGCCCTACAGTAACTAATATATTTGAGCCTGGATTACTGCTGGGAATATGCCATAAAGTTGGTATTGCTTGGAGCGTATTTTTGGCAGGGAAGCTGGTAAGTTTGTATGTAAGGAAAACTATCTGCATTACTTGGGTATCTTTCTCCCTCAGGCTCTTTCTTTTCCTCACATTCAAATCTGTTGCATCTGCTTATATCATTCCAAAGCCAGTTCAAAGCCAAGATTTTGAGTTTTTTTTCTTGGCTCTCCCTCCAATCTGTTTAACCATTTATTAAGTGTCTATCACAGCAGCCTCTTTCTTACCCTGTGCACGTATTAGGAATCATTAGCTTTGTCACTAGAGCATCAGCATCCACGTGGAAGAGCTCTGTAATGCACACAAGGTGCAGTCTATTGGCATTACATCATATGCCCTGTTATATTACCAAAACAATTAAGTTATCTGAGTATCAACACTGCATGTACACATCACATCATTTTTTAATCAAAGCACTTAGCAGCAAAGAAATGAATAATTAAGAACACATAAAGCTTATGCTGCCCACACAGTAAGTACATTATCCTTATCAAGTCTTTTACCCCACTAGACTATAAGCTCTCCAATGAAGGAAGATTTTTGCTGTTGCTGTTCCATTCCTTGTCTGGTATCTAACATAAGAGGACCCTTTCTGCTCTATAGCAAAAGTGGGGGAGAGCAAAGAAGATTCCTTGTCTTAAAAATAAGATGTACATGCATCTTGTAATCTTAATTCTATTCTAAGCTGATCATTATTCAGCCCTTAATAATTTCTGACAATAGCTGCTTGGCCATTGTCTAACTTTGATGTTTTGCTACCTGAGAAAAAATTTCTCCGATAGAAACTGCACTGAGACCATAGACACCAAGAACTTGTGAGATATTAGAGCAATATTACCCACACTGTGAAATGTTAACCACAAGATGGTTTGGACTGTCCTGTAAAATGAGCATACCAAACTGGTCACTACCCTAAATGAGCCTCCTGACTGGGAATGAGTGGCTAGCCCAGGGAAGAAAAGAAACTCTTCTCTGCTGCAGCAGGATGTGTCATACGTTGCTTTGTGCAGTTGGTCCCGTTCAGTTCATGACTTCTGCCACCAGCATTTCAGCTTTCTTCTTCCATGCTTCATCTCTCAGACCATCTGCACAGCAAGGTGACTTCTGAGTCTGAAACCATAGCAGCCTGAATTTTGACACAGCCATATCCAAAGCCATGTATCAGTCCTGGCTATGCTCCAGGACACTTGCACTAAAGAGGCCTCTGTCTTTGCTGCACAATCTGTGACGAGCCTGACTGGCACACCTGCTTCCAGCCTCTTGTTGGGGAAACTTGCACCATGTAATTTTAGTGTGTTACTGCCATGAAAACCTTCTTCTAGGCTTATGTTACTACCTGCTTCTCAGATCCCGAGATTTCAAAGTCTGTCTTCCATTTTGCAAAATGTTGTAAATGCTTGGCATTAGGTTTTGTCATATGTGTGTAAGTATGTGTGTGTACATATATATATATATAAAAATTTTTTCCTTAGCTCAGCAGAAAAAGAAGACACTTTAGAATGTACTTTAAACACCTTGGGAGGTGACAGTAAATACCTTGGGAAGGCTGTGAGGAATCGTATGTATAATTTAGAAAAAAATTAAAAATGCATTTATACAAAATAATTAAAAGTAGATAATATATATATTTGCATATATATGTTGAGGAATGCATGAACTGGCATCAACCTTTCACCCAACAAAGGACATGGGGACCTGTGGGGCGTTCAGGTGACATGGCAGGAGTCAATGGTGGGAGTGTGACAGCCAGAGTGCCTCCTCAATGGTCAGACAGGAAAGTTTTCTTAACATAATAAAGACAATTTTAAAAATAAGCTCAGCCTTTTAGTTCTCGTAGTTCCTTTACTTTAAGATTAGGCAGAAAATGCATGGGCTAGCATTTCCATCTGTTCAGCCTTCCATACTCTCTTCCATTTCCACAGCTGTAATTTGTTTTCTCATGCCATACAGGTATTTAGAAAAGGCATGCACATAAATGCATCGTATAAATATTGATGAACTGAAGAGTCATGACGTATTGTTTTTAAGATTACCTTACCTACCTCTTTTCTTTCTTGATCATTAATGAACTTCCTCTAAGTCTGCCTTTATGTTTTTGGTCAATAACTAAACTGTTTCCAACAACCAACAAGTAGTAGATTCTTTTTGTTTACGTTTTACATGAATTAGTAATGAAAATTTCCTTTCTCAGTGTAATATATCAATATTTTTTTTTCAAAAATAACTCTGCTCCACTCCTGTAGAAATGCTTTTTCTACAATGCTGAAGACTGTTTGTTGTCCTGGAATGCTTGTTTAATATTTCATGAACTGTGGTGATAATAAGCATTCAATTTCTGGAATTTTTTTGTTTGCTGAGATTTACAAAAGGTCAATTCTACCTCTTCTCCTTGAGAGAATCTAACATGTGAATTCTTATCCCACTTGCTTCACAATCATCTCCGTGCAGATAAAAGGTCTGGTTCTGTTCTCATGCTCCTATTGACTGTTCCTCACAAAACTGTGCTGCTTTATTTTGCTCTATTACATTCACAATAGCAACTTACTGAATCTGGAGGACCTCAAGTCATATTGCAGTGCTTGGGAGAGGTCTATAAACACTTCAAGAGTTGATGATCAAGCTATTGCTGCTAGTGCAATTGAGGTACTACACTTAAGGTTGCCCAGAGAAGCTGTGGATGCCCCATCCCTGGAAGTGTTCAAAGCCAGTTTGATGGAGCTCTGAGCAACCTGGTCTGGTGGAAGGTGTCCCTGCCCATGGCAGGGGGTTTGGAACAAGATGCTCTTTAATGTTCCTTCCAACCCAGGCCATTCTGTAATTCTACTGATTCTGTGATTAAATCCAGGGAGAAAGAAGGAGGGAAAGAAATTATCTAAAGAGGAAAATGATCTCACAGGCTACATATATGCAGTCACAAAGGGATCTGACTCTATGTGTGTAACCTCAATCATTTCTTGATCTCTCTGTCCCAGTGTCCTCACCTGCAGAATAAGATTAATAATATTTACCAGCCAGTGGTAGTGGATCACCAATCCGCCAGAATACGTGCAATCAAATATAATTTCTGTCTATTTGAGGTGGAGGGGACATTAGTGATTCTTCAGGCTCTCATGACCTGATCCCTATTTTCAGCTGGGGCTGGCACAAGCCACTTGGCAAATTCCCAGGAGGGATAACATGCCCCTTTCGAAGGGTGATGACAATTTGCGATAGGAATAGCTCTCCCGATATTCCACCGTCTGCCCAGCCCGCGTTTTTTTGCCCGATGTGTATTTTGGATGCCCCAGGCACACCTCGGCCGGGCTGGGTGCCGCTGGCCGCGGTGCTGAAGCTCCGGAGCGCCGCAACTTTCCCTCCCCGCCCGTCCGTGCTCCCGCTCGGGCACGTTTCCCGGGAGCGCGGCCTCTGATTAAACTAACTCCTCCCTTCGGCTGCAGGAGCCCGTAGGAAAGGGGGCCTTCCTCTCGCTCTCCATCCGCTCCCCTTCTTCCCGCCCCCCCAACCTTTAACAGAGCGAGTGAGCTTGCTCCGCCTGGACTGTGCAAACTACTGACCGCGCACCCCGGGGGCTTTCATTCCCGCGGGATCTGCCCCCCCGCCTTTCCCCGACGAACTTCGGGCGCGCCTCCCGCATCTCCCGGGACCGCGTTTCGGGGCTCCCGCCGCCCAGGTAAGAGCCGGGGGGGCAGGGGCTGAGAGGGGCTGGGGTCCAGCCCCCGCACAGCCCACCCTGGGGCCGGGGGAGGGCGCGGCGGAGCATCCGCCTCCAGCCCCGCATCCCCCCGGGCGCGGCGGTGCCGGGTCCCCGCACCGCCCCTCCGGCGCCGGGTGCTCCCCAGCGGGCGCCTCTCGCCGGGTAACTTCCACAAGTTTTGCCGGGGCTGGGTGTGGGGAAGCGGGGGAGGTTGGGGGGAGCTCCGGGGGCGGCGGGGATAACACCTGGTGCAAAGCTGCGCTGTTGCTTCCAGCTAGGCTTGTTCTGGGCATCCCTGAGAATCTCGATGCCAAAGCTAAGGAAGCAATCAGTAACGTGCTGGCGTGAAGAACGAGCGTCGGAGGTTTGCTCGTTCATCCTCTTTTACCTACAGTTCAATGCCCAAAAATGCCAACTATTTCAAATTCTAGATAACTGAATACAAAGCAGTTTAGCTCATAAAAGGTATTAGAGTGTAGAATGTAAATTGGAAATTGCAGACTTCTGTCATTAATTTGGAACTGGCATAATACATTCAATTCTGTAAATTTTAATAGTAAGAAAAAAGTTAGGGAAGACAAATAGTTGTAATTAGCTTTGGGAGAAGTAATACAAATAAAAAGGAGTGTGATGGCACTTCAGTACCGGCATGGTGCACCAAAGAGAACTCAAACTGATAAATTTGGCTGCTCTCTGCAGCCAACACAGAAGGAGGGCTTTTTTTTTTCTTTTTTTTTTGGGTAGTTCTCCTACGTTTGGATAAGAGGAAATATGTCCATTGCATATATATATATGTATAGATAAAGAATTTATGGTCAAGAAGGAATACTAATACTCAAGATGGGTCCTTACACAGGACTTTAGGATTGCCAAAAGAGTTTCTAACTTCGTTGTTAAAAATCTTAGATCAAGAATAGCCAGGATACCATCTGTAAATCCAGGGAAATAACTATCCTTCTGGCAAAATATATGGCTTGTTATTTTAAGTTGTTGAAATTGGGTCACTTATTTCAGACTCAACCTACAATAAATATACTTCATGAATTAAAATGCTTGTGGAAAATCAACCATATTTTATTCTAAACGTTATGGAAATTAATAGTGGAAATTGATTGTGCAGTTACGTGTTACTTATTACATTTCAGGTCCTTCATTGCAGCTGGTACATGTTTCACTATTTCTCTGGCATTCTTCATACAGCTGGATATAGCAAGTATGTAGGTGGTTGCTTTTGGTCATTACACAAAGTGCAAGCCAGAAGAACAGAGGCAAAATTTTTAAAAGGATTAATTCACTTGTCTTGTGTCTCATGCTGGGCGGTGAGAAGTAGGCATACTCTACTGTAGTTCAAATCTGGTGCAAGTAGGAGGTGTTCACCTGCATTTTCCCTTCCAAGACTCCATCAACAATGTCAGTCAGCAAAATGAGAGTGATTAATGTAGGCACAAGATGTTCATAAGGGTATGGCTATAGCTAACAGTTACAGTGTACATTCAGTTGTGGGTCTTGGTAATGTTAATAACCCATGTACCACTGAAGAAAACTCAAACCCACAGATATTCTTTTTAGCTAATATGTAGAAATTGTGTGTAAATGTGTGTCTTTCCTCTCTTAAATGACCTTTACCTATATGCAGAGCACTGCCATGTGAGCTATGTGTTGCTAAAGCCACTGATAGATTACATATGGTGTGCTGTTTCTATGAGTCATTATGAATGCCAGTTGCACATTTTATTCTGGCTTCAGAATAAATTAAAAAATATCCTTTCTGATGTCAAGTAGAGCTCTCGAAATCAACAGAGAAAAAGACACTGAGGGTTCCTTTATTCCAAAATTCCTAAATTAAGTAGCTCATAAACACTAGAATAATTATTAAAAAAACAGCCCCAATCCTATGTCCACTCTTATAGAAATGGTAAGGAAAAGAAACAAATTCATGGATGAAAACCACATCTCAATATGTTTTTACTACAATTCAGTAGGTTTAATGTTTCTGATGTAAGTTTTTGTGCAGGTTCAAGGACTAGGTGGGCAATATTACCTTCCTTTGTCCCTCCTTGACTCCTTGGTTGTGCTAAAATTAAGTTTCCCAACTGCGAGACGTCACCAGGCGTTTTCACAAGTAGCAATTGAAATTGCCTAGCACGCCTACAAAGCTGGAAGTCAAGTCATCTATTTAAGGAGTGTTTTGAAGTAGTGCTTTTCTTTGTTGGCTATCTGAGGGATGGAGAAACAGTCTTTCTGACATGAATTCCCTTGGACCATTTGAGTTTTTCTGTGGAATAACTGATCTTAATGAATGTGGGGAATTGGCATCAGATTAAATCTTTATCCGTGGTTCAGCTCATTGAAAAAACTTAGGAGTGCCTTCAGCACAAGGGCTTTGTCTTTCAGCATTGAATGTAGAGAACCTGTTACAGAGTCATCCAAAAGTTATAAGGAACAACAAATGACCACTTATGAAGTCTCCACTGATGAAATAGTTGATGAGAAGGAGACAACAGTCTGCACCTTTGGAGCCCAAATACCTGTTTATTTGAGTATCACAGCCTCAATATTTAATTAGTCTCTGATATCCTCCTAGTGCATGTTTAGCTTAATATGACGGAGAGAAAAGTCTTTGCAGAAAGCAAAATAGCTGTAGCCTTTATGAAAGAGAGAAACAAGCAATGTGGAGATGAGGAGAGGAGATGAGGCAGGAGTCACAACTGGAGATGAGGCAGGAGTCACCCATACTGGACAACACAGAAAAGCAAAACTTGACATCAGGGGTTAAACTTAGGTGGAAAAAGAATGTCAGTCTTTGTCCAAAAAAACCCCTCAGTCAAGGTGTCAAAATGAGATATTGCTTTTATTACACTGTACTGATGCTCAGGTATTGATTTTTCTTTTATCTGCTGGTCTACCTCTCAATCAGCAGAATTTCTTCATCAGCTCTACCTGGCACCTCACAGCTTCATGGGATTTGCTTGGGAGTCATGACTGGGCCTCTGGAAGGTAGCATGACCTTGGCTATGGGAAAAACAATATTAAATACTATGGTGATGCTCACAGTGTAATGTTTTCTCCTTTTCTAACTGTTTTAAGCCATGATTTGGAAAGTAGTTTTATGCTTTTTCTTTAGGATAGCTTCCAAATCTCGGGGCCTCCAACAGTGCTAGTTTTTCTTTTAAAGATAAGACAAATGCCCCACAGCAATAAATCAAACAAATGGCCACAGAAACATTTCCTTTCCTGTGCACCCTGTAAACAGGAAATTTCTGTCCCAAAAGCACACCAGCTAGAGCCTAGAATCAGGGATATAAAACATTGGAGGAACGATAGATTTAAGGTGACACATCCTCGGCAAGCTTGGTCAGAATAAACACCTCCTCAAGTCACAGACAGTGTGTTTGCTCTCAAAGCTAGATGTTTCTGGCTTCTGGGGATCTGGTCTTTAAAGTCACTAGGTGTGATATGGTTATGCATCAGAAAGTTAGTCAAAGAATTACTTGAGGATTTTAAAATTTACTGGCTATCATGCTTTTTATCCTGTAGAAGCCTAGACAGCTAAACTCGAGAGTTCCTTTAAAAGAGATGTAAGCATAATTCCAATAAATATTAAAAACTGCTAGACTACTCTTTTTGGTTAATTATGCACTCTCTGAATATATGAAGGTATGATTACTGGTACGGGTGGAACATTAACAATCTGATTCCCCTGGGACTTGTGCCTACTTGGATTTTGCATACTCAATGTAACAGGAAAAAAAACCCTAACCAACTGTTTCTATCTCTGTTGGTACTCCCACTCAACAAATTAGGTGATTTTTTGATTTTCCCCCATTATTCACAGTTATTCTGCCCTCATTTGTTGTCTTCAAGCCCATCAAAATTATTTTGGGTTAGGAGAGGGGATTTACAAGAATAATTGTGCCAGTATTTCTTGTCAGTTTTAATAATGTAAACATATATAGTAGTAAATAAACACCACCATAATTTAATAACTTACTAAATCACGATCAGATCTCTTAGCTATACCATGTGATGCCTCACTGGAATGTGTTCAGTAGATCAGGGACTAAACTTGCTGTCAGGCATATTTGGAAATCCTGAGCATATCAAAGAGCAGAACTGTGACTTACTCATTTTTTGGTGGTTAGGGGAGGTGGCAGTCTTTGACAAACCTACTCAGACTTTACCATGCTGCTTGTGTGCACCTGAGCTAATCCACAAACCAGCCATCTCCCACTCCTTAGCTGCTCTCCATTAAGACTTGCAAGTCTGTTGACTGCTGCAAGAGGCTGAATAATTGATTTCTGCAGCCGTGCTCCCGTGCTGGGGAAGCTGTAAGTGTAGCTCTGCTTCTGTGCTCCCTTGAGAACTGCACAGGTTCCCGAGCAAGGTCCAGCAGAATTTTACCATTCCCGTATGTGTGTGACGCATCCAGGTATTTCTGAATGGTTTACAGTCATTAAATATACATTATGGACTCACACAGATAGTCATTATACCCACTCTTCTGATGGAAGTAGGGATTTTTTTCCCCTTATTTTTTTCTTGTTGAGACAGAACAAAGGGCACACTCTGAAAATTCCCCTACTAAATCCCAGCCCTGAAGAGAGGAAGTTAGGGTTAGAGCTTGTTTGCTGGGCCATAGTGTCTGCCTTCATCCTCCTAGGCAGCAGTCTAAAATGTGTCAGCACAAGCACACTTGCACTGAAACATCTTTAATTTGCTTTGGTCACATCAGGGGGCTTGGAAGCCCTGGTTCCAGCCTCACCAGACCAGAAGGCACTGGTCTGGTGTCTGTATGCTGATTTTCCTCCCCCTATCCCCTTAAAAAAAAGTGAAGAGATGCTATAGCCAAAGTGTTTGAAGCCCAAGAAGGAAACAAACACTGACGTGTAATACACTTCTGATATCTGTTAGAGACAAACCAGACCACAGCAGCATGTCCAGGTTCTGAGAGGCAGGCAGATGATACACATCATCTTTAATTCTTCCTTTTACAGAAATTGAATTGTCTATCTCCTATAAAAGAGAATAGATAAATTATCCTAAAATTATCTTTCTCCTTGAAAGTGTAACACAAGAAAACACATCTTAAACCTCAGCACTTTCTAATGTAAAGGTAGGGTAGGGACAAGAAATCAGAATAATGGATGCTTTGGAAAAGTGCTTGTGCTTAAACAGTGCATTTTGTTCCTACTCCTATTTCTCTGCTCTTTGTTTGTTGTGAACCCTCATCTTAGAAACGAGTATTTCTCACTTTTTTTTTTTCCCTAGCCTTTCAGTATTTTTCTCCATATTGTTTGAGATCAAAATAGTTATCATCTGAATTTAATTTAGTACACCTTTCTCTGTGTGATGGGCTGCTATTTCAGAGGGTACAATGCCACTATTAATCATCATAAAGAAAATGCATGAAAAGAGTCCAAAATATGTGTCAAGCACTTCAGTGTGATGGATGCACAATAGATGGCACCATTATTATCACTCAGCAACTTGAAAACTTTTGATCCTCACATTTTCTCCCTTTCAAACATCATTAACTTGTTCATGAGATCCAATACTTTGTGAAAAATATATTACTCTTCTACTCACTTTTTCCTCATCCTTCATGCTGTATTGACAGAACCAGTTACCTGAAATTTCTTAATGCATTGTAAGTTTACTTCTCAGTGTATGAAATTGCAAAGAAAACCAAAACAAATGGTTTTATGGAAGAAAGTCAATTATATTGATTTTAATGTGTTAATGCAAAAGCAGAGTGTGTGAATGATTGTAATTAGGAAACTTACTTATTCGTCAGCATTTTATTTACTCCTCGGATTAGTTCTTTTTTGTGAAAATAAACTAAAACACCGCTGTTGACTGTGGCTGATATTCTTCTTCTTTTAGAATTGCTAGAAAAGTTATACAAACCTGGTGAGATAGACCTCTGCAGACAGCCTACAGATATTCCCTGATGAGATCATTCACATGACCTGGTCTAACCAGAACCTCCGTGAGACTGGAGGTGGGGATGTGTTTTTGAATGTGGAAATTGAGAATCATAAATAAATGGGGCTTCAAGCAAGAATTCTGCAAGTTTGGTGTAGTTGGCTATTTCAAACTTGTTCACAGACTGTTGCTATTGCGCAATATGTTTTATATATATGTATATATATATGTTTGAAAGGGTTTATTTGGTTTGGGACAAAAATAAAGAAGGGAATTAAGTCAGATGTTCACACTTCATTGTGCTGCATTTCATTTTCTTGCATGAAAGAACATACATGATTTAAGAGGGGCTTTTTTTGTTTGTGTTTTGTTGTTGTTCTTGTTTTTTATTTATGAGATCTTTGTTATTTCATAATTTTTCTAAAGCATTTGTTTAAGGAGAAATCCTTGCCTAGGAAACTTGGCTTCTGAGATGGAATTCTCCTGCTGTTCTGTGAAAGTATTGACATTGTGAAAGCTAAAGGCTGAAACACTAGAAGACAAACAAGAAAATTTGATTTTTACTTGGTCATTTGTGAAGTAAAGAGTATTTTTGAGTGGTGGCTGGAAACAGAACTGCTTTCAACCACTAGGTATAGTTGCCACAGCTCTTCTGCTCTCTATCATGATACAGTCAACCCCTGTGTCAGAGCCTATCATCTGAACAACTGTATGAGAAATCTTAAAAGCTAAAGTCATCCAATAATTAAACTTCCTATTGCAAAGGAAGTTTCTTTTTCATTTTGGAAAAAAACCTTTTCCAGTCTTAATGAAATTGCCATGAAGTTCCATAGTGTTTCATAAAAGTGAAATTCATAAGTTTCAATACAAAAAGAATGGCATAAACTATCTTTCTGAAGGCCCAGCTTAAAACACATTTGCCTTCATTCAGGAACCATTAATTCACAGCTACAGTATGTCTGTAGGTAATTTTTATTTCTTTTAGCAGTGCACATGATGTTTTCTTTATGACATTAATCTGATGTTAAAAGAATTCAGTCTTAAAAATATTACAACTCTTACATTTTTCACTTTAATCAGAGAGTATGGAAGAATCAATAGTTACTTAAACTTTGAAAGTTTCTGAAAGCAAACCTGATTATAAGTTAGTGACTTAATGATTTAGTACGTTCCTGGATAATCAATAATTTCTAGCTGAGGTTCTGTATCACTGAATCTCTTTTGGAAAGTTTGTAATTACACCACAGAAGTTTCTGGCAGGCATGCTTAACTGAAGAAGTCATAATCAACGACACAGACAGTGGGATCGAGCACACCCTCAGAAAACTGCAGATGACACCAAGCTGAGGGGTGCAGTTGACACCCCTGAAGGACAGGATGCCATCCAGAGGGACTGGACAAGCTGGAGAAGTGGGCCCATGGGAATCTCCTGAGGTTCAGCAAGGCCACGTCCAAGGTGCTGAGCCTGGGTCAGGGCAACCCCTGGTATCAATCCAGGCTGGGGGTGAACAGATCCAGAGCAGCCCTGCTGAGAAGGACTTGGGGGTGCTGGTGGGTGAGAGGCTGGACATGACACAGCACTGGGAGCCCAGAAGCCCCCCAAGAAACCCCCCGTGTCCTGGGCTGCATCCAGAGCAGTGTGGGCAGCAGGGCAGGGAGGGGATTCTGCCCCTC
The DNA here is from genome assembly GCF_036250125.1 of Pseudopipra pipra. NCBI lineage: Eukaryota > Metazoa > Chordata > Aves > Passeriformes > Pipridae > Pseudopipra > Pseudopipra pipra. Next base: position 937,596 of record NC_087550.1, read on the forward strand.
TGCTCTGCTCTGCTGAGACCCCACCTGCAGTGCTGCCTCCAGCTCTGGGGTCCCCAGCACAGGGAGGACATGGACCTGTTGGAGCGAGTCCAGAGGAGGCACCAAGATGATCAGAGGGATGGAGCCCCTCTCCTGTGAGGAAAGGCTGAGAGAATTGGGATTTTTCAGCCTTCCAGTGCCTGAAGGGAGCCTACAGGAAAGGTGGAGGGTGGCTTTTTCCAAGAGTGTGTAGTGACAGGACAGGGGGGAATGGCTTCAAACTGAAGGAGAGTAGGTTTGAATGGGACATTAGGAAGAAATTCTGTACTGTGTTGATGGCGAGGCACCAGAACAGGTTGCCCAGAGAAGTGTTCAAGGCCAGGTTGGACATGGGGCTCTGAGCCACCCAGCCTAGTGACAGGTGTCCCTGCCTGAGGCAGGTCCCATCCAACCCAAACCCTTCTAAAGTTCCATGTTCTGATGTCACAAGAAGCTGTGTTCCAGCAATGGATTTGGTCTCCAAGCCGAGCCACATTTGTCTCCAGACTGAGGGGTGTCCTGGGTTATCTGTCCTGTTGTGGCCCAGCGATGGCAGCACTGGAAGTGCCTGGTGTGGTATGGATCTTGTTATGCTGCTCTTGTACAGCTTCTGGATTTAAATAGAAAAATTTTTATCATCACACTGTGTAAACAATCCTGATACTGCAGGGAAGTCCTCACCAGATAGTATCTGGTTCCACAGATGGCCCTCTGAGGGATCTTGTATTTTTAATGTCTTTGGTAATGCACTAACAGAAATGAGGTTGAAAAATACAGTCTTTGTAACAGGCAAAGTAAGACATCAGTGATAAATTCAATTATTTTAAATGCATCAGACCAGGTTCTGATTTCAGTTACTTGGCTACAAACAGGCCTGCTGGTACCACAGTTTTTTGTGCATGTAAGAAGGTCAGGATCTTGTTTCAGGGGTGTAAAATGCATCCAGATTAGACTTTGTAATGTGTATTAGCAAAACTTTGTCCTTGGCATTTCCTTAGACATCAGCATTCAAAATATTTTGCAGGATGTTTTGTGAGTTTGATGATTTTTTTTGGTCAGTTTTTTGGGGCTTGATTTTTTCACTCTCTTCTTTTTTTTTTTTCATGACTATATAACTCCAAGCATTTCATGTACCTGCTAAAACTCTTGTATCAGATGCCCATTTCAGAGAGATCCAGCTGATACGTGAGGCTGGCTGAATTAGCAATGGTTGGAGAAGACATATATCCCTTTCCACTGTCTATATCAGATATTTCATAGGTGCTGTATGGAAAGGAAAACTGTACTTTAAATATAGAGTTAAGTGGCTAAATTGTACTTCATCTGCAGTAGTAACTTTCACTTTTATGAGGCAAGTGACATTCTGATGATTTGCCAGAGAGCTGGCATATTTTTACCTGTCATTTACCAAAAACTTACTGAGTGTATGCTTGCACGAGCTAAATATTGTTTGTTTTTTTTTTAAATTAAACTTTGTAAATAAACTTGTAAATTACTTATACTAAGAAAGATACATCTACATAGTTGACATACTCAGTGACTCAAAAAAGACAGAAGTCCATAAAATAATTCAGGCAGTTACAGAAAGAAAGCAAAATATGTTATTGCCACCCCCAAATCAAATTCTCCTAAGCCTATGGATTTTAATGGATTGTGCCATTGAAATGGCAACAAATCTCTGGTAATGCAGCTGAGAGCCTCCAAGCTTTTCATGCCAACACTAATTCAGCAAAAGTCTCATCTAAAACAAACTTCAAACTTTGTTACAATCCTTTATATGACAGATTTATCTGTGTTCGCTGATTTCCTGCCAACTGACTGCACCTGGCTCACCCTAAATTAGTTACAGTTAATTGTCAATAAATGTGAAGAAGGTCCCCTTGCCATTTTCTCTTGGCTGTGAAGTTGGTGAGTCTAGTAGCTATTTTACAGCTAGAGTATTGTTTAATACGTAAGTTTAGAGGGGAAAAAAGAGTAAAATTAATAGTGGTAGTGATTGGTTTGGGGTTTTTTTCCTATGTACTTTTTGGTGCAGGAAATATGTGAGCACAGCTGCATTAAGGTGTTAATTGAGGTGTTATTTAATTCAGCTGAGTCCTGGTTGGAGCGATTATAAAGGGTGTGGGGGTTGCTTTCCTTTCCACCCACCCCCACCCTCTGTGAAGGGAGAAGGAAGCCTTGCAGGTAAGGTTTTGTATCTCTGTTAGTCTGGTAATTTTTCCTCTCTGGTGCTTTTTCTTTTGTAGCAAGTTTGAAGAGTAAAGTAAAAATAGTTTTTTCTCTGCAGAGGTAGAGCAATTAATAATTTTTTTGTCCCTTTGGAGGATTTGATTTATGTATCTCTTGGCTTTCCTTCCATAGGTCTTGCCACAAAAAAATCTTGTTTTTAAAATGAGATATTTTGTTACTTTTAATTTTAATTTTTGTTCATCTTTTCACAGCTGTTGCAACTGAGGTTCCTGTTAATCCAGCATCCTTGTGGTTTGGTTCTGTTCTTGGTCATTTTATTCCTGTATCAGAAGGGCTGAAGCAGCCCTGGTGTAAATCCAAATGCTATAAAGGTTGATTATAGACTTGCAGTTAAGCTCTTTTACTGCAATGTAGCCTCTATTAGAGCAAGTGTTCTCTAGTTAAAAAATGTGTTTGCTTGAGATAAACCTGTTTCCCTGCACCTGTGTGGAAAGTGAGGCTTAGGATTCAGAGGAGATTAACGTTTTTGATTCTGAGTCAGTTTTCAGCTTCTCTAATGAAAGCCTCCTGTTGAATTTTCCTTGGGAAATGGAAGCTCTAGTTTGAACTTCGAGTGAAATATGCATCAGTTACTGTTCTTTGCTTCTTTTCCTTTACAAACTATCTCATAGAAGACAAGATTAGTTTCTGTAAGGCTTATCTTTTCTTTCTCTTACTCTCCCTTACCCTTGTCCTGTCTCTCCCTTTCTCTCCCTTATGCATTTTCCTTAAAGGTTGTCTTTATGCCATATTGCTGTAGATGAGAGATATGGATGGTAACAACCAAAATGGCAACATACCTGTTTACCTTTGAAACAAAATTGTTCTAAAATAAACCCTACATATCTGTGTTTACAAACACCAATTATTCAGTGTCACTTCACTCTAATCCACCCCAAGGGATTTATTAATAAGAACCTGGGTTACCCCCCAGGTTTCTTGTAGGCCCCCCTTTAGGTACTGGAAAGCATCTTATTGCTTTCTTAGCTGTAATATTTATATTACAGCTAGCAGGGATGTAGATACAAATGCCAGATTTTTATGGAACTCTAGCTTTCTGTAGACACAGTGAAAACAAAAATTATCTTGGACATTTTAATTAATAGTAAAGTAGGTAAATAACTAATGAATACCATCTGTTTGCTTACACTGAGAATCAAAAATGTGTCTGTTACTTCGGGGAAAGAATATTCATGAAACAGAATATTTCTTTTCCAAGATCCTGTTTCTACAAAACTATTTCTTTGAACTTGCTGTGGTAAAGTGTATATATTTTTAGGGCCTTTACTCATATTTGCTGTTCTACACTTTTGCTTTGGAACTCCTGTTTTCAGTGGTTTGCTTCTCCTTTCTTCTTGGGGTTAAATAGTCAGAAAAAGTCAAGGCAGAACAAAACTTTTCTAGCATCTCTTTCTCTTTGCTCTCCATATGCCTGAGAGGGGACAGAGGGAACTGGGACTGCTGGCTGGGGAGGGCACTGTTTTGCTGAAATGGCTGCTCTAGTGGGGCCTGAAATGAGCTCTTGGATCAGAATTTGAGAACTGAGGTTTATACAGTATAATTTCAGATGAACCTTTTGCTATGGATTGGTTTTGCATCCTTGGGTTTGTAAAATTGATGGGTTTTTAAATAAAACTTCCTATAATAGCAATATTAAGAGTGTGCCTTATCAGCCAGTATGTAAACATTCCCTTGTGTTACTGTAGTGTTTTCCCTATTTGCTTTTTAGTTTTTTTTTTAATTACTGAAACACCATTCACAAGAATTTTACAGTTGTTTATAACTTAAAAGCTCAGGAATATTTTACAATGCTATATTATAAAAAGCTACTTATGGATTTACCACAAGATTTCCCACATACTGGATAAATTACCTAACTGTTCATATACCAATGTCTGTGATACTTTTCTATGCTTTAGGGTAGAATTGACGTCTTATTTTTTCCAGCCAGGCCCGTGTAGTTAATATGGTTCTAATAAATCAGTGCTTGATTAAACAGACCTTCTGAAGAAGCAGACCTGAGTCAGAGTGCTGTAAGAGGAGGGGTGGGGGGAATAATAAATAGGTAAATGTTGCATATGTCAGTGATGTTGCCCAGAGAAGCTGTGGACGTCCCATACCAGGGAATGTTTGAGGTCAGGCTGGATTGGAAGGGGCATTGAGCAACCTGGTCTAGTGGAAGGTGTCTCTGCCCACAGCAGAGAGGTTGGAACTTGGTGATCTTTAATGTTCCTTCCAAATCAGGCCATTCTGTGACGTGGAAAATGTTGGTGCAGGAAAGCCCAGAGTGAAACACAACTGCTAGCACAACTCAATGCTGTAAAACCCCAAGCTTTTAAAAATTCAGGTTTAAGGGTTAATTGAGGGATTTTGCCTCAAAAGAGTTTCTATACTATACAGCAAGACTTCTGAGTGCAGTGAAGTGCTGTTTGTTCAGGTCTCTTAAACTTGGCTGGACTGGAACATATTTCTTTTGTAAAGTTCAGGACCTCTGTATGAAAGATAAATTCAAGCATTTTCAGAGCAACTTACTTTGGTTTTATAGTAGCCTATGAGGTAACAGTCTTGAGCAAACAGTCAGGGAGATTCTGAATGAAAAAGCATTTTTACCAGTGAGTATTTATTAAAGTATGGCAGTAAATGTGTACTGAAGAAATTTGTGGGGATTTTGTTTTGTTTTCCTCTACCCAAAGGTATATTTCCCAAGAGGTATAACTAAAACATTCAATAATATTTCTTTGTATAGCATCCAATAATGCAATGGCTGGAAGACAAGAAAGTGATGGAGTAGCTGGGCGGGTGCACTGGATATTATCAATAATTTTGATGCTGTGGAGTTACCAGAGCAGTGGACAAGGACAAGGTAAGTGAGGATCTTTTACTGAAACTTTTGCCATTTGCTTGGTGTTCTGTAGCAACAAGAGTGTGTGATGATATGCTGGACTTGTGTGAACTGCTGGCAAGAAATTAGAATATCAAAATCTGAAGTACTTCAATTAATAAGTCAAATGCTCTTTGGAGAATACCTCAGTGCTTTAAGGGATTATCCAGGTGCTTGAAGCTGTTTTCTTGTGCACAGTGATTGGAGTGTGGCTTGAAATAATCTTCCATTTTTATCTGTTGTTGGCTCTCTGGATGTGGAGAATTAGTTGTGGACAATTTGTATTACTTGGCTGTGATACCTGCAATGAACATTCAATATTCTGAAAGGTTTTTGTGGCCATGCTATAAATATTTTCCATGTTGTGTTCCTGTCTCACTGGCAGTGGTGCATAATAACAACTGCAAAAATGTAGACAGGCAAAAAAAAAATCTAACTTTCTTAAGGTTTTATTTTTGAAAAATGAAGCATTATTGCATGTTTCTGAGCTGAAGACTGTATCTACAGGCTGGTGACAAGAGAGGTAATAACAGGCTGTTGTATTTTTAATATATGTTTAGTATAAAAGATGCTTGTGTGTTCTGTCAAGCTGGGGAAGGGGGAAAACCTAAGTGATAATTTCGAGGCATTGCCATTAAAGGGAAGTGGATAGGCATTGCCTTTTGAGGTATGTCAGGCCCACTTCAGGAGAACATGTTCTAGGTGAGCTGAGATTTCTATGTCCTTAATTTATTCCTCAGCTGGGGAAAGCTGTCTGACTTCTGACTACAGGCTCTCTGCTGCTCTGGTCCATGGCTACAGGCAGCGTGCTGGCTGGTGTATGGATCCTGTGCTGGGGGGTTTCTCCATGCAGATTGGGCTGAAGTTCTTGGCTTTTGGAAAGGACAATGGTGTTGGCTTGGTGTAGTTCTAGGTTTAGGAGTTGGATGATATAAACTGTGATATAAACTGTATCTGCACAGAAAGGTGGGTTGGTTTTCTAAAGCTTCCAGTTCAATATTTTAGTCTTTGACTTGGAAAAGGAGGTATATTTGAAGACTGACTTTTTTTTGTGGTTTTGTGCTAAAACGTGACAGGGATGGTAAATTTTTGTGTTTTATGAAATGCTGGTGAATGGTACTGGAAAGAAACACAGATACAGTAACTGGAGAGTTTGTTTTCAAAGCGGGCAATGTGAAGACACTTGTGCTGGGAAATATTCTTTCTGTGGTTCTAAACCCACTTTGGGTTTCTGGCTGATGAGAAGTATTGAAGATTGCAGTCTGGATCTGTGAAATGATCTTTGTCATGTAGTTCTATGTTGTTTTTTTTTTTTTTTTTTTTTCTAATTACTAAATTGTAACTTAGAAAAATGAAACCTTTTCTTGAATGTAAAATGGCTCCCTAAAATTGGCAGTAACCCTTACTGGAAAAGGGATATGAACCTCCATTGTGCCATTTTGCTTTAATTTTTAATAACTTTGATAGGTTGTTCAGCAGCTTGTGAATATTAAGAAATACCTCTAAGCAGGCCCAGTATAACAAAGCAGGCTGTGTTTCAGTCTTGATAGACTTTGTACTCTACTGTGATGGAAGTGTAGTGTGAAAATATGAGCATACATTCTTATTAAACTGATGGGGACTTCTTGAACCTTCACTTGAGAAATGGGAATTTTTAGTCCTCTGGCAATTAAGTAGTAAATTATAAACAAGGAGCAAATATTTCCTTGGTATAATTACATAGGGTATTTGGAAAATGTGGAATGTCTTTAAGTTGCTGGATATATCCCTAATTTTGCCATGGGTTTCCGTTAACACTTTATTTTTTTAAAGTAAAAAGCAAAGCCCTTTGGGCATGCCTTGCAGGAGCATGGGAAATGTAAAGGAGAACTTGAGTAATTTGAGTAAAATTATAAATTTTGATTATTTTGGAGTCTATCAGGACAATAAAATGAAGAAATAATCATTCTGTGTCTGGGCATAGAACCAAAAGTGTTTAAAAGCCATATGGCTGCATTTAAAGAAAACAGCTTCTGAGTCACATAACTTCAGCGTGAGTGGGTTGCTATGGAAGTTAGAAAGAAACCAACACTTGTTCCACTTCCATTTCCAATCTGAATAGTAAACTCAAATTAAAAAAAAACTTTATTTTTTAACAGCTCTTCCTGTCTGTTTCCTTTTACATATTAACCCAAGCCACTCTGTTTTTTGATGTCCATGGAGCTGGATCTTGCTCTATTCATGTGTTGCTGCATCCATTCTGATTTTCTCACTAACCTGAATATTACAGGTTTACTTCCCTATATTTTGAACTCATGAGCAACTTTAGAAAAATATTTATTTCTTTAACATTGAGCTGTGAGTAATCTGAGGAATATTTTGAAACAGACTTTTTCTTTGTGAAAAAAACATATAATTGGAAGTCTGAAGCTACTTGAACAATAAGCAGACAATTACTGTTCAGTGACACTCTGAAACAGTGTTAGTATTGATACTTAAGACAGAAGATGAATAAGGAGTCATGGAATCTAATAATTCTCAGACTTGCAAAAGAAGTGTAGGTTGCTTAATATCTGGAATTTCATTGCTGTGGGGATGAAGCAGGTGCTCTCTTTGAAGCTCTGGAGATGCTGGATAAAACAGTGTCTGCTCTCTGAAGAACACAGCAGTAATGCTGGTGTCCTTGGATATATGCTTCCTGCTGAAGGAGATCCTTTCAAAGCTTTTTTTCAGAGCTGTCAGGGTACAGTGTTGACAGGTTGCTTTATTTAATGATCAGGCATAAAGGCTGTGCAACGTGCTACAGCCAAGAGGCTTCAGAGCTCAAACTGGACGTGCTAGAAAGCAGTGGGTGTCACTGGCTGGCCAAGCTTTGACCCCCCTGCCTGCAGGAACCTTTTTCCTCAAACTTAGGCTTATTTGGAGAAAAGCATCAACTTTTGAATTGAAATAGCATTGTAGGGGATTTTTTTTTTTAATTTTGTAACTTTAAGCAATGATAAAGCAAGTCATGCTCAGCCAGCATTACAGCTAACTTGGAATACACAGGAGTATGTATCAGTATACCTTCAGAAACAGTAAAAAGGAGTCTTTGCTGGACTTCAGAATTATAAGGTTGATGCTTAGAGCTGAAAAAAAGCATTCAAATTGCCTCACTTTCACCTTTTTTTATTTTTTCTGTGTTGACAAAAAACCAAATCTGCCCCCATAGATGCTTCAAACCCAATGAATAACAATATCTTTTCTCAGTCCTGAAATCATGAGATTACTGTGGCCCAGTGGTGGTGCTAAGGAAGGCAGATTGAGGACACCTAAGATTTCCTCACAAACCTATCCTTAGTAACTTGTTTTGACTATGAAGACTGAGCTATAATAACTATTTCTAACACTGTGTGTTGCTGTGGACTGAAGCAGCTGTGTATAAGTACCTTCCTCTATCTCAGCTGACAAGATAGGGACAGAAATATTTTGTATATATGGAGTGTGTGTGTACATATACAGTTGTTTGACACTAGATGTATAAATGACTAGTGATTTTGGTTTAAAAAACTGTAAAATGCCAGAGAAGTAAAATCTATATGGAGAAAGCAAGAGTCTTGGAGCTGGTTCCTCATTTCACACCTCAGCTGATCCTGATGGTCCACTGGTGCTGCAGTGCCATGACTTGCCTCCAGCACTGCCCAATCTGCCATGTGCATGTGTGTGTAACTTGCCTAGTGACTCCCAATGTGAAGATGAACAGCTCCATGGTGACATGGAGTGGGATCCAGGAGGCAAAGCTGCCTCAGGGCTGGGGGAGGGATGCTGCCCAGGCCACCACTGTACACGAAGAGCTCAGCTAGCTAACAAATCACCCAGCCCATCCAAAGCCTGTGGCATAACCTACCAGTGTAGGATGGTTTTGCACACTTGGAGGAAGAAAGTTAAGATCCATTTTAGGTGTCTAACGTGAGGTGACTCAAAGGGTTCTTTTTTAAATGTAACTTCCACTATCTATAAATCAGTCCTCTCACATCAGGCTTTTAAACCAGCCTTTAAGCAAATGTGCAAATCCCCAGGTAATCTATAAATGCTTTAAGAGGAATATAATGTACTCTAAAATACAGTTATGCGGAAAAGGTCATGGATGTCTTGGTGGGCAGAGCAGCAAATGTGAGTCAATGGCATGTCCTGTAGCTGAGGGAAATGAGCCAGAGGCTGTGTGGCCCTAGCAGGAGCATGGCAGGCAGTCTGGGGATAATGGGGATGCAGCTGAGGTGCTTCATTGAGCCTTGGGCCCCTCGGTACAAGGACAGGCTGGAAAATGTGATGAGTGCAGCTGAAGGCCACAGCCATCATTGGGGGCTGGGAAATGGATGTGCAGGAAGAGGGAGTGAAACTTTCTTCAGAGAAGCACAAGAGCGATGGTAGTGAGGTTCAGCAAGGACAATCACCGAGACAAGGAGAGGATTATTCATGTTTTCCAGTCAAGTACTGACCTGGGTTACCCAGAGAGGTTCAGGAATCACTGTCCTTGGAGATACTCAGGACTTGATTGGACAAGGCCCTGGGCAACCTGATCTAAATTGGAAGTTGGCCCAGCTTGGAGCAGGAGGTTGTATCCATATGCCTCAGAGGTCCCTTCCAAACTGATTTCTTTCCATGATTATGCGAAAACATTTATCTATAGAATAACTGCACTTCCAAAAATAAGAAAAATTACATGCTTCCCAACAAACCAGCACTATAATGCAACTCTCAGCAACTGGGCTGACTTCAGCAAAATCTTAGCCCAGCTCTCTGGAAGAAGTTACTTTTTCATTTTTGTTTAAGAAGCAACATATCAGTTTTTTTGCAATTTACGGGAAGGGCATCAGATTAGAGCATAAGCTACTGGGCAAGTATACTTAATATTGCTCACCATCATCCCTCAAAAGGATTGTCACACCTCAATTGTTTCTAACAGAGATTTGCCATTTCATGTTTCCTCAGACTATGCCAGTGTGTGTCCCCCATGGGAATCCCATTCAGAATTGGCTGAGATGAAATGTTTTTTGCAGTTTGTGTTGTCAGCAGGACTGGAGCAGCTGACCCTGGAGCTGGTCTGCTGATCCCTCCCTGGTTCTGCAGTGAGGAGGCAATGCCTTACTCTTGTTGGGCAAGATGGGAGGAAAAAATCTCCCTTGTGATTCCTCCTGAACCTCTGGATAGCCTCCCTTCCTCTCATTAGCCACAGCAAATACAATGTAAACACCTTCAGATATTGAGGGAGATAAAAGGAAAAAAAGACAGAATAAGTTTGCAGACTTTGTGGACCCTGGCAAGCTGAATTTCTGTTCCTAGTTTCAGTCTCTCTGTGTGCTGACATTCTGAAATATGAAACAACTTCTTTTGGCTGGCAGTGTAAGTGGCAAAAGTTGCAATTGTTTGTCAAAAACAATGCTTTGCACTTGCAGACATACTAGAAAAAAGATTCTGTGCATATGTAACATGTATTTTAGAAATGTACTGCATTTTGTAGAAGGTACTAGGGCTTCATGTAAATAGTGTGATACTAATGAGACTTTCGCAAGACAAAATTTGTGAGGCAAGTCAGTACTCATAAAAGTGGGAGTCCTAACATTGTGTTATTTGTGCTGGAAGAATTTCTTGTCTGGAAAACAAATATTTGGGGTAGGAGAACTGTGGAGAGAGGTATTGCTGGAAGGATCTCCTGTACCCATTTGAGTCACCCTCTAGTCCCTACTTGCATGTCAAACTCTACTTAAATATACTGTAAAACTTCTTCAATTTAAAGGAAGTAATCTCCCACAATTCATATCTCCTTTTAGGTAATTAAGTACTAATGCAATACATATGTACTTTTAATGTCTCTCCAAAGATTATCAGGATGTGTCATAGAATGTATTAAATTGTTTTAAGGTACTCAGTTCATATCCTTTTAATGACAGTGAAGTTCATTCCAGCAAAATAAAACTAATCCATACTGCTTTCCTGTGAAGGATCCTGTTGCAGAGAGCTGGTGAGCACTCACCTGGGATTCCACATTGAGTCTCTGATAGACCTGTGCTTGGATCTAAAATTAGATTCAACCCAAATAACAAGCTTAAATAGTCTTTGCTGCTGCACTACTGCCTGTTCTGCATCCAGGTTGTTACAGTAGGAGTAATTTGGGGTGGGACAGTCCAAGCTCTTCAGGCATGTCGTATTACATTGCAGTAGTTCCTTCTTTCTTGCTCCTTCCTCACTGTGGAGTTCTAGTGGGTATTGGAGTTAAGGTGTGATGAAGAAACTGAGTAACACTGGGGCTAGACCTGTCTTCTGTGTCCTCACTGTAGGTGTGTGAAGGCAGTCAGAGGCATTTGAGGGAGTTCTTAGAAACAAGCCCAAAGCCTTTGTTCTTGAGGCCAAGATGTACTGTGGTGGAAAGAAAAGAAGATGTTTGTGAATAGTACAGCTAAGACTCATGTTCTCACTCCTGCTGGTACAAATTCAATGTTACGGTTTATAGGTGGAGAGGAAAGGTGGATTGTATGGATATCTACATATAAAAAAGAGTTTAAACTGCAAAGTTTAATGCAAAAAGCATCAGCCTTAATGCAAACAGACTGCTGTGTTTCTTATAATTATGTTCTCAAAATACATTTGAAAACACAATATCAGCATGTACCTTTACCCTATCAAAGTACCAATAGTTTTCTACAGCAATTGGACATGATTTAGTACTTAACCTTTATCTCTTGTACATTATGCAGCCTTGCTAATGGATAACCACACTGTATTTTGAAGGGAGGATTTGTTTTGTTTTTTAATGGGATGGTTAAAGTTCGCCACTTTAAAATTGGCAAGTAGCCTTTAAAAAAAAAAAGGCTGTTACATTTTTGAAAAGAGATCTGGTTGTCTTCCTTTATCTTGGTAACACCCTTTGCAGAAACTCTTGATGGAAAAAGAAAGTGTTTCTTTAGGTATTCTCTCCTTGTGTGTGTACCTGCCCCAGTATTGGCTAATTGAAAAGTGAAATGTAAAAAGAAACAAACTGCATGTAACATTCTGGAGTGCAGCTGAACTCCTACATAAACTGTGGAATTTAAATCTGATCAGAAAGCCTGCTTTGCTTTCAGTCAATTATGCTGCCATTTGTCATAAATCCTCCTTGCAGGCAAAGACGCTGCAAAGTTAATGCAATCTACAAATATATTGCATTTTCCTTTAGAAAAATGGACTTCCATAAAAAGTATAAGATATGGAGCATACAGGCATCCCTCTTTGTGGCCAATAATCAGAAATAATTTTGTGCCTTGTGTGTTTCAGAGAGATCCAAGATAACTCAAACAATACACAGTTAAACATAAGACTTCATCATTGTAGATTCTACTACAATATAATTCTCAGAAGTTATACAACAATGTAATAATACTTGTAGCATTAAATACAGGAGGAGAACTTGAGTGTAGTACCTATTATTAATGAGGAAATGGAACATTTGTGGTAATAGTGCTGACTAACTAGCTGAGGACAAAAGGGTTCTTATCACTGAAGTCACAAAACCACGAAGTTTTTGGTATAATGTAATAAAAGGGCTTGAGAATTCTAATGAAAACTGTGAACTAAGCATAAATTTAGGTTTTCCTTCTGAGTAATTTGTCCAATGGTGTTTTATGAGCTGAAACGTATCTGCCTTTTCTGTGGACTGGGTTCTCTGGGCTTCCCCCAGAATTGCTGGTCTGCATCTTTGAGAGGTGAAAAACCTGCTTTCCCTGAAAGGGTTTTATGGAGAGCAAGAAATGAATTGTTCCATGTTGGGAAGCAATATGCAGTAAATTAGACCTGATGAAGGAGATGAAGGTCTCATATTCCACACACAAAGAGCACAGGTACTCTGTTGGTCTTCAATTCTCATAGCTTAGCTCTCACATCAGTGAGAGATGAAAGCAGGTACAGGGTCTAATTTTACCTTCTTAGTAGAACTTGTGTTGCAAAAGTAGATGTTGTGCTTTTATTATATGAAAAATTGAGAGAAACTGAAACAATGCCAGTGTTAAACACTTGAAATAATGGTCTGATGCAATTCAAGGTGTAAACAGTTTTTTAACATGATGTTAACAGGTGGGCCAGAAGTAACTATATAGGTTGGATGTTTCTGAGAGCAGGTGTGTGTTTTGTGGGGTGGGTGACTGATTTGTTTTGTGAAGAAGGCTCAGTTTTTGCATTCTGCAGCAGGTTAAATCCTCAGCTGATCTACAGGTGGGCCAGAACTTGCTCCCCATTGTTTTAGGAATTAATAATGATCCTATGATCCTTGCACTAATTTCAAAACCAATTTTTATATTCCTTTCCAAAAGGCAAATTTGCTTGTTGGATGACAGGATATGAATAAAACCACCACTTGATACAATTTAAAAAGTTTCACTTTATATAATTTCGAGTAAATCTTTCATTTTGGAAAACATGGTGTTCTCGATGTTTTAACAGAATGTATGAGGTTTCAAAAATGTTCTTGGCAGTCATTGTGGTAGTAAGCTTCATGAAAAATAATAAAAATTGGCAGAAAAGAGAATGATACAGTGCATGTAGTATAAAACACTTTATTCTGGAACCTGTACAAGTACTAAGTGTCCTGATGTATATTTATTGAGACAGAGCTTCAAGTTTTATTTATGTTGCATTTTAAATTACAGAATTTCAGAATTCAGTTGTCTTTGTCCTTTTTGTATGTACTTGTTTATTAAAAGTTACCATACCTGTTAAATATCAGGTCTTGGTGACTTGAAATTATCCTCTAAAAAGATTTTCTGTAAGGAAGCTCATGGTTCAAACAAGCTTATTTACTATATTGGGTAGCTGAAATATGTTTGTTTCTAAGTGAGGATTCTTTTACTTTTTTTTCTGGTTTTTGAGTTTAATGTCTTCCAACATAAAAAAATCAGATATATATTAAAAAAAAAAAACGAGCAAACAAGCAAACCAAAAAGGAAAGTCATTTTAGCCTTTCTAAAAACATATCTCCCCATAAACAAGTGCTGTGAAAGCTTTATTAGAGTGCAAATGGAAAGCCTGTGTTCCAGCTCCTTATTACAAGTTCAGCATTTGCTCATCTTTCCACAGTCAGCTCTTGTGCTGGGTGGTGACACTTGGGAAACAGATACTCTTTTTTTTTTCCCTTCTGCCACTTGCTGTTTTGTTTAGATCCTCATTTCTCCAGGAGAAATACAGCCCAGCAAAGGTTTTGGAATTGCCAATCTTGACTGAAAAAAAAGCCAACAGAAGTTATCTTGAGTGGTCTTTAAGTTGGTAACCAGAACACCAAATCTCAGCTTCCAAAAGAAAATATCTAGGGAAAACTATCAAAATATACCTGCATAAGTAATGGTCTGTAACTAATGAATTGTGTGAAGATACAGAAGGGGCAGGGAGAGGGAGAACTGGAGACATCCTTGACATGAAGACAAAAGTTGAAAGGTCATCAGTAGCCCTTCTAGCTCTGCTTTGAAGAGAATGGAGAGGAACCAAAGATTATTAAACTGCAGGCCTGTAGCAATAGAAAGACTTGGAGACAAATAGAAAATGTGTTCAGTAGTAAAGCTCATAAGTCACCTGATATAAATAGAAGGCAATGGGAAGGGTGTCCTGTGCATTATCTTGCATGTAAATCAGTTAACTGAAATTTGTGCCAAGTTCCATGTAAGCCTCACTCTGGAGGTGAATTATTTCTTGGAGATCTTGAATCTTTCTGTATCTCACTGCCAGGTATGGAATACATCCAGCGAGGGCTAAGAAAGTTTATTAAAAAAAAAAAAAGAAATTATATTGTTTGGTTATACTTATTAGGTGACATTTTATTAAAGTGAGGAACTTCTCATTAACACTCAGTTCAGGGAAAATGGTCTTCAAAGGATTATCTCATGTATTAGATGAAAGTGTTCAGTGATTTGCAATTTCAGTACAGTCTTTCCTTCACAGTTTAAAAATTGCCAGCAAATGCACAATTAATTACATAACTATTTAACTTTGACAGCTCATTTCTGGATCAGATAAAATAAGTCACAGCTTTCTCATCTTGCTAAATGACATTTCAGTTGTCTGTGACTGTGCTTCATAGTTGTAGGGTCATATCATTAAAAATACATGGGTAAGAATGTTGTTTCCATTATTCTAATATGTAGTAGAAAATGCAGATTATGTCTTATCTGTTTAAATCTATCACTGTGAACGTTTTCAATTTTCTGTCTGCATTGAAGGTAGGAAATAATAGCAACTGCTAGATTTTTTTATTGCTAACTTCAGGCAAATAGTAGAGACATGTTTCAACTAAATAAGTTAAAAAGAAAAGCTTATTGAGAAGAACTGAAGTTTTATTTTGCTACTAAGAAATACTGTGTTGTATAGTAAAAGTCCAAAGCATGCTATTCTCTTTGTGATCTATCTGCAATCTGTGTTTCTTTCATAAACTCTGGCATTGATCATTACCAGTAATAAACCCTATGATATTTATTATAGAGAAGTAGCCTAGGGCAATGCTTTTTTTCATGAATATTGTAAGATTGTAGATACATGTGTGTGTGCATGTGCCAAGCACCTTCCCCTTACTGTTTGCTGGCTTGATTTGCTGCAAGATTTTATTATTTATTAATTCGAAACAAATGGATAATCTCATTTGCATGAGGTGACTGTTCCTGAAGTGCACACTGAAAATTTGTCTTCAATAGTTAAACTCATAAATCACCTGATATAAACCTGAGATGTTTTGCTTTAGTGTAGTATATAGTTCCCAAGAGAACTTTGAGAACATGAGAATTTGTTTCACAATGTTTGTATTTAGCACTGTCCACCTGAATCTAAAGGTCCAAGTGTCTTGTGTGAAATTTATTTCACTTTTTTTCTTAAAATCTCAGTTGAAGCAGCAAAGATAATATGCTTAGCAGTGTACAGAAAGTGTTCAGGTGTCCTCAGAATGGCTGAGGTTGGAAGGGACCTCTCAAGGTCATCTGCACCAACCTCCCTGCTCAAAGCAGGCTCAGACAGCACAGCAACATGTGCAGACACCTCTGCAACATAAATATTTCAGAGATGTAGAATTATTATTGCTCTCTAGACTACCTTAAAAATATAGGGAGGGCATTTGCAATTATAAATGTAATTTTTGCATATTAATTTCTGCGTGTGTGTGGCAGGCACACTTGTGTGTTGATTGTTTCACTGGGCTGTCCGTCAGCTGGAGAATGAGTTTAACAAATATGTTTGTTCTTGTACAAATCAGAAGGCAGATGCTGTGCTTGAAGTGCCACTGTACACAGCATGAGCTCATACATATCTGTTAGAAAAATAAACACAGGCGTGACAGGTTTTCATGTGAAACTCCCGTCTTCGTCTGGCAGGTCACCATCATTGTCTCTTACTGGAGATGCAGTTGGAAGCCTTGCTATTCCCCCACTCCTCCAAATCTTTCTCATTGACCCTGTGTGTTGGAGTGAGGTGCTTGTTGTGAGGAATCCTTTGTTTTGGTGTACTTAGGCTGATTTCATAGCACGTGCAGCCTGGCCCTGTTCAGCAGAGCAGGCAAGTTGGGTGCTCTGGCTCTGTTCAAATCTCTGAAGCCATGAATATTTTGCCAGATTGGCACCCTGCCTGATGGAGTTTTATCTTGGTCAACAAAAGCTCTACAACCACGAGACAAAAAAAAAAAAAAAAATTAAATTGTATGCAAAAGGTCTCTTCTCTGTTTATGGCATGTGGCTGTGTTAAGGGTTACTGGTTTTCATAGCATAGGTATTAAACCCTCTTTCAACAGCTGTGAACACTTGTGTGCAGTTGATACACCTATTTCTTCTGTGGAAAATAGCATTATCAGTTTGGCTACTTGACTTGTGTTATCCTTCAGCATGAGAAATTGTGTTCCTTCACCCAAACCCTTTCAAAGAGTTAATTTCATGGCTGTTCTCAAACTGAAAACAAATGATATGGAGGGTAAATGTGAGGAAGGGCATCGTGCACAGGCCACGTGTAACTAAACACCTGCAAGCTTTACCTTTGTGAGTTCCCAAATAAGAAGGCCAGCTTCACTTTTACTAAAAAAGCCAGCAAATAAATTCTTAATGTATAAAACTGGCTGCCAGCCTGATAAGAATGTAATACAATAGAAAAGCTTTTGGCCACTTTTGGATCCTCTCTGTGCACATAGTCTGTCTTCACATCACCTCTGAGGGAAAAAGTAATGCTGTGATTTATGTTGTCTACCACAGCTGGCTCATAAATCTGTTCTTGGATCATGTCTAATAGTCTTTTGTCCTTTATAAGGCCATCCACAGAGAAGGCCTGTGACTTTCTGATGACAGATTGCATGTGTTTGAAGTATTTTTTTCTCTAAAAAAAGAAAGAAACTCTGCATATTCCTCAGTATTTTCTAGATGTACTATATAGAACATCTCCATAATCAGCATAAAATTAATAGATTTTAGCATATTTCTTCGAGAAAGTCTGTATTTTGAAGTGCATAGAACTTGGGGTATGGGATTTTTTGGTTAAGCTGGATAGAGATCATCTAAGCACACTAATACTGTGGAAATGTTACTGAGTAGTTGTTAGAAGAGGTGGCTCTTGCTGAGGTGGTGCTGGGAAGTAATGCATTCTAATTAAATTCCACAGAAAAATCCAGAAAGCATTTCAGTGAGGATGCTTTACAGGCTTGCTGAAGGCAGCAGTCTCCTCTCACTGTAAAAGCATGAAAACAAATGGTTCTAATTCTTCTTGTTTTCACAGTAATAACTGTCAGAGGTTAAAATAGATATTTCCATTAGGGCACTTGTATTAGGTTAGCTTAGCTTATTGAGAGGTAATAATGACTTTCCTACAAGGATGAGGAGGCAAAAAAAAAAATCTAATTAATATCAAAGGAAGCTGCAAATACTTTGTGAGTAAATCATGACAGAAGTTAGTCAAGTTTATATAGAAACACATATAAAGGATGGTGATATTTTTGAAAAAATATTTTTCTCAGAAAACACCTTAGAAGCTTTCTTGTGGAAGTACACATAAATTCATGAGTATCTTAGATTAATGTGTTTTAATCTCTATGGAGCACATACATTTTAAAACCTTTCCACTAATTTCTTTGAATTAATCTGTATTTCTTTCTAATCTCCAGTGGGTCCTTGCACCTCTAGTTGAAAAGCCCTGACCTAGATCATCTGACAGTATCTTCATAATTTCCAGAGCTGCTGATACTTTGATTCATGTCCAGTATTTTCCTCTTTCTAGCCAGCAGTGAGACCTTGAAAAGGACTCGAGGGGAGTGATGTGGGTTTATAACCTTTCCATCAGTAAGATGCAACTCCAGCCTTCCTCACTGGTTTGAAGCCAAGATATTCATAGGGTTTTTTGCTCTGGACTCTTATTTTGACCTTTTATTAGCTCTACTATGATACCTGCTTAACCTATTTACATGTAGGTGTGAGCAGATGGACACACCCAGTGTGGTGTTGTCCTAAAAGTCACTGTCATCATTCCTACAGGCTACATAACAAACTGCCTAGGGGTTTTCCTCCCTCAGAGGGCAAAAGGAGTTCTGTAGCTATGGTAACACAAGGTTTAACACTATTTTTTTTGCCTTAAGAGCAACGTTTGGAATATAAACTGAAATAACAGAAGCTGTGGATGGCCTATCCCTGGAAATGTTCAAAGCTGAATAGAGCTTTGAGAAACCTGGTTTAGGGGAAGCTGTCCCTGCCTGTGGCAGAGGGACTTAACTAGATTAGCTTTAAGGTCCCTTAAAGCCAAACCATTCTATGGCTTATATGATTTTTGGAGATTGGCTGCAGGCCCCTTCTTCAGGGAAACTTTTCTTTGTATCATGCTGAGAAGTCCCACATATAATAAATCACTATTCATTTTATTGCCTTGCACACATGCTGTAAATGGGATTGACAGCTCCAGGCAACAGGAAGAATTTCTTTTTTTAAATAATCCTTATGTAAAATCTTATTTTATGTATTTGTCTTCCTCCATCAATGTGCAATGTGTAGGAGTGCAGTGGGGAAGGACTTGCATATTATTTATATAAAAGGGTGAGTAAGTATGTGTATCTTAATACCCTAACTTTACTGGGGAAAAAAAAGTAAGTTAGAGTATTAGTAATTATCTTGCTCATGTTTCTGGGAAGACAATAAATGTTGTATCCTGTCTTCTGAAAGCACAACATTAGTAGAGACTAGAGCAATGCCATTGCCCAAATTGCTGTTTTAAAAACTTGCCCAAGTTGTGAACAGCATTTTTTTTCCCCCTAGGCTTTGAAACCAAATCAGTCTGAAAGTAGTGCCTCCTGGCCTTGGGTGTCCAGAACCACCTCCTTAAGCAGAAGCATCTTTCTTGTTGCCCTTCTATGGTACTGAAGGCTGATGTCATTGTTGTTCCCTGTACCTGGCATCTCCAGCCATTCCATGTGGATCCCCTCCCTTCCTGCCTGTGTGGCCTTCATGCTTGTTTTGGGGGAACAGGGAGGTGCAAGAGTATTCAAGATTCTTTGCTCAAGTCCAACAGCATCCCTCTGGCAGCAGTCTGAAGCTGCCTGTCCCTGAGGAGGCCAAAGCTGTGTGGTAGTGGCTTAGCTCCTGCTGCAGCTGCCTGGGTGGCCACACTCCCAGCAGGGCGTCTGCACTGGGAAAACCAAGGTTTTCCCTTGGGATAGCACAGGGCTGCTGGCACTGGGGGTCAGTGTGACACTGCACATCCAGGGGCACCGCTGCTCCCTCCTCCACCCTGGAGCTTCCCAAGCTCTCTTGCTCACATACCAGAGTCTCAAAAATGTGTCTTGATGTTTAATTCATAACACAAAGCTTGCGATCAGGGGAAAGTAGCTGCCTCAGGTTTGGAGCTGGAGGATCTGCTCTATCAATTTATGTACTTAAGTTAGGCAGGGACTCACCATCAAGCATTTTGGCAGGGGACCAGCTAAGCATTACTGTCGCATTTGATTCTTTATTAGGCACTGTAAATGGATATTGGAGTTCAGAGAAAATAAGATCTAGCATAAATACTGGCTTAATTTGTGTATGTTGACTTGGTTTACACCAAGCTTTGGTTTGTTTACTTTCAATTAGAGATAGTATGGAAAAAGATTTATGTGATAATCCATACCAAAGGGCCAGTTGCTAATGAAGACATTGGTAATTCTATGAGTAATTAAATTTCTTCTGAGCTGATTACTGAGGTATTCTAATTCTGAAGCCTCTAGCCACAAATATTGAGAATCCATTTATTTAACTCAGCTTTTACTTAGCTTGTTGCACTAGTTGATAATACACATTCAATTCTAAAACATTTCCCTTGGGTAAATTCTAAAACATTTCCCTTCTCCTCCCTTTCTTTCTGTGGATGTGTGTCCATAAATATTTCCTTTCTGTTTGAAATACAGTAGAAAATGGTCCTTTAGACATCCAAGCTCACAATGAAGCAATTGTGGTTTTTTTATCTTTGAGTAGAACAAAAACTATTGTTGAGGAGAATTAATCTATATATCACAGATCTTGTGTTATTTTCCCAGTTGTCCTCTCTCCACCCATTATATCCTGATGCCTCTTGCTATGTAAAGCTTGTTTTAGTAGCTATAATATTGTCTTATGTGACTGGGGCTTACAGCAGAACCTAATGGGAGAGGAAACTTGATTAGTTTATGATCAATTCAGTGAACTCTATGAAAAATCTGAAATTGCTAAGGAACTGATTTTGCTTGCTTTGAGCAAATCTGAGAGGTTTTTTTTTTCTTGTTGACCAAATGAACGTGGGCTTTTTTCCTGTATCCCTTTTGCAAAGTAAGGCTTTACATAGCCTTGGGAGCAAAATGTTGAACGTAGTTTTTGTGCCAGCTTTCCCAAATAAAGAGCCTTACAAACCATAGTTTTGAAACAAAATTTTCAATAAATACTAAGCAGAGTATATTTGCATGGTACATTTTGAGGAAAGCTGTTTTTCTTTAGACAAGTAATGGCATCTTTAGGTAGTAAGTTACTTGAAAATGCTTTCCTAGAGAACTGTTGCATAAGAAATATTATTTCAGAAACTAGAAATTCTCAAGAGGTGAACGGTTTGAAATTGTTCCTAGCATTACTGATCCATAATTTCCATCACCAGTGCAATTGGAGATCCTGAAAGCTCTGCTAGAAACTCCTGCACCTGATATAAACCCCCAAGGATCTCTAGGATGGTTGTTTTCCATGTTGTGGCCTGATGCCCCTGGGGGTTTGCTCCTTTGGGGGTTGTGCAGTGAGGCATCTTCTTGTCACGGTCATAATCTGGGGGACTTCTGTGTCCATCAAGGATCTGTACCCAATTCTAAAGCAAAAAAAAAAGGGACATTGTTTTGTTACATGTGGTCTTTTGCTTAGCATTAGAGCTGTGGGAAGTCTGTGGGAGAAGTTGCTTTGATGGAAAGGTAGGCTTGAACTTGAGTTTTGAAAATCGCCAAGAAGATTCATTTTGCAAGTTCAAGAGAAATGCTGCTCAACTTCCTTTTCATAAGTTATTCAAAAACTGGAATTTCAGTTTTTAGGCTGCTCTGTAACACGTTTACCCACTTAGTCACCTTTCATCCCCTTTAAAAATCCAATCAGGTTAAGAGCATTTTAATGCACTTCTAATATGTGCACTACTCAGAATTTTAGATTAAAGTAGAAAATGGGTCCTTGTAACTGTAGCGAGTGATACTCCAGGGTTATTTTAGGAATGATAAAATTTGTTCCATTTAGTGTTGTGATGGAAACACTTACCAATTTAAAAACACACCCTCCAGAGATGACCTTCAGTGCTGGGAGGTTTATACACCATATGCTCTGACCTGCTTTGGAGACAGTTAAGTCAAACCAAATTGTGTTACTACCAGTAATCACTAAGACCACAGCTTGGTACCTTTGAAGGGATGGTCCATAATAGTCCTGCAGTGAATATGACTCTGGAATCCCTGCAATGCTCAATAGTTCTTGTTGATTTTATATGTGGCAGGTGCTGAGACACAGAAGTGATGAGTAACCATTTAGAAGTCTTGGGAGAAATAGTTACATAAATCCAACTGTGCAGACTAATTGATTGTAAAATGGCTTATGCTAGGTTGCATTAGTTCTCCTGTTTCAGACAAATACTTTTCTCCTGACATTTGGTAATTATATTTGTATTCATCCCTTAATCTGTGGCAGCTGAGTGCTCAATGTTAGGAGGCACTGGTTCCTCTTAAAATTGAGTGCAGGTGGAGATTCCTGCTTTCTCTGGAGAAAGAGGGAAAGCAGCAAAGATCAGCACTGACTGGACAACCAGTGGTCCAGACAATTTGCAAAATGAAAAATGATTTCAAGCAAGAAAAGGTGAAGCATTATTTGGTGTGTTTAAATACTGAATTAAATATGGACTTGAATAAGTGAAAGTGGAGTTGTGATAAGACAGGGAGAGAGGATCTACTAACTGGCAAGTGGCATGTAATATTGTGAGTTACCAGTTAAATATATTTAAGTTAGCTCTTTGTGTTCTGGTGTGTTTCTGGTGGCTGGACAGAACAATACTGAAAACATTTTTGTTTTACCTTTTTTTTTTTGTCATGTGTTCAAGTACTCAAAAAATATTATGAGAATGGTCTGCAACAAAGTGAAAAAGAACTGGAGGTAAACCTCAAAACCATTTTTTCATGCAAAAATCTTGATTTATAATTTTATTCTTATAATTTTAATGTGGTTTTTTTTTTTTAATTTAAAGTAGTAATGAAACTGAGTGACTGATTGGGTCATCTTTACTTTAGAGACCTACTTGTTAAGGGGAAGAATAGCATATAACTACTTGCAAGATCCTAATGATTCTGTCAGGCATGGAAAGGTCCCATGAAATTGAGGGGAATCAAGGGAAATCCCATGAAATTAAGGGGAGTCTTTTCATTGACTTCGCTGGGTCCTTCTCAGTTAATATTCGCTTACAGTCGCTGTAAAATTATTATAGTATAAAAATGGGGTTACCTTTTTGGCCTTGGTTTGAAAGACTTTTGATGGATTGTCACAGTGGCTTCCCTTGCATTTAATGGACGTGATTTACCATATTAAGACTTAGGATTTATCAGCATAAAATGAATTCAAGTCACAGTGTTCTAGATGAAATACAGCAAGCACAGCTTTATCAACCCATGACAGTGGTATTAAAGCACGTGCCCCGTGGTACTGTCAGCATTCCTGGGGTGTTGTATCTTTTTTGCAGGGAAATTATTTTATATATTGTTTTTTTTTTTTTTAATTCAACTCCCCCTTATTGGATATATTTTTCATACAGGAAAATATTATGTGAGGTATTCATGTCTCAGCTCTGAACTCTTTGTTGTGAGGCACTACTTTAGGAATAGGAGGAATATTACAGTGCATCCATCATTGTGGTGATGTGGAGCTCCACTGCAATACATGCTTGGGTTTAAGGTAGAAAGAAAGCTGTCATGCATTAGCTGTAGAGAAAAAACCTGTTCTTCAGTGCTTCTAAGCCTGTCTCCTACATGTTTGTAATATCTTCACAGCAGCCAGTGGCTGTCAGATTTACTTTTTTTCCTTTCCCTTCCTAGTGCAGAGAACTTTGAAGAAATTTCAGCTTTTATTCATGTCAGTCACAGTTGGGTTTGATGGAGTTCTGTGGGTCAGGCTGCATTTGGGTAATTGTCTCATGCTACTGCTTACTTTCCTGAAATGTTTGCAGCATTTCACAACAGCCAGTGGGTGAGGAAAAGGTTTCCTGCTTCATCAGTGGGTGTCTTGCTCAGCTTTTCACTATTAGATGGGAAGGCTGACACTAGTAATAGGACAGACTCAATCATGGAAAGTACTTCTACCACAGTCATTGCTAAAACTGAAACATGAACAATGAAAAATTGTACTTCTGGAGGGTAAAATTGGATATGTAGGTTATATATTTAGTGTTATACCGAAGGTAGGTCTGTGCCTTTCAGAAGGGTAATGCAAATATGTAAATAACTGCATCATACAGGAATAAGGTAATATCCCTTTGAATAGCTGTGATGGTTTTCACACACCTGGCTGACAAATGGTAAGCTATTAGGAATATTTGAATAGAACTGTTTTGTTATCAGCACTAGCAAAATACTCCAGGAACTTCCATTTTAGAGTCCAATTTTATTTGAAATCTGAGTGATTTCTCTTTTGGCTCTTTGAAATACAGAGAATAGAAAGTTTAATTGAAAACAAAGCCTTTTGTTTGAATTAGTGTCCATCAAAACTAGCAGATAGCTAATAAGTACCAGATGAGTTGTAGCAAGCTTTTCAGACAAAACTCAGAACAAAATAATGCAGTAGCACGAACTAATACATAAGAATTGATTTTCTTTTCCATCTCTTTTCATATACCATCAAACACATAGTTTGCAAGTTCTGGTTTTACTGCAATAGGTTTGAAAGTTTTAAGAACATATTTTGTGTATCTTGGGAAGAAAAGGAATTTTAACCTTTTGAATAAATAGTTAAGGCATACTTTCACTTCTCTAAGAATTTCAGCTTTAGTCCATATCAGTAAGCAATTGGAAAAGTGTATTTCAATAGTATTTTACTTGAAGGCTTCTTCAGATCAAATCTTCACTTTTATAAGCCAGTACTGTTTGGATATTTCAAATAGTGTGATGTTGTTTACTTTGAAAATAAGCATGCCCAGCTATTAATACAGAAATCAGAATGTGTCTTACTATTTATGTAGGTGGAGGATATTGCTACTATTCAATAGCAAAAAAAATCTACAAAATTAGTCCATTTTCAGATGACAGGAAATACACTCCTAAAGTCAATGTTTTAGTTAATCTTGGAACAAATCTGGGTCTTGCAGTCCCTTCTGTTGGGATGACAGAGGGCAGTAAGGCATCTCATTGCCACCCTCATGGTTTAAAACATAACATTTAAGTTGAACTGAGGCTGATATGATTCACCTGGAATGCTTGAGGTATAAGCAGAAGTGAAAATGTGAGAGTTGTTTTGTGAGCTGTTTGTCCATTTGCTCAGCAAAGATGGGGGGCAGCTGAGAGAATTCACCCCACCAGTCACCTCTGCCACGTTGTCCCTGTTGGCAGATGAGAACCCTTGCTTTCCTTACACATTTAGTTTGTGGAAATGTAAAGAGTCACCACCATTCACAGCTCAGAAAAGGCAAGACAGTTAAGGATTCAGCTGCAATTAACCTTTGAGAGCTGTCTATGTAATTCCCATTTATGTCTTTAAAAAAGAAATCTTTATACATCTCATTAATTTGGTTCAGTTGCTTCTACTCAGAGTGATAAAATTGTGTCTGAATACATGGCTCCAAAAAATCTGTTGGACAGTTTTATTTTGCATGTGTGTTGCAACCAGCCTACAACTTTCCTATATAAAAGTCACATGAGTTGAGAGCCTTGTGAACACACAAGTCAATGTGGATTAGCTGGATGGTGGGAGGATAATAATCAGGTTAGTTAAGGCACTCAGAGAATCAGTGCTTTTTTTGGTTCTGCTTTTCAAGCTTTTTGTGTTTAGCTTTCATCAGTAATTCCCAAAGACTAGCTGTTAAGAGGTAAAGCTGTAAAAACAAAACATGTCCTCATGTATGTAGTGTTTATACAACAAAGCTTAGGTACTCACGTTGCATGCCTTGCTGTAATACCAGAATCCATCACAGATCTTTAAAGTTTTGTTCTTCAAGGTGGTGGAATACAGTGCAATGGATTTTACAGAGGAGAACTGATAAAGTGATATTGGTACAGGGTTTAGAAGCATGTTTTCTGTACTGGGGTACATTGATACTGTTGGCATTGCTGAGCCCAAAACTGAGCCCGCATGGAAACTCCCCTAGATAGTCTGGTTTTCTTCCTGAGCCTTAAAGTCTCCCTCTCATTATTTTAAGAGAGTTGTCTTAAAAATGATGGGGCTATTTCAAAGGTTGGTTTACTTTTTAATTTGCTATTTAATTGCAATAAATATTTTCCTACTCAAGAATATGCTGCTTTATGCTGCTGATTTCTTCAGTCTCTAAGTACAGAACTTGTGGTCTTTGAAAATTCTGTTTATGCATAATTTGTGTACAGTTCATTTGCCTCAGTTTGACCTCTCAACTTACACATGACAGAGGAAAGCTGTGTTGTTCTGCAAATTTTAGAGACACATTGAGAATATCTTCAAAGAAATTACAGTATTTTTTCCTCCATTAAGGAGCTGCTTAGGTTGCTTGCAAAATTTCCTTTGTACTGATAACTGTGGCTTGCTTCCTGCCTTTGAATCTTCTGTAGGATCTGTTGCTTACCAATGTGGACTGAAGCTGAGGTCTAGAGGTCTCTTCCATATGTGGTTCAAAGACAAAGCATTTGAGGATACTTTCTTTTTTTTTTTAAATAAACACTTGTGTGAAATAGGAAGACTCTCAGTTGCAGTCAGTGAAGTGAGATGTTGACCTTTGGATTTGTTAAGCTGCCAGTTATCTGATTCTGTTTCCTTTCCCCCTTCCACTTGTGTGCCATCAATAGCACAAACACATTTGAAGTATGCAATTTTGCTTGCTTGCTAGGTATAATGTTGGCAGAAGTATAAGAATTTTTCCACCCACAATGCATATAAAAAATAGGTTGTTGTTGTCCATGTGTTTTGTGCTATGTACAAATTCAAACACGTACAAAGGGAAGAAGAGCAGCTTTCTACGCTGGCATGTTTGAAAAAATAGACTTTTATCAACTCTTATCTTAACATCTCTACTTTCAGAACAGACAAAACCAATTTATTAGCTATATTCATCACACTTGTTTTGAGAAAATATGCAGTTTATTTTAAAAAAGGGAATAATTTAATTTTCATTAGAAATGCTTGTTATTTATACATTACATAATATGAACTGATCTTCAAATGGGAGAAATTATCTAAAATTCTGCAACCT
The DNA here is from genome assembly GCF_036250125.1 of Pseudopipra pipra. Taxonomy (NCBI): domain Eukaryota; kingdom Metazoa; phylum Chordata; class Aves; order Passeriformes; family Pipridae; genus Pseudopipra; species Pseudopipra pipra. The sequence goes on from NC_087550.1 coordinate 964,585, forward strand.
GCTTTTTGTATGAAATTATTTCAAATTATTTGTACATAATTGCTACATTTTTGTATAAATTTCAGGGAGTTTACAAAGCATCTGCAATGAATCATTCCTGTCTGAGTTTCAGATGGCATCCAAGCTTGGTAACAGAAGGTACAAGGGATTAATATTTCTCTGCAAAACAACAGTTTGAGCAGGTGGTACTTGATGCTATTACACATATAGGTCACTTGGGAGAGTGCTTAATCACTGAACTGAATATTAATTAGGACAGCTTTCTCAGCCAGTTTTTTTTTTAAAAGAATACTTCTTAAAGAGGGAGGAGAAAACCACCAAACCCACCAAAGTCTGGAGTCTTGAAAATTAAGCTGCTTGTTATAAAAACCTGCTACACAAACTGAGGTTCAAATGTTTTCAGAGGGACTAGTTTTGTGATAAAAGAAGCCACTGTAAACGTTGAGTATAAGCTGTGTGAACCCAGTCTTTCTTCTTAATTTCTCTTCCTAAACTTTTCTCTGTCTGCCTGAATTTCACACTGTCCAGTAAAATGCCTGACCAAAGACACTCAGTCACTTGAACCTGTAGGTTTCCACAGGTACAAAACAGTACTTTTGAAAATTTTTGGCTTGAGATTCTGAAAGCAAATATGAGATTAATGTATCTGAAAAACTTGATATAGGATGAAGAGAAAAATGGATCAATTCATTGCATGAGTTGCAGAATGTAAAATCCACTGTCTTTGACTTGGTTTTCTATACCAAGTCACGTTTTAAATAGCTTCTAAATTACTCGGGTTCATGTTTTAAAAGATGTAAGGTAAGTTTGCAAGATGCTAGAATGCTTTGAAACATAATATTAATCTCTTTTGGTTGTGCTTGACCTACTGAGGGTTAAGTCCTCTGAATTTCAGAATTTCCCAGGAAGAACTGATGGATTTTCCTGGAGGTAGTACCTGCTATTGCCTCTGCAGTGCTCACAGTGTGGCAGCTGGCTTTGATATGCCCTATCAGCACTCCTCTGCTCCCCTGTCTGAAACTCCTTTAGGAGCTTTGATTTTTCCCAGGGCTCTGTCTGGGAGCTGCTGGCTGTCACAGCTGTGCAAAAGTGATGAGCAGTAGGATTTTCCCTCTGCCTCAGGCAGGGGCATGGGGACAGCAGAGTTGTCTCCTGGAGTGGGTGCTTAGAGGCTCTTGCACTTGGAGGGATGAGGTGTTTCATTTGGAAAATGAGCCTAGACATTGAGAAGGATGGTCCAGGAAGAGGGCAGGAGCCCCCAGTGTGGGACCCCTCAGGAGGCCCTGCTTCCCACTGTGCTCCCAGTGTAGGGAAGAAAAACTTCATTTTGGACGAGGCAACTTTGTCTTCCTTCCCATTGCCTTCTGAGTTCAAAGCCTGTTTCCTTCTGGCTCTCATGAGCTTTTAGCACTGAGATTTCCATCCTTTAGCAAAAGGTCCTGGCACAGTGTCTCTGTGTGCTTTCAGGCAGTGCAAGGTGACTTCCCCTGGAGCTGGATGTTCCCATTAATGGCCCTGAGATGCTTTTCAGAAGGTTGGGTGTTCAGTGAAAGCAATGCAGGCCTGATGGCTGCATGGTTGCTTTTGTAACAGCATCTTCCTTCTGTGGCCTGGTTTAGTATCATGAAATGGTGAAGTACTGTCAATACTACTGCTTTGATATTTCCAACTGCATTTGGAATAACATATAATACCACTGTGTGGTTAACTACCATGCAAATGAGTGCTCATCTTTCTTATGTAGTTGACCATTCCCAGAGTCTTAGTGTTTGCTCATTGAAAGCTATCAGTAAAATTCAGGTTTTATGTGTATTGGTAATAGTCCTATGAATTTGAACACATTTCCACTTTAGAAGCTTAATTTCTTACCTTAAATTTGTATCTTTAAATGTTTGGGAGGGGAGACATTTTTGTGGTTTTTTTGGTGGGGTCTTTTTTTTTTTTAAGTTGAGAGATGAAGTTAAATATTTTGTTAAATATTGAAGATGATGAGTTAATAGCTGAATATTTAGCTGGAAGGTGTGTGAGAGATTCCCATATAAATGCAAACTAGATGAAACAGGTCTAGAGAAAGGAGAAAATCTGGGGTAGAAATGAGTTTGAGCCTGACTCTGAATTGGACCCTACCTATAAGTAAACACTGGGAGCTGCATGGCACGCTGTCAAAGATGCCTGGGATAAGAAGGTAATGCAGTGACACAGGACTTGGGGAAAAGAGGAAATATGTCTCAAGATTTCAATGTAGATCTGGAAAAATGGGGACAGCTGGGAGACTGAGGCTGGGAGTATTGACTCCCATAGTAAGTGCCAAAGTCAGCTCGTGCTTAAGAAAAAGGTGTGGATATTGTTGGAGATTAAAATGATGGACATAAGGTGGCTTACCTGAGCAATGCAGGATAAGGAACTATAAAAATCTAATAGTAGAACTAGGTGACATAGGTCAAAAGAGTGGGATGAGCTGAGAAAGAAGAGGATTCTGAATTTTTAACGGTAAGCAAAGAGTTGGGAAGAGGGGGAAAAGCAACACATGACTCATAGATTTGTGTTATGCTGTAGAAGACAAAAGTTTATTTGGGAGAGTTGAACGGTTTGATGAGTCTGTTGCCAAGACAATGTGCCTGCTTCCAGAGCCCACAGTGATGCTCTGTGTTCTTGAGTCTTGTCAGCAAATGTGTGAAAACTTTCTGGACAATTCTATCCCTGAAAACTTACAGTGTAGCAACTGCTACCACGTACTCCCCCATCTCAAGAGGAAGAGATCTGTTTACTGTACATGGGTTTCAAACATTATTGATGGACAAACAAGCTGGTCACGAAAGACATAGAATTTGGCTTTAATTCTGAAGAAGCAAACAAGGATGTTACATGCAGTAAGAATATTATTAAAAGAAAAATGAGTTTATGGTGTAAGTATGGTTAATGATTCTCGCAACACAACTTTGCTTCCACTTGTCTGTACAGCATTCCTTAATTATGTTATCCCATGCTATTTTTGTTCCAAAGTGTTCTTGCCTTATTCAGGTTTTTGGATGGACAGAGGTTGTTTAATGAACAGATGTTCACTGTTGTGTACAACGTGTGACCTCAGGCCTCATTTCCTGCATTTTATTCAGACACTTACTCTGAAGTCAAAATGATTCTTTTCCTCAGGGGCTTTTCATGATGCTCATCACTGTAATATCTGAATAGCTTCTCCCAAAATAGTTGATTTACCTTCACAACACCCTTGAGCTGTGCAAGTTTTATCTGTCTTTTACAAGCAAGCAATAAAGGAAGATGAAATATCTCTCTCACAGTGCCAAGTCTGTCAGGATGGGTATTCTTTTTCCGTTTGTTTGAGGCACAAAACATTAAACTTGGGACCTTTATTTCCAAATCTTAGTGCTTGCTAATCCTTATCACTGGTCATGAAACTGGGGAAAATGAAAAATAGTAAAGCAGATATTCTCATAGTTTCTCAGTATTTAGTTTTCCTTGATCCCTTAGCATCCTAAGCATCCTCTGGCAGGATCAGAATCTGGGCCTTAAAGCAGCAACTTGCTGCTTTTCAGTTTCTCTCATGCTGTTCAAGGTGTGCAAGAAATTGGAAATGTTCATTACAAATGAGCATTCATCTGTAGCCACTCTGAAGTGGATCAGATCTGTACCAAAGGAAGGACCTCATAGGGAAGAAATCACACTTAACTACATTTGTCAGCCTGCTTACACAGTGTGGAGTGGTTAAAGTCCAGTCAAAATAATAGTCTTTAGTGTACTACTGTTTGATTTTTATTATCTTTGTCATCTCTGTTTAAAGAAGAAAATCTAGAAATGTGAAATTCAAAGGGAATAAAAGTGGTGTTCCCCAGTTCAAGTAGGTTATGAATTTGAAGATATTTATAATATCTACATTATAATATCTGTGGTCACTTCCTAATAATTTGTAGGCTGTTTACTCAGGTTTTTATAGGAAAGAAAAAAATTATCTGTGGAACTTGTAATTCCTCTCTGAACTAATTAAATCAAACAATTAAGTAATGATTGCAAAACATCAGTATGAACAGAAATTAATTTTCAGTGTCATAACTAGAGCAATTGTGCAGGAGAATCCCTGATTAGAGAGGAAGCATTTGTTACAGAAATGCTTCTTCCAATGTTGACAAGAGGATTTCGTTTTTAATCCAAAGAAACAAATTAAATTATGGTGCTTGATACAGAAAGGTTAACTACTCAAACCACTGCATTCCAAGAGCATTTTGGAATACCTGTTCTGTTCTGGGTTACAGTACCTCTCTGTAATGTATGAAGATCACTGCCTGCTAAATTGAGCTATCTTTCTTGCCTTAGTGTCAATTTATTATTAACCCGTCAATAAAAATCATATTTGGAGGCCTTTGGGAAATAATCCCTCTAAGTTTTTATCAAAATTTACCAAGTTAAAGTGAAATGATCAACATTTTTTATATGCAACATTATAACTGGTTGAGCCTCAAGCTTGGTTGGCAGAAAGCTTAGTGATTGTTTTGAAAACTGGAGCCCATTGTTCATTTACTCTCTTTTGTATTCCTTGTCTGCACCAAAAATGATACCACTCACAGGGTGCTGCTTCAGGAAGGTTCTGTAATTACCCCAAGTGTTAGGCTTATGAAAGCTGTTGTGCTTTACATATGAAGGAATTTGAAAATGTACATTGGGCTGTGCAATTGAGTAAATATAAGCTGTATGGTTAGTTGCTTTCTTTCATGTTAAGAAATCTTTGTTTTCAGTCCCTGTTTCGAGGACTGTTTTGTTCATTTTTACTGTATTGCACCCAGTGCTGCTGGTAGCATTTAATGTGTGTGTGTCCCCCCTCCTCTCCTTGCTTATAAATTTAAAAGCTTCATGGTTTTTAAGCTTTTGAAGTGTTTATGTGCTGAATTGCAGAGAAAGGTCCATGGGCATAGGTAAAGGTTTGCTCCTGTAGGCTGATGTTGCAGAAACAGGTGTGCAACATCTGGAGAGTTCAAACATGCTTATTATAGGTTCCTGTTAGCTGTACCTGGTAAAATCCTGCTCAGACTAGTGATTGCTGAAGTCTCTGTTCTTTTTGACTGTCTTGTTTCAGGGCTGTGTCTAGGCTGCAAGGTGCTTAAACAGTCAGACTTGTCAACACTGAGCATTTTAATGAATGTGCCCTTTGTGAATGTAGCTTTAACACCTCCGTGCCTAATACTCTACTTGGAAGGGATATTTCTGTCATGTGTAGCTGTGAAATGGTAAAAAGCCCAGATACTAGGCTGGGAACGTGGTGCAGAGAGATAAATGCAAAAGCAGCTTGGTGTCTGTATCCCAGAGCCATAGGTGCTTGGACTGAACTAAGAAATGGAGATTGTCATAGCATCTACTCCTCCAGGGGATGTGCTGCTGGTAGGACAACAAGGCCATGAGATAATCCTCCTACAATTGTGAATTTCAAGAATTCACCCCCATACACACCTTGGTAAGGTTCTGTTGGTATAGGTATAGGGTTTTTTGTTCAAATTCTAATTAGAAGGCAATAATTAGTAATTTTTAATGGGTTTTTGTGGTACAATTTTGTTCCTTCAGCACTTCAGTCTGTTCTTGCCATCTCCCTGCTGGCACAAGCTTGCACTGATCTGCTCCTCCCAGTGGCTGAACTTGGCAAATCTGGATTCTCCAGTCAAAAAGTTGCACTGAACTTTAAACAGCCCTGAATTTTTCCCTACTTTGCTCTGCTGTACCTCCTAGTGTAAAACACAGAATGGTGGTGAGCCTCTGGGACATAGTGAACAGTCAGTGGCAGACTGTGCTGTTCATTTGATTGTTCTTTTCTGAAAGAAGTGCTTGCAGCCTTACAAGCCAAGCAGCTGCTGTCTCTGCTCAGGAAGTTGAGCTGCTGGCACGAAAACACGAGCACGATTGGGATCTTCAGGGAACTTTGCTTGCTAATCTTTGAATAGGGAAATGGCTTCCAAGGTTAGTGGCAGGGTTTGTAGGGAGAAACGAGTGTGAAGAAAGCTTTATTCAGAATACACTCTGTGCTTAGATCTTAGGGATTTCAACTCAAAACAGCACAAAAAAACGGGGAGGAGAGGGAGAAAATTTGAACGGCACCATATGGGTTGCTGGAATAGAGATAACCAGTTGTGGGTGGGGAGCATTATGCTTATTTAATGACAAAGACTCTGTCTGTGCCAGTACACAGAGAATGTGAAAATAGCAGTTCACATTCTGCTTTTTCCCTAACTGAAGCTGTCCTTTGAATGACTGGATTTGGCAAGGTCAAGATGTCTGTCTTGTGAATTTGGCTGATCTTAATGACCTGGAATGGGGCAAGCAGAAGCTGTTGCTGTCAGAGGAAGGTTACCTAGAACACCAGGAAGGGTTAACAGACTCTGATATTTATGAATGCAGTGGTGAAAGTTGCTAACATGACATCAAAATGTGCAGCGTGTTACCTGAACCTCGTCGGCCGCTCCTGCTCTGCATTTCTCATTCGTGGGCAATTTGGCAAAATTCATTGGTGTCTTCTGTGACCATTATATGTGTATGTGTGTGCACATATGACAAATATTATCCCTGTCATTTAAGATGCCAAATAGGCTCCACTGACGTGTTTGTGCCTTGTTTTCGAAGTGCTGAAGGAACAGTGGGTCAGAGCAATGATAAAATATGGATATTTTTTTTTCCCCCGGTTGTCTGTGCTACAGAAGTTGCTGTCAGTCATCTGTGACCAATACATCTGGAGTTGACACTTCCCGCTGAAACATTTGGGGGGGACATAAACAATGCTGAGAGCTCCTAGGAGAGAGTCTCTTTGTCTGTGCTTTGGTATTTTTTTAGCATAGCAAGCTCTTTATTCGCTCCTCTGGATGCTGAATGTTATGAAAAATAGAAAAAAACCAGTTTTTTGAAATTCAGAGTTACTTATGATCTCACACTATGGAAGTACGAATTTACTTAATAATTAAGAAATTAAGTAAGATTTTTATTTTGCATTATTATTTCAAAGTATTACTAAGCAGGTAATTGTGTTTTCATTTGTGTGTTGTACAAATAGAAAGCTATTTTATGGTTGTGATCTGATCATGCTGCTACACTACTAAGCACTTCCTATGTGAGTTCAGGAAGTCACTTCTGCTCTTCTCCATGCTGGTAGGTCATTTTTGCAATTAGTTTGGTGCAAAGATGTCTTTGCTTTACTTTCTGATCTTAGCTCTGCAATACTGGGGAAGACCACTGGATGGAACCATTACATTTTACTTAACAGGGTAATGCAAAACCTTGCTGTGACTGAAATGTGTTCCAAAAAAAAAAAAGCTTTTCTTAAATAATGACATTACCATTAATTTGATTTTTTTTTTAAATGTATAAAAACCATAGAGAACAGATATTAAGTAGTGTTTCTATGAATCTGGAATGATCAAGAGAGGATATTTTCCCTTTTGCAATCTCTAGTTATTTTATTTGGAATAATCAGAGCTGAAAAACAAACAGAATTTAAATTACACTTTTTGAAGTCGTGAGGGCTTATTAGAAAGATACTGTGTACCCCGTGCAGTAGTATTAGCCAGAAGATTATGCAGCCAGAAGTTTCTCAAGACTTAATGCTGTTTGGCAGATAGCAGAAAGCTTCCACTGTGGGAGATGTTAGGCAAGAGGCTTTTAAGAAGTCATGCTTCAATTATTCTGGTTAATTAAAAAGAAAGAAAGTCTGTAATTAAGGGAGTAGTTGTTCCTTTTTTTTTTCCTCTCCAAATGAAGTTCAAAGTTAATTTGGAGCTCAGATTATGGAGTTTATTTTCTCTTGCCTTTCACTTAGATTGGATGAACATGATGGCTGCTGTCATAACACTGGGTGCTACACGTGGGACCTCCAGAGAGGAACACTTCAGTTGATCAGCACTTTGAATTTAAAGAACTAGCTCTTATATTTGGAAACTTCAATGGATTCATGTAATTTCAGATCTATATCAAGCTATTCTTTATGTGCTAATAGATGGAAAGGTTTACATAAGAAAGCTACTTTTATAAGTTGCTAACAAGGAATTTGCTTAAATACAAATAATAAATTTGTGGCGAAACAGACCCTTTCTCGTGCCTCTTGAAGATGGAATATGGTAATAGAAACTCATTATGGCATCATCCCCTAGGTAGTGGACAGCAGGCAACTCTCATTGCAACCCAAGCTCTGTGTACTCACACTAGAGTCCTGAAATATTCATTTGTCTCACATGTGTGTCAGGAGCTGCTATGGTGGGAGAACACATTCATGGGTGGTTAGCAACTGCATGGGGCAGGTTAACAATATGCAGAGATTTTTTTTTTCTTCCTTTTCTGTCCTATTTGTAGTGATAGCACTGGAAAAAATGCTATCTGCTTCTGATACCCTGTAAATTGTGTGATATTTAGCCCTTTATTTAAGGAGAGAAATAGTCATTAAATATATCATACAATATGAGTGTTTTAACTTTTTTTTTTTGGGTGGATTATACTTGTTGAAGGCTAAACAGCACTGGCAAAACAGACTGAAAATGTAAGAGAGCTCCTACACTTTCTACCAACACAGTAAGGAGACTTAAGAAACACGGACAGAAGTTCAGATAGATGACTGCAATCCTATTTAAGCTGAAGATCTTCTGCAGGTGGTGCTAGGGTTTGTTAGTGTGGTGGCTCTAAGGATCTGCACGTGAACTGCTGAAATTCTGCTTGTGTTATGGAGTTACCCAATCCCTAAAGCAATACTAAAGTTAGGCTAAATATTAACATGTTATTTCTTTTGAAAGAGAAAGAAAGGGTGCCTTAGAAGCAGCCTCCTGAATTTGGAGTAAATCCAGTCCCTATGGGGAAAAGAAAAAAATGTCTAAATTGCCACACAGACCAAAGACATTATTAGTTAATAAACTACTTGCTTCAAGGTTTTTCAGTCTTATGTTTCAGATTGCTAAAATGCAAGAGAGAACAACTGTTTCCCAAGCTAAGCCTGCTGCTCTGTCTCCTTTGCTATGACTTGAGTGTGAAGTGGTGGTGGAGCTCTTTTTCTCCACTCAGCCTAGTAGATATGTTGAGTTTATTTTTTTTTTTTTTGAGACAGAGAGGATAGATTTCACAAACAATAAATCACCTGGAGTGTTTGGGGTTTTTCTTTGATTATTTGAAAAACAGGACTATTCAACTTAAGTAAAACCACAGACATCTTACTTTTCTGTTATTTAGCCTTTTTAGAATTTTTTTTTGTCTTGCATTCATTTAGCCTTACTCTGACTTCTGCTGCAAAAATGCATAGCACCTTAAACACATCACCTATAAGAGATACTTGATAGGCAACATAGATACTTCTGGTTTAGATGGCTTGTTTCTGTAGATGGCTGTTGGTTTAATAAATATAAAAAAATGCAGAATAGAGCTGGGGTGCTAACCCTGGATGGAGCTTTCCTTTGAGGAAAGTGAAAATTATTTCTGTTGTGTCATTATCAGTTGTAATCTCAGCATCTGCCTGTTGTTTCACAGCACCTCCCAGATGCTCAAGTTCCCAATCTGCCTGACTTCATAGCTCCTTACCTGGCTTGCTCCTTGCAACCAGACTACCACAGTGTAATTGAGAATTTCGGGCTACACAAGCATCAGATGATGAGATTTTTTTTTTTTTTTTTTAGTTTGAGCCTAATGAACTGTTAACTTGTTAATTGGTGGAAATTCCTACATCAGAGATCAGAAGTTTGTGCTGCTAATTATCATGATCTGCTATGTGAAACTGTGCTGACACTGGCAATATTGGCAGAGTGGAATAATTAGAAGTAGAGAGAAGCAAACCCAGAGTTCTTATAATCTAATTGATTTAATGGAATATTCAGTTTTTCCTTGCTCCTCCCTGCCTCAACAATAAGGATAATGTATGAGGTGCCTGACAGTGGAAGCTTGATTAGCATCCGGGTATATGATCAAACTAACCAAACAGGCAACGTATGAATTGCTACAAAAGACTCTCTTTAAAAGTATTATGAGTTTGCACAGCGACTTAAAGGGGAGGCAGAGCTGATGGGATTTGACTTCGGGCTGCTGGGGAGTTGCACCCTGTGGTTGGGTCAGCACAGCAGCTGGCATGGTGGGTGACAGCTGGGGTGGTGCTCCAGGCTGGAGCACCTTGCTGGTCAGAGGCAATCTCCTGGGCAGAGCTGGCAGAGGACACAACATAAAACATAAAGTCTAAAAGACCCCGAGTTGTCGTTAGCGTGAGGCACTGCAATAGCTTGGCAGGATGTATATTTGATGGTGTTATAACTAAATTTTTAAATACATAATTAAAATGTTTTAGGACTATTAATTTCCATGAAAACATTTATGGTTTGACTTTTTTTTCATATGGAATTGAGGTGGGGTGGGTTCTTCTGGCTTTCTTGGGAGTTTTCTTTGGTTTTGCTTTAAGGTGGAAATGTGTTCTACTTGTAGGATAACATAGCTGAGACTGCTCTCTTTCTGTGTTTTTTGCCTTTCCATTTTGTTCTTTATATTTACCATAATGTATTTCTCTTCTCTTTGCTTTCTTTTATTTGTAAGTGATGGTGGGGAGAAGTCTGCTCCTGCAGTCACCTGCCCAGGTAGTCAGCACAGTGCTGTGGGTGCTCGGTGAGCACAGTGAAATGTTACACCAACACTCTGTAGGATGGGGGATGCTGACACCTGAGTGGTAACTGCTTTGATCTTCTGTTAATAATATAAAGAATTAGAGTTCAAGAGAGAAATGTTGGCTGGATGTGTGCAGTGCCAGGTGAAATCAAAGAGGGGGAGAAAAATAATACAAAGAAGGAACACAGATGGGGAAAAATGTTGAAAGATGAGTTGATGGCTGCCCACGGGTGAGGTGTGTCATGGAGCAATAAGTAAAGCATGGGTAGAAAGGAGGGGGGGGAACAGGGGTGGAAGCTGCCATGTCCAGCAGGGGTAGGAGCAGCAGGCTCCCTCTCCCAGGCACAGCTTTACCTCTCTGCTCTTCCCACTGCTGCTACTGGGAAAGCTTCTCCCCTCGCTCCAGTTACCTGCTCCCCCCGGCAGTTATGGGTATCTTGGCACGTTCGTTCATTTTTTTTTCTTCAGTGAGCTGGAGTTGCTCTTTTCTCAGGAGCATGGCCAGCAGGCAGTATTTAGCCTCCCAGGAAAACACAGTCAGTACTCATCCCATGTTAGCCTCTGCTTAAAGAGGATTTTCTGCTTCCTTGGTTGAAAACAGCACATTTTTGTCCTTTCTTCTCCAGCAAAAATCTTCCTCCTTAGCTCTAAGTGCAGGAGTTCCTCGTATTTGACACCAGATGATGAACTATAGACCTGAGCTGAGTTTTTTGCTTCTCCAAGTCCCAGCAGCTCCTGCAGGGTAAAAACTCAACAACACCAGAGCATCCCAGCTCCTCCTAAGCACATCCTTACTTTAACACCCAAATGGTTTCCTGAAAATTGAAGGACCTAGTTCAAAGGCACATGCACCCTCCACCCCCACCCCCAAACCAGCTGAGAATTTAAAACTCAATAGAAAACACAGTGGCTTAGTAAGGAAAATTCTTTTGATGCAAATCAGTATATTTTAAAAAGACTGTTTCTTCATCAGAATGGGTTAAGTTTTTCACAGAAAGCATTTGAGGGTTGGGGGGGAAGTACCTTACTGCAGCCAGTAGCTTGATCAATGCAGCACAAGCTGGGGCAGTGAGGTTGAAGTCCTTGCTTTGAACTGAAGAGTGCAGTTGTCTGGTGTATGTGTGTGTGTGATCTGCTTTCATGATGCTTTAAAAAAAGAGAAAGTAGTAGTTTTGGGTGACCGTGTATCAGTTGTTGTACAGCTCTTGTTACACTTGAAAATATATGAAGAATTTATTTTGTAAGAATTCTTATTTCTTTTAGCTGTTCACTTTCAAAAATACTTAAGATTTTACCTGCAAATACTTGAAAACTGCAAAAAAAAGGTGCATAAAGTATATGGTACATGATCCAAACTGTCAGTCATCTGTCACTTGTTTGGAGTTTTCCCTTGGGGACGGGGGGAGGTTATTTTCCAGCGTGCACACCGGTAGCTTTGGCTGCACTCTTTGCATTGCATGGATCTTCGTGCTCATGTATAGTAATGGGACCTGTGACTCTCAGACCTGAGGCCCCCAGGTAGATGAATGCCATGGACTGATGAACAGGGACACTTCAGTAACATCTTCCAAAGTTAAACTTGACAGGTTAGAGTCGCTCTGTGCGTGTCCTGTCACATAACGCACGGAGAGCCTGCAAGAGGGTCAAATAATAGCTGAAGATGAACTAATCCCAGCGAAAGACAGTACAAGTCTTACTTCAGTTTTTTGAGGAAGTGGCTTTTTTTTTTTTTTAGCTTCTCACTTTGTGTGTCGTACTTTTTTTTTGTTTTATGGCTGCCGTTGTGTCCTGCTAGAATTAACTTGTTATTCTGCTGATGGGGGGAAGAAAAAAACACTTCTTCTCCCCCCTCCCATTTGATTATAGCCTTGTAAATATGTAGGTGCCTATGCCAACAGTATCCCAGAAGAAATGTGGATCAGGTTTTTAAGAGGCCCAGGAGAGGGAAGTGTAGGAATCAGTGGAATGCTGGCTGCTTCTGTTGCAACCTGTTCTCCCTCCATGTTTCTGCATGGATCCATCTCCTACTGGAAAGCACCAGTGGAGTGTGATGCCTAAGATTCCTGAAAATCAAAGCAGTAAGTAGGATGGACAAAATATAGAATCATAGAATATCCTGAGTTGGAAGGGACCCACAAAGATCATTGAAGTCTGACTCCTGGTTCTGCACAGGACAACCCCAAGAATCACACTAAGAGTGTCATACAAATGCTTCCTGATCTCTGTCAACCATGGTGCTGTGACCACTTCTCTGGGGAGCCTTTTCAGTGCCCAAACACACTGGTTGAAGGACCTTTTCCTAATCTCCAATCCCCCAACACATCTTTATGCCTTTCTCTGGGGTCCTGTCATTGGCTGCCAAAGAGAACAGATCAGTGCCTGCCTCTCCACTTCCCCTCATGAGGAAGTTGTAGGTTGTGATAAGGTCTCCCCTCAGTCTGCTCTTCTCTGGGCTGAACTGGCACAGAGCAGAGTGGGACAATCCCCTCCCTTGACTGGCTGGCTTTTCCTGATGTCCCCCAGGACACGTTTGGCCCTTCTGGCTGCCTGGGCACTGCTGACTCACATCCAACTTGCCATCAACCAGGACCCCCAGTTCCCTTTCCATGGCCACTGCTTTTCCAGCCTCTTGTTAGCCAGTCTGTCTGTACATCCAGGGTTGCCCCATTCCAGGTGCAGAATATGGCACTTGTCTTTGTTAAACTTCATATGGTTGGTGATTGCCCAGCCCTCCAGTTTGCAGAGGTCTCTCTGAGGGCCTCCCCGCCTGTGAGGGTATCAACAGCTCCTCCCAATTTAGTATCATTGGCAAACTTAGCATCCCTTCCAGTCCTGCATCCAAGTCATTTATGCAGAGGTAGAAGAGCACAGGGACCAAGATGGAGCCCTGTGGGACCCCACTAGTGACAGGTCACCAGTCTGATGTTGCCCTATTCACTATTACTGCCTCTCTCAACCTGTGAGCCAGTTGCTCACCCATCTCATGATGTGTTTATCCAGTTGTGGGCTGGTGATTTTGTCCAGAAAGATACTGTGAGAGACAGTATCAAAAGCTTTACTGAAATCAAGAAAGATGACATCAACGGGCTTCCCTTGATCAACTAAGTGGGTTACTTTGTCATAAAAGGAAATTAAGTTTATTAAGAAGGACTTTCCCCTCATGAACTTGTGCTGTCTGTGACTAATGACTGTGTTGTCCTTCAGGAGTTTTTCAACATAAATGTGATTGCTGCTTTTAGTTTCTCTTGGAGCTTAATGTATTCCTGCTTTGAGCTGAAGGTGAGTTCTGATGGTGGTGTTATTTAATCCATCATATATGCTGACCACATGACAGTGTATAAAGCATAGCAACTTCATGGTTTAGTACAGAAATTAAATCTTAAAAGCTTTGTGAAACAGCACAGGTAGCATTTCTATAGTAACACAATGAAATGGCCTGGTAAAATTTGTGGAATTACCTAACACTTGAACTCAGTGCATGTGTGTAACAGAACAAGCAAAGCAAATTTTCAGTATTTTCCAAGTACTTTATAACAAAAGTGAGAGACTAACATGTGCATTTTTTTTGAGTATTTCTATATATCTTGTCTGAAAACAGTAAAAGTATTTCTAATAAATAGAATCATAAAACAGTTATAGTGTGGTATAAAAGTGCAATTTATTTTAGTCGTGGTAATGCAAGATGCAGTAGGCTAACACTAAATAAAACCTGATGCAGTGAATTTGGCAGAGTACTAACTGTACACTTAGATGATTGTGCTATTAACCTCTTTCATATATCGTCTCTAGTTTGTGGGCTACCTTTTATTGCAGTAATAAGTGATAAGGACTACTATTAGCAGTGTGAGATGAATAGTGTCCCCCTAATTCAATTTTCTCATCCAAACTGTTACGACAATGACCTATTTAGTCTTTAAGATGAAATTAATTTTGGTTCAGAGGGCCAGCATATGGCTTATGATTCCCTCAAGTCCTACTTAAGCCTGAGTTTGATGTTTTATTTAGTGTATCTTGTATAATAATTAAGCTCAGACCTAGAGTATTTTGTATTACAATTTTGCCTTGTTTGAACAACTTTTTCTAAGGAAAGAACAGCACTTCAGAAACCCCAAGTGCATTATATTTATGTAGTTTTGTCATCACAAGCCAGATGCTGCTGTGGCTGAAGCTGCCCATTGCATATTCCTCAGCTGTGCTCCTTGAGATGTGTATGAAGATTTATTCTCAAGTTATATGGTCAAATATTCTGTAACAAAGCATTCTTGTACCCTAAATGAATTTTTGTACAAAGTGGTACAGAAAGCATTTTTAAAATCTGTCAGTTTAATTAGTGAAGCTTTTTTCCTTTTAAACTTTGTCAGTCTGGATAATGGTAGTTTTGCTGTGAGTGTTCTACAGTTTTTGTGAAAAAATATTTTGTAAAAGGACAATTTTTCTCAAGGGTGAAGCTTCAGCTTAAACTCACTTCTTACTAAAACCAATGGAATTCATCAGGAAAGATTTTATGAATGTACCAAAGCACAGAAAAGCTTTAACTAGAGTTTCTACCCTATATATCAAAGAATCATTCCTCTGCCAATGGTTCTCCCTGCTTTGGTTTTCCAGTAGCTAATGTGAAAGGAGTTGACACCAAAGAGTAAATGGACGCTAATGATAATGGAGCCCAAAAAAGTGAACGTAATGTGAATTGTTTCATAAATCCATTGAAAACTAGGTGCTGGTCTCCTATAAGCTCATGCATGACTCTCCTTCATATGGGTATGAACTGTGAAAGTTTATTATTTCATCCTTATTTTCTGGGTTTTTTTCCCTTTTGATATACTTGTGCCTTCATTTGAATGCCTCTTTATCCTGGTTAGGTCAAGTTCAGATGTCTAATGAATTTCAATCACCTTTTTCTAAAAAGGTGTTTAAAGATTGTCTGTTTCTGTGTTATGAGAGCTGTAGGGATCCAGCCTTCTTGTATTTCTTCATGTTCAGCTCTGTGAACAGTGGAGCTAATGGAGTTTACTTTTCTTTGCATTCTGTAAAGTAATTGGTATACTTGTGCAAAGATTAAAATCTGAAATACAGCTGTGATTCAGATTAATTCTTTCCAAGGATGTAGGAGGGATGTATTTCACTGTAACGTTCCTTATTGCTCTTTCCAAGCATATTGAGCCTTGAAAACTGAGATAAACTGAAAAAAAAAAAAAAAGAAAGTCTGTACTTTTGAAGACAAGGAGACTGAATAACAGCACAGATCAAAATCCAAATTCCAAATGCATAACTTAGTCTTAAAATTCATTTCAGGAAAATGTGGCACAGGCTAATCCTAAATTCTGTCATAGGTCACATGAGACTGTTCTGACATTTAGAATGGTCCTCAGCATGGTGAGCTTTCAGGGTGACATTTAGATGGAACTTTTTAGAAATATATCACCTTCTCAGGAAAGTGCTGTGGAGTGGAGCAGATTTATAGAGCGAGGAGCCTATTATGCAGAACTGTAGATCACTGTCGTCTACCAATAAGTCTGGCTTTTTTGCTAATGTTCCACCAAGTGTCCTTTGCCTTTCTCCTCTCCTTGCTGAGGTAACAATTCAATTTGATAGCAATCTCTTAAAATATTTTTGCTGGGAACACTAAACTTCGATCGTTTGTCTAATCGCCTGCTCAGTCCACCAGATGCTTTTCCTTCTTTTCTTCCATTTTGCTCTGAGCTGCCTGTTTACTCCAAAGTTGGTGATACCAACACAGTGTACATATAAAAACATGGTTGGGTTCTGGATGGGACATTGCATGCTGTATATATACAACTGGAAAAAAACATAAATCAATGGAAAGTAATTTCTAGAATGCAGTGTTTATACACTGCACCAAGTGTGGTGTTACTGCCTGAAGTACAGTGCTACCCTGAGACAAATGTATGAGAGTGGAAACAAAATTTAAAAAAGGGGGAGGGAGTGAGCATAAAATGACTGGTGTCAAAGTTTGTGAAATGGCTATTGAAGCACACTTCTGGAGTTCTGCAAATTACATGGCATTTTCTGCAATAAGGATAACACTCCCTAGGAATCTGTGACCATAGTGTTGCAAGGAATGTCTAATTCTTTTGATAAATCTATGACTTCTAAGCATTCTCTCTTAGGCTCCGTGTTATCCTTCTTAATCTACTGGTAATCAACTGAATTTGGATCATCTGAATCCAGAGGCTCAAATCCTTGAAGCTTCTTCTCATGCGTCCTCTTTTCCCTGTGTATCCAACTCACCCAGTTGTGTGCAGTAGAGGCTTGGCTGGCTGTTCATCTGGATTTAGCCACACATGATAGGTCCTCTTCATTTGTGTTAGGAATGAGGATTTCTGTTATGTATCAGTGGAAAAGGCTGATAAATAGATAGAAATAAAGCCTTCTATGAATGCAGTGTGCTAAATGAACTCAGAGACCACATCTGAGTTTGAGTATCTGAGTATTGTTTACTGATGACATGACAGAAATGAGCAATGGAAATTCTGAAGATGTGATGTTGTAACAATGAGATGGATTATTTTTTGTGGGTTTCAGGTTAATTAATTTGTTGTTAAAGTCCTTTTTACTAGTCTACTGTCACATCTCCTTTTTCTGTGTTCTCATTTATATTGCCACTATATTCTATTGCTGTGGAAGTATATTCTAATTAACTTTGTCACAGACTAGTGTAATTGAAGTTACAGCTTGGTAAAGCTGAGGGTCAGTGCACCTTCATGATGACTAGGGGATTAGGAAGATATTTAAAAACTTACAGTTGATAAAAATGCATGAGAGGAGAGCCTGTTATTAACCTGATTTCAGCTAAAAAGAAATCTGCTATGGCTTTCAGGATATTAAGAGTCCTTCTGATTTGTGAACAGCTCACTGCATTCTTCTTTCTATGCAAATTTCCTAAAATTACGTGAACTCTTGATGTTGCAAAATGTAGGGTGCTCAACTGGTCTAGCTATGCAGAAGGAATTAGGTGTTTTTGTGTTAATGAAGAAAGGGGAGTATCTGACATCTCATCTTTTCATATAATGATCTACATCCTCATACAGAGATTTACAAATTAAATATGGCAGACTATCATTCACTTAACTCTGTAAAACTTGTGAGAATGGAAATAGTAGGGAATATTCATGGAGTCTAAGGGCTTAGGAATAATTCACTCTTCAGCTCCGCAGGTAGATGAAAAACTTGAAAAATTATCACGTGGAACCAGGCTGAAATAAATGTGTTTATGTGCAGGATGTGAGTGTCAGCTGTCCTTTTCACACCCCTGAAAAGCTTAGTCCTAAAATTCTGGTATGTTGCTAGAAATTTCAAAGAAAAACAAAGGAAACTTAAGCTTGAATGAAATGGGTGTATTACAATTTTTCTGAGCAGGGGAGTAAAGTGTTTAGAGCACTTGTGCAGGGATGTGCACCACAGGCTCTATGGTCTCCTTGTCTGAGTGTCCTCCTGCCCTACAGGTGGATGCCCTAATCCTTGCTCAGAAAGACATTTTAGTTTCTGTGTTTCTGGTTTTGTTTTTGTTTTTTGAGGGAAACACAATCCATGCCAGTGTACTGCCTGTCAGGGAGCTCATTTTCTTCATATATACTTTAAGAATGCTCCATAACTACAAAAGAGCAAAATGAAGTTATTGAAATCAGCTTTCTCCATTAGACTTCTTAGAGACATCAAGAGGTTAGATAGGATGTTGCTGGTTTTATTTATTCCTGGTACAATTACAGCTATCAAAGTGAACTTCATAGGTCAGTTTTTGTGGGATGATTTTCCCCTTGTTGTTGTAATCACATATCTCAACAGTAAAACTTCCAAAAGCCAAGATGACCTGTATTAATAGTAAATAACTTTATGGGAACTAGCATAATGATAAAGTGAGTACACTTTTTGTGCTTCACAAAATGACTAGCTACAGCTCTTCAATGAATATTTCTCCCTCTCTAGTTTTTTTGCAAGAAGCTGTATAATTAGACTGGTAACTACAGTGAGTTAGAAGTTGAATTGTTTTCCTTTGGGATATATTTTTGAATTACTGAAAATAGGGCCGAATCTGTCCCTTCCCCTTGCATACATAAAGGCAAAGAAACCTGAGCATAGAGAATTCATGGCTGAAATTGTGCAGTAAGGAATTTTACAGTTTTAAAGAGTGAAAGAAATTTAAGGGTCAAGATAGCAAGTTAAATAAAAATCGAAGTTATTAATTTCTTTATCCCTGCAAGGACAGTTGATGGCAAAACTGACACAACTAAGGCAATAAACTTCATGCTGGAGGTAGTGTTTCTGTGAATAACTTGTGCTGTAGGTTCAGGATGTTGCAGCAGATAGGATGAAGAAACAGAGGACTCTGGCTAGATTGAACATAGAAGATTCCTACAGAACTATAGAAAATAAAATTACTGCTCTTAAATTATGGGTTTTCCCACATAACTTTATCCAAAGCTTTTTCTTTCAGGTTCTTAAACTATGAAGGGTTGCTCCTTGAATTCCCAATATATTTTTCCCTGACTTTTTTTTTTTTTTTTGGGGGGGGGAGAACAGTTTTGTCTTTGCCATGAATGACCACAGGGTGGCAACATTAAAAAATGAAATCCCAAAGTGTTGAGTCCTCCTCGAACACATGCACAGCTAAGGTGAGGGTTGGGACTTGTGTAGGTTTTTAGGTTGTGCCATGAGATGGAAAATATGGGTATAAGTGTGTGCCTGAGGATATGGCCCAGCCTTAGGTTTTTGTATCGAGTTCCTTAGCTCAAGGACCTCGTGGTTGCAACTGCTTTGCTTAGGGATGGTTGAGAATGAAACATTTTCAGTCTTTGGTCTCAAGAATTTTGTGACAGAAGGAAACGTTTTATTCCAATAACCTGAGGTGGAAGTCACTGATCTGTGGAAAGCAGCATTGAGGGCAGGGCTGGCTGGCAGTTGGTGTGATGTGCAAAGATATTGCTGCAGTGTTACCCTGATGAAAGAATAGGATGAAGAGCCAACCTGCTGCCAATATTAATACTCATCTGAAAATTTAGATTTAGTAAAATTAATATATACAGCAAATAAATTGATTTTAGAATTCTCAGTTGCATATTATAATGCAAATATTTTAATATTTTCTTTTTAGTACGATCATTATATATTTTTAAAGCATAATTTTTCTCATTTACTGCCATTTCACAACTGATTTATTTTTAAATACTTTTTTTGCAAGTCCTTGAGACTTCAAAGCACTTATATCTTGTGGTATGTATGACTAACACCTGCTTGAGTATCACAATGTGCTTATAAATGCACACTCTGCATTGAATTTTAGAAATCAGTTGACAGAAGGTATGATAATTCTCTATTGTTGTAGTCTAAAAAGCGAAGAAGTGAGATGAATTTAAGCCTTGTTGATTAACCTATGAATGCACAGTAATCTGTTTTTCAAAAGGAGTTTGGTTGTGGGGGGATTTGGGTCTTTAAATCACATGGTTTGCTTTCTCCTCCTTTGTTGGAGGACTTGATTTTTAATAAGTAGAAAAGATTCTGAATGAACCACTGGAACTTTGAATTCCTCTAGGAGACTACTAGGAGAATGTTTAATAATAAAAGATTTAGTACTCAGGCTGAATAATGGTATGACCTACTAAATCTTTCATTTATAAAAGTATTTCAGTGAAACTGAGACTCAGTCTATCTTAGTTGCTCATACAAATATGAGAAAGAGGGGAAAAAACCTACCAGCTGCATGTCAGAATTGATATTAACTTATTGTCAAGCACATCTGTATGTATTTGCACGTGGATACATTTACAAAAAGAGCAACCAGCCCCATAAGCAGTTCTAACAACTGTCATCTAATGCAATACATACAAATACAGATTCCCTTCCAGACTTGTAAATAAATAGTGTGGCATCTTTTCTACATGCTTACCATGGGATTTTTTTTCCAGTCAAATCTGTTTTTTCTTTGACTCATACATGACAATAGGATAACAGTGATCAGCTTTTGCACAGGCCATGTTGGCTTCATCTGGCAGAAGAAAATGAAGGAACAATATTACTACAAAAGTGTTTGCCTCCAAAAATGGCTAAATCAAATCAGTAATTTGAAACCTGTAAAACTAAGATGTAAATGCACCTACTAAATCTGTAAGTGTGGGTCTACCCTACGGTGCTGAGTTTTCATATATTTGAATTCCACATTAAATAGGATCCAGACAGGATTGGTATGCATTACTAGCAGAAAGTACTGTGTGACTAGACATATAAGTTTAATATTTTCTGTAACACCTTGTCTATCTAGTAGCTCCAAGTGAGGATTTAGACTTTTGCCTTGTGCTGGGAGAATGTGCAGACTTTTCCTTTTAAGGTGGTGACATCCGCTGCAGATGTTATGATTTATCACTTGGCTTTAACACAAATGTGACATGATCTCATTAAATTTCTGCCACGGGGTTTTATTGCTTTAATAATTTGTTGCAATATTTATAGAATACTGTGATGAATTGTATTGAATTTATCATATTATCCAATAAATAACGTGACAGACCAATAAATCAATCACATTTCAAACAGTGTTAAAATTGTATCATCCGAAGTTCAGGATCCAAGCATAATGAGGGCTCTTCTGGAAATAAAAAGGGAAGCTTATTAACCTGAATTATTTCATAGTGAACTGATTAGTTTGGGTCTTGATCAAAAATCTTTTAGGCTACTATCTGGTAGTTGCTGACTTAACTTTTTAAAATAGAGTGTTTTGGCAATGAATTTGTCTTCTCAGGGAATAGCTACAGACACTGAATGCAGGAGCAGAGAATAAGGGATCACCTGAGGCCTTCAACTCAAACGGGTCCTGTCGGATGCTGACTTGTCTTTTAATTTGTTTGAATACTGGTGACACCATCCCTAGAACTGAAGGAGCAGAAATAGAATAGAGCAGAGTAATGTGTAACAATCACTTTTTGTGTTAACCACCTTTTGAAGGAATCAGTTGCTAATTCCAGATAGATATGAAGCCCTAAGGAGAGCTGGGCTGTGTATTCCTTGGTACCTGTCATTGTGCACCAATAACTGTAAAACAGCAAGAGAGTTAATGCCACATGTAGTAAATGGAGGTGAAATAAAATGCTTAAATGAATGATCAAAACAGTCACAAGTTGTTTAATCGTTCAGGTTATGAATTTTTTCACTGGAAGTATGCTCTTTATATGTCCAGCCTCCCCCAACCCTATACGTGGTGATTCATTCTAGAATTATGCTGTAGTTATTTCTAAAAGTGCAGTTACTACTTTTTATTAACTCCTGCAAACCAAAGAATCCAAACCAGGGCGCAGGACACCGGTGTGGTGAGAACTGGACATCTACACACAGAAATACTCCAGACACCACTGATGCAGATCCTTGACCTGCCTTGTCTGTTAAATATATGGTGAAAATAGGGGAGGATGCAGACAGATGAGAAAACACAAAGAAATAATTAAACAGAAAGGCCCATCAACAGCCTTGTCAAATTAATATTTCTCAGAGACACAGAAGTGGATTTTTAATGATCGTAAGAAATATGTTGAGATTTAATTTTGTGAGTGTATATAGCATGTCACCTGAGCATAATACACAGTGTTGTGTTCATTTTGTAACACAAAAAAATAGACTGACCAAAATTAGAATCATTATTAAAAAGGGGAGGCATTTAAGAGGCCAAAGGATTAATTGTGATTTCTGTGGCAGCCTGGTTTAAAGATCAAAATATTATAACGAATTATGAAAGCAGAATAAATCTTTCTATTAGTGTACATCTTCAACATTTTCAGGCAAGTAAAACTACTGTCAAAAGGAAACATTTGGTCTTTTGTGCATGGAACTGAAGGGGAAGCATGTTGCTGCAGTTCAGTTCTACTTTGAAATATCTCTACCTCAGGTATAAATGTGCTGGTTTTTCCTTCACACTTCCTGTATGTGAGGCCTGTGCTCTGTCACCAGTGGGTACAGGTGTGTGATTTCCATGAAGTGCTGCTTTAGGTAATGGGAACAGACATCATGGGAAATATAGCTTCCATCATGGGAAGGATAGGCTGGGGAGAACGAGGAAGAGGTCTGGCTGTCCCTTTCTAAAAACTAAAGAAATCTAAGTGGAATCCAAGCAATAGGAAGTTTCCAGGAAACTTAGATGACTTTTTCGTTTAGAAAAATGAGATGGAAGATTGACAGTACTAGGGCAAACAACAGCTTTACATAACATATCCCAAGGGGTGTTACTGGAGTGATTATCTAAACAACAGGAAGTTTTAGTTCCTGCTCTGAATCCCACATCAGGAATGCTAAGCTCAAGTAGGTCTTTCTGATGTAGGGTCAGAACAGTTTCCTCCCACTGTGGGGTGTGGAAGCATTAAATCATGTTGGATTTCTAGGATGGAAAGACAGTCTTACTTGATCTTATATAAAGAAAACAGGATTGCTGACAAAACCCTATATTATTATTTTTTTTTAATCCAGGTAGATTTTTGGATTTTAATTTACTGGTCATGGGCATGAACAGCTAAATCTTTAAAAAGAAAAAGAAAACACCCCAAGCAAAATGAGAGTACACTTGATTTTACTTACCCACTGACTGCACTGGAGGCAAATATCACCAGTTAATTCCCTTCAGCTGGAATTCAGCAAAGGAAAACGAAGGGTTCCTGCACCTGGAAAAAAAATAACCTCATGTACCAGTACAGGCTGGGGCCTGACCTTCTGGAAAGCAGCTCAGTGGAAAAGGATCTAGGAGTCCTGGTGGACAACAAGCTGTCCATGAGCCAGCAATGCCCTCGTGGCTAAGAAGGCCAGTGGTATCCTAGGATGCAAATTGGTTTCCTATGATGTGTATTGTTCTTTGGCCTGACTTCTGTTTTAATTGTCTAGATGAAAAAAAAAATATCAGGAATTTCTAAAGATTAAAAGATTGAAAGGGCATAGCAATTTTAAACCTGATGCTGAATGAGTAGTAAGACTTCAGGTGTGTGAGTTCACATTGCTGCTTTGAGCTGCTGCTTTCTCTGGGCTGCTGTGGCCAGTTGCTGCCCCAGAGGCACAGCTCCTGAGCTGAGGTTTTTCCTACCATTGCTCTGTTTTTCCCTCATGGATGGTTGGGAAGCAGGGAGGATGGGTTGGCCAGACTTGAATATGAAGGGTGGCTTCAAATGAATTTGACAGAGAAACAAGAGAGAAAGTGAGCCTTCCACTTAGTTGACAGTTGAGAGATGCTGATCATCTTGCTTTGATGGTTTAGTGGTGTTTTGGGATTGTTTGTAATTTTTTTTTTGAAAATCAATGAAATAGGACAGATACAATATTTGTGGTACTCTCATAGAAATATATGGGATAAGGACTGCTCAGTTATTTTAGAAATAGCATCAGAGCTAAAAGCTTGCTTGGACTTTGGATGTTTACACCACACAGCTATTACTTTGAGACTTCATCATGCTTCTCCAAACTATGGATATATTTTCTTCTTTAGGGCATAGCTGGTTTCTTTTGTCTGTACAGAGAAGTTCAGGAAGTTTGGTGCCCTTTTGTTGTTGCTGCTGCTTTTTTTTGAAGCATTATACATCTGGCCTTAAAGGTTTTATATCTGGTCTTAAGGGCTTACAGTTAGGAATAATGTGGGGTTTTTTACCTTAACATGGTGTAGTCTTGGTTTCCTTTTGCTCCCTTTGGAAGAGCAAATGGGTAATAATTTGGTGACTTACTTCTAATGCAGTTGGCAATTGTGAATTCCATCCATTTTTCTTAATGTGAGGATGAGAGTATGGTAGCACTAATTTGGTTAGAGGATACAGGAACCCTCAGTTCTAAAATTTACCATCGAGAGTAACATCTCCCTCACCAAAGCCTTCACTGAGACAGACATTTAGTGCTGCATGACATAGATGTTTTACATATGGGTTTGTATGTTGAGAAAATATTTCAGTGCCCCTGGAAATAATGACATTTAAATTAATAATATTTGTATGGTTCAAAGTGTCTTGGGTTTTTCCTGAATAATTTCTTTAATTATGACTAAATTTCATGTTCAGATAAAGAAATATCACAAGTCCTTAGTGAACTCTTAAAATTTGAGTGTTAAATTGACAAAGGATGAAGGCAGTGGTTCCCAAATGAGTCTGTTCTCCCAAGGGAGCCAGCAAGGGGGAATAGCTGTGCCAGCTTCCATTGCAAGCACTATATCTGGAATTTATAGGTGCACATTTTAGTAATTATCTGCTTATACCTTTCAAAGAGGACCTTTTAGTGTTATAATCAAGAATTGTAGAAAGGAAGTTCTCTTACAGTAAGATCTATTTGAAAAGCCATTGGAAATGCTTGAATACTTCATTTTTGAAGAACAGTAGTTTTTACAGATATTTACATTAAGCAGTACTGATTGTATGATGATCTTTTTTGTTTTTCATAGTGGTCATTTTAGAGACAAATGATTCTGTAAGACCTTGAAAGAAAAAGGTCACTTAATGCAAAATGTACATCTGTACAATTTATACACCAATTAATATCCTGATTCATGGCAGACAACTGAGTTAAAAATCACAACAGTTTCATGCCAAAATCCATAATATAACATTCATTTTTCTCTGCATAATAGGATTTTATTTGGAGAACATGTTTGACTAGATGAAGACATCAGAGTGTGTTGGATGAGCGTCTGGCAGTAATCCCACATATTTGCCATCATTATATTGTAGAGTTGTCACCATGCCTAGTATCAAAAAAAATCCTTCCTTTGGAAGGCTTCATTTGCCTTCCTGTGGCTTCCTTGGGGAGAATTTAATGGTTCTAGAATGATATAAATGCAATTAGGTTAAAAAAAATTGTACATACAAGGTGAGAACTGTTGAGGCAGTTTCCTTAAGGATTAAATTATTTCCCAAGCTGAAAACACCCTAAGGCTTCAGGCACTTGAAGCTGGGATACAGTGGGCATAGAGCATGTAAGTGGATGCAACTCTTGCAAACATTAAATTGTTGCTGTACAGCACAAAAGTAATCAAGGATTTTAATTTAACACATGGACTCTTCCCTTTTCAGATTGTACCTACACTTATGTATAATCTTAAAGGAAGTATATGCATAATGTGAAACATAGGAAGAAAGATTAATCATAAAAATAAGCAGTTACGTGATATTAAAAAGCAGACATTTGAATTCCCTCTAGATGTTGGTTTAAATAAGAGTTGTGGCCCTAAATTATCAAAGGATCTCTGAAAATCTAATCCAAACCACATAAGCTAACCCTATTTTATGAATCTTCCCATTATTTTTTTTTAAATAGTGCTCAGACTGATCAGTAGCCTAATGCATTTACCCTCAGGAATAATAGAGTATCACTTTAAATGATTAAGTAATGGGAAAAGAGCTTAATCTCTTACAGCTTGTCTACAAGGAAAGAAGATCAAAGACAGAGTGATCAGGTTTGCCAGCTTTGCTGCTCTTTTGAGACTAGGAAATTAAAACAGCCCCTCGTAAACTGAGATTTGTAGTCCTGTCCTGAACAAATATGTTCATAAATATATGGGGTGTTGAAGAAAAGAACAATTTGTCATATCTCTAGAGAAAACTATTACCTTCTTTAAGAACTAATATATCAATTTAAAAAAGCTCTGTCAGCTCGGTGAGATCAGCTCCAGGATAGCACCGGCTGGAGTTTCTCATCAAGAGTTGTTCTGTTGGAGCATTTGTACCCACTGAAAGCACATTTTGCAGATGCTCTGCCAGGTGCTTCTGTGGCTCCAAGCCCACCTCGTAGCTCTAGGCCCTCCAATTTTAGGCAGCACATCTGGAAATATCCCTGCTAGATGTATAGTGGTTACCCAAGAAAACTCCTGTAATGCAAGCTGGTGGTGAAAATGGATCTTCTCATGGGATTTCTGCTTTGTCCAGCTTTCTATAGTGGTAGTTGTACTGACACCTGGAGCAGATTTCCTTAGTGAAATGGAAAATCAGGTCACTCTGGCATTAGGTGGGATCCTCACTCGAGGAGCCACTTAGTCATTTTTATATATTTTTACATTTTGCTTTTCCTTCTATTTGGTCTGCAACTTGTTTACATCTAAATTTACTGTTTGTAGTGCATTTTAATGCACATTAGGTACCTGGGCTTGGTTTTCTTTTTACCCTGGAAGACCAGTTCTGCCTAGCAAAAGTAAAACAAATGAGCTGCAGCCAGCTGATCAGTAGAGAGGAATTGCTGCTTGTACCTAAAGTGAACCCTTCTTGGGGTGTGTGTGTGTGTAGATTCCTCCCTTGGCTGGGGACGCCCTCCAAGGTTACTCCTAGAGGCTGAGAGAAAGAGATCTCCCCAGATGTCTATTTAATAATTTTTTTTTTGCTATAACTGCTTCAATAATTGCTTTGTTACAGTACCCTTTTACTGCTTTATGCTAAACTATACCCTACCAGTGGATTTCTAGTGTTTGTATTGTGTGGTGAATAGTTCTGATTAAGATCTTTTGTCTGATCATTTGTATGAAATAAATTATTCATTTCATATTAATATTCTCATTTTGTCAGTCATCAAATGTCAGGGTTGTGGATGAGGAAAGCTGAGAAGTGGAAAAGAGAACAAGAGATCTGCCAGATCTGTGGCACCCCGATAATGAGACCCCTGTTTGAAGTTACTGAGAAGTTTGACCCCCATGTGTTCCAGGATTTATTGTTATGTTTAAAAGCTCATTGTAATTTACCCCTAATTGTACCTTAAAGCTGTTTTACGAAACATCCCTCTGTTCTGTATCCCTTACAATCCCTGTTCCTAATTGGTTCTTGCTTGCTGCATTGCAGTAATTCCTTTTATGGCTATGACCCCTTTTTATGGGCAATGCCAACCCTTATTTTCTCTTTATGGTAGTTATTTGCATGCTCCTCCCTAATCCCACCTTCCCTTCTAGCAGTAAGTCTGTTCACCTAGAGGATGTTTGTGAGCCTGTATCTTTAATTACGTCAGAAATGGTTTCAAAAGTTTTGGAAGTTTTTTTTTTTCCTTAAGGAGAGAAGGAAGCAAGTATAATTTTACGGTGAGGAGGAGAGAAATTGGTCAAAGTACTTGGTCAAAAATCAGTTTTCATATCCAAGTGTAATTAAACAGCCTTAGCAAAAAAGTTACGGGGATTCAAACTATGTTTATTTTAATAAAAAGCTTTATGGCGAGAAACTTTGCAGGTGATTAAAAATGCCTGAGGTACATTTTTCATTGTAAATCTTGCACCTGTGAGATTTCATTAGATGGATAAAATATTCTGGGCAAGGGACCAAAATGGTCCAAATGACAGCGATTTGATAAGGGAATGAGAATGTATTATAGCCAAAGGGAGGTGGGTGCAGTTTTTCAAATCTTTCAAATGAGTAACAATCTTGTTAAACTTCTCTTATTAAGTAGGATATTTATAAGCAATTTTTGAAATGCTTGTTGAGTTTAAACAATTTCATGACATCATCTAGGCCTAATGTTTTTGAAATACCTAATAATTTCTGTGCTGGCTGCTGCTTTAAACTTTTATTTCATTAATTTCCCACTTAGTAATTTAGTTAGAATTTCAAAAACATCACCACAAACTTGTGTATTTGACTTTGATTTAATTTAAATAATCGAGAGAAGCCAACCAAAGGAAGGAGCTCCAAAAAAAAACCTCTGATGTATAAGAAATATTTGAAGCAAAGTAACAGTTTTTAAGACAACAGAGTACAAATTTGCATTTTATGTGTTGGATGTAATTAAAAATTTGAGAGACTGAGAAAAATTTACTAGTTTTACATGACATTTAAGAAATTATTTTCATCAGTATGAGGAGGGCTGCTTTCTTTGCACACCTAAAGTACACTTAGAAATTAGAATGAGGAACACTGATAAGATGCTTGTATCAACTTTTCTGTCATAGAATATTGTACATTCACTTAGTTAAGCTATCAGTTTATTAATTCTGATGGCATAAAAGGCAAGTATTTCCAAATCTTCCTTTAATGAAAACAATTCTTCTCTCCTATGTAAGAAGATGTTTTTGCTGTTGTTGTTGACACAATCCAGTTCAGTTAAAATGGAGAGAACATACTATGTCAAATTTATTCTGATTCTCAAATATGCAACCACATATAAATTAGCATAGGAATATTGTTTTCATAAATCAATTGATTGAATAATATGCATCAAGTTATAGGCATAAAACTAAAAATATCCTAGAAAAAGCATGCAGGTTGAATTAACCCAAAAATTCACTGTTCCTGTCCCAGGGCCTATCATTACACAGTTCAATAGCATCTCAATTAATACTTGGTTGTTGTTTTAGAGGTTCTGGAGCTGGGTTAAAAAGAAAAAGATATTAGAAATAATTTTAATCCCAGTTGAAACACTGTTTTCATGAGGGAAAATCTTGATTTTTCTTAGGGAAAAAAAATCCTGTTCCATTTCATATGAAGTATATGAATATTACTGAGAAAACATCAGGGTTTTTTGTTAGCAAAGATTACTATCTGAGCTCCAGATTCTGCCACAGTGACAATTTGATACTTATATCAAATGATTGCTGTTTATACGGAACAGAACAGGATTTACAAGTAACCACACATGGTGTGATTGTTGGTCCTGACCAAGGCCAGGAGCTGGACTTAGATGACCCCTGTGGGTCCCTTCTAACTCAAGGTATTCTATGAGTCTGTACTTTATAATGTTGTGTATGAGGGCCCTTGGACAGACTGTGGGGCTCCATCTTTACAAATACCCCAAACCCAACTGGACGTGGCCCTGAGCAGTCAGGTGCAGTCTCAAACCCAGTTTCCCTTCCTCTGCTTCTCTCCTCTCAAGTCTTGCTCAAGAGACTTAGGTAGACTTTAACACTGCTGACCACTTACTGTATTACAGTATAACATATAGAAGTCATGCTGTAAAGAACTGTGAAGACATTTCACAGTGTATGCATTCTTTTTATAGGGGAATACTCCATTTAACATTCAGTTGAACAAAATTTAGGTAGTAATTAAAAGTGTTTAACCCACATAAAAAAATTTTATGTGGGCTATGCAATTAATTTTATTACAGAAATTGCATTTAACTTAAGAACTGATGACCTTATCTTAATGCAGTAATGTATTTTTCATTAAAATGAAACATCCTGTTAGCCAGGCAATAACCAGCAAGAAAGGAAGAGATGGAAAAGGTCCACAATATACCATGTACAACATCTGTCTAAAAGAAAAAAATAGCCAGTAATGCAGCATTTTTCAATTTATTACTGTGTCATATTGGAAAGTTTAAACTGTAATTAGATGGATGGGAACTACTAATACACTGTCATTTTACAACTTGGATGGCTTCTACTGCTGAGCTGTCCTACCTCCCTCAGTAAATTACAGCTGTTGCTTGGTGTTTTATGCAGACTTTCACACGTGGGATATATTAATCATCAAGGAAGATTATTGAATGCATTTCCACACAGAGGAACAGCCAGTATTTCTTCTGTCAAGCCCAGCTCCCACCTGTTTGGTGCGATGCTATACGCATTTTTAGGGGTTTCTTTTATTTATGTTGCATGCCTGTGACAACATACATCTTGCAGATGAAGTTTTCTAAATGACTTAAGGTGATAACTCTGTGGAAGAGGGGATATACGAATAGCATTTGGTTTTGCTGTCATGAGATGATTGCTGCAGCACAGCATATAAGTCTTATCATATAAGTGTTTGTTTTTAGCAGCAAACAATATTTTTAGTGAAGTTGTACTGTGAGTAATAGGGTGATTTTTATATGTAACCAGTGAGTAATCATGGCTTGCCTTATAGACTCTTACTCAAGGCTGTGTGCTTGCAGGCAGTGCAGGAACACAGCATCTGGGGTAGTGGGTGATGGAGTTAAGAATGTATTTCATTCATTCAGATTGTTAAACTGATGGGAGGTTGAAGTATTTAACTTTCTTGTCTATTATTTAATTAGTTTCATATGCCAGGGTCTTGAAAACGGGTGAGGTCGGATGGAGTATGTTGTTTAAAACAAAGAACTTTCTAAGACTTGTTTGTTCCATGTCATTGTTGATAAATACTATTTTGGATCTGCTAATGATTCTTATTAATATTGATATAATAACATATTAATATTGATGGTTTGATTCTTCTACCCTTTTCCCATCAAACAAGAATGAAAAATACCCACCAAGTAAACCTGAAAAATATTAAAAATAGAGAGTTGAACCATGAACAACTTTCTCTGGTTTTGAGCGAAGAATTTGGCTGATTTTAAGTATTGTGTCTGTTAGATAGTTGGCTTCAAAAGATGAAGTTCCAAAGGAAAGTGATGTACAGCAAGAATAGTCTTCTCCTTGCTTTATTAGGTAGCTTGGTAGGCTTTATGGCTTGTGCTTGACTGTTTGTTCTCCCTCGGAAGTGATAAGACACAAAGCTTCTGTAAATGTTTTGCTTCTTGGATTGGGTCAAATACTGTAATTATAGAAAACTGGGGAAAAATGTGTTTCTTCTATTCAGAAGTGAAATACTCTGCTTGCTTCTATGGCTTTCCAAATGTGTAAATGAATGGGCTAATTGTCTTGGTGAAGTAGTTACATTCCTTGAAGGAAAAAGTTAATTTGTTCATTTTCAAATAAGATTTCTTGAGTTGCAGTGGATTTTACTTTCATTGTAGTGGCTGGGGGGTTTTTTGTTTGGTTGGTTTTGGTTTTTCGTTTGGGGGGCGGGTTGTTTGGGGTTTTTGTTTGGTTTGTTTTGGCTTTTGAGCGTTGATGTGTGTGTGTATGTGTGTTTATTTTACTTTAGTTAACGAGTGATGTTGACAGGATGGTAGAAAGAGTAAACTGAGGTAACCATTCACTGTGAGCTTGATTTTGTGAGGCAGAACTGTACCTCTGGAGATCATCTAATCTAACCTCCTCCTCAGAGTGGGTTGTTCAGGGCTATGTCCCACTGGGTTTTGAGTATCTCAAGGGTGCAGGCTCCACAGCTTCTCTGGGCAGCCTCTGCCAGTGTCTGACCACCTTCACTGGGGAGAGGTGCTTTCTTACACTTAGGTGGAATTATCTCTGTTTCAGTTAATACCTATCTCCTCTTGCTGCCCTGTCACTGGGCACCACTGACAAGAGCCTGGCTGCCTCTTCTTTTCTTCCCCCATCATTTATACCCGTGGATCAGAGCCTCTAAGCCTTCTCTGCTCCAGCCTGGACAGCCCCAGCTCCCTAAGCCTCTCCTTGAAGGACAGATGCCCTGGGCTTACTCCAGTGTTTCTATCTCTTACTGGAGAGCCCAGCACTCCAGGTGTCTCACCAGAGCTGAGCAGATGGGAGGGATTGCTACTCTCTTCTGGTGCTGCTCTGGAGTCTGTTTGTCCTTATTTGCTCCAAGAGGGCACTGCTTGAGCTGGTGCCCACTAGGACCCCGAGGGCCTTTTGCACATATCTGGTTTCTAGCCTGTCTCTTCAGGTGAATGTGGTTTTATTCCTCCCCAGGTGAAGGGTTTTGCATTTCCCATTTATATGGTTCCTGTCAGCATATTTCTCCAGCCTGTTGAGGTCTTTCTGAATGGCAGCACAACCCTCTGGTGAATCAACCACTTCCCCAATTTTGTGTTATCTGCAAAAATGTCATGTTTTGTGTGTAAAGATTAAACTTTTGTCTCTATTGAAAAATCATGAATACAGACAACCCTGAGGCTGAGACTGCTGCTCAGCTCTTTTTCAGAATGACTGGATGCCAGTTATAAATCCTTTTAGCCTTTTTTTCACTAGACATTTTGCCACAAAAATGGCTATGGTCTTGTGCTCAGATACCTAAAGTTTTTTGGTGATTGTTTGTTGTTCTATGGATGGTGGCCATAAAGTTAAACTGATTGTGTTAGCTAAGCTGTTTTTGATGTAGATGATGATTCATTGCCCAGATTAGTACTCCTAAATCAGATTTTTTTCACTTTGATATTTATTAATGTTACTCTAAATAGATTTTTATTTCAAAATGTCTTTTAAAGGTAATTGTAACATGTATTTATAGCACACATACTATACATAGTGCATGATACTTCTAATTTCTGGAAGAAATTAGGATACTGCAGTAGTTGAAATACTATCATTGTTAAGAAACAGGAACTTGATTTTTCCTGAGCATGAGGGTGGACTGGAACATAAACAAACCTGCAGCTTTTGTTAATTTTTGCATCATTTAATAAATACAACCAGGCTTCAGTGAAACAGGTAGCCCCAGCAAATAAAAGAACTAATAGCACCTTAGGCCTGTCAGTACCTGAAGGGAGGAAAAATTTCCATACTGTGAGGGTGGTGAGGCACT
Source organism: Pseudopipra pipra (assembly GCF_036250125.1). Lineage (NCBI taxonomy): Eukaryota > Metazoa > Chordata > Aves > Passeriformes > Pipridae > Pseudopipra > Pseudopipra pipra. The sequence continues at coordinate 997,461 of NC_087550.1, forward strand.
GGAACAGGTCACCCAGAGAAGTTGTGGATGTCCCATCCATGGAAGTGTTCAAGGCCAGGTGCAAAGGAGCTCTGAGCAACCTGATGTGGTGAAAGGTGTCCCTGCCCATGGCAGGGGGGTTGTAATGAGATGATCTTTGAGGTCTCTCCCAACCTTATGATTCCATAAGTGAAGTTTTAAGTGTTATAATTTCTACCTGACTGTGAGTGAGCATATTAAATGGTGTTTGTAAATGGTTTTGTCCTCTTTTTTATGTTCAGTCTTCCCTTTAACAATATTGCTGAAGTTCTGAAACTTTGCTGCGTGCTCCTCTCCCTGCATGTGACACTCTTGTGTCAGAGGTGTTCCTGGAGCACAGAAAGATCATTTGAGAGGGTTACTCAAGGCATGCAAAGTGCCTTACTCATGAACATGGACCTCAGGCAGGACTGCAAACCTAAGCAAAACCTCAAGTTAGCTTCTTGTCTCTTATGGGTATGATGCTGAAGATGATTCAACTCTTAAAAACCTATTGAGTGAGGAAGAGTCTGTTCAGACACCTACTGTGAGACTGTTAGAAGGAGTTTATTGGCTGATGTGACAGCTGACAAAGGAGAGCAAATGGGTAGAAACCTCGTGGTAGAGTAAGGTTTTTGTGAGGCGATGAGAGGGTTTGCAAGGCCCCAGGGTGTTGCAGAGGGATGTGTTATTTTAGATGTGGCCTCATACCAGCTTGATGGGCTGTGACTTGGTGTTTAACTACCTCAGCACCCAACATGTGAGAGTTGCCTCGGCAAGAGGTGCTGGGTAATTGGGATGGGGCAGAGGTCTATGTTGGCAGGAATCTGCTGAGTCCAGTGGCACTGCTCCTGCTGCCCCCTGGGCAGGAGAGAGGAACTGAGGGGATACTAAGTTTCTCCTCTTTGGTGCAGCTTCAAAGAGGAGAGTTTTTAGTTTCTCGCTGAGATCCAGTAATTTGGTATGTGAATACTTTTAAGCCCTTCCAGAGCAGAGCTAAGGAAGTTATTTTAAACGACTAATTTCTTTTATCCTGGAAGGAATTCAAAGCATTCTTACTGGGGTTCTCCTCAAGGTGCATGCTACTGCTCACAGGAATTAAGAGCTGTATCTTAAACACCTTTTCAACTGTCCCTGAGTACCTGCTTTCAGGTTTTCTTGGACCCAAGACGCACCCCGGGCAGGAAGAGGTTAACTTGGTATATGTGACTTTGCATTTAAGTAGACTGAAGCATCCATGCTGTAAAGGGCAAAGGAGATCTGGATGAGGAAACTTTTTCTTCAGCGTTTCTTGCAGTCTTCTGTCCCTCTGCATCATGCTCATTGCAAACATAGCTGGGCATGAGCACATGCAAATCCACCCCTTTTATTTCCCTGCCTGGTGTGCCAGCTGGGGGAACGTGGAGTGCAGAGGTCAGGAACATGAATGTGGGCAGGAAACTCATCCCCTGAGAACAGCTAAGCTAAGGCAGGTTATCCTGCAGTTTAAATTTCAAACTGAGCTTAGAAGCATGGTCCCTTTTAGCAGTCAGCCTGGCAGCAGAGCAAACACCTGGCTTAGAGAGGCCAGATGTTGTTTCTGGGGATCCTGGCCTGGGACAGACTAGTGAGGTGACTGGTTTTTCCACAGTGAAGATATGGTTGTTGTGGGAGGTGCAAATAGTGTGTTACCTACTTTGTGAAAACACAAACACAAAAAATAAACCATGGGGAAGAGAACAAAAGGTATGTACTGCTTGTTAATTAAGACTGATGACATTAACAGAATATTAATGAGACCATGATAAAAAAAGAGTTCATCTGAAATGTTAACGTGAAGCAAGACTTGATCAAAGTGACTAAATATAAATTCTGTATTTGATTAATCACTTTTCAGTTATATATATTTTTGGATTGTATTTAGCAACTACCTCTGAAAAAGTAATTCTTACAGGAATCAGAGTAGTAGCTGGAAGGCAGGTGATGCAACAGATTATGCAGGAATATCTGCTTGTCCTTTTGCTTTGCTATAAAGACACAAGAATTTAAATTTAAGCTGTTGTGGTCAGACCAGGCAATGTTGGCTGCTAGACTGTAACTATAGAGGGAGCCTGTACTCCATCTAGGGAAATGTGCCCTGTGGTGCACTGAACTGAGAAAAAATATATGTGCTTCTACTGGCATGACAACCTGAACCCCCTGGGTGACATCCAAACTTATGTAATTGCAAGACCTAGATGACATTAATCATTCAACCACAAATTGAGTTTCAAACTAAAGTAGTATTTGTCTTTCTTTCAGCAAATACACCATTCTTGAATACATAATAATTTCAAATGTTTGTTGGGCTTGGGGAGAAAAGGTGAGCACAATGTAGGAGAAAAAATATACTTAAAATAACAATCTGCCTGACCAGTTCAATGTTTTTACTTTCAATGAATAACCCATTTTTTATTTCATTTCATTTTTATTTCATTTTCCCTTTGAAATGGCACAGCTCCATTAATGCTGCCCATGCTTGCTTACTTAGAAATCCTACAATAGAGCTTTATATGGTGAAAAGAGACCATAATTTTTAATATTTTGCTGGAATTTAAGCATTAAAGACCACGGCAGTAACACCCAAGAAGCTGTATGCAGCGTGAAAGGAGAATTTTATCTGTTAGCTATTTGGATTACCTGCAAAGATCCTTCTTCTAAAAAATGAGCAGCAACCTTGTAAAACTGCCTGCCTCAGTCTGAGATGATATAACTGGAGGTAATTAGGAGGTGCATCTTTAAACAGATGCCTCTCTTACAGGATTCAACTCTCTGTTAGGGATATTGAGCAGGGGTGCCTTGATTTCTAGTACTCCTTAATAAAGTTGTAGTGGAGGGTGAAGGGGCATGCAAAACTGTTCTGATAGTGGTGCCAGCTTGCCAGTTCCCCCTGCTAGACAGCAAGTTCTTCCAGGTGAGATGAATTTTTTTTTTATCCTACATCAACATTCAGGTTTGGTTTTTTTTTTTTTTTTTTAAGATCTGTAGTTAAATTCAGAAATGTGAAAATAAAGCTTCCATTAGCATCAGAATAATTCAGAACAATTTCGTGAGGAAAACTATTTAGACTTTAAGGTATTAAGGAACCCCTAATTAGTTCCTGAATCATAAAGGTATTGGTTATTTTCATAATTTCTGTGATGTGTTTCTTGGCTGAAAATAAATATTTGTATTTCCTTCAGAGATGCCAAGATTCATGAGTAACAAACTGATAAAGTAGAGAGCCAAACATCATTGATGCCTGTACAGTAGCTGTTCTGAGCTAGTGCAGGGTTCTGTCAGCTTCACTGAGAAACTGTTCAAATTGAAGTATTGTGCAGTAACTGCAAGATTATATCTTTCCAATTGGAAACATTGATTAAATTCCTTAACTTTTGCTTTCCTTTAAGTGGTACATTTCATTAAGTATCTTAAATGGATTTTTAGATTGTAGTTTTGAAAGGGCACTGGCATAATTTGGTTATAGAAACTTATCACAGACCTCATTTAATTTTTTTTTCCCTTCTGTCATGAGGGCCATTCTTTTTTTTAAGTTCCTGAAATGGTGGTGGTTATTAAGAGTACAGCAGCCTTCTTTTAAGCAGAACAAGCTTAAAAATATATTTTTATATCATCTAGGCTGCGTATTTTGCAGTCCTGTTCTGGATTCCCATAATCTTCTGTCTATTGAAGAGCTGTATTCCAACTCCATCCCACAATTTTGCATAAATCCCTGTCAAACAGTAGTTCAGTGAATGTGAGGCCTGTTGGCTTTGCAGTGTAGATTTAGAGACTCCTGGGGAGGTTTCATGGAACATGGCAGGATTCTGTAAACCTTGAGTATAAACTTTTCTGCAGGGTTAATAAAAAGTTTCTGTACTCCAGGCATTTGGAGGTAAGTCTAGGAGAGAGCTGTTGGGATACAGCTAAAGAGCCACTTAGCTAGATGGGGAGTACAGTAACAAATGCAATGTTTTAGTCTCTCAGTAAAACATTGTTAGCCCCTTGCTATAGCCCCTAATTAAAATCTAACGTGGCAGGTGCACAGAACACCAAAGGGTATAGAAAAAACTGCATTGCCATCTGTGGGAGAGGTGTTTTGAGTATAGACATTTGGAAGACAGCAGAGGACATGCTTTGAAACACGTTAATTTAAATGTACTGTTTCTGTTGAAAAGAGGAGGGGGATCAAAATCAGCATGCCTATTCAACACAGAAAAACTAAATTACAGGTGGTGTTACGTGCTGATTCGGGTCCATGTGTTAAAATAATTTGGGGGAGGAACTGGCTCTTTCAATGTTCTTTTCAAAAGGGATCCCAACTTCTTGACAGTGTTATAGCTCAAATGGTAATTAAAAGTCTTGAAGCAGGAAAGAGAGAAAACGTGCAGTGCATTTTTGTTCTCTTGCTGATACACATGTAAATCTCATTTACACTTCTCCAAATTACCGAGTAAATTCTTCTGCTGGTAAGATATGGAAGGAATGTGTGATCTTGCCTCTTTTTGTCAGGCCACAGTGATCTTACAAGGGATTTATCGAATAAAACATGAAAATATACATGTGCTAAGATGTTATGTTCAGAAAAAATAACTTTGCTTTAAGAAAATCAGGCATGACAGTTTTTTATATAAAGGAGAATTAACACATCAGTTATGTAGGGCTGCATCACTTTGCCACGCAAGTTCTTAACAGGATTGTTACTGGAGAGGAACACATTTTAACTGCTTATTTTTCCATCAACAATAAATCTAATATTCATAATGGATTAAATGCTCATCAGTTAGAGGGACCCACTTAGGCTTGCTGATGTCGTCTTACTGTCATTCACTTTGCCAACTGCTGTTCAAAGTATGATAAGAGAAGAGATAAACCTTCTGTTGAAGGTTTTTTTTTTACAGTTCACTCTACAGTGGGGGCAAGCAGAATGACAAATTAAGGTCTAAAATGTCCCTGGAAGGTGAAATTACTAAAATATCCATGCATTAGTCAAGCCTCGTGTGAGATTTCGTAACAGTCTAAGGAGTAGAAAGGTCTTTCCAGAGAGAAAGCAGTGAAATGGATGTTTTATGAGTGCCACTTTACTGGCTCTTTGTTTAGCTGGAATAAATCTGTATGAAATGGCATCATTTAAAGGACTACATAATCTGTGGGAGTTTATGATGAATTTTTAATTTGAGAAAGACTGGCTTTTTACAAAATAAGCCTCATGATCTAAGATGTAATGACTACAAATTGCTGTTTTAAATGCCAAGGCTGTGGCTTCATTATTTTTTGCACATTAAATAATGATTTTAATAAAAGTCTAGAGTTCATGTTCTCTTCTGAAAGCTATTACCTCTCAGCTACTGGCATATACCTCTTTGTCTGGAGGGCAAAGTGAGCAGCATCTCATATTTTTCTTGGGTGCTATATGAAAGCATTAATTTCCTTCTGATGCTTTGATGGAACTCGGGCGCTGTGGGGCAAGTTAATGCAAAATGATCACATTTTCACTCATAATCAGTATAGCTGCATGACAGCGGGCATCTATTTTTCATTTCAGCATTCAGCAAAGCTGAATGATGTGTGGATTTTGTACAAAAGGCTCCTTTTGAAAAGCATTTTGAGCAGGAGGCTGTCACTTGGTTATATCTGCAATTGCCTCCCAGCAAAGAAAGGTCTCGATGTGTTTCACCACGCACATTTTTCCCTTGTGGCTTACCTGTTGCATTTAAATAAATCAGATACTTGCCATTTTACTTAAGAAAACCACTAGCTACTGATTTTTTGGAGGGTTTTTTGTGGAATTTTTTTCAATTTCACTATGGCTGTGATCTTGGGCTTCTTACATCAGGGTGATAAAAGCAAAAGCTGCCAAAGACCCACATAGCTCTTGTTTGTTATTGAGAGGAGATTGATGGAAGGAAAGAAAAATGTGTTTTCAAGACAGAAGTTTAAGTTAAAGCATTTGTTTGTGTGATTCTAAAGATTTTTAATGACCAGACATAGAAGTCTAAATATAGAGAACAAATAGAAGACTCATGCTTTCTAAAACCTTTTTTTTAAGGTCTGTTGAAGTCACTTTTTTAGTATAATAATAATAAGCTGACAAATTATTTTAGTAGAAGATAATTTTTTGTTTATTTCAGTAAAGAGTTATAAATAGAAAATATTGACCTAAGAAGCCAAATTACCAGCAGGTGTCAGAAATCATGTAATTATAATCTGCTGAGGAGAACCTTGTGAAATACATTATGGAAGATTAGCTTTAAAAGTTCTATTTCTGGCAAGAAACTGACAGTGCAAAATTTCACAGAATTCTTGTTTCTTCACAGTGTTGTTGCATAAGATAATTTTAAATTAACATTCTCAAAAAAACCCAACTTTGTTCATAGTGAGAAAACAAACTTTGTCATTCTTTGGAAAAGTAGCCCAACTCTAGCATGGATTCAGAAGCTCACTTTTGACTCACTGTATGTAATTGTGACCTTCAATTTTCCTTGCAACTGGATCAATACCTGTAGCACAGCTGCAGCTGTCTGTGAAGTTGCTTCTGCTTTCACTGCCTGGAATTCTGAGCAGGATTTATGTATTGTCACAAACACACTGCAGCTGATTAGTCCTGAAACAAAGCATGTGATGTTTTTGCCTCGTGAAAGCACGTGGTTGCATGAGTATGTGTGGCAAGGAGGGGATCAGACAAACTGAGACAGATCTGACAGGCACAGAGATGTACATTGCTTTACTGAGGGACTGGCAGATGCTTTCATACGAAGAAGTGGTATTTGTGAATTCTGCCCCTTGTTCATAAGGCTTCCACCTGCCAAAACAGCGTGACCCTCCTGTTATCTGGGCTGCATGTCAGCCAGTTGTCTCCTCTTTTGGCCTCTCCTTCTGCCAGAATAATGAAGTGCCTCCTTTCGAGGCCAGAGAAAAAGGTCCTAAAATTTCATTCTTGTCAGAATATTGATGTTTTTCTGCCTTATGTTATAACATGCTCTTCATTTGTTTGCTTCATTTAGCTAGTAAAGAAGTGATATGACAAACTTTCAGCCTCTGAGATATGACAGATTAGGCATTCTCACATTTAAAAATAAACAAATACATTAAAAGAAATGTAGACAGCAGGATATAGAGCTATTTTTTTATTCTGCAGTATCTGGAGGTCTAGCACTCTTAGCAAATGCAGATGACCGCTGATTTTTCATCCCAAAGACATAATTATTCATCAAATGCCATCTGCAAGTATGGCTAAACCTTTCAAGGGGTGTCAGACACCATTAACTCTTGCTAACTACAATTTGAAGAACATGAGACCGTTTAATTGTTAAAGGTTGAATTCCATGTTCTCAGTTACACAGTATTGTTAGTAGTTTCCTAAGTTAAGGAGCCAAAAAGACTGTGCAGCCAGAAAGGAAGCAACTGAAATATTACACACTAGATTTTCTGCTAATTTGCCTTTTTTTTTGTTTGTTTCTGCAAGTAACAGACAAACTCTCCAATCTTGTGATCTCCAGCATCCAACTTTTAATAAAGGAAATTCTTTCTTATATTTTTCTCCTTCCTAGAACCCGTAAATTTGGTGCATTGAAACACCATAATAATTAGCAGAAGCTACTGTAACTGAGAAAAGACTGTGAATATTGTGCAAGGAAATCTGGGTTGATGAGAGGCTGATCCCAAAGGACGTTTTGAGCAACCATATACAGAATCATAAGAGTCCAGAGGTTAAGGTACACAAAAGCAGTGTTGTCCATGGAAAATCAAGGGGAAACAGTTCCTTGTCTGTAAGTTGTGGGCTGCCTTTGGCTTTTAAAGATCTGCATCATTGCTGAAAGACTGGTTTTTTTTCTTGCTGAACGGCTTTACCATTTTCCACAGAACTCTTAACCTTGTAACATCCACTGTGAGAGGGAAGCCACTGTTATCTGTCTCGGGTTAGGAGGGGGAAAAGGCCTTTAGTCAGTTGTGATACTGCTCATCCAAAGGTGCTTTCCTAGTGCAAGGGAGCAGGTGCATTAAATAAATACTGACTGTGTTTGGTTCATACTCCTACTCTGACAAAGCTGCAGTTGTACTTCTGGTCCAAATGGACTGTGGTGCTAATCTATCTTCATAGGTGGAAAATATACAACTACATTTGTGTCTGCTGGTCCATGTTTGTGGAATAATTAGATGTAGGTGAATTTTGCATGTCCCTCCACTGTGTGTTGGATCTCTTTGTTAAGTACTCGTGTTCTGCGTGCCTAGGGTGGGCAACTCTTTAACCTGGGCAGTGGGGGCAGAACAGTAAGAGCCCTGTGCTTGTGGCACACTTTTTGGTAGGAAACTAAGGCACCTACCCTGGGAAGACAGGCTGAGAAAGTTGGAGCTGCTCAGCCTGGAGAAGAGAAGGGTGTGTGGAGACCTCAGAGCAAACTTCCAGTATCTGAAGGGCCCTACAAGGAAGGCAGAGAGGGACTCTTTGTCAGGAACTGTAGTCACAGGGGAAATAGCTTCAGACTGAGAGTAGGTTCAGATTAGATTATGAGGAAGAAATTCTTCCCTGTAACGGTAGTGAGGCACTGGAACAGTTTGCTCAGAGATGTTGTGGCTGCCCCATCCCTGGAAGTGTCCAAGGCCAGGTTGTATGGAGCTCTGAACAGCCTGGTCTGGTGAAAGATGTCCCTGCCCATGGCAGGGGAGTTGGAACCAGGTGCTGTTTAAGGTCCCTTCCAACCCAGGCCTTTCTATTATCGCTCATCAGTGGCTTAAGGTACTGCTGGTCAGTACATACATTGACCTGAGGAGATTTTATAGAGCTTACAAAGGTCCTCCTTTGTTCTGTTTTCTTGGTTTCATCCTTCTTTCTCCAGATCTCAGCTCCTTATTTCCAGTAGTAAGGTTGTTACCTCATTACCCCACCCCAAAATCCAGTTCCTTTAGTAACTACTAACACCCTCACACTTGATATCCCATCTTTATCCTTGACTTGTGGATATTTCCTTACAGCTGTAAATCACGCTTTAAAACTTTTATCCACCGCTGCCCACAGATCATTCTATGTTCTTCAGTGTATTATTACTGAATCTATAAATAGGGGAATAAATCATTGGTTTCTGACTTGCAAAGAATATGCCACGGCATATGAAAATACATCAATTTTTAATTCATTTCTGAAGGTGACCCAGAAGCAAATGATCACCATAGAAATACACATATAATACAGTCCCCTGATGGAGAATTATGTTTTAAGAGCATCTGCAGGATTTATGATTTCGTATTTATAATTTGCATATGGTTCGTATTTGTTTTGGATTTAATATGCTGTAATTTCGTAGTCATGTAAATAAATTCAGTGGGAACTGCTGCCATCTCCTGGTCAACAGCTAAACTAAACACAGAGCTCAAAAAACGCAAGCTGATACTTGAGAGATTTCCAAGGTCTTAATTTGTAAAGCTAAGGTTAAAATTCCCAAATATTTCAGCTTTCAATATAGAACCATAGATATTTGACAGGTTGGTATTTGTGGTCAGATTCGTTGGAATTTAACACGAAAGAATGGCACTACCAAATTATTATTATTTGGTTTTAATATGACAGACTTCAGTAGAAATATTAAAGAAGACACCTTACCTCTAAATATATGAACTTATAGGTTTTGAAACTGGATCTTTTTATTTTCCTTTGCAATTGCAAAAATGAAGGCAATCTGATAGTAGGACCTTTCCCAAGTGAGCTTACGGTCTACAGTAATTTCTCTTTCCTTCTTCCCCAATCAGTGGACTTACTTCCTTTATTGCCTTCTACCAATATCTGTGTTTAAAGAAAAGTTGGCAGGGTAATATCTGTTTAATCACTGAGATATAGTTGGAGTATGAACTTGTTGAGCTTCCTTGTCAATCTGTCTGTGCTCCTTGTTTGTAATAGTGGCTTTTGGCTATTAGTGAATTCCTCCACTGCATGAATGTCACAAAAAAAAAACCCCAAACAAACATTTCCTAGTTATGTGCTTTCAAGTGTGCTTAAAATGTGTCAAAACTCAGAAAAATTGTATGAAACAGCTATGTTTTAGTGTTCTCCTCAGAGCCTACAGTGATAGAAAATCACGCAAAACTAAGATATCCCCTCCTCTTTCTCCTTGTCTTCTGAGTAGGTTTGTCTCATTCTCAATACAGAATGTGGGAACACCTCATAAAATGTCACAGTTCTTATGCTAATTCTGTTTCCTAAACTGGTGGATGTGTGCAGGGTCTCAGTGATAGCACTGCTATCAATCCTTAATTTCTTGTTCCTGTGAACTTTAACAAGTTTGGTTTTTACACTCATTGTTGCCGTGGTATTTAATGTCTTCTTCTGCAGCATAGTTAGGCTCACTAATTTTTAATGTTAAGGGGTTTATTGACTCATACACGAAATGAGAGGAAAAGCCTTGAAATTTCTCTAGGTAGTATTGTTTTCAAATTCAGGAGTTACCAAGCTACATTCTGTTGGCAAATTCATGTAAAATATTCACTTCTGTCAAATCACTCTGAAACACCTAAAAGAGACTCTGCACTGGGAGAAGCAACCAAAGGAAGTGCAAACTCCCTTGTAATGCTTAGGTGCTGGTGCAAAGGTGCACAACTTAACCAATTTTTATGATAGCATCTCATACAAAAGCTGAACTGGTCAGACAGCCAGAGACTTCACTATTTTATCTTTTTAAATTTAGCTGTATGACTGGAAAAATAATTGATAAATAATGGAGGGGGGGTAAAGAGTAAACTTCTGTGAAGAAGGGAGAAGGAAAAAGAAATGGCAAGATGTGAACTTGATTGAATGCAGAAGTGAATCTCATTGGGGTTTTCTGTGCCTTGGCTTTGATATAATGACGGTGTTGTCACAGACCAAAGACCACGTCATTGTTTGAAAACTTATCTGGTTTTGAGGAGTAGAAGCAATATACAAGGTTAAAAGGGAGACTAGAGAATGAATTAGGACAGAGTGGCCTTGTGGTATTTTGACCTTAACCTCACTGAACAACTACAAATTATTTCTGTGGTGACAGCAGAGGATTTGAAGAATAACCAAAGGGAGGCTCTATAGTTTTCCACAAACACAGAGCTACCTTTCTCCAGACAAGTTAAGACAGATCAGTGTGTTGCTCAGTAAATGCATAATGGTTTTTATTATGAAAATGTTGATGTAAACAGCTAAATGAAAACCATGAAAAATTAGTATTATCTCAATTAAAATTGAGACTTTTAGAACCAGTACCAACCTGACAGTCTCAGCTTAGTCATGTGAGCTTTCTGTCTCTGGATGCATCATTGATCAGACTGAGAGGTCTTTTCCAACTCATATGATTCCATGACTCTTCCCCTGGAGCTGATGTTTGATCACTTAAGGACACAAAAGTAATTTCTAAGACAAAGAAGGGAATTACTGACTCAAACAGGCCAATTATATATAGTGGAATGCAGCACTTGTAGTTGGTGTAGCCATGCTACAGAAACTAAGTGTCTTTAGTTGTGTCCATAACAACTTTCAAATTTAATGTTTTAATTAAACGAAACTTTTAATTATTTCCTTTAGGTAAAGATTTTAATTGCACTCATCCAGATATGAGTTCTTGGCTCTACTGGGTATCTTAAAGAATCTTTTTTCTGACACAAAACACACTTTTCTCCAAAGAACTGCCACTGCATTGAAGTGTACAGCAGGTGAAGGAAGTAATTATTTAATCAAATATGCAGCTAAGGCTTTTGGTGCCCAAACCCCCCAAAAAATCTGCAGTTGAGGAGCTAGTTGTGCTTACATTCTACAAACAGGTTTGTAAGAAATGAAATTATTAAAAAGCTTAGAGATAAGTGGGTAAATTTTGATTTCATTCCACTGGAGGGAAATCCTGTAAACTTAAAGGAATTTCAGGTATTTGTGACAATTATGATTTTAACCCATAGTTTTTAATGCTCTTTTCAGTAACACTTGAAGACATCTTGTATGATTAGTCTTGCATTTGCACACCCTGTGGTGGTGTGCATAATTGACTAATGATGTCTGTAATTTGCCTGTGTGATTAATTCATTTGAAGCTATAAATATTCTATATTAAATTATGCAGAAAGTCAGCAAGTTTTTAACTGATTTATTGAAATGAAAAATAATTTGTTTCTTTTCCCTAAACAAACTAAGAACAAGAAGTCAAATGGTATTTTAATGGCAAAAAAAAATAACAATTGTAAATAATATAAGTGCCTGGTTTTGTTGTAATGAGAATGGAAGACGAAAGTTTTCTTTTATTGCTGATTTTTTTTAAAAATTCTTTAATATTTTCACAAAATCCTCTCATTAATTTATGTTGAAGTCTTTTGGGAACCCAATAGAAAACAGGTCTGTTGGAATTTACACTGGGTGTCTTCATGAGTTCTGTATGAAACAAGCAAGAAAAACTTTGTCTTTTCCTACTTTTACATGAAATTAAATGTTTTCGCTTTCTCAGAATGGAAAAAAACCTGAAAAATATTAATGTTCAGAATATTAGTTCATGAAACAAAGTTTTTAATTGTTTATGTAGTAAACTGAAGTGTTTTATTTGTCTAGTTTGGCTTGAGCTTACCAAAGCAGCTTACTAGACTGTAGAGGCTAAAGGTTAGTAGAATGACTTTATTTTGCATATCTTCAATGATTACAGGATCTAGCAGAACCTGTGAATATTCTGGGCAATTTGTGGGAGAGGAGGGGAAAAAGAAAATGATTTATCCATCTCTTTGTTCTTTAAACAAATAAACAGTTGAGAAGACAAATCCTGTTGTGACAGCTTTGAAGAGATGCAGAGATTAATGAACTAACATCAGGAAGGAAAAGCTGGCCTGATTAAATCTTAAATATTTTCCTGTTGTCCCTCACTGTGCTCAGTCACACAGTGTCTCATCCTTGAAGTGCATTAAGACAGGGCCCGTTGATACTTGTGCTGATTTTTCTCTAGGAAACTTGAGACTATTCTGCTGCTACAGCCAAAAGGGCTCAAATTGGTAGTAATTTGTATCACAAACATCATTTGCATGCACAGGTATATCCAGACTCTCGTGTTTCAGTCCCTCTTAATAACTTTTTGAAACCTCCATGATATTTTGGTGTTATCAATAGGAATGAGACTTTGCACTCAGTGTGACCTTGTCTTCTGCTGCTAGAACTGTATTTCAATATTGGGTACCTATTGCTTTGAGTCTCCCCAGGGACAAGAAGTAGTGAAAGCAGTACTGAAGCTGAGAATTCAGGTGTTTAGAGTGACATTTCTCAGGTACCATGTATGTCTGAGCAGTGAGAATGTCGCCCTGCCCGTGGCCTTGGAAATGTTGCAGTGACCAAACCGTGGAGATGCTGGGGCTGACTGCCAACAAACTGTACTGTCTGAGGACTGAGGACTCCAGACTGACATCTGGAGGACTGAGTAATAGTCTTTGGATGAGGATGGCAACAAAATCAGGAATAAGCAGATAAGATTCTTCTGGTATCTGAAATGCAAAGAAGTCGAGAGCAACAATACAGGTGTGAGTTCTCTTGTATTTGCATGTAGCTTTCAGATTTCAAGCAGAATGAAGTGGTTTTGAAGATATCTTTGGACTAACTGAACCATGCTGGGGAGAGGCAGGAAGGAGAAGTAATGGGTGTTGCTAGAGTTACTACAGAACTGTGTGGCAACTACCTGTATAATGGCTGAATGTTGAAGGATAATTCAGCTGTGGGAGGTTTCTGTCCATATACATTAGATACTATATTGGAACATGCAATTTATGAAAGGATTGGCTAATCTTTGGAAACACAAACTGGAAAAAATGATCCTCTGAACTATTTCAAAGCTCATGATGTTTGCCATAGAGCTTTCAGGTTAAGCCCATACTGAACATGTTAAATGAATGGCACCATTAGGAGCTACAAAAGTATGACATTAGAAATATTACAGTGCTAATTGGCACTACTTTTACAGACCTTAATATTGCTACTTTAAGTTCTCATTGTTCACTTAACAGTTACATTACAAATCTCTTGATGAATAGCTTTTTACCCAGAATTGTCAGATTCAGCTTTGACAATTCATTTATTTAATGGGTTGGCAATACAGATAGGTTAACTCCAGAATGAAAGGGTCCTGCTGAGGGGTGTCTGCAACAGAAAACAAAGTAATCCCTTGCATCTTTGACAAAATGTTTTATATATGAACCATGAAGATTGTTCATATCTCTGTATGCTTAGTCAGGAAAAACAAACTGTAGGAACCGGGTCATCTGTGTTGTCCATTAAATATTGGAATAATTTGTTTAAGATAGAAGTAGCCATGGTTACACAGTAAATTAAAGTATGCAGTTTTAAATAGAGAGCATTTCCAAAAAATTGGATATACTAGTTTAAATCTTCAGATACTTCATTAACAAGTGTAAAATTCATGTTGTGTTCCCAACCATTTAGCCCAATAAATAATCATGAAAATAAATCAGTAATCTGTCATACATTGAATGACAATTCTATATAGTGTGATCATATCATAAACTAAAGAAAGAAAAATACTCTGTCAAATCAACCTACAGTGGAAAATCTAATTATACTTTTTTGTAGTGACAGTGTAGCTGCTTGTAAACTAACTACAGTAATATCACTCTCCTTCCTAAAATGTAATTTTTAACAGATGTAGAATATAAAAGTGGACAGGATAGAGCAGTGTATTGGGAAGAGGGTGATGCTGTGAGTACTGTACCTGTCATGGAAAAAGGTGCCAACAGGATGCTGGATCAGCCCCCTAGAGCTCCCATGTGCTGGCAGGGGGAAGTATCCCCTCTGGCCATGCTCATGCTCCTCCTGTCTGCATTTAGTCCCTGTGAGGTTTCAGAAAACCAGGTTTGCTTTATTGTGCTAGGTAAGTCTGCAGGGATGGAGTGCAGGGCTACCTCGTGTATCCCCAGACAGCCCTCATTACAAGGGTCATTTGCACTCTTTATTATGTTTCTCCTTATTTTTTCACTTTTTCGTCATCTTTGTATTTTCCTGTCTTTGTCTCTCTCCCAATTAACCTATCCACAATTACTTTTCCCCCCTTGATGCCAGCTTTAGTAAATCCATACCCAAATTTGGTGTTTTACAGTTACCTATGTAACTACCTTGTGGTAGGACTGAACTGGTGGCCTAGGTACTGTTGGCCACGGAGGGCAACTTTTTAATGTTCTCCCATGTTTCCACTTGGATTTCAGAATAAAACTGAAGTTTGCTATAAGGTAACCATCTAGTCTGTATCTCAGAAGCAATTAACTAAATGACACTCATGCTTTTGACATCTTTTAAATGTGTTGCCTTTGTTTTAATGTGTTTTAAGGTTTGAGTAAGTTGCATCCCATTCTTTAGGAACAGGTAATAGATATATAGGTTACAGGAGATTTTGGGAACATTTGAAAATGGTAGAATTTAAATTTTAGTTGATGATCTTCAGTTTTTACTCTGTCTTCAAGAGATCTCCTTATGAAGCCTGAAAAGGAACATTGTTTCCCAGAAGTGCTGTGAGTTCAGAGTTCAGGAGGATTACAGAATCAGGTCATGATTAAAAATTATCATACATCATTAAGAACAGGTTTTTGGTGGTAATGTTTCTTCAGAGGTACTGAAATGTTCAGTGATTTCATCTTACTTTTGTTAACTTCATTTCAGAAGGGAAAACTTGGGAGATATTTTATTTTTAAAGTGCTGGACCCTTCTGTTGTGATTGCATTTTATATATGTACACACATATATGTGTGTAAATTCATCTATGTATATACACAGCTTTAAGAGTATGTCTGCTAGAAATATGATGAAAATTAACAGGCTAGTGTGTAAGAATGCAATGGGTGGTCAAAACAGAGGAAACAATTTTCTAGAGACTTAGATGGGAAAATGCTTCTTAATTTTTTGAAGTGTAGGAAAGTTTTTGCAGGTCCAAGCAGAGATTGTATGGTAACTTTCTGTTACCTTTTTATAAATTTGTGCTAAGATTTATTTAATAGCTCTAAAAATTAGGTATATCAGAACAATTTTAAAATATCTTCCTGGACATTTGTAATTTAAAACTAAAACAGCAGCAATCACCCTGCCCTTCCAACCCCCTTATGGGGGAAACAAATGCAGATGCTGTAGATAAATTAGATGAATATTAGAATTTCTGTCAAAGATAATAGAAAGACTGGGCTTTCTTTCTCTGGAAAGATTTATGTGTATGCTAAAGATCAGAAATTCTGAGGGACTTAATTTTAGAAGGATGCTGACTGTGTTGCTGCTATAAGCATGTCATCCACCATGATAGCTTACCAGTTAAAACATCTGTATGAAACAAAGATAATGAAACCTGAATCCAAATGCAATAAGGATTTCTCTGCATAAAGTCTGATCATTAGAAACAAACATATTCTTCACAATAGTCACTTATGCTTCATCTTCATTAAATGTTCTGTAAAAGAAAGTACTATGTACTTTGAGTGGGAAAGATGAGTGAATTCCTGATTCTACTGTGGAACTCATGAAGGCTAATTTCATTTATTTATGGAAGAAGAAAATCAGCAGATTTATTTTAGAACTTTATTGGAGTTAACCTCTTGGTTTTTTGTTAAGGCATAGTGCAGTTATATGTATATATGTATGAATGTCTTTAGTTGCTTGAGAATCTAAAGTGGTGCAAATTGGGGAGATTGATTTTTTTTTTGTTCTATTTATTATTATTATTTTCTCTTAGAAAATCTAAAATATAGATTTAAAGAAGCAAAATAAAAAAATGAGGTAACTCATGTAGAAGAGGGACCTCTTTCTTTACTCTGAGAAAATGGTCCCAGCAGAGTTAAGGATGAGAGAAGGGTGTAGCAGTTTAAGAAAGCAACCTTAAGGGTTTAATTCCTTTGTATATTAAAGTCAGGAAATTTGATAAGTAATTCGAACTAAATATGGAAAAACACAGAAATATAGGAAACTAACTTTACCCTTTATTAATGCTTTATGGTAATTGTACAGCTTGGCATCTCTGGTCTTATATGAGATGCATTTAAGAAAGATACACCCCACTTTTTAAAAGATATCCCTCATGGTCTGTCTTTTTACTACATGTATTTTCCTACTGAAATGGCCTTTAGGCATTGCAGAAGTGCAAATAATTAATAACTAGCATTACTAAAATATGAGGCAAAGAAGTGTCTGTCATACAGTTAATTTTTTGCAAACTATAATTACAAGATTTTTAACACTGATTGTAATTGCTTGAACATATGGTGAGAAATAGGTAATGAAACTGGTTTTTAATTGTGGTATAATGAGTTTCTGGATGTTCAATACTATTTCCACTGGGATACCAAAAATCTAAAAAGTGAGATTAGAGAAAGAAAAAAGATAGAAAAAATTCCTCTAGGTTGGAATTAGTTGTATCCCTGAAATGTAAGAAAACAGAATTTGAGAATAGTTTGTAGTTCTTTAAAAAAAAAATCCTCTGGTCACCTTGTTATTCTTGTATAGGTTGGGTATGTTTGGAAATTTGTTTGTTGCTCTTAATATTTCACAAGACAAGTTAGATAGCAGATTTCCTTCTCTTCTGAATATATGTAAATACAGAGACTTTTCTGCCTTACATTTGACTATGCAGATAAATTGTGCTGTAGTTAAACCTCAGATGGACCCTTTGTGCTTGACTCCTGCAGTTTGTGCACTGTCCAAGCCCAGAACTGTCCCGTTGATTTGTCTCCAAAACCTTGTTACCCTCCTCTGTGCTCGACAAAGACCTGCCTCCTGCAGTAAATCAGAGATAATTATCCAGTGGTATTACTGGAGGGCTTTGATCATATGGGCTCAAGTTGATTGTTCTTTGCAAGTGTTCAACAGGCAGGACAGAAATAGATCTTCTGCCTCAGTGGAGCTTTTATATTTTTTCTAACTTCATTTGGAAGAAATAAGACAGATTTTTTTTTTTCTTTTGGCAAAATATGAGGGGATGTAAAGGATTCATAGACTGATGTGTGTTTCTCCCCAGACTCTGAAAATGTCACGGTGGAACTTATCTGAACTCTGGGATAAAAATCTTTATTTGCCTCTCCTGTATGAATGAAATATGGAATGAACAGAGTGACTGTAGCTAATGGTGCTCTTCAGTTCCTTGCTCTGGACCTGTATTGGTTTCTGTACCCACCCAGTGGGCTGGACCCTTCAGTGGGGTGGCTGAAATTCTGGGCAAGGGAATGTTTTTTTTTTTGTTGCAGAGTTAGCAAGCCATCCCCTACTTGACTCAAGCAGCTCAAAAAAATAGTTTTTCCATAAAATGACACTCTCCACCCCAAAATCAGTATTACTCACTAAGAAGAATCATTTAGTTCTAGACACATTTTTCTACAAGACTCTATGAACCTATTCCATCATTTTCATCTCCTTTCCTTTCCTAGAGATGAAAAGATTTATTTTTTTTTACCAAGTTAACTAGGAATACTATTTCTTTAAATATAAATGTGCATTTTTAAAACAGAAAACTAAGTTTCCTTTTTTTTTTTTTTAGTGTATGCCCATAACCAGCTCTTTACATTTCAAAATGGTTGTCAGCATATCACTGCCATGCTTGTCACAGCCTCTCTAAAGCTGTTAGAGTGAGTCAGGAAGTGATTTTTCTGCCAGAGGAGCCTGGCAGTGATTACAAGCCTGGAGATGCTTCTGCTGTGCAGAGAATTATTATTGATGGTGATAAGGATAAGCCTGATGAGGGGAAAGATGTTGGGCTGAGTAATGCTTGGGGGAGGGGGCTGATTTTAGTGCTGATCCTGATCATGTCCAGTAAAAAACTTTAGTACCTTTTTGTAGGACACCTGGTACTAGAATTGACAGTATTAATCCTATCCTGGTTTTCTCCTACTGTTTTCAACTATTTTTTCTAAACAGCATATTAATACTGTTAGAGTATATTGACAAATATAGTCTAATTGACAAAGAGAAATGTCAAACTCGTTGTGGAGGGACAGGGATTTTCCCAAAGACTGTGAAGGATAGTCTTAATATGATAGGAGAGTAAATATTTAGGATGAAAAATACCTAATGTCTTCCCACATGCATGTAGTCCATTGCTGTTTTCCTTTGTACTCGTTGTAGAATGTTGCTCATTTTTAATTCCATTTCAACTAGAAAGTCCTCTTGGTTTCTCCTCTATGATTTATCTGCAGCGCGACCGGCTTCTCAAATGCTAGTTTTATATTGATCTGTTTTCAGCAGTGTAGGCTCTAAAATTTCTGGGGATCAGATCTTTTACACACATGAGAGTATGGATGTGTCCAGTAGGAAATCAAACCCAAGAATCCTTGAGATTCAAAGGTTGCTTCAAAGGACATGCTTGGAAGTAGCTATTGGTGTGCTCTTAAGTGTCAGCAATAGAATTCACCCCGTGCCTCTGGAATTATTGCTGAGTGCTGGAGGAGCTTAGGGTGTTTAGGTGAGACCTTAGTGTTTTTCACTCCTGGGTAATATAACAGCCTTGATCGTGCTGCATATAAACCCACCAGATTCAGTCCCATTGTTTTTCCTCGGTGTGAATTAAGCTAAATATGGAGGGAATGTAACTGGGTACTCTTTAGTTGTGTGTAGCTGGGGTATCTGTAGGTCTCAACATCAGGCCTTGAAGACAGCTAAAATGTGGAAAAAAAATTCTTTTTTTTTTTTTAAGAGGAGAAGGGAGGAAAAAAAATCTTTTTCTTTTCTTTTTTTTTTTTTTTTTTTCCCCAGAGCTTGCCAAAATGGAGGTTGCTCTTAGCATGCAGGTGCCAAGGATATGTCTTCATTAGCAAAAAAATGTGGTTTAAGTATAGTTTGAGCACTGGCATATGATTTGCTCATTTTTTAAAATCTTTAGGATGATCCCTGGCATTTATTTTGGTTCAGGCCCCATCCCTGGAGGCATTCAAGGCCAGGCTGGCTGAGGCTCTGGGTAACTTGGTCTAGTGGAAGGTGTCTCTGTGGCACAGTGGGGTTGGAACGAGATGATCTTTAAGGTCCTTTCCCTCACCCAAACCATTCTGTGACTCTTTTCTAGAGATGGCCTGAGCATTTCTAGGTAATGGCAGAGTCTGGGACTGTCATAGAGCCACCATGGCTGATCCTCCTGTGCATGGGGGTCAGGGCCCTCAGTGCAGTGAACATGAGAGGTGCTGCCTGGGGCTGGAGAGCATGGCTGTGACCTAAAGGCATTTAATTTTGATCCTTTAGTGTTTCTCTCTGGGGTGCTCTTCAGTAACTCTGAGTGTCTGCAGACCTTCAGCTGAAATTGTTGAAAGGAGGAGTCAGAAGCAGCTCAGCTTTTAAGTTTTCAAAATATTTTTTCCTGCAGAGCAGTAGTCCTTTTAACACTGGAGGTAGAGGAAGATTGCTGCATGTAGGCACATCATAAATGCACTACATGTGAAATTATTTGTAACCTCTCTGCAGGGACATTTCTGTGTTGAGGACAATGTCCCCAGAGTCTGTGGGGAGATGACATCTATGTTTTTTAATAATTTTTATAGTTGTGTGTTTGTATAGCAAGACTTCAACCGATATTGGAAGCAAAGGCCATTTACAGCAAGAGGAACTTGGGAGGGGAAAAAATGCAATAGTATGTTTATAGTATTTACATTTATAGTATTCTAATAGTAACCTCTTTGACCATCTACCCACACTTACCCACTGTCTGAAAATCTATTGAGCTGTGCCACTAACATCAGATTAGGAGGTCTGATGTAAGGTGAGATGCTGAAGGTTTTGCACCAGAAAATTCTTTCCTCTTTTTGTTTAAAAGAAAACAAACATATGCAACAACAAAGAAACCTGAACAAAAAGCACAGCTGAGGAGCAGCAATGCTGGGGTGCATTATGCCATCTCTGCATGAGCTCCTCCTGTCCTGTGTCCCCCCTCACTGTCTGTGCTAGCTCAGGATCTGACCATCACCCCACAAATGGCAGAAACCAAAAATAAATGCTGCCCTTGAATGCAACTTGTGCTTCTTTCCCCTCTGTCCTTTTTGACATAGAATAAACCATTTCAGTTTACCAACTGGGCAGAAAGCTAACCCAAAGGTTATGGTTTCGTGGTAGTAGTTTGGTTTTGCAAACTGAAAGAGCTCATCACAGATAAGTGCCAGGAAGGGATAGAAAGGCAGGATTGCAGCAGTGACTGTGAGCCTGCCTGCGAGTGCCAAGGAATCACAGCCTGGAAAAAGGCGGTTATGCCTTCCTCTCCTTGTCTTTTGGCAAATCTGGGTCTTCACGTTGAGTGCTGGAAATTTTTAAGATATCTGTGGTAGGTTTCTCAGTCACATCTCTACATGTACACTGGGAAAATCTCAGCCTCAAATGAGAATTTCAGTGGTTCCTGTTCTTGCAGAGCATTTGTCAGTCAGTCTCAAACTTGCTAGACAAGAACAATACATATTTAGTTGATATATAGGTATATATGTACATACTTAAACTCTGCTTTCTTGAAAGCGTCGTCCATGGGGACAAGACGAAGAACTTTTAAAGAAAGTTTATTCTGCGTGTCTCACAGTGCTATAAACAACATGACTGATGTGAAATAAAGGTTTACTTAGGATTGCATCCACTGGAGATAATAGATAAATCTTTACTCTGAGCCCCATGATATTATTTCAATTCTATAGTAAACATTTTCAATTTCAAAATGAACTTGAGGGGAATCTCTTGCAGATACAGTCTCTTGGCTCCCTGAAGGATTCAGTCAACTAGATACAGTGCCTTATTAAAAGCTAACATACAAACTTCTCCCAGGAAGAGGAGGAGAACATTTTTAATGATATATAGACCAAATATTTATGAAAATTCTATTTTATTCCCTTTTAATTTATCTGTATTATTACTGCATTTTTGAATAGTTAAGCACAATAAATAAGCAGCCATCTAGCTCAGTGGCATAATTATTGGTCTGCTTTTGATACCATTTGTGTGTGGGGGGGGAGGGACACAAGGTAGGTACCACAAATCATTTAGGAGGAAATTTGTTGAAAAACCCACCTGTGAAATTGCAATAAGTATATCCATTTGTTGATGAATGGTCACTAATCAAGCTACAGTGCTTTTGTAATATCGCATCCATATCTGACAAGATTTCTTGTAAGTCTTCCTGCAAGTTGATTTTTTGCAATAAATGTTATTTTAGAAGAAGTTCAAGTGTATATTTCATGCAGCAGTTGACCTTGCTCCTAGTTTACCAATATTTATTTGAGTAGGAAAAGGGACAGAGGTCTTTAAAATTTAGGCATTTCTTGCTTTCCCCTGTTGTTAGTTTGCACTGGAAACTCACCAAAAAGTTCAAACATATTTAGACATGCTTCTTTTTACCAAGTACAGAAAGTCTCTAGTAGAGTACACTGTGTCATAGTTATACTATAGCAGTCTAATATAGCAGAGGAAGATTACTGGGGTTTTGAGGACAACTGAGATGAAACTCAGATTTGATTAACTTTGATTTCATTAGGCTTCATCTGATATTAAGGAAATACTCATATAAATGCTAATGTATATTAAAAAGTTATTAGCTCTAAAATTCCTCTATCTTGCTTTTTTGTCAACATGACCTGTTACAAAATTAAATGTTTAGCTGAAGGATGTTCACAGGAAAAGAAATTTCTTAGTTACTGTTTCATGAGAAAGGTCTGAAGGTGGAAGACATTTCCAAACTTGTCTTCCTTTGCCCTTGCAAGTTGTCAGGAGGAAGCTGATCCATGGGACAGAGGCAGCTCTGCCAGCAATGCTGACAGGTACAGCTCAGCACCCCCAGCCTGTCAGAGGAGCTGGCTCTGCACCTCTCCCACTGCAGTGCAGATTTCAGAGTTTTAAGTTGCTCATGAGATGGAGTTGGCACTAACTCCAGGCTGGGCAAGGCACACGGTGTGCTCTTATCCTCTGGCTTGTGCTGTGGGGGCAGCAACCTCTTGCAGAAGGGTGGGAAAAAGAAAAAAGGTGATAATGTCTTTGGCTGGCACAGCTAAATTTGCAAGGTGTCGTCGTTCAGCACCCTCATTGCCAAGCACATTGCCACGCATTTCAGCCCGGCTGTGAAAGAGCAGATCCCTCTTTTGTGTGAACAACAGGGCTCCACGGGGGCAGTCAAACAGCAAATGTGTCTTTGGGGGACATTTGCACTCATAATTGCATGCTTCTAATAGGAAGGAACAGCCTTCTTGTTGCTCTGTGACATATTATCTGTGGTGTTGTTCTGTCATACAAAGTGAATTCTATCTTGAGCTGAAAAACGTTTTGCTTATTTTCATTATAATTTCCACAGTACGGGGTGAAAAAAGTAAATTGTGCAGAAGATGAAGTCTAATTTTCATGGTTTGGATTTCTTATTTCAGGAAGAACAATCGCTTCCTTTGCATTTAAGTGCTTGGTGTCAGGGTGCTGAGACACACAAACATCCAAAAAGAGCGATTTCCCAGAGTTTCTGAGGAAACTGAGTAACTTAAATTGGAAAATTAATTATCTGTTCTTACTTTTTTTTTTTGTAAGCACCTGATAAACGTTTTTCAGAACTTATATTACAAGTCTTACTCAAATCTAAGTTGGTATTAGCTGAGTCAAAAATCCTTTCATTGGCCAAAAGGAAGAGGGTATTTCAGTCTCTCTGAATAAAAAAGTATATTTGAAGGTAATCCTTTCAGACTGGGCAGACTGAGGCAGAATTGTGTATGCTGCTCCATCACTCAGTGTTGTTTCATCCTCAAAGAAAGAAAAGTGAGTTGTCCTTTGAAGTACAGGGTGACTCCCTCCTGACTCCTCACCAAGGCAGTTTGCTGCAAGATTCCTTCCTGTTAAAAGTTGGTCATGGAAGATAGAACTTTTTTTTTATTTTTAAAACTTCAAGGAATATTGAGGGATTTTACTAGGGCAAACTCAATTTTGAACTTGGGGAGATTGAAATTGCATTCTGTTTGCAACCTGTTCATGTTTGGAAACTGTTCAAGTAAATAAAAATATTATTCTTGATGTTTCTAAATGTTTTAGCTTAATTTTGACATTTTCTCTTTAGTGCTTTCTATACATCTTGCATATGCTTCTAAATTTAGCTTTAAAAAAAAGAATAATCCTTTTAAATACTATATATTCAGTGGTGGTTTTGTCTCCAGGAGTTCAAAAATGCTTTTGGTTTCCAAGAAAATTATTTTTACTTTAAAATTTCATTCTTACTTCTCTGTGGATTCAAAATTTAAAATGGAGGCACGTGAAGATACCCCACTGTGTTTTGCTGTCTGCTGCTTTAACATGACTTTTATTTGAAAATCAAATGGGGAATGACTCTTTAGGCGACTGTGCCACAGAAATGGCTCTTGATTTGTTTTGATTCTAAAAGCCGTGTATTAAGAAGAAATGGAAACACCATGCTCTTGTTGGTTGTTTAGACAGATCTATCACAGGGATGGCAACTGTTGTGCTTTTCTAGACTTAAGGCCTCAGCTGAAATATCATATTGTGTCTTGTAGCGTGACCTGGTAAAAAAACAAACAAAAAACTCCCCCAACCAAACAAAGCCCAAGCAAACAAAACCAAACAAAACCAAACAAAACCAAGCCACACAAAACAAACCCCAAAGGAACAACACCACAATCCTTAATGCTGCTGTTTTCAGTGTCAAATGTATATGGAAATGCCTTACAAAATTAAAGAAGGGACTTAAAAAAAAAAACCCAAAATGTAGATGTAGGTAAAGGGAACAAAAATTACATGTCAGGATTCTAGTGGAGTACTGGCAGAGGCAGATTAAGGCATGGGATGGAAATGCAGCAGGTGGGAGCAGGGGCTGAAGAGAAGACTGGTATGGGGAGCTGACAGGGAGGAGCAGCAGCAGGTAATAGAGAGGAATGCAAATATCCAGCTTGAGGTCTGCTCAAGGTGATTTTCTGGAGATAGGGAGAAAAGTTTTGATTTGCCTTCTGAAACAGACCCCAGGGAACTAGTCTGCTGGAAAGCACTCAGAGGAATTGCTTCTTGTACAAGGGAGTTTTGCATCGTGTACTTTTTGGGTTTGGGGTTATGAATGCTTTGATGCAGGGAAAATATGTGCAACCTTGAGCACTTCTCCATCCTAAGTCCTCAAGCTAAAAAAAGGAAAAAGATTTTCTAGAAAAGCACAACACAACTGATTCAGCCTAGACTGATTTGTTGAGAGAAATTCTGGGGATGTAGGCTGAAAACATTGGTTAACAAACACTTTAACAGTAAGAATAATATAAAAATGTAAGACTATTGGGAGAAACCTTGCTGCTAAATGAAGAACATAATTTGATGACTGAAGAGTTCGTAAAACTCCTCAAAGAACACTTTATAGCTCTGATTAATATAATTCATTTAATTAAAAAATATAATAGTACAGGATGGAAAAATACCTTGAAAAAGAAACTGACTTTGAAGAGTTCTCCAAAATGTTAGCAGGAAACATGTTAAAGGTTTATAGCCTGGCAAATGAGTGTTACCAGGAGGTCTGTTCAGACGCAGAAAAAGCTGAAAATAACAGGAGGTATTATAGTGCCATGCCTGTTTTTCAGATAAAAGAAAAATTCATCCAAAGTGTGGCCAGAATACCAGCCCCAGCTACCTCTGATAGCTACTTCTAGAGCTTTCCTTCATTGCTGTTGGAGCTTTGTTTTGTTCTAGTTGGTAGATGTATGAGGATGGATTCAGAGATGCAGCGTGCAATGAATATTGGGAGGAAAACAAACAAAACTTCAAACCCCAAAAAGCCCAAACACAAACCCCCAAAAAGTCCCACCAGCAAATAAAAACCCCCAAAACATAAAGAACAACAAAACCCACTACCTGTGTGTTTTGTTGTTTTTTTGGGGGTTTTTTTGTGTTTTTTTTTTTTTTTTAATTTATATTTTAGCTAAGCAAGACTGAGTAAGAAAAAGTGTGGTTCAAACTGTAGTAAATATAAAATGGTTTGGGTTTTAATTAAATTAATTCTTGGCACAGTAGCAGTCTTAGTGTGGTACACTAGAAGAGCAGGCTGAGGTCACAAGCTGCTGTGTCATGGCCCTTTCATGCAATAGTCTGGAAATGAGCGTGTTCTCCATCTCCTAAATAGGCTACTAAAATCATCAGACTACTTGTTTTTCTTCTGAATGCTTGTGGCATCCCTTTGCATAGTAAGTGAATATTCCAGCATAGGCTGGAATCCATTTTTCAGGCGACTGAAAATGCACCATGAGTAAACTAATTATTAGGGGTTAGGAAATTCTTCTGGAATATCTGATACCAAAGTATCAGACATACACTTTGCCTTCATTAAAAGTGGGACTGTGAACTGACTTTTAAGGCACTGGTAATAGCATATAACAACACATTAGTTTAGGGTTATCCTTGAGAAAAGGGAGCCTTGTGTTTAGATCTTCTATGTGTTAGAGTTGAAGGCCAAGATGAGACCAGCTGAAGCTGATTTACACTAACCTGAATTTTACTTTAAGGGAACATGGTGTTCTATTTACCCCACTGTCCCTTTACAGAACAAAAGAGTGACTTAGCCCATACCACTTGCATTGGGAGTATGAAAGATGTTTAGCTGTTGTTTGTCTGCAGCTAATGTCCACATCAAAGTATGCTGACAAAAATTCCCTGGCTAATGGTGAGTGTGGATGTTACTTTTTCCAAAGACCCCAATGTGTCCAGCTCCCTTACGTGCTTGTGTAACTTAATGCATCTGAACCTTTGGACCTATTGGCATAAAAATCAATAAATAAACAGTGTAATATATAGCAAGAGACTAGGCTCAAAAAATTTCTTGTATCTAGACTAGAAACTGAAGATCCCTCTTTATCATTGTAAGTTCAGGTACAGCCAAGGCAGGTCTATAATACTTTGTCTGCTGGGTGGAAACTGGTTTATAAGATGTATTGGCTAAAGATACACTAAAAGTAATTAATTGCTTCCTGGTGTCATAGTTGTAGAATTCCTTTTCAGCAGGCATGAAAAACTGAGAGTCCTATTCCTGCCTATGCTGCCTCTTGGTGTAACTTAGGAGTTGGCACACATCCCTGTGGTGGGAGGCTTGCATTATTTTCACATTTAGTGTGTACCATCATTCATTTGTATTCTGAAGCTCTCTGGGTTCAGTCCATTTACATTGCTATTCTGTCTACCTGGTAGCCTTCATTTAGAAATTTTTATTAAAAAGAAAAGTTTCTTTGTAATTAATACTTATAAAACTCGGTGCCTTTTATGAGGTGCTTTGATTTTTAAGTTCTTGATTGTAAAGCTAACAATATTTCCAATTCTACCCACATCAAAGGCCTCAACAGTGCCTTAGAACTTCATAATCTGCACTTTTGGTGCAAAGTTGCACCTGTTTAGAAAAATAATAGAGGTCTGGGAAAAAAACAAAGGTGTTCCTTGGGGGATCCTTTAATCGATAAATAGCACTTTTCATGTTACACCTAGGTAAACAGATTTATTCATTCAGCTGGAATTAGCATCATGCATGAAGGATGGCACAACATTTTGGCAAGAAATGAGGCTTGTCATGAGATTTCCAATAAAGATTTGAGATGAAACATTGTATGATCACTTAATCTTGTTAAACGTAGCACAAAACACTGAGTGTATTAGAGCGTGTATTTAAACGATAACAAATCCTGCTGTTAGACCTAATAGGAAACAGTCCTTTCTCCCCTCACTTGCTGGTCTTAGAGGAGATTTCTTTCCACTTTGGAGCTATTTACTCTGCCCTTTTGTTATTGACCAAGGTGTTTTAATATATACTTTTAAGGTTTTTTTGCTTGTAAATACTTGTGTTTGTTTATAAGTCTGTTTAAAGAGAGCTCCCCCAAATCTGTGTAAAGTAGAAATATACATAACTTATATACTATAACTATGTAATATATTATATAAAATGCATATAACAATTACAAAAATATATGCATTGTGTATATTGTGTATTAGAAGAATACTCATAACCTGTACATATAGCTCAGAGGTAATATCATGAATGGGAGTGTTAGAGTGTTAGAAATATCCATGTCCATTTATAGGAAGAACCTACATCTCTTTTATTGTTTTCAGGGGTAGTATGGATAGAGGGGGTAGTTTGTTTTAAAGTGTTTGACAAAGTAAAGCTTCTGTGGTCATAAACTTCACAGATGATGAGCAAGGCTTGAAAAAGAGCTCTGAGATGATTCATGATTTTCAGGAGTTCTGCTGAAAATTTTCCAGTAGCTTAGAATGAACTATACAAACCCTTTCAATAGGATCACTACAACATCTGTTGTCTGATGGCTGATGTTTTTCAGCCTTTCTAACAGTATGGAGGGTCACTGTGTCACACTCACTCCAGCCCTGCAGCTGTCACATCTGTCATTCCCCAGACATGCCTCTTACAGGTGATGGAGCTTTGTGTGATGTGCCAGAGCATGACCAAAAAGGTTATCCATGCTCATGACTGTGTTCAGTTTCTGGGCTCACTTGTTCTGTCTGGTTATTGGTACCTGATGTGAAGAAAAGGTCAGGGTTATTCAGGCTGCGCTCTCACCCAGGCCCGTGCCACCAGTAGCTTTCCAAGAATTGGCACCAGGATGCTTTCCTGGTATCTATGCTGCTTGCCAGTGCTTCAGTGTAGGAATGCAGCAAATGTAAATGCTTTCCTTGACAGAGAAAGAGGTAAAATTTCTTCAAGATATACAGGACATGCATCCCCCTTTCAGGACTAGAGACTAAGGAAGGATTTGTGTATGTAAACTCTGTCACAGTTTCAGTAAATGGGTATGGCTTCTACTTTCTGCTTAAAAATTACTAATTTCTTTTGATAGAAAAGTTATCACTGAGGTGTGAATTAAAGTTGGGATTTTCTAAGCTGTTTTCATAGAATCACAGACTTGTTTGGGTTGGAAGGGACCTTAAAGATCATCTAGTTCTAGCACCACTACTATTGGCAGGGACACCTTTCACTAGATCAGGTTGCTCAAAGTCTCATCCAACCTGGCCTTGAACACTTCCAGGGATAAGAAGTGCTCAGCTTTTCTGGGTAAACCTGTTCCAGTGCCTCACCACCCTCACAGTAAAGAATTTCTTTATAATAGCTGATCTAAACCTAATGTCCTTCAGCTTTAGGCCATGCCTGTTTGTCCCCTTGTGAAAACTCCTTCTTTAATGCTCCAGAATTGGATTTTAAAGCTAAATTAGAAATCTAGATTTTCTAGAATTAAATATTCAAATATAGGTGTAGGGGACTGAAATAAAATTCATCTTGTATAACTGAGTATCAGACACACTGAAATTTGATACTGAAATATTAATATAAAAATTTGTGTTTGTGCTAGGAATTGAGCGTTTTGGTTAAAGCTTTCTCGTATTGGCCTTGTGTGTTTATTCAACATACCCCTGTAACTGTAAAATATACACATTTATATTAGTGGGTATGTCTTCATATTCTTTTGTTGAAGGTTCACAAAATACAGAATTAGGAAACTATGCCCATCACAGCTACTGCTTATTCTCTGGAAACTATTGGTTGTCCTTGTTTGTGTCGAGTAACTCTGCATGCACACATCATCCCTGTAATTTTCATCACATTAATGTGATTCATTAGCTGTTTAGGAGGAAGAGACACGTCGGATGTTGTAGAGCAGAAGCAGATTAACTCTGAGGTTTTATCGGAAATGGCGAATTAGTGTCCTGCAAATTCCTTGTGAGGGTGTGCCTGGAGTGTGTGCAAAGTAAATAGGGATGATGGTGACTAATGGCAGAGCTGCCATAGCTGGGCACACACCTCCCTTTTTCCCCAGTTGCAAAGTAAAGTGTCTGACAATTGATTCAAGTACCTGTGTCTCTCTCACAGTTGCTGGTGTGATCGTATCCACGGTACTGAGGGGAAACTATTTTGCTGGACAACTTATTCCTAATGTGGTTCCAAATGAAACTGCTTGGAGAGGTTCCTGTCCATGAGGGTAGCCAAGTGTCAAGGATTTGATAGCTATGAATCAGTAAAAATCCCAAGAAAGGAAGTGCTCACACTGGCAACTCAGTCTGTGTGGTGGTGGGAGGGGAACAAGGGAGAAAATGGGTTACAGTGTTTCATAATGTAATTACAAAAGGTGATTTGAATTTGATTGTCTGCAGGAAATGCTGATAAGGCTAAATCTCTGTGCACTTGGAGATCTGAAAGCTGAGGCCAGATCACGTCTCTGCAGACTTGTGTGGAAAAGCACAGATATCTCATGACCTCCTTCTCTCTCCCATTAGGCTCTTACCTTGTAAAAGCAGGATACATTTTGGGCTGCATCTTATAAATGTAGAAATGACCAAGTACTCTTCAGTTGCAGCTGAAAAAAATAATGTACTTCTGTTTGTTCTTTGGGAGAAGAGAGAGGAAAAAAAAAGCCAGCCTAGGGAGTCCATTTAATTAAAGCAAACAGTGAAGGTAAATACATCTGGCCCTTTCAATTTTTGTTCATATAAACAACATATCAAGATCCTGTTTTGCTTCAAGAGAAGAAAAAAAGGAAGAAAATCTTAAAAAGTGAGAATAAGCTGTTGTCTGTAATTCCTAATTTCTCATGCCATAAACTCTGATCTCAAATCTTTAATGTATGTTGCATTTTGTCTGTAAGACCACTTGTGAAATTGTGGCTTGTGAAGAGGCTTTTCTTTACTTCTTTTTCTTTTTTTCTTTTTCTTGTGTTGTGTTTTTTCCCTTTTACCCTGAGTGACATTTCTGATATGTGAGCAACTATCTGAAGTTGTATAAAACCAGATCATTTCAGGGTCTTCCCTACAATCACAGTGTGTTGGATCCTTCACTCACACCTTGAGGAATGGCATTGCTAACATATTCAACTATTTCAACCTATATTTACTTCAGCTTCTTTTAAGGGCTGTTGCCTGATCTCAGTTGTAAGGCAAGTACCTAGAAATCTGACTAATAAATGGTTTGCTCCCTTCTCCTTTATCTTCCCTATCTGTCATTAGCACCTCTAATTTCAGTTTATCGTGGTGATAGAAATATCTGACTAAATCTCCTCTAAACTCAGGTGTCCATGTCTTTTATTGGAAAAGGAAGGGAACAGGTTATCTTATTGTATCTCTTTTGTGGCTCTCCAGACTCCAAAGGGAGAACTGAAATAAAAACCAGAGTTTGGGTTTTGTGGGGTTTTCTTTTTGGTCACAGAGTATATATGCAAAACAGTTGAGGGGCAGTAGTAGGAGACACTGGAGAATACATGAATTTGTTTCTGGATCAGCAGTTTATGTTTGCTCCTGCTGATATAAAAGCCAGGCTGATACTGCTCAGAACACAAAGCTATGTAGAAAGATCCTGTGCTGTACATGTATTTCTGATGAATGTCATACAAAACATTTTTGTAGCTCTTTCAGGGAAGAGCTCTCCACTCACTAAGTAGAGAAGTGGGATGTTAATGTCTGACTTGGAAGAATTTGTAATTCAAGCCTCAGTTTATTCACAGCAACACGCTGAGTTCATCAGATTGCATACCTGGAGGATACAGGGCAACCTCACCTGTTTGCAACCACTGAAGTTACTGAGTGTAAC
Source organism: Pseudopipra pipra (assembly GCF_036250125.1). Taxonomy (NCBI): domain Eukaryota; kingdom Metazoa; phylum Chordata; class Aves; order Passeriformes; family Pipridae; genus Pseudopipra; species Pseudopipra pipra. The sequence continues at coordinate 1,028,953 of NC_087550.1, forward strand.
TGCTGAGATCATTCCAATATCATCCTTCCATTGTTCCTTTATTATTTATTTTAAGATCACTTATCTTTAAATGTTTCTGTTCTATTTTCATTGCCTTTCTTTTTAATATTTGCTCCCCATTTGGATTGTAGCATATCTTTGGGCTATTTTTCTGAGTGGCTGCATGAAATTCCTGTGTCTCCTGGGACTTTTGGATAAGCTATTAAAAAAAACCCAAAACCCAAACCAAACAAACAACCCCAAAACCCCACAATTCTCCTAATTGGTAGAGCAGTTGTGTGCAGGAGTTATGCTTTTCCTGTGAAATGCTGACATTCCTGATTGCTTTAGATCCTATTGCTTTCATCTTGGTAAAGAACTAGACTTGGAAAACTTTTCCTCTTCTTTGCTAATTGTGTTAAACTGCTTTGTATTAAGAGTTGTAAATATTGCTGTTTATATATCGTAAAACTCAGTGGTTATAGTAAATTATATTGCATGCAGTTACACATTTAACTAAAGCACATGGTTACTCAGTACTGATATTAGAAGGAGCTTCTTTAACCAGTTGCACTTAAAGCTTACTCAGCATTACATTCCTGGCATTGACAACATAATCAATCCCTGTAAGGAAGAAATTTTCAAGTTAATTTTTTTCCAGAAAAAAACATGTTTAAGCTCCAAACTCTGTGGAGAACTTGCTACCACGTAGCAAAGCATGATGAGAAAACTTACAGAATATAAAAATACAACAGACACCAATAACAGCCCTCAAGGAAATGTCAGTAAATCTGAGATGGAATATGGCACAAAGCTAAGGAGTTGTGGTGTCCAAACAATTCTTTCTTGTGCACAGGATATTGGGTAAAATATACATTTTAGTAAAAAGTATCTCCCACAAGTGCATTCTAGAATGCAGAGCCCAAGTTTATATAAAATTTTAATGTTTGTCTTGGCAATAGCTTGGTAGTAGTAAACTCAGAAATGTAGAGATATGAAAAATGAAGCAGTTACACCAGAAACATCTTTTTTTTTTTTTATTGGAACATGTAAAACGTGTATCAGCTACATGAATAGGTTGAACATTACTAAAATAGCTTTTTCAGGGAAGAAAAACGCACTTTTGACGTACTAACTATGAAGTTAAATAAAATTGCTAATAGATTTAATTTTCATTTGATTGCTAGTTCATGTCAAAGCAAAATATGAAAAGTGACAGATGTTCTTACATTATAGTGCAACCCCTCTTTGACATACACATCACCTGAAGTTACATTTAATGAGAGAGAAGCAGGCCATCTTGGCATGTGATTCTTCATTTTTTTTTCTTCTATTTTAGTCTTTAACCAAATCATTAATGAGCTACACTTTATATTTCTTTTTACCTTTAAACCTATTGATGCCTTGAACCACGTGCACATCCTAAATATTGAAGTGAGAGGAAAGTTTAGATGTGTATTCCACGCAGACATCTGAAGGGGGTGGACTACACCAGTCACTGAAATAGTGTGGTGGCTTTAAATGGGGTTATTCAGCCAGTAACACTTTTTGTTTTGGTGTCAGTCTTTCAATTTTATGGCTTTTCTGTTGTTGTTGGGTTTTTTTGTTTTTGTTTTTGTTTTTTTTGAGGGAGAATGTTTCATGGCTCAAACACACACTGAACACGTAGTCTGGCTCTCTTTTGATTTCAATGCTCAAGTTTTCAGGAATAGGCTAAAAAAAAAAGTAACAATGAATGCGTTCAGAAATCAAATGGCTCGCAGTTCCTCACAAGGATTTAAAGCTGGGACCAAGTGCTGGAGATGTGGACATATGTCACGTTGTACATCTGCTGTACATAGACAAACTTGAAGGCACGGGCAACAAAAATCAGATAAAATTAAATTAGAAACGGTTACACTGTTATAGATCACTTGTTTTTTTTCTAAAACCTATAGTACAACTATTTTAGAAGTCTATGTTTTAGTTTAAGGTGTTTTCTTAATGCACCTCCTACACTATGATGGGTTATTTTTCAGACTCGTTGGCTAATGCAACAGGGTAACCCTGCAGTGAAATGCTCTGTACTTCTGATGTTCTGCAGGTAATTAGCTATTGCACTTTAGTTCATTACTTCATAGGTGATAAATTTCTTTGGGGAAAAATGCTTTTAAAGAGTTTGACAAGTTTAATTAATCTATTAAAACTTTGACTCTTGGATGAATTTACAAGAAACATCATCCTGTTTCAAGGGCAGCTCAGCCACCACCTTCTACCATCATCCCAAAATGTCCCTGAGTAAGGAGCACAGGCAAGGCTAGTTGGAAAAAGGAAAAAGGTAGTCCTGTACCTGGACATCCAGACAAAAGGCACTTACATGGTTTTTCTGAGCCCACAACAGAATAAAATGTTGTCTTTGTATTGTCCATGTAAAGTGGTGGCAGGTAATTAGTACTCAAAGCAAAAGAAATTCATGTAGTCCGATGCTATGCCTTTTCCACTGGGAATGGTATTAATAAACCTCAAAAAAGAGGAAATTAATATTAATATTGTACTTAGAATGCAATTTGAGTACTCCAAAGGCAAAGAAAGGCTTAAGGCTTCCTTAAGTGTTTGCATTCTGAAGCATTTTAAAATAGGGTCTATTTTTTCTCTTTTACCTCGATTAAGGTACAAGATAGTCTTAAGAAGCAGCTATTTGTCATTCTTAGGTTTTCTTTCTAGTTCCATATGTTCATTTCTGTTTCTAGGCTGCTGTTCAAATCCTTGTCTGAAGGTGCAATTCAAAATTTTTTATGAGTCCTTTCTTTGCTACTGTATATGGTGTTTCTAATATTTGACTTAATTTATTTTTCACAGCAAGTTTTTAAGTCAAAGTAGTATAATTATTGCTGGTTTAGTGTGTTGTGTGAGGCAATAAGAGTGAAAGCCAATGGATATAATTACACAGGCACCTACTTTGAGTCACTAAAAATGTGACCCCATCTCAGTGTACTCTTCATTGTGAAACATCCAATATGTCAATCAGAAATCAGGTGGAATTAACACAGCTTCCTGATGAAAACATTCAACAGCTGGACATCAAGGTTTTGGCCACAAAGCAAATGAAGAAATAGTGATAATTTTTTCTAATTTCTTCCAGGGACTTTCCTAACTTTACAGAGCAGTCTTTAATTACGACAGAATAGAATTCAGTTCTCGAGAGCATCCTTCACCCATTTTAACTGTAGCAATCTTTTCCTTTTTTCTTTTCAGTTTTACAATTTCTTTTTTTGCTTGTAATCATCATTCTCAATAGGAATGGCCATAATCCTTAATAGGAAGGAAGGCTGTTGGTATGTCTTTTATTGCTACGCAGTTCTAATTTATTCGAAGGCAATTTTATTCCCACTGGAAAATGAGTTAGCAGTTAAAAAAAAAAAATCTGTAATTGTGTAATTAAAGACTGTAGCATCACAAGCACAGACAAGATGGAAAAAAACCCCTCTTTTACCTCTGTGACAGCTGGCTACCTCTTGTCCCATAATCAAATTGCTTTACTAGCAGTAGGCACGAAAATAACTAAAGCTGCAGAGTGGAATGGATCCATTAATTTAATGTATATGTTTTATCAAACAATTTTGTCTGTTTACAAGTTAAAAAAAAAGCTCAGCCAAGAGCTAGACTACCATCTTTATTTTCTTCTTCCCCGCTTCCTGCATGAATTTGGGGTGTACAGGTCAAGGTGAAATCTCTCTGTCCTTTGAAACTTGTGCATCAGCCTACATGTTGACAAGAGTGTTGAGACTCCCATCTAAATGGATTAAAGCATATAGGACCTTTCTGGCTATTGATTGAAAGTGGATACAAAGTGAACAATGAACAGCTTGGCAGCTGTGGGTTTCCTAATGGGTGACTGACTCTTAAAAGCTTTTCTATCAGGACACAATAATATTGACCTGGTCCTACAGTGTTGAGTGTGTGGACACAAATGCCTGTGCATGTAGTGGGGCCTGGCATGTAGTTTGCTGATTCATTAGGAAGCATTTCTATCATCTGGGGTACAATACTGCCATGAATGCAGGTCAGCAGCAGCATCAGGAGATCAGTGTCCACCCCACAGACCCTTGCTGTTCTCACTCATGAAGCAGCAGCTAGAACAGAAGGGTGCCTGTGAGGATTTCTTCTATTCGCAATTCATAAAGGGCCATTTTCTCCAATTTGAGGAGTAAAGGGTGTTTAGTAGCAACATTGTACTTGCATGCACCTCAAGGCAAAATATTTTCTTGTAGCCCTGGGTGTTCACTGTTAAATGTGCTGAAAGTATTTATCACTTCTTTCATAATGTGCTTCTGGATTAACTGTGTTTTGGAAGAAAGGGTAACCCAGGCAACCCAACAGTCTAGCCCTTAGGCAGCCTACAGGCAGTCAGCCTTTGCAGAATATTAATAATAATAAAAGACCCCTCACAGTGCTGGTAGCAAATTCCACAGCATTTTTGACAGGTGAAAGTCTGTACCTCCAAGGTGAAGCAGAGGGGGAGATAGGCAGCATGACTAAGTGCTGTTTCTGTTAGATTTATGACAGTGCACTCAGATTTAATAAATTAAGATTTCAGAAGATTTTTGGAAGCAGACTGTGAGCTGTGCAAGAACAGTATGCTGAGATAAAGAGCCAGGGCAAGAACTGCAGGAGGAAGAAAATGCTGCTTTCTCTGCAGCAGCAGGGTGAGTTATTTATACCTGACTCTGCAGGAACTGCAGAGGGCTGAGGACAGCAGTCCCTTCCCACTGTGTGGCTTTGCTTAGTGGTGGGAGAGGCTGACTTGGTTGTGCAGAACCTATTTGCAGTCTTGAGCTTGTTCTCACATCCCATGAAAAAGATACCTGCCTGGAGCAGGCTGTGAACTAGATGAAGAGTCCTCAGTAGGTGCAGGCAGAGAATCCCTCCTCAGCAGGAAGATCCCACTAGTTTGGACATCAAGGCTTTCCTGGAAAAATCCATATTCAGAGACTGAAAGGTTTGAACACTGTGTGATGGGTGACATCTGTTTTTATCTCTTTAAATTTCTGTTACTAGTTTAAGAAATGCTTTGGCTGAATCACTCGAGAAGGGTGATTCCCCAGGAGGGAGAAAGCTGCTCTTTGCCTTGGACAGTAACTGGTCTGGTTCCAGGGAAGGAGGGACCAGGGAGTGTAAGAGGCCAGGGGAGCAGGAGCTTCATGTAAAGGGGCAGATAAACTGCAGAAAGATGTGAGGAGCAGCCCCTCGGGCCACAGAGGAGATGGTGGGAGATTTCTATGGACCAGAAAAAATAAACACAGAAAAAATAGGTTTAGAAACAAGGGTCTGCCCTGGTTCAGTGAGTTCTCTCTCCTTAAAATGGTAATTATTCTAATTAACAGCCTACTAACCCCTTGTTTGTTTTATTTTAAAAGCCTTCAAATCTGTTTTAGTTAGTTAAGTCTAAGAAAGACTCAAAGATTTGGCTGGCTAGGGATCTGGTCTTACCAAGCAGCAGCAGCACAAAATACAGGGCCTGGAATTGGAGAAATGTATAGCTTCAGAAAAAAAAATGTATCACTTAAAGTGTTGGTTATATCTTCATTTTGGCTGGATATGCTTTTTCCAGCAGATATTGTACTCAGAAGATTTGAGGATTGCAGCTGGGGCCTTGTGGTTGTAGGATTATCTCTGTAAAATTGCTTTGGTTTTGAGAGATGTGAAACTTTGCACAACTTTTGATCTGTTGACCTTAAGTTAGAGTGGTTTTGTCAAGAGCTTCATAACTTTTGTTCACAGCTTGTGATTCCTGTGTTGGGGAGTGTTGTTCACTTCTTCCCTTAGGTTTTCTAATGCCATCTATTATACAGTAGGTCAGCAGAAGAATATTGTAAATTATTCCTGGCTGTTGGGATTTTTAAAATTTGTTTCAACTGTTATCAAGTTTTGGTCGTGATTTTCAGTTATTTCCTTTTTTATGGTAGAGAGATCAAGATGGATCAATATGTGTGTTAGATACCTAAACAAAAAAGAGTTGCAACTGCCCCACATCCCAAAGAGAAAAAAAATAAAAAGCTTGATAAAAATCAGTTTTTTAGGTGACTGGGGCAGATTACTTTCTTGGAGATAAGCTTCCATATAATAGAATTTTAACACATCGTTTGAGGCAGAGATATTATTAAGATGGATTTATATTGATTACTTGTCATTTGGGTTTCTATATTTGCATTTGGTTTTATTTTTCCCTTTTATTGACAAACCTTAAATCTAAGTTACAAGAATGTGTGTATCTTCTTTATTGGGAAGATTAGATGTGCATGTACTGGGGGAGTTTGGTGAATACAGTGAAACCAAACTGAAATCCCTGGTGCCCACTGTATACAGACTCTTGCTATTTGATTTTATTAACCTTTTAATTTCTTTGTCAATTAAAATATGAAAGACACGTTCATTTGTGTGTCCATACCATCTGCATTTGAGTGCTTTTCCTGCTTCTAGGGGGTTAAATTAAGTTTACATAAAGTCTTCAATCTATTGGTAATAATGTTCAAAGTACAGAGGCATTAGCATGAGCATGTCATTGTGTGCATGTGCAAAGGGAAAAAATGACAAGATCTTAAGATATAAAATGAAATTTTAAGTTTTTAAGGTATGTTCTTTCTGTGTGTAGTTGGGTAAAGGTAAGTTTTTCTAAAAGGATGCTGCACAGGACTCTGGGACCCCTTCTTATGGAACCCTGTAAAACGAAGAGCTCTTCAGACTCCTCAGTGGGTGTACTGGTCGTCTGTCCTAATCAGTCTTTTATTATAATTGCAGTATGTAATAGCTCAAATGGAGTTAATGAGCTGCATCAGGCACATTGTGGGTTTTTTACAGTATATGTTTTTCTCTGCAAGAGATTTTTTAACTTCTTCAGCTAAATGTATAGCTGGTACAAATCTATCTCGCTGTAATTTGGTAGCCTCCCATACATTAGATGATTATTCTTCCTGTGGTTTTTACTGAATAAACTAAATGGATGAAATTCATATGAATGGCTGAAATGTGTGTTCAGCAATGACAGGTTTTTCCACTGGTCTTTGAACTGGTACATATTTTGAGAAGCTGAGGTTTTGAAGCAACTTCAGATTCCTGATTGATAAAGATGAAATAAAGTACTAAAATAGGTATGGCACCTGACAGAGAATGGTTGAGTGGCATGAATTTCATCCCACCCCCTCCCTGTTTTAAATTGATCTACATTATGAACAAATATAAGTTATTAAAAATCTCTGTGTGAATTTGTGTGCGCATTAAAAAATAATGAACTAACAGCAACCTCAGCTGCACATCACAGCAGATCACACACACACACAAAATCTGCCTAGAAACAGGGTTTTTTCACTTAGAAAATATTGCCATTATTATTCTTCTTCTTTTCTAAAAAGCTGCTTGGAAAATGTGCTTTCTTAAATAACTATTTTAATATGCTGTGATATAGACCTGTAGTTAAGCAAGAGATAAAGGGAATGTTAATTTTACTGGTAAAGCTGGATTAGACTCTTTTGCCTCCACTAGCTTGTTAGGACTTTGAGACTCTGAATTTCCTATCTGACAATCTTTTCTGGCCATATTTTGCAATTTGTTCTAGCCCAGTAAGTCCTTTAGGATTACTTTTTCCAAAGGTTGAACCTAATAAAGCCATATGAAATATTCCCAGAAGTAAAGATCTACTTGTTCAGAGCAAAGGAGTAGCCAAGTTCATGCAACAGAAACATATAAATGAACATAATAGCATTCAGGAGCTCTATAAAGTGAAAACCATAAGACACTAACAGGACTGTGAAGTGCATTAGTCAGTCAGTGATTTTGCAGAGTTTAAAATTATATGAAGCAAGGAGTTTCAAATGTCACTTGTCTAAAGAGTGTATTATTGTAGCAGCAGAAAAGATGGTTTAATACTAGTCTTTAATAAAACTAATCCTTAGTAAAGGATTATTTTTATTAAAGACTGGATGATTTTTGCCTTGGCTCTTCATTAAACTGCTGTTCTATATAAGCACCAGAATGAGTGAAACTGTAATCAAAGTCTTCTCAAAAATGTCACCATATCCTATACCTTCCTGAATGTACATTTTGAAGCATGCTGCTTTTAGCAAATAAAATGATCATCATAATTTACTAAAAAAAAATTAAATAGAACCTTGAATATTTAAATAGCTTGGTTCCAAAATCTTGGCCACTGTTCCTGAGCTTATCACAAAACTGAAAATATCTGAGGACTTGTTTCCCTACTCTTTTTCAAGGCAGGAAGGGTCTGAGAAACCAGAATTCAAGGCAGATGTTCCCAGAGGTCTGATGGTTACAAGTCTGAATTTTTTCCTAGTGAATGCTAATTAACACGTTTATTATACCTTCCCAGACCACTATTTTATATCAAATGGGTGCATAGCAATGCAGTCATGGTATTATTTCAAGCTGCTTTCAAATTGCTTATCTGTGAGCAATCCTTCCCTTGCCCCTGTGGGTGGGGTTTTTTACTTTCATTTTTGATTAGCTACTCACTTTAGCTGTGCAGCCATCTAAGTAGGAACCATCACAGCCCAACAAAGAGGTAGATAAAACTTCTTCCCAGAGCTGATGATATTTTGTAGGTAAAAATTCTGTGGCTGAAACCAGCTTTTATTTTGGATGCTTTCTACTCTTCTGTCAAAAGCTGTGAGTAGCAGAAGTTACCCAGCACTTAGTGGATTCCTCTCTGGCCTTCATGCCTCTAAGCATAGATACAATTTATTAGATTTTTTTTATTTGAAAATAGCAGTGTTTGGAATAATTGCATGCAGACATGCCATAAACTGCTATGCCATAAATTATAAATGATCTGAAATAAATTATACATTATTAGTAACTTATTTAAATCTAACACGTAAGAAATCCAACATATAAGTTTAGAAAAATCAAGAAGTGCTGCCTTCCTGTAAAATTTATTTTGGATGCACACAGATGTGCTGAGATACCAGTGCTATGACTTTAACCCCACTGTCCCTTGCATGAAGAAATCACGATACAAACCAAACCATACACGCAGTGCCTTTGCTGTGTGTGCTGGCATGCACTGTTTTCTCTTAAATGGATCGATGCCAAGAGACACCAAAAAAGAGACAAAGGGGTCTGGGGGGTGTGATGTTGAATTATCTCAGGAAGAACAGCCACCTCAGGTGCACCTGATAACCCCGAGCTGCCTTTTCATGTGTCTATTGATCAGGCATAGCCAGAAGTCTGCACCCTTGTACCTTTTGTAGGTTGCCTTGATTTCACATTTGCTGAGAATTTGTCTGTTCTTGATACCAAGAAGGCCTCTGATCCAAAGAAGAGAAGCGGCAGAGGGGGGGACATTTGAAAAAGAACTGCATAAACAGGTGCCAAATTAGCTCTTGTGGGTAGAAAAGGCAGAGGTGAGAGATTAATGATGTTATCGTTCAGCCTAAAGTTGCTGTCGCTGCATTTTCAACACCCAGACAAAAGCTAGGTATGTGAACTTTCCCCAAGATATTTCACTGAAAAATATGCATAGTTGTACACAAATATTTTAAAATGGACTGAACAAAACAAATAATAGTTTAAACATACGAATTATTGAAATTTGCTTTTAGTGAGGTTATATGAAATACTTAAATTTGATCTTGTGGATCAGAAATATCATTTCACTAAAACTAGCTGTGACTATGTGAAATTATGAAAGTTCAGGACTGATATAGGAGTGTTCTCAGATGGATTTTTTTAGAGAGACAGTTAAAACTCTCAGTGAGAAGTCCTAAGGAATAAATGAAAGGGACTAATTACCATTGGAGTTTGGTAGGGCATTTATAATGGTTTGGAATCCAAACAACAGCACAGTAACTATATGAGCCTTAAAAAGGAGGGAGGTATAAATCAGAAAGTTACTTGATAGGGCATAGATGTAGTAAGAATGCACATAAAGTAGCTAAGAAAATGCTGTAAATGCACATTAGAGCTGCACCGTGGACCTTTTCAGATTGCTAGGAGTAATTGTGACTATTTTCTTCTTCAGTTCTTTTGTCTTCTGGCCTCCCCCTCCTTCATTTTGCAATAATACAGACTAATTGCCCTATTGAGAGTTTGAAAGGCTGTATAATTTAGATTGCTGCAGACAACTTCCAAGCAGTTTGTAAGCATGAGGTGGGAGGCTTGAGGAAAAGTGGCAGGTTTGAACTGTGGTGGGTGTAGGTTTTTGCTTCCTTTGCATTGAGTGCTGTTGACCACTTTTGTCCTCTGTGGGTGTAGTTAGGTTTTCATGATGCACAGAAATCTTTCAGATAACATAGAAATGTGAATGACTTTCTTGTGTGGAGGTTAAAGATGCAGAAATGTTGACTTTAAACTCAAAACACTGTCTGAAATTACTTTTGCAAGCAAAGTGCCTATGTACTCTGAGTGTGTTAATGACTGTTCAAACACCCTTTTTAGTTGTGTTTTTAGTTTCTGGAACTCCTGTCCATGCTGTTCTCTCCCCACCATCCCCTTGCACAAAAAGAAGCAGACTGTTGGCTCTATTTGCCATCTAGCAAGAAGCACTTCTGTCACTAGTAGGGAGCTTGTTCTACTGACCTCCAAACTGGCCTTTTGTAGAAGAGATCTTTTGTCCATGGAAACTTAAACCAAAAAAACACTGATGAGAGTGCCTGTCCATTAAGAAGGTAACATCTGAGGTTTTCCAGCTAACCTGAAGTCATTTGTAACTAGCAAACAATAAATTTGCAATGAATCCAATTTACCCAAGGGCAAAACCTAAGACGTCTGCCCCTGTTTTGAAGATGTATGTGAAGAAACAAAATAAAAAGACTTGTTAGGAATGTTCTTCTGGGCATAGATACTTCATGCATTGTCTTGGCAATGAGGCTTTTTGAGAAAATGCTCTCAGCTATTCATCATGGATTCTTGTGCTTTCCTTTCAATTTTCTGAAAATATTAGGTCCTGGAATTACCAGTACGAAAAAAACCTGTATAAACAGGTGTCAAATTAGTATGAAAAGATAACTGGGTTTTGGGGGGCTTTTTTTGTTTGTTTTGTTGGTGGTTTTGGTTTATTGTTTATTTTTTTTATTGGAGATGGTGTGGTAAAGGAGAGGAGCCCTTTCAGCATGAAATGTGCAGTGATCTGAGGATCAGCAGCTCCAGGGGGGGGATCAAACTGCCTCAGGCAGCTCCAGTGTGAGGATGGGCAGGGCAGAGGCTTGAACAGCAGCCTGTCCTGTAAATAGTTTTGTGCTCCTCTCTGGTGTCAGTGTGGCTCCTGTGAGCCATCAGCACATGCTGTGAACAGTTCAGGTGCTTCTGAGAGCTTCTCCTCTAGACAGCTTCTGGGTTTAAAGGGAGAAATGATGATCTAGGGCAAAGACCTGCTCTGTCTGAGGTTTCTATCAGGTGTAAATATGTTCTTTGAGGACTTCTTGTGAACTTCCAGCCCATGCTCTCATAAAAATACACCCAGTTTAACTCTCAGGCAGAAGTAATTTGAGACAGTTTGCTTGCTGCTTTGTCAGGATGCCCTTCACCCCAGGTGAGACTTGTTGTTTTTCTTGACCACACCTCCAGGGGTGAGGAGTCCACAACCTCTGGGAGAACTGTTCACAACAGTGTTAGGTAGTTGTCTACCTGTATAAATGATCTTTCACAGGAATAATGCATCTTTCTGTATCTATGTGTACTCTCTTTTATTTTTTCCTTTATTCCTTGTACCGTACCTGTATAACACCTAACATATCAGGGTCTTAGTTATCTCTAACTGGGGATCTTAGGACCAGTGGGAATATGAAAATAGCAGCAGTCTATCTTGTTGTCAATTTAGTTATGTGTTTGTGACAGTAGCTAAAATATCTGAAATGGTAGAAGATTTTTAACAAGCATTGTCTCACCAAAGTCTGTTTCCAGGAAAATAGATGAATAGAAAACTGTTTCCAGAAAATAGTTATCAACGCTTCAATTTCAAATTGAAGGAATTACAAATGGGATTCAACTTGGTTCTTTCTTGGATCTAGTGATATTGAGTAGCTTCACTAGCAACCTGAGTAGCTGATTGGGATATATGGTTATTAGGGGAACAAATGGAATAGGTACAGAGTCGTTGTATAGGTTATAAGACTGGGATTTAAAATAATCTTGATAAAAATGATTAAACTATCTGTAAAAGAATAAGATTTAGGTAATGAAGACTCACACAACTGCACTCTACTTGTCCTTCCCTTGTGCTTTTGCTCAATCTTACCGCTTTGTTTCAGCTTCTTGCAGTTCCCTGGTCACTGCTTAACCTGATTAATCACCCTCCTCCTTAGCAGTATGCATAGAATCATAGGATATCCTGAGTTGGAAGGCACTCAGAAGGATCACTGAAGTCCAACCCTGCACGGGGCAGTCCCAAGGATCATACCATGTGCTTGAGAGTGTTGAACTCTGTCAGGCTTGGTGCTGTGACCATTTCCCTGAGGAGCCTGTCCCAGTGCCCAACCACCCTCTGGGTGAAGAACCTTTTCCTAATATCCAACATAAACCTTCCCTGACACAGCTTCATGCTCTTTCCCTGGGTCTTGTTGCTGGTCACCAGAGAGAAGAGATGAGTGTCTGCACCTCCCTTTGTGAGGAAGCTGTAGACAGCTCCCAGCAGGTCTCTGCCCAGTCTCCTCCAGACTGAACAGATCAAATGACCTCAGTCACTACTCATAAGGCTTCCCCTCCAGACCTTCACTATTGTCGTGGTCCTCTTTTGGACACTCTTTAGTAGCTTAATGTCTTTTTTGCTGTGGTGCTCAACACTGACCACAGGACTAGAGGTGAGGCTGTACCAACACAGAGCAGAGCAGGACAATCCCTTCCCTCTACGAGCTGCTGATGCTGTGTCTGCACCTCAGGACATGGTTGGCCTTCCTGGCTGCCAGGGCACTCCTGACTCATGTTCAGCTTACAAATTGAATTGTGTTGGTTTGGGGCAAGCACTATTGGAGTGTTTGATTTCACTTTTGGTGTTTTTGCTCCCTTTCCTGTGTTGGAGTTGCTAGCCAGGACATTTTGCCAAGGGAGGTCTGTTGGAGCACCTCCACAAGCAATGCCACATGCACAGAAATGTCAGATCACTGCATAGCAGAACAGTACTCACATATCACAAGAAACAATTTCTCTTCTGTTCAGTACTACTAAGCTGAAACAGCCCTTGTGCCAGTTTTAGATTTTATACCTGTGGAGGTATTTAATAACATTTGAAGCACTCCTCCTCCTCCCCCCCTCCCCAGTGGTTACAAGGGTGGAAGGGAATAATTATTCTTTTTTATACTGAGCAAGAGGTAGGAAGTGTAGTAGGTTTACATTGAACACCAAAATATCCGTTTTAAACATCAGGAACAGCAGTGTTTTTCTTATCACAAGGCAGTGAAAAGTCTGAGGACACTGAAGTGTTTCCAGTATAGTAGAATGTTAAGAAAAAGTTATGGTCACATCTTTCAGGATTAGGTTAGGCAGAGTTGCTGACTTCTTAAAGCAGAGAGGTCAACCAGATAATTCAACAAGTTTTTGCCCAGTATTCTTTTTCTTGCTTTGTAGGCTCATGTTCTAAGTTATAGAGATTTAAAATAATATGTTGGTTGTAGTCCTTTATACCATGTAGTTAAATTATATAATATTGCCATTCAGTCTCCATTATGGTCAATGAGATTTTCCATTGGAAACATGTATTTTAAATATGTGTACATAAATAAAATTTTTCATCTGTATTTCCATTATGAAGGACCACAGAAGTAGCATAAAAAGGGTGGAAACATAATTCCACCTTTTGTATGCACTAATGTAGGAGAAAATGATATGTTTCCCTAATTCTGTGCTAAAAATCTTGAACTAGCTTTATAAAAGTTTGAAAGCTGAGTGTTTTATTGGTATGGAATAAAAAAAAATCCTTCAAGAAATAAAGCAGTGTAACAATGAACTGCTCAAGAGAGAGGAAGTTTTAATTTGAGAGTATATGATTTGGCAGTGCTGAAAGAAGGAGTTTTAAGGACTGCTAAATGGAAAGAAAAAAAAATCCATGCACGCTCACTTCAGCTTTTCATAAAAAGGTGAACTTCCTGCTCAAATTCACTGATTTTGAAGAGAAGCTAATTCCACTATGATCCAAATTTTCTGTGACCAACAGAAGTATGTTTAACTGACAATATCCTAATTTTTGGTGGGGGGTTGGCAGCTTTGGCTGGGTTCTGCCAGACAAAACACTGCTTGAACACCGAATTTCCTAGTGTGACTCTTAATCAAAATGAATGGTTTCTGCACCCCTTATGTGCATACTTTGACAAGATTATGCTGGAAGTCTCTCAGTCCTATTTGCAAATAAAACAGCTGCTGATTCTTTACTCACTGTTGACATACTCCTTTAAGCCAGCGGGTCTCCTCCTGAAATCTTTAGGTCTATGGCAAAATCATTCCCTAATTTATCCAGCTGCTTTCATCTGGGCAAAAAATATCCATGTTCTTGTGTCCAATGACATGCTTTTATTCTAGGTGGATTAATTAGTGCCACATACTTTTCTACCTTTGGCATGTGTTGCCTGTGACACCTTTTGGCTTTTGCTGTTCAACCAGTTGCTTTTATTCAGTTGGTTGGTTTGTAATTTTCTGTTCTGTGTTATTGTTTGTGATGGGTATTATTCCCTTCTCCCAAACTCTTGGGTGGCTACAGTGACACCATTGCATGCATCTTACTTTGGATTCTGGAACACTGGTGCATAACTGGGGATGCCAGTCAAGCCAGGGAAATTCTAAGGAAAGGCATAAATTTTGTTAAAAAAGGAAGATAATATGTAAAAATCCATAAAAAAATCTATCTCTTTTACATTATAAACCTCAAGCCACTATAATCAGAAGAGAAATTGCCAAATAGGCATTAAAACTATTGACAACAGCCTTGTGGTACAGAATCAGCTCCTGAAGGGCACAGGGTTGTATGACAGGTGAACATTTAGACTGAACAGATATGCCTTGCTTTGTGATTGTGTAACTGTTTTGTTCCTTGATGAGTGTCAGCAAGAGACGTAATTACATGTCTTTTAAACATGGAAATAGAATATATCATTTACTTTCCTTTGTCTGTTTGCTCATTGACTCCTTCAGAGAAACATATTTGGAAAGCATGACTTCCCTTTACAGAAGATACTTAGGCCCTTTCTTAATTATCATATCAATCTAAATTATTTTATTTAGGCCATTCTTCATCCCTGGATCTTCCCTAAAGCCATTAAAAATTGCTACATATTTGTCATAAAAGTAATTTTAAGTGATAGATTGCTGATAGAATTAGTACGTTGGGTATTTTACCTCTGAGTTCTTTTAGAACTTAGGTAAATAATGATTAGTCACTGTCCAACCTGGAAGTTTGTTCTACAAGAGTTTGCACTGATGTTTTGATTTCAGTCAGCTCCTCAAACACATTCTTTAAAAAGAAATAAAATTTTGGCACACAAGCAGTCTGCTTGATAAATCCAAATATGAGAAAATCCTTTAGCTTTTTTTTTTTCTGCTGAGTTCTGTGTTCTCTGCTTATTATTTTATTTTTCTTTTAAATATCCTCATCTGTTTGCCCTCTCTTGCAAGGCTCTGTTTCTGAGAAAAATGGTTGTTTACTGATTTTCATGTCATCTTCAAGTTGCTTCTCAATCCCTTTGGGGCAGCCTAGTGCTTACATTTAAGCTGTCAACGTTTGCAATCCTCCCTATTGTTTGATTTAGGCATAACTTCACCTTCTGCAAAATAACCTTCTTTCTTCCAAAAACTTTTTTACTTGGCATTTTAGAGCATCTTTTATTGGCTCCATAAACCTTTTCAGATGGGTGAAATGCATTTCCATTGGCCCTCCAGTACAGCGTCTATAAATAAACTCTGTTTTGTGTCTGAATACTTTCATCTTTTAGATGGCTTTTTATCTTTTGAAGACAGCTGTTTTTTTCAGTAACTTTTTTTTTTTTTTTCAGATGAAGTAGTATTTCATTACAGTTTATTTTCTGGCTTGCTGCTCTTGTAGGTAGGTAACAGAGGGTAACAGGGGTAACCGAGGTTTCCCTTGGCTGTTGTTTCCCTGGCTTTGTTAGACCCCTTGATCTCCCTCAGCACAGTCACTGCCATTTTCCTGTCTGGGCTATAGAAAAACTGATGTTTTCTCTGCTACAGGAGGACTTATTGACCGCAGTATATCCACATACTGAAGATGTGTATACATACAATGTGTACATATATAGAGACATTACATATGTACACATACAGTATCAGGCACAGAAATGAATCACAGTATTGTAGCAGAGTTTGTTTCATGTGCTAAAGTTTCCTTTCATTTCTCAGACCAAAAGTGCATATTAGGTTAGTGCTGAGAGTTATCAACAGGTCTAACACTACTCTTGCTATGAAATTCATTTTCCTGGTTTCCTGACTTGGAGTTCAACAGTGTCCTTGCCATAATTTTAAAGTGACCTTTTATGCTTTCAAAAAGAAGGCAAGATCTCAAAAAGAATCTGCTTGTGGTTTTTGTTTTTTTGTTTTGTTTTGTTTTTCCCTTGGATCTTTAGTGTTTGTCTTCACATTTATTTTATTGAGTATGCAAAAGAAGTTTTTGTTTCTCATACCACATGCCTGAAAAACTTCTGATGGTCTATTCTTTAATATATGAATCTCTTTTCAACTTTAATTGAGAGAAATTTTGTTGGTGTTTTTGTTTTTGTATTTAATACATTTTGACTCTTTTGGAAACAGTTATTTGTCTGTCCATGTTCTGATTACTTTAAATGCTTGTTTGATCAGCTAATGGTTTCCATGTGTTCCATTGTTCCTACCATCATTCTTACAAGTTTTACTAGTGTTTGGAAAGTTCTTGCATGACAGGGAATGATCAAAACTCAAAGTCACACTGTAAAAAATAGCACAACAAAGTAGAAATGTGCCAAATTACCCAGAAACAATTTGGATGGCTGGCAAACAGGGCAGCCTGCTGGTTTGTGAACAGCATAGGTAATTTGCCACTCAAGTCTCCCCTATTTGCTCCAATAAATTGTAGAGTACTTAGTACCCTCCTATCTGTTATCTCTCTCTCTGTATTTCTCTCACTGTCAGTGTCTGACAGTAGTTCTGCTTCATTTTGTCTCTGTCTTTCAGCTTGATGGAAAACCTTTGAAAAAAATGTGTGGCATTTGGGGGGCTGGCATCCCAGAGTTCATACATGATAGTGCCTCCATGTAGTCTAATCTAAAAAACATAGTGGAAAAGGAATTAAAAAAAAAAAATCAAATGCACCCAAGATATAGTTCAGCAACTGATGAATATAGGTGATGAAAATAAATCAACAATAAATTCTCATAAGGCAACTAGGAAGAGTGTTCAAGTCATGACTGTACAATCAACAGTCAGCCAACAGTCTCATAAACAAGATGTTCAACAATTTTTGTATTGCACAGATGTAGTTCATATTTTATAGCAGTGTTGGTCAATCATTCTCCTCATATTAGAACTACAGCCTTTAAACAGAAGAACAATAGTGTGGGGTTTTCTTGTTTTTGAGGAAAGGAGAATAGAAATTAATAACAGGAATTGTTGGAGGAAGAAAGGAAAGATAAATCCTTAGTCTGTTTTTTTTTTCCACTTTATATTCATGCTTGTGTGACCATTTCTCATTGCTCTTTTATTGGCCTTGTCTCAGTACAGCATGGACCTCCTTGCAAAGAAGACTGACACTGCTGCTATGTACAGGCTTCTGAAAGGGAAGGATGTTCCTGGAAGAACAAATTATTTTGGCTAGGCAGTTTGAAGTTAGAGGCTTTGTTGTTCTGTGAAGAGTGAAACAAATCTGTTCTTAGGGTGTTTGAAAGTACTGATGTAAAGTCTGAACAGAATTTTCAATATTGGATTCTTATTAGCTATTAGTTACTTATTAGTTACTTACTATTTGTTGGGCATTGGGAATTAGAGGAAATGATCTTGATGATCTTGGAGGTCTTTTCCAACTTAAATGATTCTGTGCTTCACCTGGCCTTAAGAGAGCATTTATCTCCTGTGAAGGGGTCAGACGCTGGCAGAGGTTGCTCAGAGAGCCTCCATCCTTTGTGATACCCAAAACCAAACTGGCTGTGGCTGACCAGGGTCTGAACAGGGAGGACTGGACCAGGTGACCTCCTGCCTGTCATTCTGTGCGAGTATGAAAAACAAGTTTCATGTGACTACATGAGCACTTGTTGGCTGTAAGTTATGAGTAATAGTGTTTGTGAGATTTTTCCACCTGATTCTTTCTGGCTGACATGGTGGACACATAGGCAAAGTTAGAAGGGGGCTGTCTTGAGGCTATTATTAGGTACAGCAGTAGCTCATAAGTCATGGTCAGAAGAACAAAGATAAAGCAGATGTGGAAAAGCTACATTGCTGTTTCAGCCTTTCAGGGACCTGTAAGGGCTTTAGGTCTTCAAACCACCTGTACAAAGAATTGTATTTCTTCAGCACTGTACAGCAAAGCCCATATTAGCACTGCTGACACAAAGCTAAAAATGTCATTGCAATAGCAGGTGTGTCAAACTGTGCAGCTGCACACTGGCACTAGGATATTTTTTAATGCTCTTACAGCTTTACAGACCAGAAATACAGTGCAACTGTACACTGTCATGTTGCTTGCAATGTGGACTTGGAATTTGTAGCTGGCACTTTATATGCTATCAAGTGCACTTGCAGCAAGTGCAGAAGCTGCAGGCCAACACTTGGCCATGGGGACACGCTGCAGGTGTGCAGAATGACCCCGTGATGCATGCACCCACCAGCCAGGGTTTACAAAGCACACAGAAACTTTGCAGACCATAATTCCATGTGGGAAGGTGTCAGTGTCCAGCCAGAAGCAATACAGTCTTACCAGGGTGAGTGGACAGGTCTGCAGATGAGATCTCAAAGAAAGATCTTTGTGTGCAAAGACTACACTGAGTGATCCTTGCTGTTCATGGGAATGAGAATTTCACCTCATCAGTTAAAAGTCAGTTGTTTAAAACTATGTAATGTTCTTTTTGACTCTGCAATCCATGCCTGTATCAACAGCCTAGGTGCTGCTTTGCCTAATGCACTGATGTTACTAGGAAATCCATATGACCCTAAATATCTGTGTTCCCTACGCTTTCCTCCACTTTTAATGACATACAAAACTGGAGAAGATGCTATTGTCATATTGTTAGGTGGGGTTTTTCGGTATTTGCTTTTAGATAATGGACAGCAAATCGTTAGTGAAAAGACTGTCACAGGATAATTAGAAATATTTTCGTCTTTCAAACTCTGCCTCTGCTTCCCTTTAGCATTTCTGTAAGTGAGAGACCATTGTCTCATTGCAGCATCCTGTCTCATTGCTGGGCTCTCCTAATGAAACTGGAATTTCTGCAGGAATCCAGGATATGACTGACATGAGATTCACTATGCAATAAGGTTTCCAATTTCTGAGTTCTGGACACCTCTTAAAGGACTCTCTTGACAACTGTAAACTTCTTTAAATAAATATTGACATACCAGTTTGAAAAGTAAGGAAGTCTCTCTTCCTGCAATATGGAGAAGTAAAAAAGATATGTGGATTATTTTTGGTTACTTTAATGGCTGAAATGAAAGCTGAAACAATAGGTAGTTTGGTTATGTTAAGATGTATTACTTGGATATTATTGGCAACTTGGAATCTAGGTTTGCAATTATCTAGAGCTGTAAATTATTTAAAATCAATATGTCGATACTTTGAGTGATGTGTGTTTAATATGGGGCTAGACATTTATTTATGATGATAACTCATTTTTATTGGTCTAGTAAATGTAGCTATTTAGAAGATATTTCCAGATGATCATAATTTTAATAGCACATGGATATTACTGAAAATTATGGATGGCAGCAGCCCAGCATTCCTTCAGTTTCTTAAATCTTGTAGATGTTATATGCTGCAAAATATCTGAATGGATTCTACTGTAGGGTCATATGTAGTCTCCCTTTGGTATGCAAAAGTGCTTTGGGTTTTTCTTTTTAGAAATTGAGTATAAAAATGGCATAGCAAATATATAAATGCTTATTTACAAATGTTGGAGTATTGTTTCAGTACAGAAGGATACTTTAAAGGTTGGATTATTGTCCTTAAAACACTTTTGAAAATAATTTTCTTGTTAAAAAAATTTTTGACCAGTTTAAGTGTATCATCTGAAATACACATGTCCAGATGTTTTGAGTAGATTTTTAATTTAAATGAAAACTTATTTTTGCACTGAAAAAAATAGAACCAATGAGAAATTCTAGGCCAATATCTTTCTTTCTGTTTCCTTTTACGTCTTTTTGTAGCAGGTTGAAACTTCTAACCGAATCATCTTTCTCTGTGTGGCCTGATCTTTCTTGTCCTAGTCCAGAAACTTGTTTATTTAAAGTGATGGAGAAATATTGAGCTGGGAAAAATTTATAAATAAGTAATAGTAGTTTTCATTAAGATTTTATCCAATAAATTTGAAGAACAGCCTACTAGTTGGTTCTTATTTTTTTGCAGGAATCTTTGTATTAAGTGAAAGTCCTTTCAGCATTTTATTTTATAGTGAGTTCAGGACCCCATCCTTAAAGCTTGAATGCTCTATTTATTGTAGAAAGTAAAAGCACAGCCAGGAATATATGGGTTAGGAAAGTAGAAATCTCTCTTTTTTTAACAGTAATTGAAAAATATTTGAATATTTTTTCGCATGGAAATAAGTTCCTTTTTTCTGTTTTTTAATTCTTGATTGTGCAGATATTCTTAGGTTGGCAAAGGTATTCTAGGATGTAGTGGTGGCTTTTCTACTTTTAAATGAAAGTAATTTTGGAAAATAAGAATATTGGTATATTTCTTGGTATAGGAATTTTATGTGTATAATCATTATTGCTATGGTTTCTGTTTAAAAAAGGAAAATTTCCAAAACTTTCTATTTCATCAAGGAATGTGTTTTTAATGGTTAATTCTGATGTGATTCCATCAGATTTCTATGCAAGGGCCAGAAAATCAACATGAATTGCACAGATGTGAGCCACTCTGTGCTTAAACTTCTAAATATTGCGTTACTATAAACATAAAAGCTGTGTACACAGACCTAAAGTTATTAATCTCTCTCTGAAACTTCAAAAGGTCTTTTGCCTTAAAAATTGGTATTATGATTGTTCACTTTAAATCCCCACCTGCAGTCCAGTCATTTAGGAGTGTGATTCTACAGGAGCATGTTAACTTTAGTGGCCAATATTGACTTCTAGAGGGAACAACAAAATGTTCAGCGGAGAGGGAGAGGGTAACTGGGTTGGAAGATCCGTGTCTCGAGAGACAGCCAGCACTTCTTTTGATCTTACAGGAATATACTGTATCTTTTCTATCCTACTGCTTCCAAACTGCCTGGTGGCAGAAGTGGGAAGTGTGTTGGCAGCAGTAATTTCCCCTAAAGACTTTAGTTTTAAGGGAAGAAAAAAAACAGGAGGGGAACTTTAAAGGATGACCATAATTCCCATGTTCTAGTCAGAACTCAGAGACCAGGATAAAATGTTCAGCTATGTAGTAGGAGAAAGAAATATTTTCTGTTCACATGGTAGATTTGTTCTTCCTGTCAGTAGTTTTGCAGTTGCATTAGTGCAGCTACTTCTCATGGTGGTAGAGGAGGTGTTGGACTCCAGTAGAGGGCATTGACCCACCTGGAGACCCCACCACCGTTCTACCCAACAGTGAATGCATGAATTTTGGATGTTTACAGAGTTTCAAATAATGAAAAAATAAAATAAAATTGCAGGATGAGGCTTTCTTCTTGTTCAAACAGTTCACTTCTTGAAATGTTGTAGGAATTGAGCGTGTGCTCACCTCCCTACAGATCACTGAAAAGCATATGGGCAACTTCACTGCTGGCTTGAAACCAGGCTCCTGCTCCCAACAGTCACTCCAAATCTGCCTTGTCATTCTTTTGACTTCTCAAAGTGGGACCACATCAATATTCAGCTCATAACTCTCCTGAGTAGATGGCTTTTTCATTAAACTGAATTCCTCTACTGAGGTACAACACAGCCCATTTCACTTTAGATTTCCTCCAAGCGGAGCACACAGAATATGGCATGGGATGGGTTTATGACCAGCACATTGAGAGCAATTAACACTGGAATTGAATCTACATCAAGATAACAACAGGCGATTATACTATTTAACAACTGTTAAATGGTGTTAATGGCTGAGTGTAGACCACAAGCCCAACAGATTAGGGCACAATGAAATTCAGTAGGCCTGTAAATTAAGAAAAACCAAATGGATAATTTAGAAATGTATTTCCCACAGAAAACCTGCAAATTATTTTAGAAAGCACTAATTACCAGTTTATTTTTTTGTAAGTGAAAACACTACTAGGGTAAGGAAGGTCATTTTACTGAAGGTTTTATAAATTGAAAAAAAAAATCGATTTGATTTAAGTGTATTTGAAAGTGCTCTTTAGATGCGGCATGTTCGTATTCTTTTTGTTCCAGTTTTCTGAGTTGTTAACTGCAATTTTTGATGTTACACAGAACTTAGCAACTTAACTGGATTCAGGAACCTAGAGGACAACAGTAGGTAGTCAAGTACCCAAATGCTGATTCAGTCCTGGAATAGAAGCAATTTGAAGTTCACAGCATCTTGGAAATAAAATATTTTGGTTCAGTGTAACAAACTAAAAATGTGATTTTTAAGTTGACCTAGCTTCATATAGTAAGTTGTATTTCCATTCTTCTGACAAGAAAGAATTTAAAACACATCTAAAACTTTTGAATTTTAGGTTTTCTCTGTAGTCTTTTCCACTTTCTAATGACTGCTGTGAACAAAATTTGAGGATAGTATTCAAGTTTACCTTGATTTCTACCTGTTCTGTCAGCTGCTCTAATTTGTTTAGCCTTTACCTCAGCATTCAGAAAAGGCAGATCAATACTTTCCCCCGACTCCTTTCTAAAGGGAACTTTTCTGAAGGCACTCTAATTCCCTCTGTGGGAATAGGAAAAATTGAACTGCTTGGCTGGGCTTCAGCTGCATCGGTGGCAGGGACGTGGTCCCAGTCTCTGAGCTGCCTTTCCCTGAGGAAATGATCCCAGGTGGGTCTGGTGGGACTGACCATGCTCATCCTGCCACTGACCTCTGCTGTGTGCAGGCTGGTCCTGTCTTCTCACTCCTGACCTTCTCCTGTGTGCCCACCACACACAGCTCCAGTCCTTAAAACTCTCTTTCTGGAGTTGAGGACTTCGTGTCGTGGAAGGGAGTAACAGGTGTAGAAAAAAAACACTGAAGCCACTTTTATTTCAGTAAAAATGTCTGCTTGTAGTTTTCCTTACCATGTTGACAGGTTTGAAGTTATTTCTTTTGGAAATACAGTTGCAACATAGTGATATATCAGGCTATTTAACATTTTTTTCGTCGACACATACACACCCACACCCAATTTTAGCTCCTGCTAAAATCTCTGTGCAATTAGTTTTAGAATTTGTCCACAGGGAATTTGTCGGAATTGCCTGTTTGAGGTAACATTCTCAGTAGTTAAGTATCCATTTAGTATGGGCCAAATCCTAAAAGATCTTCAATTGCCTTTGAATGGCAAGTCCCTTAAGGAGCAAACAATGGTGATGGGTTATCAGTCCAGATAGATGAGGACAGAATAATGGAGGATGTGAATAATTCATTAAAAATATCACTTTTTATGTTATCTTGACGCATGCAGTAACCTGCTCAGTCTAGGCCTCACTTTCCATCTGTTAATTCCGTGTTATTAAGGTTTTGATTTCTCGAAAACAGATGGCTATCAACTAAAACAGGTGTTCACATTGCACTTTTTAAAGTTTAAATGCTGAACAGGTATAACTTGAAGTTTGCTTTGTTACAAAGGGAATTAGTGCTTTGAAAGATGTGTGAGTGGAGAATAATTTGGGGGGAGGAGGGTCAAGTAATTCACTAGAAATACACCCACATACAATTAACTATGGACCTCTGTTGTTATAGGATACAAGGAGAGATGACAGCAGAAAGATTTAAAGGAACACAGTTTCTCCTGAACCCGTGTCCTGTATCTCTTGTTGAGAATATTCACCACGGAAATGTGACCTAAATGTGTTGCAATAGGTGAAAGAGGATGATGTAGGAAGGCATTTGCTATTCAGATTTTTGTGAGTGGCTCAGCACACTGCCACCTTGTTAGAACACAAAAACACAGGACTAGACTTCTTCTGCATAAAATGTCTAATTCAAATTTTGTAATTTGTTGCTCCAGCAAGCAATTATAAAAAATTTTTCACATTCTGAAAAAAAAAGGTTTGGTAAAATAAGGCGGATTATGTCTAATGTCATTTGATTATAGAATGGCATAGCATTGCCTGGGAAATTTAAGGTTTGCACTGTTTTCCAATCTCATTTTTCAGCCAGTTTTGTGTCTACGAAAAGTATGGGTAAATAATGCAGCAGGGTTGGGCCATTCTCACATGCAGACAATTTTCTTTCTGCACTTCTCATCAAAGATTCAAGAAGCCCCTGCTCTAGTGAGATCTCATTGAGAGGACCCTATTTTCATGCTACATATTTCTGCGTATATACCAACATTCAGTGAACAGCTAAATAATTTAATTTAACTTATGCTGATATAATGAACAATGTAGACTTCTATCAGGCAAAATCTTTGCTTTTTTCATTTATTACTTAGCAAACAAATGCATCTACATGCAAATTCCAAAATATAGGGTATTTTACTTTCTCCTGTATGTGCTCTGCCACCTCGTGACAATCAGCAAGAGAAAAAGATCACTGGGTTACAAATTCTCTGCCCCTCTCTTTCTTTTCATGTCGATGTGCTTTGAATGATTGAGAGGAGGGAGTATTGAACAAAACCTTGACTTTCCTTTCAGAAGCGCTTCCAGAGTACAGGGTGACATTGCTCCTTACCTTCTGTGACCGTCTGTATTTTCCCTCAAGAGCAGAGTGAAGCAGAGCACTGACAAGGATGTTATTTATCCATAAATACATGAGGCAGAGCCAGGAGTGAGGTGCTAAGGATTGCCCGTGTCTAACCTGTTTCCAGTCTGTAAGGATGGGCTGCTATTGGGCTTAGTGAGGTGTGTCTCAGCTGTGGATGGGGCTGCAGCTCTGGCTGGTGGTATCCTTGAATATGCACACATTTATCAACCTACTGCATGAAGAATGATGGCTGGTTAGCTAAGGTACTAGTAAACTTGGAACGGGGAGAAGTTGTTTACAATGTACTTATTCACATACAAAATCTTTTTTACCTTATGTTTGAATGTGCAGAGCTAATGGTAAAGAAATATTATCTTATTCCTATTATCCAATCAGCTGTTGAATATTTGTAGGCTTGATCTACTATTAACTCTTCTTTTCTAGACTCTTACATTATAACTAGGCTTTAATTCATTCATTAGTTCATGAAAAGTGTCTATACTAGCAGTGGGCTCAGTTCTGAGGGGAGAGTTCCAAAATTATGCATAGAAAAAAAATATAAAATGGCATGTTTGTTATGTTAATGTTCAAAAGCTCCCCCCCAAAAAAAAAAAACAAACAACCCTCCCTTAGTCTGTTGATGAGGCTCCAGAGAAATACATTAGAGCCAAGGAACTGGAAAAGACTGCCATGGAGGTCCTTGGAAAATTCTGTATGCAATTGTATGGGTTCCATAGTTTGCATATGGATTTCATCACTGTAGATGGGGTTTCTGGGGATATGCTTGCTTGTTTTCTTTACTTTAAGAAGTGGGATAAATGGGAATTTAATATTGTAAGTATTTCTATGTAGTGAAAATACAGAGCTAAAGGAAAATAGAGGGTCTGCGAATTATTCTGCTCTACTTCTTTTCCAAGTGAGTTGTTTCCTTGTGAGCTACCATAATAGTTAGGTACTAGGGGAAGGAAACATAAAAAATCTATTATCTCTCTAGTCAACTGAACAATGGGATTATGTACAGAGGAGCAAATGCCTTTCAATTGCTGAGGGATGCAGTTGATGTTTCCCATTAAGAACAAAAAGACCTAGACTAAGAGACCAATGCACTTTTTCATAGGTCAGAGGAAATTTCCCATAGCAGAATCAAAGCAAACTCTGTTTTAAAAGGACTTGAGGAGCCATGATAAAAAAAGCACTCGTTGATATGAACCCAGAATTTTGGTCCTAGTTGACCAGCAACAAGGAGTGGGAGGGCTAATTCTGTACCTGCTGAGTCAGATCTCCACTTGGCAGAAATCAGGGCATCTGTGCTGACTCAGTGCTTCCACTTCCATACCAACCCTTGGTGCTCAAGGATTTCTGTGCTGGAAGGGCTCTCCTGCCTTCTACTGTTGGGGTTCTACAGCACTAGTGTAGCTTCAAATGAATTCCAGACAGGTTTCTTATCTGCCAGAGTGCTGAAGAATGGGAAAGATGATTTTCACTCCATATTTTTTTAGTGATTGAGCCAAACATATATTCATGCAGACTGCTTAGTATTTTACACTGCATTTTTATTGTTGCACTAATGAGCACAACGAGGTGGGTGTTAGTAAGCAACTAATAGATGCTTTAAGGCTGACTGGTTCTTGAATAAAAACTTATGATATGCAATTGATAAGGTTATATTTAGCTCTTATGCTGCCCCCAAGCACCATGCTTATGACAGCTGCCATTACACATAATGCCAGGCACACAACTACCTAAACCAGATGAGTTTTTGTGATTTCTGTCACCTGCTGCTCTTGCTGCTCCCCCTCAGTGGATCTGGGGTGAGGAGGAACACCCCAAGTGGGACATGGCTGAGCAGGCTGTCCTGGCAGGCACCTGGATCCCAGTCTCCTTTGGCACAGCAGGCATGAGCAGCACAACCTCTGTGGCTGCTGGCCTTGCTGCTCTGTGCTTGCTTTCTCTCTTTTCAGAAATTTAAGCATTTATTTGCATTCGTTTTCTTCCCCCCCCCCTTAATTAGTATTTTCTGTGCTTTGCTTCAGCACTTGCTGATAATTGCAGAACAAATGAGCCAGAAATAGGTATTGATTTGCTTTTTAGGTATTTAGGGGATTTATTAGGGATGGTACTGAAACTAATCCTAGCTAAAAACTTGAAGGAATGGGGCTAAATACAGTCCTTGGCTTAAGGTTGTCACTCTGCATTCAAACTGAAGTGTGTTTCACATGACTCAAGGCCACAGTTCTGCAAAACAGTGACAGGAAAGTGAGGAGGAAAAGAGGAAGTTAGAAGGAATTGAGAGCAGCCCTAAGGCCAGTTCGGTGCCCTAAACAACCACTGTACTTTACTCACTCTAACAGAAATATAGTTAAATTTCACACCATATCTCAATTTTACTCTCAACTAAAATGTTTTTTACAGTTTAGGGCTGTGATTGCCCTTTGATGTTACTGAGAAAAGGGTATGTGTAAGAAGCATGTACAAGAAATCTCCGCTCTAAATATTAGAGATGGTCTGTAATTAACATAATTTGTTTGACAGCTTCATGGTATGCCTGTCTTAAAATATATTGATGATTTTTATTTTTTTTTTTAATATTTAATATTCATTCTGTTCCACTTAAGTTACATGTCTAATTGACAGAAAGGAAGGTGCCTTTACATTAGACATTTTCCTATTTGTTGTGTATTGGGGTAAATCCCTTGCATTACGAATCTGAAACTGGATCAGGAATTGTGAGGGGAAGGGGACAGGGGACACTTTCCCCTTTTCCTCGGAAAAGGTGGTTAAGTGAGGCGACTGACACAGAGAAATTGCATATTGGAATGTTGAATCAAAGCAGTGTAAACACAGAAACGTCCCTGTTAATTTGTGCCACTGGCTTCAGTGAAACAGATGATCACAGATTTTTGACATTTGTAGTACCAGGACTAAACTTCGTTGGAATAATTCCATATGTATATATCTATACCAATCAAATGAACTGCTTCTGCAGGGAAGTGATCTTATGAATACGTGAATAATGTTTTGCCTTTTTTTTTTTTTTTAATAAAATAAAACAGGAATTTAGTTTAGATGGTAAAGGTAATGAATTGCCTTAAATAAATTGCCATCATGCTAGGGGAAGTAGTGGGTTGGGGCTCCAACTATAAAAATGTAATATAGGTCAATTAATATGAGATTTTTTTTTTTCCCTACTGGACTTATGATTCATTCGTAAAGCAGAGTTTAGGAAGAACAGAGCAGAATTTTTATTTCATCTGTTCTGCTTTCAGTTAGCATAACAAGCCAGTTCAGATTTTTTTTCTCTATCTCTTGGAAACTAAATAATGATTTGCATTTCCACTTCCTTATATTTAATTAACTTCATAAAACATTTTGTGATAACTACATGATAAAATAATTAGAAATATGTATTAACTTATTTTGTGTCATTTCAAGTTTTAGTACTTCTCTAGATTAAGGAAATGAAAATCATACCCAAGGCTCATATAACGAGTCGAAGACTAAGGATAATGGGAAAATTATAGAAGTATTTTTCTTAGAGCTGTAGCATCTTCAACATATATTGTGGAAGACTTAAGAGGGTAAAAGTTATATCAATTTTTAAAAGTGCTTTAAAATATAATTTTAATTAGTAATTTTTTGTCTATAATTCATTATACAGCATTTAAAGATTGATAGTTTAAAATTAACATATATTTCTAAACTTTCACGGTACACTTCAGAAAGCTGGACAAATCCAAAGATTATCTAAATTCATGGGTAAATGTCTTCAAGTCTGTGTTTGAATGTGGAAGTGATTCTGAAATGCAGCGCTTAACAAGTGATTAGCATTTTTAGAAAAGCAGCATGAAAACATCCCTTATAAGTACTAAAGAGGTGAGCATTCTTAAAAAGTGGAAGGAAGAAGCGCCTTCTAATTTTTACAAGTAGTGGAAACAGTAAATCTCCGACCCTCCAGGCAGATCTAGGTTGTTAAGCACATACAGCAGGTCACAAATGGCTTGTTTGTGACTCTGATTATCTCAAAAGCTGGTAGAAGATGAGGTAACACAAACTTTTGCAGAGACACGAATAGGTATTTAATTTCAGACATTGTGACTACCCCCCTGAGAGCCACTGAGACGGTTTTATGTTTAAATGGAAGCTATGATGTGAGTACATAGATGTGAAGAGGCCTAGCACTACAAGGCAGATAACAGATTAAGTCCTCTCCAAATGTAAGTGATGCTTGTGTTCTCTTTAAATAATTGCTTCAGTCCTGGTGAACTAATTACATTCTTTTTTTTTTTTTTAAACATAAAACATTGTGTCAAATTTTGTCTGTCTATCAAGATGTGATGCAGGATGCCGGATGGTTTCTTATTCTTTAGTGGAAAATAATGCAAAATGAGAATGATGCATCAAATCAGGCAGTTGACAGCTGCTTTTCTTTGGCGAGCGCTGTATGTCTATAGATCTGTCAATAAAAATAAAATTGCCTTTGGTGAGCCATGGTGTGTAAGAAAGGCAAATGTTATGATGACATAACCCATAAAGTAGAATTTGAGACTTTTTCTGAAGACACAGATCTTGGAAATAGTGCACCTTTTACGACTGTAATGCACGTGTGTCAAATTCCATGATCTGTTAAAAAGTCCTGACCACTCTGGTCGATCAAAAAAGACATTCACTCCATCAGAAACACGAGTTAATTGAATTTCCCTCCCTTTTATACACATAAAAGCAAGTCTTTGGCATCAAAACTGGGTTTTGAGAAAAAAATTCACTAGTTGTAGGCCCTGACTTTTGCTGGGGCCCAGTTAGTGATACAGAGCTGAATTAGCATTGACTCCTCCTAAACCAGCTCTGCAGCCCAGGAAGCCTGTCCATAAAGCTTCTGTCATGTGCTGAACTGTCCTTTGCTGAGGTGCCATGGCAGAGTGACTCCAGAAGGGATTGATTGGAAATCATGACATTTTGCCAGGAAGACGAGAGAAAGAACAGAGCAAGCTACAAAGGAAGAAAAATAGTAAAACTGTGCTAGTAGTAAATAACTGGGAGCTTGTAGTGTGAGTAGTAAATATTTACACAAGTTTAGGTTATGATGTGCTTTAAAATTACCCAAAGAAACCACGACTCTGTTATTTGCACAACTGGTCCCTTGATTTAAACATGATTAGTTAATTAAACAATAACAAAAGAAATCTGACTAAACAAAACAAAGTCAGTTATGATTCTCACTAATTTCCGGAGAGAATAAAATGTCTAGCTTGGTCCTCTGAGTTACTAAATACATATTTTCTGAAGATAAAACAAATATTCCCTATCTAAACATAATATTTGGCAAGATAAGTGACAAAACCATGACAGTACAAGAACTTAGACCTATCCATCATAATTCCTCCTTAGCAAACTGACAACAAGAAATGATGATGATGGGTGTATATTTTTCATTCTTTAGACCTGGTAGAGAATATAAACCAAACTTTTGCATTGAAATCTTTCCTGTTGAAGCCCTTACTATACCTGTGAGAGCACTCTCATTAATGACTTTTTTGACCAGCTGTGTAACACTGCAATGTCACATAACTTTAATCACTGGCTAATGTGGTGCCATTTTCAGTGAGGTAGATTTTAACTCTTAGAAATTGGTCCCTGAGGGGGTATATGAACAAAGTAGCACATGTTTTTGTGATCAGTGCTGAACAAATCAAAAGTCTACAAGCAATGAATGTGCAAAGTCACAACCAATTTTTAAGTCTTTAAAAACAAGCAAATAAAATCCAGAACAAACAAAAGAAAACCAGCCAACCCCAAAAAAAACCCAACTCCCCCCACCCAAAAAAACCCCTAACAAACAAACAAACAAAAAAAACACAACCAAATGAAAACCAACAAAACCCAACCCTGGAACTTTTTTGGTAAAGTAGGGGAAATTTATGTAGTTTCATATAACAAAGAATAACAATGCTTTCAGGTGAACTTTCATTGGAGTTAAATATTAAAAAAAAATAAAAATAGAATCCTTTATTATTTTGTGCTTTATGCTCTTCTAGCAGTTATGTTCTAGAACATCTATACTTCAAAAGAAGTGATTGCACTTTTAAAATAGGAAAATCCTTCTTAATCTTATGTTTACTTCACCTTTATTCAAAAATAAAGTGATAGTTATCTGTAGTATATTAAAGGTCAGAATTATGGTTACTTAGTAAAGCTAAAATGTGTTAGTAATTTAATTATATTAATGAACTGCTGAGCATCTTCTTTCTCCTTTTTATTTCCTCATAAAAATGGCAACTAAAGAAAAAACAAGTGATGTGGAAGGAACTCTGATTCATTGCGCTGGCATCATGAAACTTTTGTACTACACTAATTAGAACAAAGTGACTTCTGTTATATTGTGCTTAACTCTACAGTTTAACAATCTACATTCAAACTACTTTAATTAGATCAGAGTATGAATTTCAGGAACATTATACGTGTTGAGAAAAAAAATCATAATTTTGCCATTTTTTTTCACACAGACACAGAAAGACAGAAAATCAGAATGGCAGTGGTATAGATATACCAAGGAATTACCATTAGAAGAGTTTACCACTTAGCTGCCTAATGCTAGCAATCAAATAATTTCACTCCTCTACCTCAAGTATAGACTCACCACAGAAACTCATTTAACTGTATTATTTTCTAGACATGAATGCAGTCAATGGTTGATTTTATAAATACAATACTGCTGCTTGTGATGTGTTAACTGGAAATGAGGGACAAAATCTCAAAATGATGATGAAATGGCATGGGATTTTACTTAGAAACTGCCCCACTGATAACAATGTAAACTCTTGAGAGCTAATCCTTACAGATGATTCTGCAAGGTCTCAGCACTGTATTTGCTCTATCCTTGTTTGAATCACACATTTGGGCTTCTCAGTCACTTGACGTGGTGTTAAGAATAATTCCTGTGGTACATGACTGTGTTTATTAGCTTAGGAGAAATACAAAAACTAGAAAAGCTGGTGAGTTTGACTTCGAAGAGCACTGGAA
Source organism: Pseudopipra pipra (assembly GCF_036250125.1). NCBI lineage: Eukaryota > Metazoa > Chordata > Aves > Passeriformes > Pipridae > Pseudopipra > Pseudopipra pipra. Next base: position 1,060,871 of record NC_087550.1, read on the forward strand.
TAATTGTTAAAAATATTAGGTGACTGGGGAGGGGGGAAAAAAAATTCTCTCAGGATGCACCAAGAAAGAGAAATATCTCTGTCTTTCTGACATGGCCACTTTGTGTTACTTCTTCTGTAAGGGGCAGTGAAAAATATTGGCACTTGCTAGGGTAATCTTTGTGCAGAAATTTCCCATACAGCCTTTCTTGCAGCCCTTTTGGCAGAGTTTTTCCTTCCTGGTGTTTTATGGTGTTTCACAACCCTCTCAAAGGCCTTTTGGAACTTTTGGCTTTGAGGTGACCTAAGTTTCCAATATACACAGGGCATATAGTTTGATCCACAATGAGCTCAAACAGTGTGTTTAATGCCCATGTTCATCCTCTTAAGCATCCCAAGGAGTAAGAAAGCAAATATTTGTACATTTTGTAAGTGAAAATGTAGATAAAAGGCCTAATGAAATAGGATAAAAAGGCATGCTTCATGAAGGAGATTGCCAAACATTTAGAGAATATTATGCACAGACAAATGGATGTTATTTTGCAATTTAAAGGTTTATTCATGATTTGCTTTAAAAATAACATACTGTAAAACTAAATTGCAGGAATAAACATGTAAAATGGGAGCCCTTAAAAAAAATCCCTAGTCTTTTAGCTTTTGCTATAAAGGGTTAACTAAAACGTTTTGCTGCTGTAATACTGTCTCAAAAGGCATTTACCCTGTTAACAATTGTGTAGCCTTATTTAATATTGTTAATGAATTGATCTTACTGTTAAGATGCTGAATGCAACCTACAGATAACATCGTGAATATTTAATCAAGCGTTGATCTCACTCAGCAGATCCAAACATCAGTCAGTCAGATCAGATCAATCTTCGTAGTTTCTTTGCATGTTGTCAGTTACTTGTTGAATTAAAGATATTTTGCCATTTCCATAAATCGCAGACTTGTGTAGGAGGAAGAATTCCCAGCTCCCCTCTTTGACACCACTGACATCCACATCTGCCTGCTCTTGTTTTAGTTGCTTTCAATATTCTTGTCCTCTCTGAAGAGAAAGGAGCTGAGGGCTCAGCTTTATAGACTTCCAGATTTTTCTGGCACAATGTTGCTGGTCCAGCTACACCTGTAGTAGAGGGTCCATTAGAGGCTTGACTTCAGAATTACTCCTCCTGATGGCTCAACAGTTCTGCCCATGGCGAAGCAAATGAATTCTGACATTCACTCCATCAGCCTGCTACACATTTTTTATCTTCCAGTCCAGAACACATACATTACACTTTGCAAGAGATGAGCTTTTTCACGGAATGTGTTATCTACCTGCTGCCTGATAGCAATGTTAATGACTCTGCTGATCCTTTGAATTTGGAGGACTGGAAGGCCAGGATCCCTTCAGAGCCAGGCATTGCAACACTGGCCTTCTGTTCTCCCAAGGGCCCTTTTTTTATGTCTCACAGTTATAACTATTTTAAAAGGAAAAAAAACCCACCCTGTTTCATGCCACATCCTACAAGCATGTAGCAGTAAGGTAATAGCAAAAAAACAGTATCTCACCCCATTCATGAATAAGAGATCACAGATAGCCAGACTGCAATCCATTGGAATGAGATGCTCCTGCTCTATTCTGAAAGTAGCATAATGTCATGAAATTTTTAATGAAACAACAGAAAACAAAATTCTGTACTTGACAATGTTCCTTGGAAACATCTTTAAAACATTAAAAGAAGTGCTTGCTGAGGTGTGTTCCCAAGGTCCCAGAGATTTTAACTTACATACTCTTTGGAAAATGAGTATGTAAAAATGGAGAAAACACAGAGTCTAGTGGTCAAACTCACTGAATATGAAGCTTTTTCACAAAACACAACAGGAGGACTACTTAGGAACTCATCATTGCACTATAGTGTTATGTGACTGAACACCACAGATGATGGTGGTTATCACCACTGCTCACCTGAGACATGGGCAATTTTGTTCTAAGCTGTTACTTTGAAGTGGGCAGAAACAGAATTTTATTCACTCCCTATATATATATATATATTTTATGAGGAGCAAACCACAGTGTTGCAGGGCCCTGTTGGCCTTTTTGTAAATAGCCCTCCAGAGTCCTTGTGCCTATTGAGTGAATTCAGCCTAGAAGTTCTTGAACACTGTTGATATTTTTCTTCTGCTTCTGTTCACCTGAATGGCTTAGAAAATTTAATTGAAGTGTACTTTTTTTTAGGAAATCAAATAGTTTTAAAGGTGTGGTGAGCAACTGGTGAAAGGTGTTTTCTCACAATGAAAGTATTGTTGACTTCTAGCTTAGCAGGGTTCTATTAAATCCAGAAATTTAGTTTTGAGCTTTAAATGAAGTTACTTTACCATTGGATTCACCATAATTTAAGTGCTATTATCCAAAAAGTCACAACTCTTGAATATTAAATGGAACCAGTGAAATTTTAAAAGGCTGGTATTCAAGATTTTGACAGAAGCAGTTTTACTGACAGGTGCTCAATAGTGCTGCGCTAATAAATATGTTAATTCTATTGTATTTTTAGCTCACATTACTGCTTAGCTTTCTTTCCAGTACAAATTTAGTAGATACTGCTTTCTGAGACTTCATAAATTTAAGAATACAGCCTGTTCTAAAAACAGAGTACAGAAACTTCAGTTTTCTAATAAAGGCATTTCTTTCATGATTTCTTTTTTTTTTGCCTTTGTTTCTTTATCTCCCTGGAATTGAATGGGATATACTAAAAAAAGTGAGGAACTTTTCCACTGAAGGCACGTGTGTGCCTTTCTCTCATCAAAGCACTGGATTTCTGAAAGCTGATCCACTGCCAATAGATAACAAAACTATATTAGTAACAATACTCTCTGCAAGGTGACTGGGAAACTTGGCTCTAAATGAGGACAGAGATTTGCCCTGTAAACCTTCCAGTGTGTTCCACTGAGTGAGAAGTCAAACAGCAAGACTTACAATTGGCTATTCAACATTGAAAAGCTGTGCTCTATTTAGGGGGGGGGGGAAAGTCTGTCTTTTGCTTATATTCATGGATAAATCTGGAACTGGAGTTTTTTTTTTAGTGAAATGAAAATGTTTGGGTTCCATTTAAAATTTTAAACCAAGCCTTTTTAAAAATGCCTTAGGGACACAGGTATCTCTTCCTTCACATTATTCATGTATTAATGTAACATGTATCCAGGTAATTTTTTTTACCAGGAGGCAGACCTGATACAGCCCTTAAAAGTCAGTAAAAAGAAGAAATCTCTTATTGATCTCCTTTAATGACACTCAGATTGAGCATAAAATCAGTTTAAATATTTTATGTCGATGCAAATATAAGAATTGAACCAAGTAATTTAATATTTAGTTTATTCTCAATAATATTGAGCTAACTTTAAAAATTAAAGCAGGAAATTGCTTGACCACTCATAAAGTAATTGTACCTTTTTAAAGTTTTATTGCTCTTTAGTTAGAGGGTCTTTAAAATATAATACTTTTCCTCAGAATATGTTTAATAATTGTGAAACGCACACAGTTTTGAGATTTGGGACTTTCCTTGCTTTTGGGATTTTTGTTGCTTTTTACCTTGCATGTAGCTTCTGTATTTTTGCTTCTTCACAGACCAAAATTAGTGCTGAATAAGCACAATGGGCATTAGAAGGTCATATTAGAAAGTGGCAGCATTTGTCAAGTTATTTCAACATAATGATAGCATAAATTTTTTCATAATCATCCTTCTGCTGTTGTTCTAAATGTTTTGAAGTATATTTGAGTGCTTTCTTCAGGAAGGGTGCAGAATTCTACTTTTCTTGCGAAATACAAGGCTGCAATTTGTCTGACCTTCTTTCTGTTTTCCATCTGCATACATTAAATGAATGACTCTCCATTTTGCAGCTGAGGGAAGCACAACTTTGAATGAAAAATGTTGCCATTAAAAAAGAGGGAACAAATTGCATAAATTATAAATGACCTGTAGAAGCTGAAATGTGCTACCACATTACCCTGATTATACATGCATGGGTTTTTTTGTCATTAATCCAACAAAATAGTGTGGCAACCTATGGAACTCGTGCAGATTCAGATCTTTTGGTAAAGAAACAGAACTCCACATGGATTTAAATTTATAGCATTGCATTATGCTTTGCAAGGAGCAAAAAAAAAAAGAGCTGGCTCAATTCATGAGTTTATACTGTTAATTTTACACATCTGCATGTCTTTGTTTTATACTATCTAAAAGTTTGTATTTTATTGAAATATTAAAAAAAAAAAAAGATGTTTCTGTTGATCTCTGATTAGCACTTCAGATTGCATTAGGTTATAAGGATTGCCATAGGAACAAAATCTGTTTATTGCAGCCTCACTGTGTCAAAGAACTTGGCTAATCTTAAGCTTAAGAGTTTTTCAATGCTTTCTTGCATGCTTAGGCTTTTCACAATTTCAGATTGCTGCATATTTATGCAACAATAAATCTCATTAATAAATTAACCCACAGTTATTATTAAGTGCATTTCATTTAAGAGTGTTGTTAGCATTATTATAAGGACACAGAATACTAGGTCAGGCCACAGACTAATCTCTGCCATGTTGTCCTGTTTCTAGTATTCTCTGATAAGAGCAGATATAGAAATATCTTTACAGAATTTTCTCACCATCTCTATCAATTTACAGCTCAAGAACTTAAATATCTTTTGATGTACTGTTCTTCCATGAACATCTTCAGCTAATTTGTTTAAATTATGTAAAATGCAGTGATACTGGTTGGCTAGCCAGGGCCCAGCTGAACTCTCCAGTGTGCAGAGAACTCCGTCTTTGGCTTTCAACTTATTCTTGTGTGGAAGGATGGGCTCAACAATTCCTGTCCCTCTCCTTGCTGTCCATGACTTGACTGCTATCAACTCTGTATTTCACAGTCTTATTTTCCAGGCTTAAGATTCCCAGGGATACTTGCCCTTCCTCACACTGTAGTTGTTCAGTCTGTAAGGACTGAATTTCATCATTGTTATTGCCTTTTCTATATGTTTTCTGTACATGCATCCTCTTAAGATCTACAGAGACATGGCTGTGTACTGTCTCAGGTACATTGGCAGCAGCTCCTCTTTGTCCTCTCTGCTTTGCATACAAATCCCAACACTGGAAATGCTTTTTTTCCATCAAAGACTGATCAAACAAATGCCCAAACTCAGGCTCCTGCACTGCTGAATGTATTTCCGAAGTGCCTGACTAAAGCTGTGTTTTCAGCTGCAGTGATTATCCTCTGCTATGCTGATGATGAATTATCCAGAAATGATCAGAAAGTGGGAACTTCCTTTTATGTTTTGCAGATAGCCTTTGATTGTACTGACACTAAATATAATTAATTAGCCAGAGCTAACTTTGTAATCTCACTTTTGCCCTGTTTCCCAGGTGATTTTGGACCTTTTTCAACAGCAGTTCAGCAGACTTGTGTGTGCAATTCAGAGAATGTTACTGAATGGTATTTTCATAGAAAAGAAGACATTTTTTTTGTCTTTTCACACTAAGTTCTGAAAGATGAAGCATCTCACAATTCTGAAAGTGATAGGCACTTAATGTTATTTCAGATCTGTTTCTCAAAAATAAATTACTCCATCGTGATGCTTTTAACCAGCAGCATTTTTGACACACTTCTGATATATTTCTTTTAGGAATGTCTCTCTGAACACTTGAAAGTTGGACCAAAAAAAAAAAAATCTCTTTACCTTCTAAAATAATATTGCCAAGACTATTAAACTAGGATATTTTTCACACCACTCCCAAGCTCTTTGTCAGATCAGGATTCAAGAGCGACTTGAAATGACATTTGTTCACTTATGTTCTTGGAGTGTTAGGGGTCTCACTGTGCTAAAGAATGCTATCAGCCACTGCTGCTGGGGCTGCTGGTCTAGTACCCTGCTAGACCTTCCCCAGTTTTAGTGATTTCTCAGCTGTTTTCAGGCTTCAGGAGCAAGACTTTTCTGGTTCTCATCGACAGAGCTGGAGCTGGGCAGCTCAAGAGTAACTGAAAGGTAGCAGGATTTTTTATATAAGTTAGGTGGACAAATTTAATGTGTTTATAGGCATGGAAAAAGCTTTCATTTTTAAGTCTTAGGTGTCTTCTTATAACTTAAAAGTGCTTACATTTACACTACAACTTCAGTAGAACCAATGCTACATCCTATTCTGACATGGCAAATTGTGGCCTCATGGTAGGGGATATAAAGAAAACCTCAAGTTTTTAATATGTCTGCATAACAGGAATCCCTGTTAAGGCTTTCTTTTTTTTCGGTCCCTTTCTCATGTTAGAAGGAAACAAAGGTATCTCAGGAAGAGGCAAATCATGGAGCATGAAATCTGAGTTACTAATGAAAATTGAAGGATGTGAAAGGTACTCCTGTGTTCATGGACAATTTTAATGTGTTCATTAAAAGTGAAGTCAGGTTCATCCAAGTGAATATGATTAATTTTTGCTTGGTCTACATACCCAAGTGAGTTTTAATTCCCCCCCCAACCCAATCCATTCCTTTCTAAGAAAAATAACCCTTGAAAAAAATAACCAGAATCCACTCAAACTTGAAACTAGTAAATAGTGTCTGCTATTATTTAATGGTATTAATCTTGGGTGTATTGAGTCCACCTATCTCTTGGGCAATATAAGAGGAAAGCTAAAATACAGTGTTCATCTCATGAAAGAAATCCTGAGGTTACATCTCTGTCCTTTTAAACTTAATACTATGTCATTTTTCTTAAACTTGACTAAGGCAACATTTATAAAATAACATTATAACATTTCCACTTCAAACAGTTTCAAAGATAATGGTAGATTTTAATGAATTTTCTTAATTAAAGGAATGGGTAGTTGTGCCTGTTTTCAGTAAATTAATTAAACTTTTAGTCATTAAGCAAAAAGTTAATTTATTATTGAAGGGTATAGGAAGTATAAAAAAATCTGGCATTTGAGGTGGTTCCGATACTCTAATCTATCACTGGTATTCTGGAATTACATCTTTGAAAGTGTTCTCAATAGTAGAAAATATTATAGAAAGTGTCTGGTGACTAACCAGGGGTATTTAAAGCATTTCAGTTTGAGTCATCATCTCTGATATGAGAATCTTATCACTGGTTTTAGAAAAATGAGTTATTTTCCATGTGAAATGTTAGTGGGCAGTTTCTTCAAAAGAAAAAGTGAAAATCGCCTTCTCATTTAATGATCACTTCAGGATGCCAAGGTTCTCAACATCAGAGAATTAGCACTATATAAAGACCATTTATTTGAACTACAGAAATTAGTAACTTGATTTTGTTTCTCTGCTGGACTTTCTTTGCCTCGTATCCTGTTTTGACATACAGTTGCTCTGTTTCTCTTAGTGTAACTCAGTACAAAATACCTTTGTCTGGGCCTCTAAAAATGAAGCACAGGGGGAGTCTCAGAGAAATCCTCTACCCAATGTCCTACTCTTTTCAGAGAGAGAGAGGTAAGAATCTCACATACTCTGCAAAGTTTCAGAGTATGTGTCAGGAGAGGAGATTCAGTTTACAGCTTTGTCTGGTTTACATTAAGAACAGCATTGTTTATTTGGTTCTTTTTTCTGATGGACAATTTGTTTCAGAAAACGGACGCAAAACTACTCGCTGCATAGAATTAAAATCCTTTTTTTTTATCCTGGAAATGTAAAGTCTCTACCCTTTCTTGTGTTTGCCTAACATAATGAGAAATGGTGTTTTGTCCTTGGCTGCAGGAAAGTGGAGTGAGACAACATGGCAGTACAAACCCTGTCCCTGCTATCACTGCTGTAACATCTGCAAATACTGATGTGAAAGAACACATAAGCACGTAGGAATGTGCACATGCACAGTTATCTTTGTTAATGTAACCTTTTTCCCCTGTTTGCTATCCATCATGTTCATGCAATGCTTCATGTTGGCTTTGATCAGGATATGAAGGTCGTTATCAAAACCTCATAATCCGATTTATTGCTGCATTTTGCTTAAAGTGGCCCTGTTGGTCAAAATATCACTTCTAAGGAGTGTAGGTTAGGTTTGAAATAAAAATGGAGACTTCTGTAGCCATTGCTTTCTGTGCTTTCTGCAATTAAGATAAATATTGTGGCATGTTCCTCAAAGAGGAACTTTAGAAAGTGGATTCTATCAAAAAATCCAGCTCTCTACACGGATCAGATTGCCTGCTGATATGGTTTCTGTGGCAGCAGATCCTCATAAGATTGGATGTTTACCTGATCAGTTCCAATTTTAACCTCTGCATTTTTAACTGTGTGATTCTACAGGATGTGGCTGCTTTCTGTTCAATGTCAGATAGCTACAGGAATTTAAAATAATGATTAAGCATCTCAGAGAAAAAAAAATGGTTGCCTGAATACCCATCTTATAAAATTTAATGGGTTTTCCTTTTGCAGTATTATATTATTGGCTGTAGTAGATTAGGACAACTTTGATGGAAGAATCACACATAATTAAATTTTCATGTGTGATTCAAAGTGCAAAAAGATTAGAAGGCTATTTAAAAGGTGCTGGAACTGTCACAGCATATCAGTAAAGTCTGTGAGATAGAGCACAAAAGTACTGATTTAGTGCAACATGTCACATTATTATAGTAATAACTACAAGGAAGATTCCATGGATGGGTGGATGCCTATGCATATGAATACTTGTAAAGATATTGTAGAATCCATATTTTATCTTCAAATGGATAGGAAAAGTGGATCTAGAAGATGCATTCAAAAGCTGTAATTTAATAATCTGTTTTTTTCTGATAGCATAGTAAGGAACTGCATTACCTTTCTTTTCTCTAGGCTTATCAATAGTTCTGCGTCATGGATATTTGTAAAGTATTAATATACTTTAGGAAATTTTGCACTTTGGTGAGTTCTGACATATTTGTCAACTCAGAGATGAGGGGCAGGAGACTGTGCAACTCCAAAAGTGCAGGGTCACACCTGCCAGCTCCAGACCAGGGCTGCCTGACAGTGGTTCAACTCACAAGATCAAAGGTGGGCCCATATTATGGCAACTGTTTTTCCAGCACACACAGCCTGTATTTCCCTTGCAGAGATAAGCTGATATTTATAGATGGAACCTTGCTATGAATCTACTGAAAATTGCTTTCTATTTTTTTTTTTGGGGGGGAGGGAAGTATTGTGATTCAGCTAAGAAAAAAATCCTTGAAAACAGTTACCAACTGTTTTCATTTTGTGAAAAGCAGGGTTGGATCCAAGTGATAAGAAAGCAGAGCCTCTAAATATATTTTAGTAATAGCCTAGGTATGTTGGAATCATCTGCAGCCAATAATGGGCAGATAGGCTCTTTCCAAAAGGCATTAGAGAGGTTTGGCTGTCCCCTTCACATTTGAGATCAGAGGCACACCTTCTAACAGCTGTGAAGCAGCAAATGAAACATTGACCATGTTATTGTGTCATTTAATTTGTAATGATCTTAAATACTTTTGAAGCAGTGGACAAGATGTGGCAAAATCCGATTGTGTCACTCCTTGTAACCTTAGGAAATAAGACAAATCACAGTGTAATGAGAATATAAAAGGTTAATGTAGTTTTCCAAAACTAATGAACAAGCACATATTGTGCCATAAGAATCTTCTCACAGCCTGGTGGATTTTATGTGTAGCTGGAACCAATATATATGCCCAGCATTAAATAATATATGAGACTTTTATTACATTTCACTTTTGTAGGATAGGTTAAACTTCATTTCAGAAACATATATCAAGTTATTAAAAAAAAATCCAACCCAACTTCGAGTTGGTTTGGACCCAGGTATTTCTCCAAGTATGTAAAAAATGTGGGTTCAAGGTCATTCTTTGGAATTTCATTTCCTTGGTCACAAATGCAAGTAGAAAGAGAAATCTCGTTGCACCAGTCAGCTCCTACTGAAACCAGCAGGAATTTTGCTTTGCAGCTTTAAGGGAATGGAAACAGGACTTGGAAAAGTATCTGAATCAGAAAAGCATAAATAAGAGTGGGATTCACTCATCCATATATCCAGCCCTTCTTGAAGGAAGGTTTTTGCATTTTGCATGAAACAAAGTACTTGCCTGTGTTTCACTTCCTGAAATGCAGAGCAAACAATTCTGCTACAATAGGCAGTGTAACACATTTCTCCTTTTATTTCTTTTATCCTCTTTTTGGCATTTATACCAGGAAAACAGAAAAAGGCAATTCTGACTGAGTAATTATAGTGTCAGGAGTAGAACCAAAATATAGAGAAGTAAAAAACATTGAAGTTAAAGTTGTAGGTTTGGGATTTACGGGATTTTTTAAAGTTTGTTCCTTGTGCTCTAGAAATAAATAAAAGCTTGTTATGATTATGACCCTGAAGTAATTCCCAAAAAGGGAAAAACATTGGAGGTTTATAATATTAGTAATAACTTACAGGTCCATTTAAATTTATTTTTTGGTAGTGCTTTTGATGCAGGGTTTCCTACCAATAAATACAATTGGATGTTGATGTTCTTCTAGGTTTACATTATCCCAGCTTCTTCTTCCTCTCACATTACCCCAAATGATGGAGAGATCATTATTTTATGTGACTACTGTATATGAGGTCACCTTCATATTCACACACAGTCACTCTGGTTACCACAGGAATCTCAGAATCATGGAATTGATACGGTTGGAAAAGATCTTTAAGATCATCAAGTCCAACTGTCAACCCAGCACCGCCATTAAACTATATCTTCAAATCCCATATCCACACATTTTTTTGGACACTTCCAGAGATGGTGACTCCACTGCTTCCCTGGGCAGCCTGTTCCAATGTTTTACAATCCTTTCTGTGAAAACAAAAATTTCCTAATGTTTAATCTAAACCTCCCCTGGATTAATGTAGGGCTATTTCCTCTCATCCTGTTGCTTGCTACCTGGGAGAAGAGCACCTCACTGCAACCTCCTTTCAGGCCCCCCCTGAGCCTCCTGTTCTTTATCCTTTCTGTGAGTGGATCTCCTTCTTGATCCACTCCAAGCATCTTCAGTGTGTCTAGTTTGTCATGCTCAGAAAAATTCAGAGCAATAGAAAATTACTGTTTCTCTTATACTGGTTTGCAATCTGGCACTTCAGTTTATAAAGTCATAGTTTATATCATTTAGGTTCTGTTTGCTATTTGAAAATATAGCCTGTGTATTTGTTTATAAATGACTAGGACAAGAAATGTTCCTGGCCATACTTTGTCATGTCTGTAATTAATTGCCAAAGAAATTAAAACTTGGCAACAATCTAGAAATTGAACCAAAGCTAATTCCATCTTTCCTTTTCTGGAACCCACACAAGCAGCAACAACAGCAACAAAAATTGTTTTACCAGTTGAAAAGCCTGCAAAAGAAGCACTCACCTCCATTCTTCTGGTTCATCTCTTTTTTCTGAGGTGTATAGCTTCACTTCCTTCTCTTTCCTCTGAAAGAAAAGACTTTTAGCAGACCTTTATTTTATGGGGCAGATACCTTTATGCTGCACTCTGATCTCCCACTCTGGTTGCCAAGTAGAGGACAGTACTTGGAGCCAGGACCTACCTGCTCCCTTGCTCACTACAGAGAACATTTTTTGTTGGGTTTTTTTTGGACTTGCAACCCCACCGAGAGGGGGAATCACAGTTACCTTTCTGCCACCTGAACAGTGGCTTGTGGGGCACTCATGGCTTTCATTGCCTCTCTTACCACTGTTGTTTAATTAAAAGCTTTTAGTCAGGAAGACTTGTGTTTGAATGTTAGCCATAAATGTAGTAGTTTTCTTCACTTTGAACTCTGCTGCTCATCAAGGAGCTCACCAGACGGGTGTCCTCTTTGCATTACAGCTACCATGAACTTTGAATAGTAACAGCAAAAACTAACAGCTCTCAGTACTAAAAACTGCTGCAACTGAATGTAATGTTGTACTCTCCTACTATTTTTTCAATGACTTTACATTTCTTGATGCAGTAATTAGTGGTGCATCCAGCCTGGCAATTGGTTCTGATGGCTTTTATGTAACGATGCTGTGCTGCTCCAGCCTTAGACTTGGAGTAACAGTGAAAGGTTTTGTGTTATGGTTTGTTGTGTTATTTGTGGGGTTTTTTAATAGTGACATGTTTTCTTAATTTACTGCAGTTTGAGCCTTTAACACAGGAATAGTGTGACACCGATGCAGCAAGAGATTCTCTTATTCTTTGGTAATGTGTCTCCAGAACATTACATTTCCACAGGGAAAAAATCGTGAGGCATTTTTACTGCTTTTTTGCAATGACTGGGTACTATGGCAACTAGTCTACCAACTCTAACAATCCCCCAATATCCATTACATTTAGGCATGTTTCTGGATCATTTTGAGGTATTTATGTGATATTGCAAGAAATCTTTATCCTCTTTCATTAACATTCATGAAGAAATTACATTTAGCTCAGTCCTGTTGTTTGGATCAGAAAGAGTGTGCCCGTGTTGAACAGCTCCATTGTATTTGTATAAATCCAAAATAAGTCTGTATTGTTCTAAATCCAAAATAAGTCTGAGAACTGAAATTCTTTGCACTTTGGGTCACTTCTTACATGGATTCATCCAGTGCATTATTATTGTTCTAACTGCTGTTGTTGTATTGGCTCCTAGGCTGGTTTTTGTATCCCTGGGGCCAGGCAGGCAGTCCTCTACTTTTCTGGGCCTGTATCTATAATCTATGTGACGGAAAGAACATCTAACCAGTGAGGAGAGCATGTGGCTGCCAGCAGCCAGCCAGTAGAGAGGTCCATGGTCCCTGAGTAGAGAAAAATAAGGGTAATTTTCTGAAACCGCAGCCAACGCGCTTGGTGGGGGAAAGAAGCCATGAGATAATGAGGCAATAGGCCAAAAGCAGCGGGTTGAAAGCTGTTTAGAGGGGGATGATTGATTAGGAGCAAGCTGCCAAAAGGTGATCACGTGGCCCTCGTCGCTGACGCAGCTACAACAGTAGCTGTGACATGAAGCACCTGTAAAGCAGCGATGTGTGGTCAGCACCATCACCTGTCGGGGCAGAGCTGGTTCTCTGCTGGGTGAACTCTGCCCTGGCTGATACAGAGTGGTAGCAAAACGACAGAGCTTCCTCAGGAGAGGGAGTGTGTGGGAGTGTGTGGAATTACAAGGGCACAGCAAGGGTAGGAACCACAGAGGGCCTCCAGCATCAGCTGTGGTCCCTCCTAAATTCGCGTGGCGGTGCATTGCCAGAGGGCTCAGAAGTGGCAGCAGACAGGCCATAACAGACTTGCTTCTAATCTCCTCTGCCCTGCTCCAGCTTCTCTAACTCAGCTGAAGTTTTGGCTTTCGGAAATTGAGCGCTGATCTTCTTCCAAAAATATTAATTTTGAAATTGAGGGTGCAATATGTATGCTGCTGACCTGAACATATGTTACAACCTGATAGTAGCAGAATCATCCCTCAGCATCACTTCACAAATGAGTGTACTGCTTAATCTTTCTGTGCCAAATCATGGCTTCTTTAGGACTGCCTTATCATTCTGAGGCATTGCCTCTTCCTCTATTGCCTTTAACTCTCCTGGACGATTACATTCCCAGAAAAACAGCTATAGATTCATGTAAGTGAGATGCTGAAAGTGGATGTACAGATTTGAATGGCCACATGTACTGCCACTTTTCCAGAGTAAATTTTTAAGTAAATTCGACACACTCCTCTCCAAGAGTCCTTCATGCAATGACATTCCATTAAGAAAGTAAAGGAATAAAATATCAATCACAATTGTTTCTCCTATGGATGGAATTGAAAGAAATAGGGAGATTCTCAGTATAATTTCAACTGCAAATGTTCATCAGGCACCTGGATGTCAGTCACTCACAGAAGAGCACAAGAAAGGTGTAATTCACGTAATTTTAACTGCAGGAGCGGAGAATCATCTCATTCTGGTTTTGTGACATTTTCTATTATATGTTAGTGACATTTATAAAAGCTATATGATAGCCGAACTTTTAAATTGGCTTCTGATGCAAAGGCTTTAAATTTTAAGGTAAAATAATGTTGCTCCAGTACAAATCATTGTCAGCAAAAATCTGCACAGCGAGGTATACATGCACAGCATTTCATTAGCAGGACAGGAAAATTCCCTTTGTGTTGTGGGGAGAGGCCACCAGCCAGAGGCCCAAGCCCTTTATAGCTGCTGCCTCAACCTGTCTTTTGGGATGATGACTAAAACCTAACCTAAAGCTCATCTCATTTGGACCCCTGTGCAGGGTGTCTTGCACAGAACTGCCTGGCATCAGGGTTTGTGATGTAGGTCTAATGGAATCCATCCTGGTTTTTTTCCTGCAGAGCTCCACTGCCAATATGTCAAGGGAAGTAACGTAGCTTGTCGTGGAGCCTAAGTTGCAGTCACAGCAGTGATGGCAGCATATTTTAGAGATATCTAAAGTTAACTTTAAATTAGCTAGCTCAGGTATAAATAGTAATCTGTGTCAAGACAGCACTCAGGGCAGAAAAATGCTCCTAGTTCTTGGGCCAGAAGCAAATGTTTTTACTGTATGGTGATCATTATCATACTGAATATGGTTTTTACCCCAACAAAAATGGGATTTACTTGTTCATTTCCCGTGAACTTGCATGCAGGTTTTTACTCTGTGTGGTGGTTTTCAAACCATGACACTCTGGCCAAGTATCAGCCATTTTACTTGATGATTCATAACTTATAATGTGAGACACTATTCCAAGTTAAATTAAGATGTATTTTCGAGGCTTCAATTTAAGAATATGTTAATTTTCAAGTGTGGATTTTTATGAGAGAAAAAATCCCGGGTTTTGACTGATCTGTTGGTGACTTAAATCTCTCAAACCACTAAGCCCTGCATAATCTTAAGAGCAATAGCTTTGCATTCAATTTGCTACTTCACAAGTCAGCATCTTCTCTGAGTATTTGAGGAGGAATTATTTTAATGTCAGCTAACGTGGAATTGCTGCATGTGTAATCCCCAATCAGTAAAACTCACACATTTACACACACCTGCACAGCACACACTCATTAGAACAGATCACAATGGCTATGAAGTTCCCAAGATTTTTCAGCACTATCTAACAGGTTGTCTTTGGATCATCCTATTCTCACAATATCCATTAGATTGCAGAGCGCTCACCTTGTGATGCTCTATTAGTCAAAACATCTCTTTGCCCATATATTCAAATGAACTGTAGAGGTTATTAACTTGCCCTTGGCAAAAAGATTTAGCTTTCTAGGGCAAATGCTTTTATAAATTCTGTGTGTGACAGTTTTATTACATATTGTAAATAGAATACCCTGCCAGATTTTTATGACAGCCATCACTAAGTCATTCAGACCTTATTACTTTTCAACCCTTCACATACCTTGAATATATTTAATTTATTTTTTTTTAAAATCTTTTACGGGCCTTGCTTTGGTCAGTTTACTTTTCTTACTTCCATAGCTGATTTTATTTACTTACATGACTGTTAAAAACATTTTGTAGTAAGCCAAACATTTTATCTTGCAGAAAATCAAGGCTCTATTTTAATTTGGCTCAGACACAAATTAATTTGCACATTCTGCATTTATAGTAATGGACTCATTTAAGCTTGTACAGTCTCTGCTAGCAGTTAATATAATAGTTTCTGTGCTCATCTGCATACCTATCCTGGGTCTCACTATCTCTGACTGAATGAGTTTTCTGCTAAAGGTCTTCTGATATTGACTTCCTTTTACATTTTGTATTTCAAAACAACATTTGTGTTGTGAAAAGAGAAACACATAAGCCATGCTGGTGTTGAGGCCTACTCAGAGATACCTAGTTATTTCATGTTTTATCAGTTAATTTCTCTGATTTGAAGGATGCTGTCAGAGAATTAAAAAGAGTTGTTGAAGAGGCTTTGTTTAGACACGTAGATTGTTAGCAATAGAAATCTCATGTGTGATAGGCTTTGTGTGCACAGGAGATAAAAACAACAGTTCCTACTTTAGTTTTGTTTCCCGTTGAGAACACGAACATAACAGGGGGAGGAAGGAGGCTGGCTTTGATAAAGATACAGTAAAAGTGAAGAGTAACGACTGTCAAAAGGATGTAAGGGACACAGAAGACCAAGTTACTAAAATTTATAATCCTTTTTGATGCTCTGACACTTTTGAAATGCTGCTTTCAATAGTAATTTAAAATCCAGGAAAGCTCAGTCACCGGAGATTCTGAACTGCCTGGACCAAGGACGTTTTGTTGCCTGGGGAAGCAGCTGAGCCTCCCCCTGCTCTCCTCCAGCTTCAGGCCTTGGGACAAGCTGCTTCTCTCGTGCCTTGACAAAACAAGCCTTAGCTCTCCCTGTGGATGTCATATGAGGACAGACTGAAGGTACAGCTCATACAGTCACCAATTAGGCAAAAACAAACGCATTGGTGGAGCTTACACTTCCCGAAGGTGATATGAAGATGGTAGGATGTGAAAGCTGAAAGGATCCAAGTCCCTTCTGGTTTCATGCTGCTGTCAGATAGGTCATGTCCTCTTACAACCTGCAGTTCTGATGAATCAGAAAAAAAAATTCCTTTAAATAGAGAATTTTGAATTGGTTATAATGAGGCCTCATTTAGAAATTCACTGTATGTCGCTGCTTTCTCTTTATGTTTCTGTAAGTGTCTCCACTCAGATTCTTATAAAGGAAAGAATCAGGTGATTTGCAGCTTTAGAGTTGTATATTTCGCTGTCTTGGCAACTTACAGTAGTTAGGTCACATTATGATAATTAGCTTATTTATAAGTTAGCTAACGGAGTTCTTTGTTTTAAGCGCTATAAATTCTAAAATTAGTGAATACAGCTAGAAGCCCGTTTTCAGATCCATTTAGATGAAAGGTGCTATATAATTTTAAAGCCATTATGAATGATTGAAAGATGTTTTCACAACTGCTGCTAGATTGCATGGGAATTTGGAATAGCATTTCAAAAGATTTCAAAATTAATGTGGCTGTGGATGCGCTCTGGAGAACTGCTGAACCTTCACTACAGCTTCCTTTCTGCCTGCTGCTGACTATCACTGTTTCAGTAATCAGGTACTCATTTTCATGCTAACTTCCTTCACTTTGAGTCCTGAATCCAGCCCCTCCAAAAAAGGCATTGCATTCTTTTTATTTATATATATATATATATATATATATATATTCCTCCTCAACCCCTTTAATAATAATAGATTTTTAAAGCACCTGTATTGTTAGGAGTGGGGATCCAGGGGGATCTTAGTCTCCCTTAAGGTCACCAGAATAACAGTATCATAAAAGTGTTCTTGAAATCAAAACCAGACTTCTGTATTATTGAATGTTAGGATCTACTGGTTATATTGTCATGGTAAAGATTATTTTCTGTTGCATTAAAGCAGTGATTCAGGGTCCTTATTTATGTATGAACTATACAGCACGTTCTTACGATAGCGATGATATTTGATTTAAAAAAAAAAATAATTGCTAAGGATGCATTTGCTGCTGAATCTCTTAATTATATTGACCTAACATTTACTTTTAAATAAGCACTTTAAGAGATTTTGCCATCTGTCAGACTTTTTTTTAGTTGTTTTTTGAAATGTTTTACTAGTGGTAAGAGATACAGGTTCTTTAATGTCTCCTCACATTTAAAGCTAACGGAAATCTCACATTTGTGCTTAACATAAAGTACTGGGTTTAAATAATTAACTCTCTTTGGATGTTGTGGAGGTAATAGATATTGGTCTCCTCTGCCTAAAAATTTGCTTCAAACTTTTATATAAAAGTAAAAGAAAAAGAAACTTTTGAAAGATGTTCTAAGACTAGGGAACAGATTTCAGCAAGAATTCTCCCTATAATAACCCAGGAGTCTCATTTGTCAAAGAAATCACATTTTTTTAAAAAGAACTCTCCAAAAAGTGTCTTGCACCTAATCCTTCGGTTCTCATCGGCTTTTTTTTAATGGTGAGTCTCTCCTTCTCTTGGGTCTCTCTGCATCATTCTTATGCCAAGGAAAGCATTGGAGAATGAGATCAAAGAATAAGACTAAATTAATCATGCTTTGAAAACTGGTTAACCAAAAGATTTTTTCATAGGTTTTATTTCTTTAGCTCTTCCATTGAGCGTATTTTTATTTCCTTTACGTTTCTAGCATTGTGATACCTCGGGCTGAGCGCAATGGAATTGTTACATCGTTTAATATAATAGGATGTGACACGATGCAACTTGATATAGTGCCTGAAAATAACAAGGTACAATGCACTGCAGAAGGCATTTGAAAATTCTGAGCACTGGAGGTAGAAAATGGCCAGTTTGAAATCTAGCACGTGCATATCTTCATTTCTGTGCTCTAATTACGCTATAAACAAACCTAATTCATTATAGCACTTTGAAGTAGTTGGCAATTATTCTTTTCAGACTAAAGCATTACCTTAGGCAGCAAGAACTTCACTTCTTCATACATCAACATGTTATTGTGCTAATGTGCCTATTATTGTACCATTTTGATTGACAATGCTAATTATGATTGTTCTTGAACTTAATGTGATTTTCTGGCTGACAGTGACCATTTAAATAAATGGGGACAACAAGAGCTATAAGCATTTAAAAGGAAACTGTTCTTCTTTTTCATAGAATCCAAGCATTACTTCTCTGGAACAGAGTCTTACCTCATCATACCTTTAATACCATTCTAAGGGGGGTGATTATCATCAAATAATCACAGTGGTGGGGAATTAAAGGCAGTCTGTTCAAAAAATACAGAAGAAAATTAAAAAGTTCTTAAATAACAAGTCAAGGGACAGAGTTAAAACTCTTTCTTTGGAATCTGTTAATTTGAATGTAGAAAAAACCCAGTTGTTTACTTGCAGTAAAGTTATATATCTGAAAGTTGGGATAACTAATGCATAATTAAATCTTTTTATTCTACTCAATAAAACTCTTCAACATTTCAAAAAAAATATGACAGTAGTTGATAATTCAAGTCACCTGGAAGCAAAACTAGTGTCAGTGTAGAATCAGTGTAGACAAGTAATACTTTTGCAAGAGGATTCAGCTGTGCGAACTGATTTGTTGCTGCTCTTCATAAAGTTGAATTTGTGCTTAGCCCATTGTTGAGAAATTTGTCATTAATATTTATATTAATTATTTTACTATGGCAGATCAAATTATGGTATTTGACCTTTGTGAGGGCAGGAAGGGTAGGAAGGGTCCTCTGGAGTTACGTTGTGCTCTTTGAAATCCGAGAGATACTGCCCTAATTAAACAAGCAGGAAGTATCTTTCCAATCTCATTTTGCATTATTATTTCAGTGTCCCCCTTAACCCATAGCATAATTAATTAGCATTAGGAGCCATATGCTCATATTGTTCGTTCGGTCCTCTGAACAATGCCTGTGCTTTTTTGCAGGGCTTAGCAGCGTTCTGTCATATCCAGGTGTCAGGAGAAACTGTGCCTCTCTCCTGTGGAGGGCTGTGCCAGCCCTCCAAAAACCTGTGACTCTGTGGGGGGGACATGGTGGGGATACCTGCCAGAGGGGATTGCACCTTTCTGCTGAGGGTAAATTAGTTTGGGGTAAATAGTTGCAATGAGAAATGCAGTTATAACCCTTTGTAAATAAGAAAACTTAGCAGATTCTGCCCCTCTACTCCGCTCTGGTGAGACCACACCTGAAGAACGGTGTCCAAATCTGTAGAGGAAGGACCTGGACCTCTTGGAGCAAGTCCAGAGGAGGCCACCAAGATGATCAGAGGGATGGAGCACCTCTCCTAAGAGGAAAGGCTGAAAGAGTTGGGATTGTTTGGCCTGGGAGAGAAGGATTCAGGGTCACCTAATTGCAGCCTTCCACTTTCTGAAGAGAGAAGATGGAGAAGAGACTATTTAGACTATTTCCTGGAGTGATAGGACAAGGGGGAATGGCTTTGAACTGACAGAGAGTGGGTTTAGATTAGCTATTAGGAAGGAATTCTATACTGTGAGGATGGTGAGGCACTGGAACAGGATGCCCAGAGAAGCTGTGGCTGCCCCATCTCTGGAGTGTTCAAGACCAGGTTGGATGGGGCTTTGAGCAGTCTGGTCTAGTGGAAGGTGCCCGTGGCAGGGGGCTTGAACTTTGAAGTCCCTTCCAACCCAGGCCATTCTGTGATTAGCAGGGTAGAGGAAGGAGAAATGGGAAAAACAGCTGAAATATTTTATGTGTGGCCTAGACTGACTCACGTCGGTCTTGCATTGGAAAGGCAGTGCTAGGCAAGGAGTTTTTTGGTCAGAAATCATTGCTGTAAGGTTAGCCAGAGTTTGGGGAGAGAAGGGAATGGTGTGAGTAGAGAATTAAAAGAACCTGCTGTCCTGCTAAAAAGTGGCAGAGAAGCTGCAGCCTCATGATCACAAAGACTTGTACAGAACAGTTCAGCCTGCTGGAGATCTGAGTAGTGCCTCGGCAGGGTTCTGCTCTCAGCCTTGATTACAAAAGGAAATTTGGGCTGCCAGGGTCCTAATTTAGACTCTCATGCAAATGTTGAAAATTGCCAGGGTTTTGGGGTGGAGTCTTGCTATTTCTGGTTTCACTCCTTTTTTTTGTGCAATATAGCACCAGTCTGGGTTGCTAAAATGTGATTACTGTTGTAAGTATAAATTATAATAATGGTTCCTGCTGTTATTTAAAATGTATAGCAAACAATCTTAGGGCTTCAGTTTATCCTTGATAGGAAAATGTGCGCCATAAATTAATTTCCTGCATAGGAATAGAAAACAAACATTTTTAAAAAATAAATTAATCTATGTTGAAATTATGCTGTACCCCAGCAAAATTTTGATCACTGCAGAAGCCAGATATCTGGACACTTGTGGGATATTTTTAGTTTTTCTTCATTACAGATTTTCAGTTTAATAATGGCTATCAGTGCTACATAAACACAGCACCATTAGATTGTGAGAATATTCATTATTAGCTGCATTTATTGCGACTTTCTTCTTCGAATTTGATTGTGAGTACCTCCTGGGACAGATGGCTTCTTGGTATCAACTTGCTCTGACTCCAGAGGAATTAAGGATTTCCTGGTCTAACCTGGTGAAAGCCTTTCCTTTGGCTGGCCTAAATTCCCTGCTCGTATTTTTGCCTGGGATTCTTGCTGCGAGTGCTTAGATCAGCAGCCCCATCTCGCCCTCAGCACCTTCTCCTGTGGCCCCCGTGCTGCCACATTGGGTTGTTCTCTGCTGTTGCTGCCCCACGAGCACAGCCCTGGGGGGGTCAACCGGGAGCACATGCGAGCCTGGCACGGCTCATTGCCCGCAGCGCTGCTCGGCTGGGAGGGGAGGGATGGAGCGGGACAGCTGTTGGCTTCACGGGGTCACAGCATCCCCCTGAACCATCAAAGAGCATAAAACACGCTCTTTTCTTACCTCTTAACACAGAAGATTAGCAATACGTTAGTTGAGGCTTGGTGTTCTTGGGGGCTTTTTAGGAGTACTCACTTAAATATGCATTTGTTTTCAGACCCATAGTGAAGTCAAATATCCTGTGGATCACTATACCCTAAGTGCATTATGTTTATCAGTTGTCAAAATACTTGCATTTTAGGATATTTGAAATGCTTTTACTCTACAAGGATTTAATTCCTCTTCTTCCCTCAGAAAAGGAAAGAAAGGGAAAGATAATAAAAATAGATAATGAAGGTAAAAAGCCTACACCAAAATATGTAGGATTTCTATGTGTGGGGGATTTTACTATTATTTACAAAATGGTAAATTTAATCTTTGATACATGAAAATTTTTAATGCCACAAACATTCTTTAATTACCCAACAAGTAAACATGTCTTTATTTATACGTGTTTATATATATGTATATATGATTCTATAGTAAATGCGCAATATAACATTTGATCTGTCATTATTAAAATGTAGAAATCTCTTTTGAAATTCATCTAAATAGGAAAAAAACCCCTCTGAATTTGTTAAAACAGTTGACCAGTACATAATAATAGTTTATCTGATCTCTCATGCACATCTGCTCCAAACTACACCTTATGATATTTTAGTCATGGACTATTATTTAAAGGTCTCCAGGGAGATGGAGTCCATGTACTGTGTTGTGATTTCCTTTTTTGATTTTCTACAGGTCCATCAGCAGTCATGGACTGCTATTTTGGAAGAGGTGGTAGAAAACATTGATTTATTAGGGAGGGGAGCTGCAGGAAAACCCACACGTGCACAGTAATCCGTGCCACAGGTGACCCAGTGATGGGATTTCTCTGCCATCCTCATAATTTCCCTCTCACTGTAAATTGCCATCATATCCAGTTTCGGAGAGTAAAATGGTACATGATCATCCAGTTGCCAAAGTTAAGATCATGGGTGAAATACAGAAGTAGTACCTACAATATGGCTTTCTACAGTCTCACTCTGCTACAGAGCACTGTAGGTAGACCCAGCTGGTTTAGCCACAGCATGCACTGTCCTGATTGTGTATCTGCATTGGCTGTGCGTGTCCTGTTATTGTCCTGTCCTGCCAAAAAAAGAGACTGGCCTTAATAAACTTTCACATTGCAGTGAAAGTGCTTTATTCCAAGACCCCAGCTTTGCCAGCTCAGCTGAACACTTTTTGATCTAAAGAAGGGATTTGCAGTGCACTTTGATGAGAGAGACAGATCTAGACCAAAGGGAACTCAGGTCTTTGTCTGACAGCAGCTATAAAAGTAGAACAATTCTGAAATTAATAAATGCAATAAAGCATTTAAGAGTAATACTAAGTATTAGTCAAGAATGCATAACACAAAAACCTATGGTATTTTAAACATTTACTTTTTAATTTAAGCTTGAGTATTTCCTTGCTCTTAGACATTCTCATGCTCTTTGCTGGACTAATTCTTATGAAAGGTGATCATGGAATCATAGGATGGTTTGGGTTGGAAGGGACCTTAAAGATCATACAGTTCCAAACCTTTCTGCCTGGGGCAGGGAAACCTTACACCAGATCAGGTTGCTCACAGCCCCATCCAACTTGGCCTTGAACACTTCCAGGGACAAGGCATCCACAGGTTCCCTGGGCAGTCTGTTCCAGTGCCTCAGCACCCTCACAGTAAAGGCTTCCTTCCTAATGCATAATCCAAACCTATTCTTTTTCAGTTTGAAGCCATTCCCCCTTTCCCTGTCACTACAGTAGGAAGTAAGACAGCACCATTTTACAAATGGAGATCTAAGAGCTTAGATTACTTTCTGTTCCATGGGAACAGTTTGATTCGTAGTTGGAGGGATGGGAGGTTTGATCCAGTGTGAAAGGAAGCGTGTGCTGCCATATTCCATTGCAATCCTCCCCAGCTAAATCTTAACCCACTACTTATGTAGTGTTTGCTGAAGTTCCTGAAAAATGGGGCCTTTCTGAGTTCTGGGTCGTGGTGAACCATAAAATATTGAACTCAAAGGTGCCCATTTGAGCAGGGCAGGGCAAGACCCTCAGAAGAAGAGCCACCCTTTCCTTTCAGCAGCCTGGGAAGTGGTGTTTGCACCCCCTTGCTGTATCCTGCTGCTCCTTCTTACAGGTCTTGAGGGTTTCTGGGGAGAAGCCCTGATGCTGCACAGCGGACTGAAGTAGCTGCCTTGTGAGTGTTTGTGTGACAAGACACAGGGGCAGAAAATAAGTCTTCACTTTCTTTGTCCTCTTGGTATATCTGTGACCATGGGAGATTTTTTTTTATGGTAAAACTTCTTCCTTGTGTATTGCATTTTAAATTTTTGATTTTACACAAAAGCAAACCCTAAAATAGAAAACTCTTTTAACTACCACTAAAAATCAATATTTGTATATTATTTTCTTGGAAACAGTAGTACCAACACCAGTTATGCCCGTTTTCATGAGGCTGGTATTTCAAATGAGCATCTATTCATAAGCAACCACAAGTGCTACAAGGGATAATTCTAAAAGTCCTTTCCTGCCTTAAAATCTATTCATTGAAATAATCAGCATATGGGCCCTTATAAGTCTGTAGGGTTGCTGCAGCAATTTGCATATATAAAATATGCTGATAATATGTACTGGAGTATGAAGATACCAAAGACTTTGGATTAATCATTTTAAAAGGTTTTGCATTGTTTGAACACTGCAAGCTTCTCTAAGTATTCCTGAAATTAGGGCACTCTGCTCTGTAGGATAAGGTGGCAACATCATTATATCTTGGGCTCTGGGCTGAACTAAAGCACATATCCTAAAACAGGTCACCTCCAACAGTGAATATAAACTAATTCTTAAATTGTTCATTATAGAGCTGACAGTCTGATTTGCGTTTATCATGTACTTGTTAATCTGTGTCCTTAAATGAAAGCCGTGTATGGCTTTGAGTAAAATGCTTTGCAGCTAATGAGGTGGATTGATTTCTGAAAGTCCTCCTCTAAATCATGGGTTCAGCTATAAACTGCCCAAGTCTTAAGCTCAGTTTGCATCTCAGCTGCTTGTTTGTAAACTGACCATTTTTGTTTACATGTTGTGAGAATGAAACCTTAAGGGATTAGGAATTGTGCAGGTACTTTGATGATAAAAGCTATATAAGTATGTAGATAGATTAACATATGGAGGAAAATGACATCTGCCCTGACACTGATAGGAGCTAAGAGCCAAAACCTGACAAGGTTTTTGTGCTTATTAAAGTATTTCGACCATTATCTTAATGCAAGCCTACAGGAAACATCTGCTTACAGTTTTATTCAACCTACATAATTCTCTCTTTCTGAAGCAGCCACATGGTAGTGTTATTTTATTTACATATAGGTTATCCAGACTTTGGAAGAAATAATGACACCCCAGAAAGTGGTGTCATTATTTTGAAAACTCAGCCATGTCATTTTACAGTGCTGTCCATACTTTGATGTATAATAATAATCTCTCGTGAAGAATTACTGCTAATGCTGACAAGTTAGCAGAATGCCATATTGTAACTATAAATTCTGGTTTGCAGGGGTATTGATCCAAGGTTTCCACTAATTTCACTTGTGCTTGCTTTGGAAAGGAGAAACCTAGGGACTTAGCTAGAATTGCCTGTTGCCTCGTATTTGATCAGCAAAATGTTCTTCCTCACAAAAAAATAGGAGTTTTAAGGTTTTGTTGTGCATCACGAGGAGCACTGGAGCAGAGATTAAAATCTCTTGTGTACAATATGTTGGTCTCACAGTCAAAGCAGATGTTTCACAGGTCCCACCCATGGGTGTGTCAGAAGCTGTGCCAAGCCATGGCTCTGACGACCAGTGCAAGGGAACACGTATCTTTTGTATCCTCAGTGTAAAACATACACCTGGATTACAGCCCCACACACAAACCTGAATTAGAAGTCCTTCCCTGTTTCTCTGCCCAGCAAACAGGTGCTGTGGCAGTAGGAGCTCTCTCACCACACCTGCACTTCAGGTTCTGTGAGGGCTCATCACTGAGGAAGTTTACCACGATGCTGAAAGCACTGCATCAAGGAACCCTGCGATGTTGTGATCTGCTCATGAAAAATCTGTGGACCAGATAAAGCCCAGTTATCTCTTCTAGTTCATTTTCTGAACTCCATTAATCATAAACTTAATTTTGGTTTATAATTTAATGATCTGATTTGCTCTAGATTATTAGGGTTTGAAGGTCAGGCCAGACGTCATTTGAAAGTAGTTTCCCTTGATTTGCAATTGGATTTCTAAATTGACCTGCAACCTTGCTGACATATAATGTTAATGAACCACACGTGGTTTGCACATAGAAAAATGCAAACATAGAGGTTTTTACAATTTTACTAGAATCAGTATTTTACCTTTAACTCTTCTTGACATTTAATTTTGACACGTCTTGCATGCGTCTACCTCTGGGGAAAATTACATCTCTAAATTTATAAATATCTCTAATCATGGAACATCTCTTATTGAGAAACTGATGAAATATCAGAGGAATAAGTAACTGAACCAATGCAGTACTGAGAAATGTGTTACCTATATTTTCTTAGTCCTGTGCCAGCTGTTTGAGGTAGATGGCATTGGGTCTCTGTCACTTGATGTCATTACAGTAAAGAAAGGTATTTTAGTGAAGAAACAATGCAATATTAAAAGCATTTAAGTACTCTATCTGTTTATAGAAATGCATTTAATAAATAGTTGCTTTAAACAAGATAAAAATCAGTGTCCTTCATGGATATCATAGGATAAATTGTAGGAATAATCAGTCAACGAGCTATAAAAGCAACAGAGGTTATTGAGGGGCACTATCAGAATTCAGACTTATTGCATGTAATCACAATGTGTATGTGAATTCTCCAAGTCTATATAAGGAATTATTGGCAAATCAAATAATTGTTTCCTATAGTTCTTAAACTCTGTTTTTGTACTTTTTCAAATTACTTAAAGTTGCAGAAGACGTATTTAAAAAACCCCACCCTCTGCCAGCTGCACAAAGAGGTCAGAAATAGTATATAATTATTGCTGAACTAATTGCTGGGTGCTAACATACATACAGACATACAGTATTCAACTCAGACATTATCACAATAGTGGACAATTAGGGCAAATTCAGTGACAGATAAAATGCAAATAGAATTTTTAAGCCTAGTACTCTACTGGCTTTTTAATTTTTTTTATAATCTTGGAATAATTGTCATTTCTATCTTTAGCCTTACAGATGTAATCTGAAAGAGTGGTTAATTCAGAATAACAGTTGCAAATTCATTTTGAAAGACTATGGTAACTCAAAACTACTTATTGTAAAAGTAGAGATTGTATTAGCTTTCCAGTATTTCTGAATATATAAAATGAAAACTAGATCCACAAGAAATATGTGTTATATAAATAAAATAATGTGTGCTGTAGATGTAACATATTTCTTGATATCAGCCTGATTTAGCCTTCATTGAATGTAATAAAAATTAATACACTTCCATTTTTTCATAAGGGTTTTTAGGTACACATAAATGTGTTTTTTCTACTGTTTGGATTTTTTTTGGTGAAACATGGAGGTGAGGTTTGGAAAGCAAAAGTTTGCTTTGGAGGATGTGTTCTGCTGTCTAATTCCTGATTTCAAACTGTCTTCCTGAAATACTGATTTTGGTAAAATACGGAATTCTTCAATCAAAATTGTCTTTTTATATTTAGTAGAAAGAAGATTTATTTCAGAATTTATTTTTATATTCAAATACTTTAAGCTGTAGGAGGGTATATGAGGAGATAACATAATTAGAAGAAATCTATGGCAACAGTCTGTGTACTTCATGAAGCTTAAGGATATGATGTCCCTTAAAAATGTACTACAGCCATTAGTCTGACTACACTTTTTGTTTATGAGCATTGTTAAAGAAACGTCATGAAGATGGAAAAATAACGTGTATTTAGTTCCTGTGTTTCAAAGGAGCAAGAACATGGAGTCACAGCTTCAAGGTTTTGATGCAGGAGGTGCATGGGTCAGTTATACTTCAGTTTAAAAGACATTCCTACTCTATAGATATATTCCATTTGGGGAATAATTACACATCACAGAGTTTCCTTAGAGCTTTAAAAGTCAAAGAATTCACAGTCAGCTAAAAATCACTCTAAAATTATTTCCATGATTTGTATATTAAGGAGTAGGAAGTTACTTTAATTTTCATTTGTAGAGAGGAAGCAGCTAAGTCAGAAAAATAAAAATTGAGGTTATATTTAAAAGTTGAAGGTAGGTAAGGACAGACTTTACTTCCTCAGGGCACATCTCTACATGCATTTAAGCAAAAAAATCTTAGAGGAATCTATTTAAGGAGCTGTTTAATGGCATATGAAGACCCCAACCCCTTCCCAACACTTGATTCCCCCTTGCTTTACAAATTGAAGCAATGCCTCTTAAAAGTATTCTACAAACTTCTCGTTGTTTTTCAAAGTTTATGATTTATATTTCACTCAATACAGTGGATGTGATTTATTGCCTGTTTCACAGAGGGAATGAGACTTAAATTGCTAAAGGCAGATGTGGGCAAAGCTGGGAGTGAGCGTATGACAATTGATTTCAGGGATATAGAGAAGTTTTATGGGGGCCATATCTGATAAGACTAACTCTACGTGGACAAGGAAAACCTCTTCTTTTCAATATGAGCTCAGATGGATGGACTTTGAATTGTTCAACTAGCAGTGAAAACGACACTGAGTTTTAAGCTGAAGGTTGTAAGATTGATCTAAATTTCATGGAAGTCAGTGAGTGTGTGCCACTGGCTTTTACAGATTTCACGTGGTTTTCAAGGCTGTCAGCCAGGACAATGATTTGGGGCTCCTGATACAGGGGGAGAGAGAAGTTTGGGACACAGAATAAACAGGCAAAAATTTCCCAGCCCCTTAGAGGAAGAGCAGGCCTGCCTCTGCCTCAGTCTGAGATTAGATCAATCTGTATGACTGTTCCCATTAAATGCTCACATGGGTACGACCTGATGGTTTTGCCTGACGAGAAACTCTGGAAAATTGCAGGTCAGTGTTTCTGACTTTTTAGCACAGTTCATAACACAACATAAAAGGGAGAGGTGTGCTGGCATGGTATTGTAGGGTCCAGTGCCAAAATACAGAATCCTTTGCATCCCACTGTAGAAAGAAGAGCTCGTACAGATGCCAGGGTTCAGCTCACTGCCTAAAAATGCTCCAATTCACCTGGATGCGTGTGCAGTGAAAGGTCTGCTCGTGTCAGCATCCATGTGTTTGTGTGGGCCTTGGCTGGTGGCTCTCAGGACCACAGAAGGCACAGGCTTTGGGTTTTAACCTTGGTATTGTACCTTTGAGAGGCCTCTGGCACGCAGGAGCAGCTCTGTAGTGAAAGCTCACTTCTCAGGTACAGGAATGATGCTTATAGCCATTTGCACAGCACAGATCAGGGCACTGCATCCCTCCCCTTAAGGCAGTTTATTCCTGTTGGGTGCATCTCTAGTGCGCTGTTTGAAGCCGGAGCAGCCGGCTCTGCGTCGGGCAGGATTTTCCGTGCTGAGGGAAAGAGCAGAGTTATTAGCTGTTAGACACTTGGCAATGACCTTATTAAAATCGGTGTACCAGGAAAAGGTGCTGAGGTGCGTTGGGTTATTCACATAATTTAGGTGGCTTAAAAAGGATATGTATATGTATGCAAATTCCCAGTTGGTTCATTCGACCTCTGGGAGAGGTGTGTTCAGCAGAGGTTTGGCACACGCTGCTGTATGTGTGTGCAAATGCCTGCACACTTGTTTGAACAGCTGGGCCTTGGAGATGAACTTCCCTGGGTGGTGATCTGCTGCTGTGCCAGCTTGTCTTGGGAAGCTGCTCTGCCTTACAGTGCCATGATAAATTATAGCCCTTGCTGATTATCCGCTGTCATCTGGCCCCTGGGCACTGAAGGGAAACCAATGAAAGATCACATTTCTTCCTACTGTGTTTGCTATAACGCGTCCTTACGACGCTGTGGGCAGAAACTTTATTATAAATTGTTTTATTCAGTCATGCTTATAATGCCACCTCTGCTGAACCTGCAGCACAGGACATCCAGGTAGGGAGGAATAACCCAACTCTAATTTTGCTCCACATATTTGACCCTCTAACAGCAATGAAAGTTATTTGCTCCCTTGTTTGTTGTTTTTTTTGTTTATTTGTTTAATCAGGCACTGTTTTTGTATGACTTGTCTGAAAGCCGCTTTCAGTCAGAGGTTTATGTAGTTGTTTAGTATTGCTAATTGTCTATAGAGAAAATCATTCTATGAATGAGTGGAAGACAGTTATCTATAATGACAAAAGCCATCCTAGGAAGAGACAATGCTTTTTATTACAAAACCATGCTTGAAGTGTGGCCTCAGACCAAAGTGGGATACTCTGACAGTGGTGTGGCAGGGTGGGGTTGGGGATGAGCTTATCTCTGAAGGACTTACATATAAATTTTTGTCTTCTACTGTAACACAGCTGGGCAGATATAGCCTGTAATTACTGAAGTGTAAATATTTTGCAACAACCAAAACACTGTAAAATATTTTTTTTTTTTGGCCTCATTTTACAGAATAGGTATTTGTATCTGTAATACAAATGGAAAAAGAATGAATGCAGAACTTGAACATATCCTTAATCAACATTTGATTTTGCACTGTTGTAAACAAAAACAGTTTGAACAAATTGCAATTAAATCCAAACACATTTTAAATGCAACAGCAGATACTTGCTTAGCAGGAGTCTATGTAGTGTTTGTCTCAGTATGTCAGACAAATGCTGATTGTACAATATACTTGCTGTCTCTCAAAGACACTCATAGATCCATAGAGTTAGAGAAATTCTCTTGTTCCTTTATATTCAAAAAATTTAAGAAAGGATGGAGGCAGGCATGTCACAGGGGTTTTTTTCTGCCATGTAGATGTTTGTTCTTAACTTGGATGCGGTGATCAAACAACCCAACCAAAAGAACCAAACCAAACTTCTTTCTTTTGCAAGTGGGTTGCAAATCTAAGGCTCTTCAGAAAGGTTACTCCAGGGTTTAAAGGTGTATAAGCAGTGTGGTACTTTGGCATGGTTTTCGTAGTGACACATTGCACCCTTGTCTGGTAATTGTTGGTATTTTCAGTTTGGACCTGGAATCCCAGCTGGCAAATGAGATTCTTCACTTGAGCACTTCCGAATTCAAAGACAGAACTGTGGAGTCACCGTTACACCTTTTGTCTTGAATGTGTCCTCAGGGAACCTTCAATACCCCATAAAAGGAAAAGCAAGCTAATATCTTTAATAACCGCAATTAGTCAGAGTTTCATTGTTTCAAGTCACCTGAAACGTGACACCTTCAGCAACACTGGAGGCGTCCTGAACGTAAAACCCACCAGATCAATATGTGTTCAGAGAAAGCAGATGTATCTCTTGTCACCAGCAGTGTTTCCTGAGTGATCTCTGCCACACCTTGATCCTCTTTTCTTTCTGGTCTAAAATTTCAGATCCTATCTAATTCCATTTTCCAACAGAACTTGTCTTCCCACATCTTTATTTTATGCAGGTACAAAATAGTCTATGATTTAACTTGTCTTTTCCATGTTTAATTTCTGTAGATTACATCCGGAGATATTTGATTGATTGATGTTATTCAATTCTTCCTAATGGGGCTACTGGGTATTGCAGTGCCAAAGCACTTCAAAAATTAATGGGAAGCAGGAGGAAAGGACCAGATCGGTATTTTGTGGCTTCAAAGTTGTGCACAGAAAAATTTAAAGTCTAGGTCTAAAAGAATTTAAAGATTAGGTCTAAAATAATCCCAAAGAAGTCAATAAACTGGAAAACACACAAAACGCTTTGAGACTTTCCAATTTAAAGATCTATTTTAAAAATGAAATGTGATCTGGACATATTTTTTCCTGCGAACGATAACTAGAATTTTTTTTATTAAAAAATTAAAGCTTTTAAGTGTCATGGAAGGTGAGTTAAGACTTCCCCCTTGTCAAAACCAGAAATGCATTTTCAGTGTGTAGTACAAAACTCAGTAAAGTGTCCATTAGTGGTTATACCTCCTGTTGTGATTTATGACTTCATATAGTATTTTTCTTACCAAAGTAGTTTCTTAGAAAACAGCACATGTATTTGTTTAACAATTTGTGTAATTAAATAAATAACAATTATTATATATTATTGCATATAATTAGATCTATTTTAATGCATTATATTTTAACTGCATGTATTGTTTATGCTATACATAGACAGCAATAAATTTATTAGGTAGAAGCAGTTTAGCAATTACATTTCAAAATAAGAGTATAGCATGTTGTCAGTGCTGGAAGAGTTTAGAATGTTTGTGTTTAATGAAGTGGATAAGATTTTCCAAATTCATAATTTTACTAAAAATATTGAAAAAGCTACAAGTTGACTTTTGTCAACATTTACTAAATATTTAAGCAGTTTGTTGTTGCCTATAAACTCCATCAAGCGAATTTACACTTTTTGAACTGAAATGGTGCATAACTAAGACTGCAATAATTGCTAAATTCAAAGAGAATTATTATCATCCCTATTATACTTAAATATAAACCTTAGATAAATCCTGATTGACAAGTACAAAATAATAGCTTTCATGCATTTCTTCATTCTACATTATATAATTTGAAGAGTATTGGAAAGATCTTAGACCCCTAAACATAACCAAGACAAAAATCCTTGGTGTAGCAATGGGAATCTTGGACTTGTTGTCCTTGTTTTATTGATGTGTTGCTTCTACCTCGCTAAAATTGGTATATTGCTATACATCAAACTTTCCTGTTGTCTTATGCAAGAACC
Organism: Pseudopipra pipra; assembly: GCF_036250125.1. Lineage (NCBI taxonomy): Eukaryota > Metazoa > Chordata > Aves > Passeriformes > Pipridae > Pseudopipra > Pseudopipra pipra. The sequence continues at coordinate 1,092,973 of NC_087550.1, forward strand.
AGAGCTACTAGTTAGTTATGGAGAAGAGAGACCCTTTTGTGGGTCTTTATTACCAGCAAAAGCCAAAATGAACAGAGTATTTGGGGACTGGCATGAAGTGATTGTCAGAATTTCATCTTATTTTGTTATATTCGTGAAGGGGGAATATAAGTGTTTTTTGAGTTTTACCTGCAATGGAAGTGCAGATTCTGCCCTGGGCAAGCACTGGTTTCTTGATCCTCAGAAATCACATGAACTGGAAGGAATTTGAGATATATTTGTGATTTAAGAAGTCTCTGTATTTATTTGGCATTGTATTATGTCACAAGTACCCAAAAATGTTGCTTCCATTGGTGTCTGTGGCTAACAGAAATCCCCAGGAGGTTTCCACAGATATTTAGAATGCCTTAAGCTGAAAGTATTTAAAATCAAAACAATTTTCATGCCTAAAAAGAACTGAATTAATTATGGCAACTTGGGCCTCTGTGTATGGTGAGGGAGGGAGAGGAAAGATATCCTTCATGCCTGCAACGAAGGGATGCGATATTTCCATCTTGTAGTGTTTGGTGTTGATTATATTCCTTTTGCAAAGTTCATTTAGTCATGGGCATTTTCATGCTGCCAAATGCTGGCTGTGTGGGATCTTTGGAAGAATCAAACAGGAGAAAGATAGGACAAAATAAAATATTTACTACTTCTTGGGGTAGGGGGTGAGCATTTCATTTTCTGTTTGCAGTCCTCCTCTTCCTAGTCATGACTCTCTAAGCAGTTATTTCCATTTTCTTTTCTGCAATCTCTTTAATTTTTCATTTTGATAGTCCAGTGTTCTGAAATGGGAAAAGTGAAGGCTGCAATTCTTCCTGAGCTTCTCCAAATGTTAAGACAATGCCACAAGTACAAAGTGCCAGGAAGAACAATGAAAAATGCCTGCACTGCCGAATGCTGGGTTTGGTCAGAGTGTTCCTGAGGGATCCTGAGGAAGGCCATAACCCTCCCCATAGTGAAATGGAATCTGGATGGCAAATACAAAGGGGCAGAAAGCACATCAGCAAGCAAACTGTCCAGGCTTCTGTCTATCCCTCCTATAGTCTGAAAGCAAGAGACCTCTCCAAGGTATCACCCTTAAAAACCATGTTACTAGGGGCCTCTGATGTTCAGGCTTCTGTGAAGTTGTTGCTATTTATTTAGGCTTGAGGATTTTAATCAAGTACTTATACCAGCAGTCTTTTGTGCCAGATAACCATTAGTAAAAAGATGGAAAATATGGAAAGGAAGGGTGACCAAAATAACTGGTTACACCAACTGCAGATTAAACTAACTTGAGCATATTTTTTCCAGAGTATCTCACTGGTAGTTTGTTATTTAGGTTGCTGAAGTATGCTACCCCTGAGTAAACATCCTAAAATTCTGTTAATTAAAAAGAACCTCTGTATTCATTAATGTTGTAGGCATTTATAAACATTATTCCAGCTTAATCATAGCTGCTGCCCTTTGGCTTCATGAGTGGAGTGAGGGAGGGAATATGCAACTGATATTTCATCTTGAAAACTGCAGGCTTTTCTTTTGACTTCATCTCATAAACACTAAGTTGGAACTGGATATACTTAAGATGAAGGCAGTAGTAAGCTGTGAGTATGGAACATCTTTAGTCTGAGAAAAGACTGGGATAGGAATTTTCTTACTGGAACAAGTTGTACGAAATGTATGTTGGAAAACCTCAATACGAGGAAAGGTGAACAGGATTATTTTTTTTCATTTTAATGAGGAAGACCCTAAGTTATCTCAATAAGATGATGAGATATATTTTTCAAAGAAACAAGAGGAATTTTGTTTTTCAGGTTGCAAGTAATTAAATATGTGGAACTCATGGCATAGGGCCTATGGGCATTGAGAAAAGCATAAAGGAATCAAAAAAGGAGCTAGACAAAGTCAAGAAATACAGGTCTGTCACTCTCTAATCAAGCTTAATAGCTGTGACATAGAATCTGTAGTTAAGAATTTCAAAGCCTTTCACAAGCAGCAGTTGGTAAAAGGAAAGCTCCACTAACACTTTATTATCATTGTTGTGCTTTTCTCATAAGCATCCCAGATTGACCGCTGCCCAGGGTGTGATGCCAGACAAGACCAATATTTGGTCTGTCATGATATACAAGTTCTTCTGTGCTTGGAAAGTATGAAATAGTCTCATACTCACGACTGGTGTAAGCTGTCATGGAGGACCTTGGAGGGTGTGAGAGACCCTGACAAGGACAAGGACTGGTTTGATGTCAGGGACATTTACCTAAAATGGTGTCTTGTAGCTCTCAGAGGAATTTTTGTTGTAATAGTTACAGACACAAAGGTACACTTTAGATTGCTTACTTTTCTCTCTGTTTCCAGTACTGCACGTTCAAAGCATGAAGTAGAATTACAAATCAGTTCCTTTACATCTCTAAAACACGATGTTGGCTTAAAAATCATGATGCTTGAAAGAAAAATAAATGTTGGGTTTCTTTTATTTGTCTTTCTGATGTTTCACCCTATGAAGTTTGTATAATCTTTCTTGAAACTATATCTTTTCTCTGGAGGCATTTCAACTCTGCAAAACTGAAATACTTATGAACCTAGAAATGAGGACATTAAAAACCCACTAAATTTCATAAGTGACACTTTTTCTATGTTTCCCTGAAGGTCTGCCTGCTCACTTCTAATAGAATCCTAAATGGATTTAATAATTTACCTTTTGTAAAATAACCCAGAAAACCATTAGCAGAGTGGAAGTCTGGGTGCCTCTGGCATTAGACTGAACCAAGCCATGCCCATGACCAGCAGCTCTTGTGGTTTTCTTTATGTTCCTGTGTTGGATGGTCCTTCCTTCTCCTGCCATATCACTTGAGCTGCTGCTCAAGCCACACCTGATGCTGTTGGTGCTGCTGGAGGCACGTGTCAGAGCTGGCAGAAAGCTGACAGAGACTTTTAAGTTACTGAATTTGCATAATGGTACTTAAGGAGGGGGGGAGGGCTGGTAGTTTTTCCGTTTAAAGTCGTCTTATTATCTGGACATCAAAAGTTTGAAACTTTGAAATTTTTCTGATTCTTCAAGGTGCCAGTGTGGTGCTGGTTTCAGGGGAGTGTTACAGAGGCGTTCAAAATGAACACAAGTGTCTGCCAGCCTTGTTTTGGTAACAGTTGGGAGAGAAATAGAAGAAATGGTGTTTTAATTATTAGCAATGAGAATGGTGATTAAGAATGTCTTGATGGGGAAATTTAACACAAGAAGCTGCAGCTTAGTGACTCTACATGATAGATGCTGACCCAATTTTTGGCAACTTGAGCCATAAACATCATCCTTGATGTATCAGACTCAGCATCTGGTAAGCTGTCTTATGACTTTTAAAAATTAATGCACAGAGGGATGAAAAACTACTGTACATCAGCATGTGTTTGTTTTCTGTCTAAATGCAAATGTTACATCCTCTAACAAGTCCATAAATATATTGTAGAACTTAAAAATAAAATAAAAGATTTTTTTTATAGTTGATGTGGTGGTGGCGAAATCCCAAATATTTCCTGTTTGTGATGTTACATGCTGCTTGTTTAAAAAAATCTCTGAACACATATTAGTTGTTCATGGTTGTCTCCATCAGTCAAAATATCATTCTTTATTCAGATGAATAAGCAAGGCTTCAGATTTATTAATATCATCTTTTTAATGTTGTGCTGAAAAGGGCATCATGTCTGTGGTTGCAAATGTGATAACTTCAGGGAATTTGTGACCATCACTGCTTTGTCATTCCAAAGACATTGATTTTTTTATTTGTATAAATCTACAGCACAAGGTTTGTGGCTCATTGATTTGAGTACTGCATGCTTATATGGAAGCAACTAAATGCCAAACTGGAGATGAATTCAAGCTTTTGGGCATACTTAAGTAAGCACTGGCCATCTCAAGACTGAGCAGTCTGAATGTCAGGAATCTTTCTTGGAGCACCCTTTTGAAAATACAAAATTTTCCACAGAAAGTCATGTGTTTACTGATCCCTCTTCAGCATTCTAAAATACAGACATCTGTAGATGTAGGTAGCTCTATTATTTCTGTGGCGGTAACACCTATTAAATGAAAAATCGACTAAAATCTGTTGTTTTGAAAACGTGTACTTCTGAATGTCCCCTTTCTCTTTCCTTCTCTCTCCACCCCCCGCCCCCACCTCTCTGGATTTGGGAGATCCTAAGGACAGACAGTGTGAAAATATAAAATGCCTAGCTGCTCTGTGCAGCAAAAAGATTGCTGCTACTGCTAAGAATTTGTTCTTCCTGTTTGCTACTTAAAAAAAAAAAAAAAAAAAAAGGCAAGCGTGCAGGATTTTTCCCATGCAGTAATTCAGGAATGCTGCAAGTGATCAGTGTGTCGAAGCTTGCATTTCAGTTTAAAAGATGAAAAAAAGCCTTAAGAAAATGCAGTCAAAAGTCCTGAGCAGTGGCACAGTGTAAAGCAGGAAATCTCCTGCACACAATAGAGATTAAATGCTCCCTGTGCATACTGTATTCTGCTCAGCCCTCTGCGTTCGGAGCTGGGACCGTGGCAGTCGTTATCTCTAGCAGGTTCCTTGGTGATTTTCAAGCCCTGCACTACCTACCCAAGTGGCAGTGACACCAGCTTTCACTGAAGCCTTATTACTCTTAAAAGAGCAATTTGGTTGGTTGCACAGCTATTAGGATCAGACAGACAGGCTTAAAGCTGTCAGTACAACTGCTTCTCATCTTTTTTCACAATCCTGACATCTTTCCTCTTTTCTGCTGGACACAAGCATTACTGTTTTTATCATTTTCAATCAAGCTCACGCTGCAAGCTGAGGAATATATTCCCACAGAAACCAAAGTGAGGAGCAGAAATTATTTTATAGCTACTGTAGTAGCAGCGGTGCTGGCTGCATGTTGTGTGGGAAAAACCGGATCAGTGAGAAATGTGGCTTTCCTCAGGGCTACATTACTTCAACGTCTGAGGAGAGCAAACCTACTCCTTGCTCTAATTTTTCAGTGATTAATCACTCCTTCTTGAGCAAACAGAAAGTGGGAGAGAAGATGTAAGATTTTTTTTAAAAAAAAAATTTTTTTTTTATATATTTTTTTAAAATAACTTGTGGAAATGTTATCATCAGTGAAAAGGGGGAAAATCACTATGCTTGAACTTCTTTTCGTTTTGATGTTGCTCTTCTCTGGACCAACCCTGAGCAAGCTTAGCAGGACCAAAGGCAAACACTGGAAGGGGGGTAAGTGGAAAGGAAAAGTTTCTGTAATGGATGTCTGGGTAAGATTCTAAAAAAGCTGTATTAAAGGTAAGCTAAGGAGAATACCTGTGCTGTTTGGAGTGACTCAGATTTCAGGTTGCTGTGTGGGCTTGCTATAGGATGCTAAAAAGAGAGCATGGAGTTTAATTTGTTTTCTTGTTAGTTTGCTTGACTGACTCTGCAAGGCACATATTCCTTGCAGGAATTTAACTTTGCCTTGCATCATTAGCAGGATAATGTTTAAGGCCTTTGTACAAATAAATGTATGATATTTAGAAACCGGTGTTTTTTCAGATTGTGAGAATTCGGATTGTTCTTTTCATTACGGAGCCTCTGGGACGCTTGTGGCTTTATTGGAAGGGCTGTTACCCCAATCAGAGGGGGTTAAATGTTGGAGAAAGAGAGAGAAAGCAAGCAGCCTGTCTTGAGTCCAGAATTGTTAGTGTATGTGGCAAAAATGACTAGACAGACATTTTTTTTTAGAGTACATGAATGTTGTGAAATGCACTGCCAGCAGCACTAATTGGCTGACTGGCTATGTCAGTGTTGATGTGTTAATAAAGATAAATTGCATTAACTTTATAAAAAAAAATGCTGTGTTGAGAAAACACTTATGATTTTTGAAGGCAGCAATCCATTTTCCTCTTCTGTTAGAAACTGCTGAGAAGATTTACCCTGTGTGTGCTGTGAACAGTTCACTAAATGTGCCTTTTCATAAAGTTCACTTTGTTTTGCTTCCTTGCATGACATTTGTTTATGGAAAACATGGGTTACTGAGGTCTCATAATCAAATATAGCCCAGTGAGCATAAATGGTATCTCATGAATATTGGGACTGAAGGACTGTGGACTGTAGATAGCTTGATATTTTCTCCCTGGTTGTTTGTTGATGTTGCTGATTGGAGGCACCCCCAGGATTTTTTTTCCCCTTTTTTTTTTTTCTTTTTTCCCCTTACAAGTGTTGCCACAGCATGGTGTGTTTATCACAGCTTTAATAGCACTTCCAGTTTCTCTCTGCTGTCAGTATTGTGATCTGAGGTTAAAGAGTAGCATCAACATTAAAAAGAAGTTTTAATAATTTATCACAACATCTCAGCAGGAGACTCCTCCCTCCCCCCCCCCTTATTTCCTTTTGTTGCATTTAATCTTCCAGCTACTGTACCTTCAAGGGAAAAAGTTGCAGCACACGTTTTACCTGGACTGTTGATGCAGCACAGTATATCTGAAAATTATTTCCTGATGCTGTAAATCACATTATCACATGTATCTCACAGTGCTGCTGCTGGGTATCCTCGTTGCAAATTACAGGCTGTTATTTACTCTGGGCAGCATGACCTCCTCTCAGAGGTATGTGGGTTAGGAATATATGTCACTGTCAGGTTCCTGGGATTTAAAAAATGCTGTTAACTTTTTTTTCCCTTTCTCCCATTTTCAATTAAATCTGGTAAATGAGGGCTGTATTGCTTTGGTCTCTTACCTACTCCCTGACAGAGGTAAAGAGCTGCACTTAGGAATTTTTATCATGGGTAGAAAATAATCCATGAATCCGACTGCAGAAAAAAATATCTTAATACAGGTTTTTGCTTTTCTTGGAAGTGTTTCTTGCAGCTGAAACAAACTGTAAGGGAGATACCTGTTTCAAGGAGGCTAAGAAGCAATTTGTCTTGTTTACTTGAAGCTCTGAATCAGCAAAAAACTAGACAGAGCTGCTGTGCAGTAGTTTGCTTCCTAGGTAGATATTACAGTGAGAGCTGTGTGACTTGAAGATGATGCCTGGTTACTGGTGAAAGTTTCAAGTTCAGGATCTGTCAGAAGACAGGTGTTATAATGTCTGAGTGTTTCTGACCTCCAAAACGTAATGTATGCACCTCCCCTTTCCATTAACCACTAAGGATCAGCTTTTGCTTATGTATCAGTGATGTGAGTTTTTTATTGGTGTGCACACGGAATTCCTGTTGTCTCTTGGTGAAATTTCAGAATGCAAACTTTTTCACTGCAGCTCACTGGAAAGCCCATCCCAAAATGGAAACAGACTTTAGTTTTTTTTTAATTATTTTCATTTTTAAGAGATTCAGGAGAGCCAGAGACCTGCATACCAACTTCCAGCTGTATTGTTCAGAGGGGAAGGGTGAAGATGGATAAATGCAGCTGGAAATGCACTGTATGACTCATAATACTACCTGTGCTGAAGTCAGTGTCCGTGGTGGACAGTAATAGCTGATTTAGACCATCCTCTAAAGTTTTTATGTACCACATTTTGTTCCAACGGTGCTGCAAAGTATAGGTGTTTTTGGAAAGTGTTGCTCTTCTGTGGCTGGGTTGGCCCTGATCATGATCAGTACAAGTGCAGGCTAATGAATCTGGAAATTTTTCTGGTATAATTAATGAAAAACATCACTGCTGAAGCTACAAGCCCTGAGAAGATATTTTCTGTGGTTTTGCTGTGTAGTTCTCCGTTTATGACAAACTCACCTCTATCCGCCTGTATTTTTCTCCTTGGAATTCACTCAAACAGAAAAAAAAGAATCTATCCACATACAACTACATGAAAATGGAATTATGGGTAGAAACCACCTCCTGATTTAGTTTCAATGTCTGGTGTCAGGGAGTAAAATGAGTCCTATATGTGGGCCTGAAGAAACGTAAAGATACTATTTTCTTCTCTAGGTGTTTTTAAGTCTGCACTTCAGAAAACCTTTCGGAATAATTCATTGGAATGCAGTCTCTACAAGTGCTTTAAACCAGGATTTATAAACTAATGATCAAGATAAACTGGAGTCTGAAATCAGAACTTGAAAGTACAAATCAACTGCATTTTCTTTTTCCCTTTGAGCCAAAATAACATACTGTGGTTCGAGTTTATAAGAAGGATTTATAATATGGAAACAAAAAAAAAAAATAGAAAAAGGAGATTAAGTACTGTTTTGAGTTTACCTTAAATCAGAAAGTAGATTTCAAGCACTGCTAATGCCTATCCCCTTCTGAATTTGTTTCCACAGTGTTTTAACTCTGTCATATATCATAGTGAGGGGGGGAAAAGTGAGTTTTGAGTCCATCCAGCCCTATGCACGTGGATGTGCTTTCTGTCTGTCCAATGGCACCTGGAAGCATCTGTAGATTGGGAATAAGCCATCCATTTGTGTTGTGCTTGGAACCCTCCCAACACTTCACCCATACCAGCAACAAAGTGGTAGTAAATCCTGACTAAGGAAAACTGGGGCAGTGATGGGAATTCACAGATCTCCTGGCAACAGCAAATGTCTCCAGGGTGTGTTCATAGTGTGTCATGCTGGATAAGCAGCACAAGCCAAAATGAGTGGGAGAAAGTGGTTGTGTCCACACTCACTGCAGGGACCACAGCCTGGCTGAGGGGCTGACAAGGGCAGCACCCGTCCTGTGCTGTGTGTGGTGGGTGCTATCTCACCTGGCAAACAGCAGAATGCATGGGGAGAACAAAATCACACGTGATGCTTGTCTGCTGGTAGATGTCAGTGTGTTTTATAACTTTGTGGAGGGCTGTGTGACAGAAAGGACTCAGATAAAGAGTGAGACCACTAGGACAAGCCCTCTTGGAGGACATAAACACTTTACTCACCTTGGAAACAACTCCCACGTTCTGTCTGGGGCATAACTGTGCCCACTCAGACTGTTGGGCACCTTTGAAGAACCTCACTCTTTATATGGTGGTCTCCATATAACAGCCCATCTTCCAGCTGGAATGACTGAGACACTTTGGGATGGTCCTTGGGTATGAGGTGAACCCCAATAGGGGAGCACAGGGAGACCCTGCACATCCCAGGGTGCCATGGCATAAAACACAATCTGACAGCAATGATGGCAACACCCCCCAAGGGCAGAAAAGACCTTGAAGACTGGGGAGAGGAATTTGAGATGAAAAGACTTCAGAGGGAAGGGTCCCGAGCTGGAGCTGGGAAGTGCAGGTTAGGTATGCTTTCTCCCCAGAGGCTTGTTTGGTCATTTCTACCTTGCACTTCTCCAAAAGGATTTCCATTTTCAGAACTTATAGTGTGATTTGATTTACTTTTGATAAAATTGGAGAAATAAAAATAAAATGCAACCACAGGGCATCAACCCAAAGAACTAGATGAGGGTGGTGACTGTCCTTATGGTCTACACAGAAGTGAAGCAATAATCTCTTTAATGACTAAATCAAAGTTTATTATGCAAGTGATCCAGCCTTATATTTCAGTTCCAATTTCAGCTCTATGGCAGTTTAATCATTTTTATGGCAAAAGGTACCAGTGTGAGAAATCTTAAGTGTCACTGGCTAGGCATTACTGGTAAGGGTGATACAAAGCTCTGTGTGTGAGATTGTCTCCCTATAGATTGAAGAGTACATGTATTATTTAAGATGCAAGTAATCCATCAACATTAGTTTAAATGTTTTTAAAAGCATAAGTCAAAGGTTAGCCAAGAAGAGAGAATTTCTATAAAGCTGCTTCCATACAGAAAGTAGATACCCCTCAGATCTTCCAAATTTGGAGGTAAAGTATTAGATTATTAGAATAATGGCTAAAGTATTAGAGTTGGAGGGCTGTTACCAGGCTGCTGCTGGTTGCATAATAGCTCTGGACACCCAGATATCTCAAGTACATGGATCTTTACATGCAGAACAACTCTGTGGTGCATACACACTGGGTTTGGTGAAAACAGGGCCTTGAGACTTGGTGCATTTTTTAATGGAGTGCCTCTGCACAGTCACAAAGTCCCACACATCACAAGCACCGTGAATTGCTAGAGACATTTCGATGTCTTGGCAGCCTCTCAGCAATCCTGTTCACTTCCCCCATGGGGAAGCTTACAGAGCTTTTGTTTTTTTTTTTTTTCATCGGGAGGTACTTGTTCTCATTTCTCTCACATCTGCAGGGTTGTGAGGATAAAGGGATGGAGGCTGGGACCTTTGAAGAAGGAAAAGTAGAAAGGAGGCATTTTTGTGGACCCAGGTAGCCTGGGTTTCAGTGTGAGCTGTTGTGAGGCATGAGGGGTCTGGTTGGACACGGTAAAATGAAGCTTTTGATGTGGTGGTTGAGTTGCAGTGCTTGGAAAGCACAGCCAGTTGTCCTGGTATGATTCACTGTTCACTTTATGAGATTTTTAGGGCAACACTTTGTACTGTTTGCCATTTATCTAATTTAAGTAATTTATTTATGTAATCTCAAGGATAAAGTACATTAATTATTTTTAATACATTATCATTTCTATGTATGATAATGTCAGTCTACAGTTGTATGACTGACAGTATTTCTTAAATCATAGGACATTAAATATGTTGCTACACACTTGCACACTGGAAAAGCTTATGAAATGCTGACCAAAAGTTTCAGACTCGGGGTCCTAAAATTATTTCCCTATGTTTTATAAGGGCAACCTGATTTCAAGTGGTAAAAAAATTCACAATTTTTTTAACTTCAGAGGAAGCTCAATATATTTGAGGAGGTGCTTTATGCACAGCTAAGGATCTAAAAAATCTAATTTTAGAAACTGAGTACTGTAACTGTGGATCTGCAGTCTTAGTTTGACTGCAAGTACATAAAGTGTGTGACTACACACAGTATGTGATTTGATGTACTCAAGATGTTCTAATAGTTTTGCTTTGAACATACTTAAAAGGAAAAAGTGTATTTATTTGGATGCAGGGTGATTTCTACTTTCTTTAAGGTCTAGATTTAGCCCCTGTCCCATGATAACAAACAGATTTTTGCACCTTCTTTTACACCACCTTTCTAAGAGTCAGATCTGAATTCTAAAGGACTCTGGTGATATGTGAAGATTCGTGTGCTGGAATATGTGCTTGTCTATTTTTCACCTCTTTGAAGACATTTGAAATACTTTATAGAAGTCTGGCGACCTGTATTCCATCTCACACAGGCAGAGATGATGGAGATGGGAGCAACGAAAAACCAAGCTTGTGAGAGTTTTCTTCTCAGCTGGAAGGGAGGAAAAGTGATAGGACTATTCCAGTCACAAGAGAGGAAATGAGGGGAAGATGTAACATCTACTTGAGAACAGACCAATGTTTGCACAAAACTAAACTGTAATGAAAAAAACGTTGGCTGGAAGGATGTTTCATTGAGAAGGAGCTGCCATCCTTCAGCAGATGAAGTCAGTCTGAGCCAGGTTTTCAGACTCCTTCGACTTCCAACAGTCCTGTTCACAGGATCTCCCTCCACCTTCTCCACATCTACTGGCCCCCTTGCCCAGGGAGCTGATCCAGTCAGCAAATAGCTGTATGAAAGAGAGGATAACATCCCTCTGGCTGATGTGATCCCCTCATTTGTACACTCTCAGGTCATGGGGGAACTTAGTACACAAAAGAGGGAAGAGAAGAGATTGTGATCATGGCTCGATTTGGGCTAGTTCAAGTTGCTACATAACTTCACCCTTCAGCTCCAGATTATCCAGAAGAGAAAAAAAAAAAGGGAGTTTTAATAAGGTAGTGCCTTCCTCTGAATCCTATGTCCACATCCTGTGCTTGGAGCTGTGCTTGAAATGTTTGCTATCATATTAAAAACCATGTTGATCAAATAGTTATAAAACAGAAGGAATATTTAAATAATGCTTCATCCCCCGTGCATACACATTCCTCTCCTTTGGTTATTTGCATATTATTATTTTTTTGGTGTAAAACAGATTTTGGAACCACCATAAAGCATCACTGACATTAGAAAACTAGCAAGCATAAGCAAACTCTCTTTACTTTTGTCTACAAATAAAATGAACACGTGTAAATTGCCTTGAGGTGTTGAAAGAGCACAGATCAGATGTGCTCTTTCAAAATGATGAACAGGCTTAAACACACACCAGAGTGTCTGAGAAAAAGCTATTTTGGCTTTCCCTTTCTACCAGTTTTGAAGGACAATGTTGTTCGTCAGTTCAACACTATTGATTTTTGACTTCAAAGCATGATCTAAAGAGTACTGAGAGTATGCTACTTCTTTCAAGAGCCATTACTAAATAACCTCATGGAAACTTCTTTGCTTAATACATTCAAAACTGGAGGGGGCAGGGGCATATGGTGTTTTTACAGATTATTTAATTTTGTTAAATGACACTTGAATTGCCAACAATGGAAAGCTTTTGATTTTTAGATCTGCTGTTCAGTAATGACAGCACCTCCAATAGAAATTACTTTTTCAGTCTTTAATATCTGAATCCTAAACTCATATTCTTGGCTAAATTGTGTCCTGTTAGCTCTCATCCTACTGGGTTTGAAACTTCACCCTCTTACACTAGCTGAATAATGAAACAAATTCATGGTTGCATCTGTGTGTTGCACAGAGAAGTGCAGTAATTCAGAAACATCAAAAAGTTTTTCTCTTTTCTAAGGTTTTCCCTTAAAACTAGTGTTTTTTTCATTACTGTGTTTCCTTGCATAAGGAAGTTTGAATTAATGGGAAAAAAACCCAACCAACCAAACATTAAACGTGTATTTAGTAATTTTGGAATGTTTATAAAGAGAAAAGTCACAGTCTTAGTCACACTGCCGAGATTAATGTCTTTGGTCTGGCAATTTAACCTTGTTTGTAGGTCCATTGTACTGACAGTGGAAAAACAGAAAACAGGGATCCTTAGCTCTGTAAATATAAGTAAAGGAGCAAATGGTTTGCCCACTGCTTAGAACCAAACTGAGAGGAAAAATAGAAGTGTGTGTAATATTTGATATATAAAAATTTAAGGAAATGAAAAAAAAAACAACCACAAAATTATTCTGAAAGTTGGAGAAATTGTTTGCTATTTGATAATCAATCACAGCAGTCCTTACTGGGTAATGCTTGTCTAATAACAGATCAAGGCAGCTGGGGAAAGACTGATCTGAAGATGAGAGCATGGAAAAGTCCTGTGGGTGATGAAGACAGAGGAAAAGTTGTGACACTGATGCAGTTCCTATTGCTGTAGAGTATTTCCCACTAGTTAAGGTGGTTTCATACTGCTGGGGATAGTGATAAGGGTCAAGAATTTGTCTACAATCCTTATTTGCTCTACACTGTGTTGCAGCAGGTCTCACAGAGCTATTTACAGTTATATCTCTTCAAATAGCCATGGACTTGGTATGGGTTTGTACACTAGGAGAGAACATGTATTAGTGGCTTACTGTCTGCTTGGTGTCAAGAACCACTTAATTCAACAACTTTCAATTTATGTGTAAAGTCATTTCGAAGACATAAAACTTAGATCAGTAATACATGTCTAATAACAAAAAGAACAAATGCATTCTTAATTTAAGGTTACAGAGCATGGTGAAGGGTAAAAAGTTCATTAAAAATCTGGACAAGAGTCAGATTTTACATTTTCAATTTTTATTTTTTTTCCCCCATGCTAGACTTTTTGGCTTCTGCTTTAAAAAAAAGTGACAGTCTTGAAATCTGAGTAATGTTCTAGCTGTTGTTAGTCATTGTGGGAAAAAAAGAAGAATGACTGTGATTTGCTGAAATTCTATTTCATTTTTTTAAAAAAGTTGTAAACTTCTGCTTTTGAATATTGAAGATAGGCAGAAGGGAAACAGGAGAAATAAAGAAGTCAATCTCAGTTAATTCCTTCATGCTGTTGAATTGTGTGCTTTGAAGGAAAATTATATTTTAAAGGTGAGGGTCGTGGGAGTTGAAGAATGGAGTTGCAGTAGAGTTATAAGGTAACTTCTCTAAGGTTGTTGATGGACTCTCCCTGCACAGTGTGTGAAGACAGAGATGCTCTGCTGTGTATCAGGGCAAAGACACAGTGTTTGGCATTCTGAGAAAAAAAGCCTCTTGGATAATAATTACATAGAACTGAATTTCAACCTCTCTGTTTTAGGAGGAACATATACTCTTTCTACTTTTTTTTCCTCCTAATTAATTTGTTAATGTATTGGTTTTATTATTGTGAGATGGAGAAATTCTCTGCTTAACATGGTCTGACTTTACTCTTTCTATAGCAGCCTAGCATAAGATATATTTCAAAATCCAAGATGAATGGAATTTCACTCCTTCAGCTGCCTTAAGAGCTTGTTCTGCTTTACAGCTCCTGGGCACCATTTTTATATCTGCATGTTGGTTATGTTGTCTCTCATCTCCTTCTCTCAGTGCACAGTTTCTTCTGCTTGTCAATTATCTTCTAATTTTTAAAAGATCATTTGCACATGGTTATCTACAGAGGTTATTTATAAGTGGGTTATTAATTTGTTTCAATCAGTTTTAATAGCTTTTTCACTGTATTTAAATAGAAAAACATTACTAATTAGAAATGTTACCTTGAATTATTCCTATAGAGAGAGTTGGAGGCGATATTGCAGATCACGAGGAATGTGTTAGATACCTCTTTGTTCGTGACAATATGTTTTGCTTAATTTATATTCTTGGGAAAATACGGCTCAGCATCTTGACTAATTTTCTTTCTGGTGTCCTTTGATGGTAAATTATTGCTCTTTAATCTGACAGGAACACAATTATTGGTAAGAGGTTTTGTACCATTCAAATTACAGAGGATGCATTGTCTTTTATGTATTCTCTGGCATTTATAGCTACTTCATAAAGTTGCTTAAAGCCGAGTTTAAACAAAAGCTGTGTTACAAAAGCTTGCATGTGCTCTCAAAAAGTACACCTCACGTAGGGAAAGTGAGATGTGTTGAGAACACAGGATGATATAATGTATTATGCATGCAAATTTACTTGATCTATATTGGTCTTTTCAATTCCCTTTCCAAACAACGAACAGGGTAATTTCGTTTCACAGATAATGTAGTTTGAGGCCCTAAATCAGTTTAGCAGTACACATTTTTGATTCATGGCAGGGGCAGTTGCTAGCTCTGAATGGATCTGTTCACAATCTCTTCAGCAGGAATACAGCAGTGACTGATATGTTTAATGGCATTTACGTTGTCTTTGCTTATTGGGAAAGATCACGAGATGAGCTGTGAGTCATCGATCACCAGAAAAGCTACAGGCAATCACCACAGGGTGAAATTTTGCTGTGTGTTCTAATAGAAAAATAATTCTAAGAGTTCTTTACTGGCTCTCTGTGACCACCCTCTTCTACTGATGTTGTGTTTTGGGGTTACGTCATTCAAGTTTTGTATATTTTTTTTAATATGGGCCTGTGCACGTGTATCATATTATGTGGAGTTCCAGGTTTGCATTATGGTATAAGCAATGTCTAGAAGCAAAAAACTTTCCTATGAAGATTACTGGATTATTTCTCTATTCCTCTGCACATGTAAATTCTGCATAGACTGAAGACAAGCTTGAAGTTTGATCCTTTTTGCTGCTTGGTCTGCAGGATGAATTTGCACCAGACCACACAACTGCAAATAAGCCACTTGTCATCCTTCTGTAAATTATCCTGTTAGTTTTCAAGAACCCTATAGGCAGAGGCTTTTACAGCAGCGTTAAACGTGCAGCAAGATCTGTCATTTAACTTGCACAAAATGCAAAGGAGGTGCCATTTGTATTGATTGCTATAGATTTTTGTCTTGTCTAATGGGCTTTATACTTTTTCTGTGAGCTTCTATTGAGGAAAAAAAAGTGAAAACAAATAACGGCCAGACACAGCTAAGATATGTGAAGTTCTGTAACAACTAAAACCCTTAAATTTCTCATGCATGCCACTGCACCCCTGGTTTCTAAGGCATCCAGTCCCATCTGTCTTTTTGGCCAGACAGCCACGCTAAAACGGGCTGAAAACAGCCTCCTTTCACTTTGTGTTAAAGCACACAGACCTGCACTCAGCTCTGTGCATTTCGAACTCGCTGCAATAAAAGTTTTAAGAGATAAGAAGCTTTTTCTATTTCAGTGTTGCCATTAACCTGAATAATATATAAACATGGGAAAAGGTCTGAAGTCCTTTTGAGGATCACAGTATAGCTTCAATTAAATTATACATCATTATCACAGCTGCCAAGCCTGGTGTGGGATTTTAGCCCCCTATCTCACTAAATGTTCTATGTAGCTGCCTTGTCCAATTCCTCCTTCTTTTTTCTTTTTTTTTTTTTTCCCCCCTAAGCAATAAGACCACTCCTTTAAAACCTGGTTTAAGGAATAAAGTGGAGAATGAGGTTTGGTTAATCAAGAAGGAACATTGAGATGTCAACAGTCAAGCACCAAGGGAGGAAGGAGGTCAACTCTCTAGCTTTAAAAACCACTAGGGAGAAATCAAACACTATTAAGTCATGACATATTATGTTCCTTTTGAACCAGGGCTGTGTGTGCTCCCTCTGTCTGCTGAGTGGTTTGCACTGCAACTCCAAGTTGATCATGAAACCCCTTGTGGAAGCAGAATTGCTTGGGCCACCCACTGGGGATGCGTTCAGTAAATGTCCCCATAGCTGGCAGTGACTGTAAAACACCATCTGAACAGACAGACTCTTTGTCTGTTTGTCTGTCTGTGGTTCTTTCAAGCTTTACAACCTCAAATTTTCATGATGGCTTGTCACAGTGCAGATGAGTGTTTTCTTGGATCTCAGTGTGATGCAGAATTATTCAGTCTTCATAACAGGTGTCAGATGGTTACTACTTTGTGGTGGCTTTGACATAAATCTAGGATACACAGAACTATTACTGCATACTTAGGAAAATCATAATGGCTTGTCTTCTTTATTTATTCCTATAATATCCTCTAAAAGTGTTAGGAATACTTTGATTAATTAATTTTGCTTTTCACACCACCAATACCGCACTTGCCATTAATTTTATTGATTTGCTTCTCTTCTTTGTACTAGTATTATAATAGGAAATATTCTGTCTTTAGTAGCCACACATAAAAGACTGAATTCAAGGTGGCATTGCAGAGTTCTGTGTGTAGAATACTTAGTTAGGATTATACCCTACCATTGATTTTTTTACACTAAACAGGCCATTGATTTCAGTGGTCACTTTACATGCAGATCAATGACACGTTATAGGGCTTAAATAGTAACATCTGATACTTAAAAATGAATGGACATGGGGTATCACTGACTTTCAAACAAGTCTAGAAAACCCTAATAAAAATGCAAACTTCCTTAAAATTTCAGATAGTTATAGTGCTAGGTTCAGGAGAAACAGGGGGTAAAGAATGTGTGAAGAATTGTGGTTTAAAATCAGATCACATAGCTCATTAGCCCAGTGGCCTGAATTTATGGAATTCAAATGGAAATCCCTTAAGATTGTTTACATCATGCTGTGTGAACTGTATGCTTTCCAGTCCTGTTTGAGGGACAAGGAGAGATGTCTGACTGGGAAATGCACTATGGATTTTTGGAAGCCTATTAAACAACATGACTCTTAATTTCTTAATCCCCCACTTGGCCCAGTTTTGTTCTGACACAAGTTTCTTAAAAAATGGTTGAAATCTATATATGTTCTTAACTTTGAGTGCATGTGCAGCATACAGACATTTTTCTTAAGCAGAACTTGTCATTGAAGGGCATTGAGATGGAGAATGAAGTGTTCATTTTTGGTGGTTTGCACTGTGTTTGATTAAGCTCCACACTGGAAAAGAAACTTTTTTTTTTTTTTTATATCAGCTACGCTCTTGTAAAGACCTTAAAGGAAAATGCAGAAGCTTTAAGCCAATGCAGGCTGTCAGACCAAATACATAAAGAGTTATTTTTTTTGCTGTTCTGTCTAAGAATTATTTTACGGGCATTTCTGCTGATGCTGAAAGAGGAGAAGTTAGAAGCACCTTTCTCAATCACTTCTTCAAAATGAGTTGAAAAATCTGTTCTCCAGCATGTAACACATGCCCTTTAAAACTGCTACTGTGCTGCTGCCTTCTCTGATCAGTATGGGCCATAAATTTTGCATGGGTATTGAGGGAACTGCAACTAGAGTACTTGAAATAGTTAGCAAGATGCTGCTAAAGTACACAGGCAAAGTACATTGGCAAATGGGTCTTTGTAGACAGGCATCATTACCAAGATCCATGTGTGCTGAGTTGTGTAAGCCTGAAGAGCTCTAAAGGGCAGTGCTCACAGGAACCTAATTTTGGGTGAATGGAGTCCTTAGATTCATTGTGATATTGCACATAAATGAAAATACCAAATGTCATTGACTTGTCAGAGAAAAAGTAGCCTGGGCCTTGTAACAAATGGATCAGTGATGTATATTTGGAAGCTCTGTGACATATTAAAGTAGTTTATGAGGCACAATTTGTTTTGGTGGTCTACTCTGATTGATGGTGTGCTATCTGCCACTGCTTTAGATGTTGTGGTATGTTTGTAATAAATGTTCATGCTGAGACAGTGCTAAATGTGTTCCATCTAAATCATTCATTACTTAGAGCAAGTTTCAGTGTATATGAATCAAAGCTTCTTTACACTTGCCTTCGAAAGAATTTGTCATGTGGAAGCAGCTCTATCACCTCTGGTGGGGCAACTGCAGGCCCAAGTGCTCAGACCCTATCAACAATGCCTGCTGGAAACAGCACAGAAAGTAAAGCAGCCAGCAGTGTTATATTAATTACTACTTTTAAAAGTGTTGTCTTTTCCAGTCTAGCACTTCTGTTTGTTTTCCTTTGCTCCTTTTTTTTTTTTTTTCTTTGGTTTTGCAAGCAGGCTATCAGAAAACACTAGAAATAAGCACTGAGGGATGAGGGGGAAACGTTCATGCAACAACTGTGACTTGTCAGAGGAAGTACATCAGTGGGAGGAATTTTTGCTGATGTTTTATACCAGTGTATCACTCATTCATCAGAAAACTATAAAAAATGTATGCACAATCCCCAGGGGATTTTCTTTTTCCAGAAAGTCTGGAATGCACCCTCCTTAAGCAAACATTGTACTTTTTGTTTCCTCTTGATTGCTAGGAGAAGGGATGCTTTTTTTTCCCATGGGCCTTATCTGTGTCCTTCCTCTAAAATTCAAGTGACAGAGGAGAAAAACCTAAGGACTAGAATTTCAGTGTAGAAATAATACATCGCTTTTTATGATAAAAAGCATTGATTTTTATTTCTATTCAGCATCTGAAAGGAAGAGCTTATTTTATGCTATTTCAATAGCCACAGGAAGCAAGAAGTATAGAAGTGTCACAGAATGGGTAAGGTTGAAAGAGATCACAGTGGGTCATCTGGTCCAATCTTTCTGCTCAAGCAGTGTCCAGACAGTTCTGGAATATCTCCATTGAGGGAGACTCCACACCCTCTCTGGGCATTCAGTTCCAGTGCTCAGTCACTGCACAGCAAAGAAGTTCTTCCTTGTGTTCAGGTGGAACTTTCTGTGCATCAATTCATGCCCGTTGTCTCTTGTCCTATCACTTGGCACCACTGAGCAGAGCCTGGTCCACACCCTGACACCTCCCTGCAGACATGGATGAGGTCCTCTCTCAGTCATCTCTTCTCAAGGCTGAACAGAGACAACTCCCTCAGCCTTTCCTTGTCAGAGAGATGCTCCAGTCCTTTAATTATCTTTGCTGCCCTCCACTGGGTCCACTCCAGAAGCTCCATGTCTCTCTTGTACTGGGGAGCCCAGAACTGGACACAGCACTCCAAAATAACACAGAGGTGTTTAAAGTAATCTTGAATTTTTAACAGAAAAAAACCACAAGTACCTATTGGTTTAAAATTTATATGTTGTTGAATTTTGGCTATTCTTTAAAGGCAATTTTTTTCACATATCAACATACACTGGAATGTAGATTGAGAAAATAAGATACGACTTAAAAATTATATTGGCTCTAAGCAATTGCATTCAAATCCTGACAAATATGTGAATCTCTAGGTGAGGCTACTTGGTCCTTTATAACATCAAAAAAACCCAAACTGTTGCACCAAACAGTTTGTAAAACATAGAAACATGTTTGACAAAGAATGGAGAGGGGAAACAGTATGAAGCATTGTCCAAACAGTCTAATCTTGATATAAGAAAAATATCTCCAACTCCTAATTGTCATTATTGTTTTTTTTTTTAAATTTTGTGTGCAATGCAGCATGAAATATGTTCTGACATTTGGAAAAAGCATGTGGGTGCCTTTTCTCATAATTTTCAGAAAGAAAGAAAAAAAGCACAGTATTACAGAGTTAAAGGTTCTGTAATGATGGGTTGAGGTTGTACAGCTGCAGGAACATCAACCAGTGGAAAGCAACTTCATGCCATAAGGTAGTCTCTCCATTCCCCCAGCAGTGTGTATCCATGCTTGTGCTAAATTAATTGGGGTTTTTTTTAGCATATAACCTTTCTAGCTATGGATTGATCTTGTTTCTTTGTTTCTGGTAATGCTCTCTTTCCTGAAGTTCTTAGCATGCTAATAGCATCTGGTAAGCACTGCATTTGGGAGTGTTTATCAAAACATGAAAAGTTTTATAAATAGACCCAGAAGAGAAAAACAAGATGAAACCTGGAAAAAAAAATAACAGAAACTTGTGGCATCAGCAACTCATAAGACAAAACAGTTCAAGATTTACTGCTTTCTAAAGTTAATGAACAAATATTATGTGGCAAGAGGTGGAAATGAAATCTTCACTTTAAGATCCATCTTCTCTACCTCTAACCCCTCTCCTGCTGTTTTAATTGCAAATGTTTGCATATTACATTTTCTCCTCTCTGGATATCTTTTTTCTGTCTCACCTCATAAGCAACCAGTTGTTGAATTCTATAAAGTCTCTTATATGGGCTTGGTGGAAGATATGTCTGCCTTGGGAATGTTTCTTTGTAAGAGTGATTATCCCATCAGTTCATAGAAACTATACCCATCTGTGGGGAAAACGTGGCTTTTACAGATTGCCTACTTGTTTCTCACTTTGGTATGTGGAAAGATGATGTATCCTTATGTGTGACGTGTATGGCCTATATATGTATGTGTCATGTGAATTATATATATATATATATATACACACAATATCTGAGATTCTAAATGATTTTATATGTATACTTTGTAACTCCATAAATGGCACATTTATTCTCTCAAGGAGAAGAAAAAAAAGGGGGGGAGGCATTTCCATTGTCTGATCAAGTTATTGCTCAGAGTTCAGCAACGTTAGCTACTTTTCCTGGCTACAGACACCAGCAGCTGGGAAATCTGGCAGTGAGAGCTTCCATTTCTGTCTTCTTCCTTCCACAGAGTAGTAAAGGCCCAACAGGAAAGAAAGATAGAAACCCCAAAGTTGTCCTGATGATTTTTGACTTGCTCTTTAGCTTGTGCTTGGAATGAGAAGAGAGGAAGAAGGGAAAAAGGAAGCCCTGGGAACCCCTGTGGTTTGGCTGTGAGCATGCAGCCACTCAGCTCAGGAGCAAGCACGGCAGTCTCAAGACTCCTGCCTTGAACTGGGTGAGAAGTGTCTTAGTTTTTGTGCCTTCTCATCCTGCTTCTTCCTTACCTGCTATTTCTCAGTTACAGAGAGTGTTGTGAAGTGCAGCTGCTGCCCCCGTGGCCAAGCCCAGCTGATTTCCAAGGTTGCTGGCAATAGCGGGTGCTGCTGCGTAACCAGGCGTCTTTCTTTTGTACGGCGACTTTCCACACGAGTTTTGCACTCAAGAATTTCATGAGAGCGGTTCAGACACAGGGGATTTATGCTACCAAGGCAAGGTCTTTTATTCAGGCTTTTTGACAGTGATGCATAACACTCACTGTGTCTGGGAGGAAGCAACACATTTGTCTTTTTATCCAGTTCAATAACCTCTACTGCCTGTGCTTACAGCTACAGAGGGAAGACTAAGCTGGAGATCAGGGCTTTAATTTTTGACTCCCACCTGCTGGTGGAATCTGTTTGACCATGGCTTTTATAAATTCAGCTTTGTTGAAAGGTAGAGAAAAAAAAAGACCAGTCTGCAAAGTTTTCTACCAGCTTTGATGGAACCTACTGTCTAGACTTGTCTCTCACAGTTTTTGCTTGTCCTACATAGAGGGGGACCTGCCCTTCCCAACAGCTACTAATGTAATCTTTTTATTTCCCTCCTCTGGAAAGGTAAATTTAATCTCAGAGCCCTCTTGCTAAGTAAGAGTTTTATCTAGTAGCTGCATAGAGATCTGAGAAATACAGATATTAGGTTATCTGCCAAGTTGTTCTGCCTCTGTCTCTTACAACACAATAATATAAAGCTCTTTCCTATAATGGTTCTTCACTGCCAATTCCCTAGTTGTTCTTCACCAAAACACAATTAATTACTAAAGGGGCTTCCCATACAGAAAATAGTTGATGGAGCATCTGACAAAAAGCAATAGAGCATAGCCCCATGGAAACACTACAGGAGGGGAAAAAAAGTGTATTTCCCACCCCGGGCTGTGCCCTTTGATCCTCTCATTTACACGCTGAGGTTTCTGGTGTTTGGGTTGTTTGGTCCCTTTGCCCTCCCCCCCTTCTTAACTTTCCTCTGTCTTCCATGATATTTTCACTACTGTCACAATCTGTTCCTCATTTATGGGCAGGTTTTAAATGGTAGAGGAGTTGTCTGCATGTTATGCAGTGGGTCTGCAGCGTTAGCTCCAGGCTCCCTCTGCCCTCCTTTAAAATGACAGGTCTCCCCCCTGAGCTTACTCCAAAAGGCTGAATTTGAATGCCAATACACATTTTTATTATTATTGTGCTTTAATTCAGAGATTAAGGGTAAAATAAAGAGCTGGCTTTCTGACTGCTTAGGGACTGCTGAAAATAGGACTGAAATGCTGCTGTCCCTAATGGTTTATTAGGGAAAAGACATAGTTTGCCAATATTTCCTTTAAATATATGTGAACTCAATCTTGCAGAAGTTGCAAAAATCAATTTCACTAATAATTAGAATTATAGAATTTTCTGCCAGTAAATGTGCTAAATATAAGGAGGCATTGGACTCCACAAGGTCAATATGTGTGCGTTCAAAATATATCCTAATATCTGTCAACGTAATCTACCAATTAAAAAGTCTATAAATAAGTATTTACTCAATAGATTATGTCTCCAAAGGGAGCAATTAGACTTTTAAGGAGAATTCTTAAACATTCCCGTGAAGGTTTTAGTATTTTCTTTAATGCTTTGTCCTACCGAAATGTACATTTCAGAAATGATCTTTGAAACTCCAGTAATTCATGGGAAAGTTGTACTTTGCACCCTGATGGTAAAGGGTCCTAAAATGAGGGTTGATTACGTATAATAATATTTATTTCAGTTTGCAAATGATAAAAATAAGGAGGCAGGTCTTCTTTCCTGCTATAGTGTTGTATACCTTGCTACATACTACCACCTTTTGTGTAATTAGCAATCCCACATGAACAGTTTTTGTCCCACAAAGCTCTCTGTGTATTTTATATACTGCAGATAAAGGGATTTAAAAAACTGAGGCAGACTCTTGACTTGATATAAATATCAGTGAGCTGGGCTGATTTAAATTAGCTGAGCATCTGGCCCGTTCTCTTTGAAAACAGATAATCTGCTCCAATAATTGACTGAGATTTGTGAGTTTCATTTCTTTCTTTTTATATTTAACTGTATAAAATAGTGGCATGCAAATGTAGCCAGGATTATTAAAATTATTGATCACCTATGCTATCCAATCAGCTACAGACTATGTGCAGTTATAAATCATTAGTTTTAGGTTATGTTAGAAATTCATCCAATTAGAAAAAATAATAATAATTAAAAGGATCAGAGATGTGTGTCAAAATATAATTGCACATTCCAGAGATAGAAAATTGTAATAGTAGGACTGGCAGTCATTCTTACAGGAGAGGGCAAGGGCAAATGGTGAAAAATTCAAATATGAGTGAAATGCCAGTAAATGTCATACTAATAACAGTATACATTACAACCTGCTGTGATTTTTCTCTCCCATGGATTACATCTTTTTTCTCTTCTCTTCCAAGGTTCCATGACCATGGGAGACAGCCCTTTCTCAAATCTCTGGCCCCTTTTCTCAACATCTTCTTTTCCTTTCCGCTTAATTGATCAAATTAATAGTTTCTATAATTAATCTACAACCTTATTAATATGAAAGCTATGAATCAGACACATGCAAAACCAAAATAATATCCTTACTTTGAAATTACGTTGTTTTATGTAATTCCCTTTAGAGAATATGGTTTCTCCATAGCAGAACAAGATTCACCATGCTTTTTCTGCAAACTTTGAAAATAAAACTGTGTATGTTGTACAGCTATCAGTGTAGCAGATTGTAAATCATATTTAACCATTTAGTAAGCAATGGTAAGTGATGAAAAACAGTTTGTATCAGTGATTACAAATATAAACCCAAGCTGATTAATAAAGTGATTTCCTCTCAAACTGTATCTGAAAGAAAGGCAACATAATTCCTGAGATTCCACTGAAAACAGCAACTTGTAGCATTTTCTATCAGGAATCTTCTTGTTTCCACACCAGGATTATTTTCTCATCCTTGGGACATTGTCAGCATTTGGGAATTTTAGGGAGCACTTCAAATACTGAGTCCTCTCTGTGGTGACACAGTGCATCACACTCACCTGACACAAAGGCAATCTCTGCCTAAAAATAAGTTTGTGTTGTGTGCTTGACAAACTGAGAAGTGCTAGAATAATTTAGCATTGGTTGAAAATAAGCTGCTATATTAGAGCTATAAAATATACAAAAATAAAGATGTTTTTGAAGGCTGTTTTAAACAGACAAAATGGCTCAGAAAATCACCTTCCTAAGGTAACTCACCTACAGCCTCTCCAGTTCTTCTCTGGATAAGGACCACAGTCATAACCAAAATCATTAGCAGAGCATTTGGAAGAATTATAACAGCCAAAGAATGCCTTTTAATGCTGAGTACTTTCAACGACTGAAATTACTGGAAAGAGTCCATTTCCCTTAAGTCATTTAAGTGCCCAAAGTGGAAAATGGGTGCAATTTTCAGAAGTATATGGATGAATAATTCTAATTGATCTGAATCAGAGAAATGGTCAGGTTCACCTACAAAATCCCACTTTGAACTCATCTCTAGGTGTCTTCACATTGCAAATATTTACTTTGGACACCAAATCAAGAAACCACCTCTGTTTATTCAGACACCTGTGAGTTTGTGCTTAACATTAAGAATATGCTTGTGTGCTTTTCTCCATAAAGATAACTGAAGGATGCGAGGGTCATAAAATCAGAATCATTTATGTTGGAGAAGACCTCCAAGATAGAGCCCAGCCTGTGACTGCTCACCACTCTGCAGACTAGACCAGAGCACTAAGTGCCACATTTCTTGAATACTCCCAGGGGTGGTGACTCCACCACCTTCCCTGGGCAGCCCATTCCAGTGCCTGACAACCCTTTCCATGAAGAAATTCTTCCTGACGTCCAACCTGAACCTCCCCTGGTGCAGCCTGAGGCCATTTCTTCTTGTCTTGTTGTTAATTGCTGGGGAGAAGAGCGGGGAGAGCAAAGAAGGGGAGAGGGTCGTGGTGGGGGTTAGGTGTGACTGCAGCAGTTGCATTGCTTCCTCCTAAATTCTGTGCTTCTCAAACTTTGATAGTCTGAATTGAGAGGTAGTATCTTTTTGTCTTGAAACCAGAGGGAATTTGAAATCTAATCTATTAATGTGAAATAGAAAATAGAGGAGGGTAGAGGCTGAGGGTGCTCGTCGAAAGAAGAAAATGAAGACTCAGAAAAATAATCCTCGTTTAAATCCCTTAGGCAGCGTTTTGAAAATCTCTGCCTCGAGTATCAACTGTGCTAGGGATTGATACCAAACAATGGGGGAAAGAAAAGTACTTGGGATAGTCAGAAACTGTTTGCTTCTCAAATAAATAAAAAGGGCTACAGACTGTTTGTTTAGTAGCTTTGCATAATTCTTTATTTTTAAAAAGATATATTAATTGAATAATAAAGATAAGAGATGCCAGGCCCTCAAAAGGTTTTCAGTGACAATGTGCAATACTGAAGTCTTAATTCACGTAATTAAAGAAGAAAATAAATATATCATTCATAGTCTTTCAAAAGAATTAAAGAAAAATGAGTGGACTGAGGATTTTCCCATCTATCATTCGTAACAAGGATCTTCAGTCTTAGTTTAAAAAAAAGAAAAATCGAAACTTGTGATAAATATATAAGTACATAAGAGGGCAGAATTAGTTATTAAGTGATGTGCTTATTAGAGAGACATGTTTTTCTTTGGGGGGGGATGCTTTTTTCACACTGTTCTATTTGGAGTTATAAATTTCCTATTGTATTTTGACTGCAAGTGAAACAGCAAATTGAGTTACAGGCTGTGGAAGCTGGAAAAATCTGGAGTGGCCTCAAGGCAATGTCTTGCTTCATTTCTGCTGCTCCTTCCCCAGCTGGGAAACTTCAAACGGGACCTCAAAGGTGCTGCCTGTGGACTGGTGGCTTAGGTGTTAGGTCATCTTGGATGGTCCAAATGAGGACTGTTTTACCAAAATGTTTCTGGGGCAGGGAGGTGATGCAGGCTGGGGGTTCAGCTTGATTGGATTTTGGAGGAGGGAAGGAGCAAGGGGCTTAGGGAGGGAGGGAGACAGGTAAGAGAGAAGAGCTGCTCCTGGGCAGGTTTTGTCAGACCAGCTAGAGAGGAATTGTGATTTCCAATTGCCCCCTCTACTGGGCTGGTCCAGAGGGCTCCCTGTCTTTCTTGAAGTCTTGAGAGAGAGAGAGAAAAGAGTAGAAATAAGTTTTGGAGAGCAGGCTTTCCTACGCTGAGGAGGTGGAGTAGGATGGAGACCCAAGGTCCTTGCAGGCTGAGATTCCCTGTGACCTTCTTCCCCATGGCAGTGAGAATCAGCCATATTTGGAACAGAGCCCTGCAGTTAGGCCAAAGTTGAAATATTCCTTGTGGGGTGGGAGGTCACTAGCCTGTAAGTGGGTCTGATTGGGTATCTGCACAGACTAGACCCACTGTGAGCTTTAAATCCCTCTCCATGTCTCCATTTGACCTGCACATCCTAACCCACATCCCTTTGCTTTTTTACCAGTAAATATTTTACAATATCTTAAACTACTTTGGCATAGCATCAAAACTACTAGAGTCCAGAGGCTCATGTCTTGGCATGATTCCTGAGGAGATAATAGGTCTTAATACACTTTTCCACTGTAAAGGAACGTTTATACACAGCAGTTACCTCTTTACAGCAAGTAAGGAAACATAATTATTGCAAATTCAACTGGTAGGATAAGGTGAAAGTGTTTTTAATGAAAGCAAAAACAGGACTGTACTTGTATTATGGAGTGGATGACCTTATA
Organism: Pseudopipra pipra; assembly: GCF_036250125.1. Taxonomy (NCBI): domain Eukaryota; kingdom Metazoa; phylum Chordata; class Aves; order Passeriformes; family Pipridae; genus Pseudopipra; species Pseudopipra pipra. The sequence continues at coordinate 1,120,295 of NC_087550.1, forward strand.
CTGAAGTACAACATTTCCATGTTCACTTAAGCAAACTATTTCCTGCATGAGAGTGAGCTGTAATATCAGCTCTGTATTTCTTTATTACTTTTGGAAAAAAAACTTAAAGGATAAAGAATGACAACAGCATTTCAGCATAATTTTTGCAAATATTTACCACTGCCTACAAACTATGTTTTGATTTGTTTTTTTTTGTGAAATTACAGGTACTTCATGCTTACAGATATTAAAAAATTTTGTAATCAAATTTTAAAATGTTTTTATATGCTTATGCTATTAGATTCATTTATATGTGGATCTTTCCTATAGTTTAGTGAAGGCTATGAGGAAAGGCTGAGAGAATTGGGATTGTTCAGCTTGGAAAAGAGAAGGCTTTGGGGTGACCTAATTGTGGCCTTCCAGTACCCCACAAGAAAGATGGAGAGGGACTTTTTACAATGGCATTTAGTGACAGGACAAGGGGGAATGGCTTTAAACTGAAATAAGGTAAATTTAGATTAGATATTAGGAAGAAATTGTTCACTGTAAGGGTGGTGAGGCACTGAAATAGTGTGTGCAGAGAAGCTGTGGATGCCCCATCCCTGGAAGTGTTCCAGATCAGGCTGAATGGGGCATTGAGTAACTTGGTCTTAGTGGAAAGTGTCCCTGCCCATGACAGGGAATTGGAGGTAGATGATCTTTAAGTCCCTTCCAATCAAGCCTTTCTATGAATCTGTGATATTACAGAACTTTATTCCAATAGTTTCAGATTTCAAAACTTTCCTCAGGCTACTTAAAAGAAGTTAATGAATCTGGTAATGATGTTTATTTTAGACTGACTTTTGAATAACATAAGAATGCTTAATATAAATAAAATAACACAATGTACATGTGTTATACTTTAACAAAAATATTCCTTGTCCTCTAAAAAGACGTGGCAGCCTGACTTCTTTTACAGTGCTACCTAAATATCATTGATCTTGAAAAGTTATGTCAAGATAGGGTTTCAGAGCAAGAAACCAACCTTTAGGGAATCAATATGAGAAAGAGGAGTACAATTTGTTTTCTCCAGGTAGCATAGCTCAGTTTTACATTGTTTTGCTATGGGATAACATACTTCTTCATGAAATATCTTAGGTATCTATTTTATACCTTACTTGGTTCCACCACACCCACTGCAGTCAAGGACATTATTGAAATCTGGAACAAGCCCCAAAGGATTTTCATCCCTTTAATAACAAGATTTTGTCAGTTTGCTCCATATATAGTCTTGCTTCCTTAATTTAAGAAGCATTCAATAGGAAACTTTCCAGATCTCTACATCACTCTGAGCTTTAAAAGACTACCTATCAGTCTGAGTAAGTACAGAAATTTGAGATACTTTTTCATATTAATGGTCTAGTGTACAATTTGCAATCTGCCTGATCATTTTCAATCTATATATTGTTGTAGTTAATATAGGGTGTATTTGTTTTCACAGTTGATGTTTGTGTTTCAGTAATAGAAAAACAATCAATCTGAGCGTTTTTCTTGAAAGCCCTTTCACTAAATAAATGGCAAGCCTATTATAAATTCCATAATTTTAAACTAGGTTGTAAATTTATGATCTCTGGGGGTCTCTCTGTGCAAGTTTTTTCTGCAGGGAGATTGACTTAGTCCATATTAGCAGGATTTTTTTTACTGGGAGATCAATGCAGTTATTCCACAGCTCTGCAAATGGAGGTTGCTTACTGTGTCCTGTGTTGCTGCTGTAAGATTAGAGGGCTGCCATCAAAGAGGATGAAGTGAAATCTTTATTTATTGGTTTTAGCTTCAGCTTTGTAAAGCACAGTTGTAATGGGAAGTATAAGATGTTCATGAAAAACAGTGGGGCTAAAAACAATTTTAAAATAATTTGATGGGCATACAAAGAAAATTTTAATCGGAGAAAAAAAAAATATAGTAAGAAAAGGTTAGCAGCCTTTTTCAAGCCTCTTTTTCTAAGCTAAAAGCATTAAGTGACAAAGGTGTAGGACCTCAGTGGTATTGTGTATAAACATTTCCTCCTCTGAAGCTCCAGAAGGGAGGAATTCCAGGAAGGGGGATGGAATTAGAGCCGCCTACTCTGTGTGCACATGGGATGCAGCCTTCCTTTGCTCGTAAGAGAGCAGTAACTAGTGCAGATGCTGGTACTTGTGATTCTGGCTGCTTTTCAGTATTCATGTGTATGGGGCAGAGGCAAGAGTTCTCTTCTTCCTGGAAGTTATGCAGGCTGGAAAGAGAATTTTCCCCCTTTCTGCACATTGTAACGAAGTTTTAAATAATCTATATCTGAAATAAGTTTGGTTTGATTGAAAGGTTAAAACATCAACGTCCTTAGAACCTTTGTGATCTATGCCTGCTACTTGTAACTAAATAGCAATTAAATCTGCAGCAGTCCTACTTCTAGAATGCTGAGTGACAGCAAAGGCAAGGGTACTTTCCAAGGAGCTTCCTGGGGATGGCTCTTGGGTCTTCCATTCCCGATTTTGTTGTGGCATCACCCCAAGGTATTGGCGTGAGCACCTTCTCTTATCCTATTTCCTGCTCATCAGAGTCCTTCAGTTTCCCAAAAAGGATGGATTGATTATTATATTTTCACAGTCCAACCTTAGATATGTCTTGCTGACAGGAAAGGTCTCCCTCCTTTGGGCTAAACCCCTGAGGAGTCTGATAGAGATTCTGTCACCTCAACAGAGCCAAAAAGCTGAAACATTGGTACACTCACCAAAGGATGGTCAGGACATGGTTTTCATTCTTTAGGTTGTTGGAGAATCCGCCCTTATAATATGGAAACTAATTTCTTCATAATAACATGAAATAATAAAATAAGCTGTTTCCTGTTTAGTCTCACCCATGTATACAGAAATGATTTAGTAGACCTAGTGCTGTGTGATTAATGGTGATGATTTTAAATTTCTGGATCCATTATTAAGTTTATGGCCTGTGTAAAATAAGATTAAGTCCTTCAACATACAATATAGATAATAAGTTAAAGAACAAGGTCGATTTTTTTTCTGTCCACAGCATCTTAAAAAATATAGATGCATGAAGTTTAAATCTTCTAAAAGTACACATTTTTTAGGGGATCAACACTTTATTACCTTTTATAAATCATATGCTAAATGAAAATAAGGTCTTCTAGAGATACAGATAATTTATTACAGAAAGGGAGTTTATATTGATTTATTTTTAGAAAATTATTGTATGTACAAGATTGAATAGATTTATAGACACATACACCTTAAATTTCACATAGAGAGGTTTACATTTTAGGTAGGTTGATAGTGAGCAACTAATACTGGTTGAAAATATGTATGGATTTAAAAAAAAAAAAAAAAAAGGTAAATTCTTACCTAAACAGTAATATTTCAAGTTTCTTATGCTAGCGTTCATATAGGTAAAAACAAGTCAAAAAAAAAAGCTGGAAAAGTTAATCTTGCAGCACTTTTCTGTAGATTTCAGAAAATTGCTCATGTGATCTCGGTTTGGCAGGCTGTGATTGATGTTGCTGATGTGGTTTCTGTGGAGCTAGCCTGCTTTTTCAGGCGGATGAGCAACTCACTCCTGCAGTTCTGCTGCTTTTTCACCTCAGCTGGCTCATCTAGAGCCCAGTTGCACGCTGCTGCAAAGAAAAGTGCAGAAATAACACACAGATGAAGCTATGACAGCGCAGAAAATCAAAAGGAGGCATTATGTGGTGTAATTAGCTGTGTAAAACTCCGAGGTTTTCTGCTGGCAGAACGAGAGTGGTTCTGTAATGGTGCAAAACCCACTGAAGCGAGAGCAGGGATTTGAGCCTTGGCTCACCCTCTGGCCTTTGGAACCCGGCCCTGCAGGTCACTCTGCTGTGTCCTGTCCCACTGACCCTACTCAGTTTTGCAATCAGCAGCTCAATCCTATCTAACTTCAAGGTGGCAACAGCAGAGTTTGATCTGGACTCAAGGAAACGTTTAGGTCTCAGCACTTGTCATTTTTCTTTGATTTATCTTTCAGTGATGAATACTTTAGCAGAACTAAAGTCAGTGGTATCTTAGTAATAAGCTCTGCACGGAATGTAAAGTTAAGATATAAGATAAAATCATAGTTCTGGTTTAATGAATTAGGTGAGTTTTTCTTCATTTTATAAAGAATGTACTTTTGTTATACCTTAGGTGGACACACATGATCTGAATGCTCAGACATTTTTATACTGTCTTTAGGATCCAGGTTTCTCACTGGTTGAGATTTTGATTCCCTTTACATTAAACACAGCTGTGAATGCCACTGGGATCCACAGGAGTATTTCATTCATTAAAGGTAATGCTCAACACAAAAGGAGACAATGGAATCTTGTCCTTCACGAGTAAAGATGTTCTAACTTGATGCTGCAACACCGAAGTTTTTCTTTAGTCCTGTGCTGAGGTGTGCTCTGCAGCCTTCACTGGCTAATTTACAGAGCTCTCTAGTACAGTTTTGGTCATCAGTACTATGTACTTTTGATCAAAACTGGCCACAAGGCCATGGAAAAAGCGTAAAATAACCGAGAAGTATGTTCCACTGTAAATAATAAACCCTGTGTTTATGCAATTTAGGGTCTGTAGAAGTCTCTTCTGTGAAGAACGATGACAGATAGTCTCATGTGTAAAACAGAACACAAATTTGAATGCATATTTTTAAGGTTTTTGTAACTTCATTTCTCCTCTTACCAACTTATATTTCTCTCCTTTCCTGCTTTTTGAACCTTTTCTATCTCCTGAAGTTCTTCAGAGTTGATTCTTTTCCAATAGTTATACTTCTTTTTATCTGTATCCCTCTCAGTAGGTTTGAGGAGGGGGGGGTTGTACTTTATTTTAGTCTGTTGTATCTTTTTACATTTTTCTCACCACGCGTTTCCCCCCTTTATTATTTTAGGAATATATTTATAAATATAATTTATGGTGACCTTTCCTCTTCAGTTTAACTCTCCACATAGTTGTTTAGTATTGTTCTAATACAGGTTGCTAAAATATCTTACAGTAGAGATGGTACAGCAGAGACTGAGAAAAAAAGTTGAAGAAAATCTGTGTTATCTAGAAGGAAATGACACTCTAAGATTTGGAGAATCTTTTTGCTTGCATAGCTGTTTGTGAGTTTTTGTGCTTTCTCCTACATTTCATGATACTTGTTCAGAACTTGAATTGTGATTCTTCATAACCACCCAACATTACTGTCCTTCTCCAAAAGAAAAAAAAGCAATTTAAGAAAAAGAAGAATGAGTTGTCTGGGAGGAAATGAAGTCAGTATGTCTCTCATAAACCATATACCTGTAAATTTTGAAGTTTCTTCCCGGAAATAAAATTTTGAAGAATTTTCCTGTGCTTTTATAGAGTATTTCAGAAAGCAATCAGGCAGGTCACTGGCCTAAGTATTTTTCAGGTTTGCCTACTTAGTGGTACAAGAAACTAGGTTTAGGTTGTGCCTGACAGATCAGTTTGTTCTGAGAAGCAGGCCTCATTTTTCAGGTATAAAAGCATCTAGTTTCAGGCAGTTTTAAAACCTGATGTAGGCTGCAAGTAGTTTGCTTTCTATGAGTGTTATCTGTAAGAGCAACTCCAGAGACAGGAACTTCCAAGATTATGGGTCAAATTAATTCCCTAATTCCAATCGGGAGACAGGTTGTTTGTTGAAGAAAAAGTTGAAACAATAACTTTATGACTCATATTTCTACACTGTGCTTCTGCAAGAAAAACAGAGTCCAAAAAAGGCTATTTCAAAAGACATCACAAGATGACTCTCCATATAAGGGGTTTTTGCAGACTTCAAAATTTGTCAAACATTACACTTTCCAGTGTGGCCTGCATTTTTCTCCTGAATTTCTGCTGTTACTTTTTATTTTTAGAACTTGTTGATGACCTCAGTCTAAACCATGTGTAGACAGTGATTCTATAAAATTCCCCAAAATTTTAGTACCTGTCTAAACAGGAAGGAAAACACCTTTTCCTTATGTTTTCCCATAAGGAGAACACCCAGCCAGTGCCCACCCATCCACAGGGCTCCCTCTCAAGCACAGGCATTAACAATCCCATTAACAAAGTTGTGCCCATGGGGTTATTACCAGAGGGCCCTACAGTGTCTCTCATCCTTGAAATGCATGCACTGCATGAAGTACCACTAAGCAGTATGAAAATTACCTTCCTTTATATACCCCCTCTTTCTTTCTCTTTTGGTGTGCAATCTTCTCTTTGCGGGGGCTTGAAAAGGAAATCCTGGATCTGTTCTTTAACATGTAATTTTGGTATCTAAAAACAGCACTTGGGATTAGCAGTCTTGTCAGAAAAACAAGAATTTAGATGTTCAGAAAACCTCAACAATCCACCCCCAGCTTTTCAACTGTGTCAGGCATTATTTGGTTGTACACAGCTGCTGTGAGATGAAGAGAGAGGAAATGCAATGGAAGGAAAAGGTGTTGTTTTAAGGGCATGATGAAAATAATGGAATCACCCAAAAGTGCTTCATATAATGTGGTTTACATGCTCTGCAAAGAGATGAAAATGCCTGTTGAGGTCACATTTGGGCGAGCTTTAATTATAGACTCACTGACAACAAGATCAAGTTTTTTAGAACTTGTTTCTTTCTTTAGATTTTCTCTAAAAACCAAAGAAACTGTGACTTGACTCATCCTCTTCTCCCTCTTCTGTGTGCACACAGATGCTCATCTGCTTTGTAAATCAGGAATGAAGTGAGATATAGCCAGCTGACACTAATAAATGATTTTATGAAGGCTTGGAGACTGCAATCATTATTCCTGACAACAGATAAAAAGTTGTCTTCTCCCCAGTTCCATTCTTTCAAAAGCGTTTCTGTCTGTGCATATTTACTACTTATGTCAGATATAACTCTTGAGTCAGGGTTTTTTTCTGCTCTCCTAATCTGTTTGCTGTTCAGTCTCTGGCAACTTTTAGCTTGTATGAAGCTACAAATGAAAGATTAGGCTGTTATAATTTAAAATGTTCTCTCATCATGGTGTATAGATTTCTTTCAAGTGTTTTGGTTGTGACTAACAATGCCCTTTATCAATGCTGGAAGGTTTTTTCATACCTGCTGATCATGAAAGCTTAATTTTGAAACTTCTTAGGAAAAATAACTTCCATAATAAAAAAAAAAAATTGAAAAATTGACCTCTAGGTTTTGACAAAGCTTGAAGTATTGCTTTAGTTTTGCAAACAAAATTTACTCTTTGTTCTCCTCCTCCTAGTTCTCTGCTCACTCCTTTGATGTCAGTAGTAGGTGATTTTCCTCATCTTCCATGGAGATTTCATTATGGATTCCACAGAAGGCCATCCTTGGTTGTCTTCAGCTGCAGTCATATTGGGTACCTTCATCCTCTAGCTCAGGTTCAACCACCAACCACAGGTTATTTCTCTGCTCCAGGGCACCTCCTGGTATTCCCTCCACGATAAACTATCTTTATGTATGTGTAGCCACCATCCCAGATTCAAGGAAGATAAACAACCCTTTTACACCTCCTGAACTCTCTTCTCATTTCCTCTGAGGGAATTACTTTTATAACCTCCTACCTTATCTGTTAGTCTGATGTCAAATACTACTACATTGTTGTTCCCTTTCTTTCTTCATTTCTAGATGTAGAGCTGAAAATGAAGGGAAACAAAGATACACAAACATTAACTGGAATGTTGGGGAGAATTATGGCAATAGCAACCCAAAACCCACTAGCCTCTGAATTATATTTAATTTTCAAAGCAAAACACTCAGGACCAGAGTTGAAATTCAGTGTTGTACATATATCATAATTAAAAGCTTATTTTTCCTACACTGCACATGGTTTTGTTTGTATTTGCAACATAAGACCTGCTCAGAAACCCAAGGCACAGAGATCATTCTTTCTTCTTCCCTCTGCTCCGCCTCAGAGAAATAATATTATAAACATGCTCAGAAAACAAATTAAGCCTTCTATTCCAAACTTTCTGACACTTCATATATAAAAGAAAAATATTTTACTATGAGAATGTCAGGATTTAAAGTATGCATGCTTGCCAAGCACCAAAAGGAGATCCACAGAGAATCTGGCACTTCCTCTTGTAAATGTGCTGTGATGCAACCTCCAGCTGACCCATCCATATATATCAGAGGCCACCCTATGCAGTGAATGATTCAGTTAATGAAGGAGGAGTTGTGGGAAGGGTAAAACGCTGGAATAGCCAAGAAGGTGGGGATTCCTACTGCAGGGGAGCAGTGGTGCCTTTCATCTTCCTTGGTGGAATACTCAAGATGGGAGAGGAAAAATATGGGAAAGGCTGGTTTAGTGAGAAGAGGAGGCTGTCTACAGTCCTCCAAGGAAAAACTGCTTTGTGAAATATGCTCCTTGTGCTGTGATGGTGACTGGGGACATGTTGAGGAGGCAGGAGACTCCCAAGCCAGTACCACACACTTTAGCCTTCTAGGTTGTCCCCAGTGGTGTCACTGTGGAGTAGTTCCTTTATTTTGTTAAGTAATACATTACAATCTTTAAGTGGCTGAAATGAAACATGTTGGTAATAACTTCACTTTTTTTCTTTTTTTTTTTTTTTTTTTTTGAATGGAGACCATAGGCTATTCATTAGCTCACAGGCTATTATACTTATTTTTCTAGGAATAAAATCTAAATGTAATATTTATACTGGATCTCTACATGTGATATAGAAACGATGTTTATACAACTTAAAGAATTATAGTACCTATACAGTAGCAAAATCTAAAATATTTGAATCTTGGCTCCCACAATTTCAAATTTGTCACTGAAACATTTAGTTAAAATTTGACATTAATCCCCTAGTATTTAACATATAAACATCCTTTTCACAACAGCAATCCTCAGATCTTTTTTTACTTATATTTCTGTGAGTTTCAGGTGGTGTAACAACTCTACAACTGAAAATGTTCATGTACTGTTCAGCAGAAAGAGGCCAGGCTTATTTACTTCCACAAGAAAAGAATAGGTGGACGGGTGTTTAAAAAACAATTCACTCAAAAATTGAAAATTCCTTCCACTCCCCTTCCAAATAACACAAACAAATGGATGCTTGCAGTGTTTCATTTATGAAAATGTGAAACATGCAAAATATGGAAGCAACAAAATGAAATCATGTAGTTTGATATATCTGCACTTCGTGTTTTTGCATGAAAGTGCAAAATGCCCACCCCATCTGCCTTATCCACTCACAGATGGTTTTCATCTGTTGCAAAAGTTGTCAAATACGAAAGAGAAGTCCCCAAGTTTGTAACGGGTCCAACAAAGCTGGACAATCCCAGCTATGGAGGTAGAAACTGGAAGAGTTTATTGAACACATGAAGCGCTTATTTAAGTGTCTAGGGGGCTTAACATGCTAATAAGGAGGCAGGGTTATGCCAAATAGGGGATTCCACAATCTATTTGCATTTCTGGTAGCTGGGGTGACATAAGGGAAAAAAGGGATTTATGTTTCTTGGATCCAGGGATTTACATTTGGGGGGAAAAGGATTTGATATTTCCAGTAAGCAAGATTATACTGGGGAAGGGTGGCCAGCTTTTCCCAAAATAAGGATTATACAGAATGGGGAGAAAACAATGGGGCTTTTGCATGAACTGATAACATCACAGCAGAGTCTCTCCATATCCTGCTGGGAGAGACAGGAATGAATGTCAGTGGGTCTTGTCTGGTCTTTTAGATGGTGACTTCTTCCCCAGCCCCTGTGGCCCAAGGCTTCCTGTCTAATCCTAGCAGTTCTTTTCCTGCTGGTATCCGAATTTCAGACTGCAACAGATGATGTTCATGTCTTGAATAGTTCTTGATCTTTAGGAATTCACGTGTGCCTAATGTTCCTAGGGTATTACAGGGGTGCCAAATGCTACCTCCCAGCCCTATATATTTCAGAATGGCATTTATGTAGGAAGTGATCACTGCTAAATTGCAGACCTTCCTACTGCTTGGAAACTTGAGTTTTGCTCCCTTGAATAATGAAGCTTTTCCTTGTATCTGCAGTGTTGTTGAGCTAAACATGTGCTGTAAGAGTTAAATTGCTGAGGTGTATTTATATAAACTGCAGCAATACAGATGCCCATAGACAGAGTGTGGAGGGGGGCAGACAAATCTTATAAAATCTACAGTTTAAAAAATCTAAGTTAGTACTGCATCTTTGGAAACAACCAAATGCTGCGTTCCTTAATTTTTGGAAGGGGAAAAATCGAAACATCCCGCTGCTAGTTTGGTATTTCAATTTCAAAGTTTGGAATTAAATTTCGCGGGGGATCTAAGCAAAGGCATGCAATAATGTGTAAAAAATGCAATATAGACTTAAAAAATGTCATCATAAAGGAGGTTTTTAAAGATATATGAAAAGAAGGAAGCTTATGGGCTTGGATACTGTAAGATTCTATATGCTCTTATTTCTCTTATCAGTGAAACTCTGCACTTTATTATGCTTTAACATGTTGAGTATGATGGGTATGTTGTAGCTGTGCTCTGACAGGTTTGTTCATCATTGTTCATTTCACAGTTTGTGAACACCATTTGTTTTTCTCTCTGTCCTTAGATGAAGCTGCTGACACACAGTGCAGGTATTATTTCAGGATAACAGTAGATGAAGCCATCCCAAGCATTATCTGTTGCCAAAAGCTAACACTAAAGCAGGTTTGTGACCTGCTTATTTTTTTGTGGGGGTTTGGTTTATTTGAAAGCTGCCAGGGCTGGCTCAGAGAAGGTATTTAGGACATTTATAAAATTGCCATGGGATAGTGTTAGTGAATAAAGTTACTGACAATGCAGGCAAGGCAGCAGGGGAGGGGCAGCTGCCCCGGGGGGAGCTGTGCTGCCCCGAGTCTGCCCTCCCTTAGTTATGGACCAGCCCTTACCTGTGGATCTCATTTTCAACTGTGAATTTAATTTATTATTTCGTACTGTAGACCTTGCAGGACCTCAGCCATACGGAAAAGATTGTGTGACTCTCAGTAAATGCTTGTTCTAACTTTGGAAATGTTTGTTACATCTTGGAAATAGAGCATCTCGTGATTGTTCTGGAAATTTTTGTAGTGTAAGCCATTCCAAATCCTATCAGATTTGAAAGCAGTAGGTATATTTGTTCCTTTTCTTTTCATCCTTTTCTTTGTTTTTCTTTGCAATATTTCAGACTACCATCTACAATATGTGCAACAATAAGAAAGGTGATTGGTTATCTCTAGGAATATATAAATCCCAAATGCAGACAAGACTGCAAAAGAAGGGAAACACAGCTGATAAAATTTAAATAATCACAAGAACAATGTCTTCATATTTGGGTGGTTAGAGAGAATGTACTGCCTGGCCAAAAAAAAAAAAAGAGAATATGTTACTGTTTTTGCAGTTATTTGAATTTATTTTAAATGCAACTGTACTACCTCTTCCCTCAGAACAATTGTATTTCCTAAAATTCAGTATCTCTTATGAATACTTGTCAGTGTACCACTGCAGATAAAGGAATTCACTCTGGAATGAAAGGTATCATGAGGATGTTTGGAGTATTTGCATGTGTGAACATGTTTTCAAATTGAGAATTACTGTGGAAACGAACTAAAAAGCATATTAACACAAGTTATTTTTTTCGTAATCCCCTCCCTTCTCATCCTGTTGCTTCCCTAGCATTTTTTTTTTTTTTGAAGTTCATTTTATTTTATATTTGCACTGAAGTTTATTCTCCTGAACTGTAGCAGGGAACAGGTGAGCAAAGTCAAATGTTTCTGTTGATTTCTGTGGGATTTGGGCTAGGATTTGTGTTTATTGTTACTAAAGAATCCCACTAGGATGCACAACTGTCTATCTAAGCTTAAACAATGAAACTCAGCATGTCTAATTTACTAATAGATCAGCTTCAAGGGTGGTTTTGTATGTGCACACATGTCTGAAGATGTCAAAGTGTGCTGGTACACCCTGGTGTGTTAGCTGCACACATTCTGGGGTCTGCCAGCTGATGAATTTCTGCAAGCCTCCATGTCTGAAGTGCGTAGATGTTATTTCAAAGCTGCTTTTGTTTTTATTTATGTTACAGCTAGAAAAACAGCAAAGATAGAACAATGAGCCTGGTATAAATGATACCATACAAATGAGGGAGGAACCAAGATCAGTCATGGAAGATGGAAGGAACATGCAGTAGAGAGAGATATATAAACTAATTTTTCCTTAAGAATAGCTTAATATTCCTTCTTTATTTATTTAAATGAATTTGGAGTCTCAACTATATATATATATATATATATATATAAAAGTCTTGTTTTGCCACGTTCAGAAATTATCTCTAATTTTTTTGTGCAAACTGGCATATAAAGTTCATTTAAAGATAGTTGAGTCCCCATGCTTATGAATAGTGTACAGCTGATTTTGGGAGCCACACAGTCACCATTATATGACCCTTTGTGAGCACTGCGTTGCAATATGATTTCTACAGAATGGTCCATAGGGCAGCTTAGAATGTGTGTCCTTCTCTTTTGTTTTTCAGTGTTGCATTTTGAAAATTAATCACATATTAAAAGTTGATGGACTTTTAAATGGCTTTCTAATGCAAACTTGTGAAAAATCCAAAAGGAAGGTATTTATTCAATCATAAAAGGAAATAGGTCAGAGTTAAGTGTAACGTTAGATGTAAAAGTGCACATTAGACACACGTAATTTAGAAGTCTCAGAAGTCTTCCAAACAAAAGTAAAAGCACTGGACAGATATTTGCACCTGCAGCAGGAAACTGAGCATTTAAATTAAACTGTTCTGTAATTATTGTCTTTTAATTTTTAGAGAGCGTAGCATTTGTTTTGGCACGGACCCAGGTTACAGGTGAATGCATATACCTGAGTCAGCTTTATTAAGAACGAGCAGGAGTTTATATCGACAATTTGTTTTGCACTCCATTGAGCATGTGCAGCAGTGACAGAGGACTACAAGTCCCATGATGCCTTGCAGCATCTTCCTGTAATATAAATCTCTAAAAGACCTTTTTTTAGCCCTTCAGGAGCAGTAAAATTTTGGTTTAATGTTTCATTCCAGATTTAAAAGTTGGGGTTTTTTTCAATTATGCCAATAACTCAGAAACATAGGAGTATGGTTCCCTCTAGAAGTCAAATACTTCATGCTGATGAGTTATGTCCAATAACACCTGCACTGAAATCACTCAGCACGAAAAAGAAAACACAAAATGGTTTTAGAAAAAAAAAAAATAAATCTTTATTAAAAAAGTCATTATGTAAAGTTTTTGTTTCTCCGACGATTTCCCTATAATAAGTCAGTTCCAGTTTTATTGAAGATAATTAATTTTTAATGGAAAATATAGAGGATGTGAACACATTCCCCAGAATTTGTGATTCAACGAAATTAGGATTTGGGTGAAATCCTTATTTTTCTCTAAAAAAATCTCATAATTACTTTCAAAAGCAGCACTTCACATCAGTGACAGACATATCTTTCTTAATCATGAATTTGGAAGATTTTAGGGATGGAGATATGACTTTGTAAGTCTGCAGTGTACACACCACACTAAAAGTTCCCAAGCTAAATTATTCTACCTTAGTCCATCTTCGTGTTTTTGTCAGTAGCACAGATTTTTGGTTACTGCTTCTTAAAAGGACTAATTGTTTCAAGCTGGGAAAAGTTGACCAAGCTGAGGCTTGGTCAATATTACTCTCTGAAGAATCATGTGAAAAAACTCTGTTTGTATAAGAAGTTTACCCGTGTTTATTTTGGTATTTTGCATTAAAGATGGATAAGAAGTATCCTTGTATATCTCCAGTAATCCTACATTAATAGCTCCGTGGGGAGTTGAATAACATTCTGCATGTATTTGATTTGTGCTAATTCTTGAAGGCTTATCAGTGTAGTACAGCATCATATAACTTCAAATCTCAGTTTATTTTCGTTTTAGCTTTTAAACTATAAGATACTATCTTTTGCCTCAGTTCAACCTAATGTTCCCAGTACAAAACTCCATTACTGATCTTAATTTTAGAAGCTTATCAGCTCACTGATTTCCTTCTATCATTTATTTGGTTTTTCCCTACTCAGAAAAGTTAAAGCAAAGCATTGGTGCAGAAAAGTTAGAGTGTGACCTTAAAATACCTGTGCTCAACCAGTATTTCTGCTTGGAGCTCTACTTTGATCAGTGAATGAGTCTTCTAGGTGAGATGCAAGTGCTTTCTGCATATGTATGTCTTCATCTTTCTCTATGTTATTTTGGGTTTATTTTATTTCAAGTTTTAAGTGAACATTTGGGACGTTTGAAGTCAGCCACTTAAATCCTTGTTCAGATATTTATGAGTGGATTATATTTCCGAGCTCCTGAGCATTTGCAGCTAGCACTTGCTGAAGTTGAAAGTGATTTTTCAGCCTGAAAAATCAGCTCACTTCTATTTTCCTGGCCAAAAATACAGATAACCACTTAAATTTAGATAGCTGAATTTGCACATATAGATTTACGTATATTGGCTGACAGAAATCTCCTTATGGTGTATGTAAAGCCCCAAACCTTCTGTAATTTTTATATGCCTTCTGCACATAAATGGCAATGACCATTTATCCCCGTGATAAAAGCTGTGGATGTCATTCCTTACTGAACCAGAGTTCCCAGAATCTGGTCCTGCACGTTGAGAATTCAAATCTTCCCTCCTGACTGCAGGAGCAGATCATAACAACACAAACCTTTCAGGACAGCATTTTGGGCATTTGCTCTGAGAAACTCGTTCAGCAGCAGATACAAGTCTAGCAGGGATTAACAGCAATAATGTGAAGTGTTTAGCACTGGAATTCCCTGTGTTGGAGTACCTTGCTTCAACAGCCTTTCATTTTGAGATCTTGGGATGGCTCTTTGCTACTATTCTACTTGGAACTGAGAATATGTTCTTGCACCTTCAGGTGCAAGGTCGTTCAGCAACTACTCATCAAGTGTGTGCTGTGCACCTCAGACCAGCTTCACTGCTCAGGTGAGGCACAGTGTGCACATGCTGTCCCATCACCAGAGCACCAAGCATCTCACACCACCTAAAGTATATAACAGCACTTAAAATACAAATCACTACATGTAAATTACTATTGCATACTCACTACCTGGGATTTAAATTCAAATTATGATGTCACAAAATTGTTTTTTTGTTTTTCTCTGAGTCCAGGAGTTTGCTGAGTGAATGATGTTTGGGTCATTTGCCAGTATGCTCACTCTGGAAAATCGTAGCTATTGAAATCTAAGTTGTTGTTGAAGGAAACAAAGGATGAAACATAACTGAGTATGTTTATTGTAACCTGAGTAAATTATGTTTACTGAAAGTAATGACTGAGGACAGATAACACCAAGAAAGCAAGTCACTCAGCTTATAGGAATATTACTAAAATAAAAATGTTATAAATGAGAATAACTTATCCCAAAACTATGTTTCATGTACTCTCCATATACATTTTGACTGGAGAAAATGATTTGTCAGAGCATGAAGGATTCTTTTTTGTTTGAGCTCTTCCCAGTAGAAACAGGGTTTTAAGCTTATGCTTCATGGTGGTATTGACCATAGCAGACCTGGCAGGTTCAAACATGTGATGAGCCAGTCCAGGCTGAATGGCAGGTGAGCATCAGTTTTAAGACACAGAACAGGAGTGATTTTTCTGTAAGCTAGTTAAAAATGGATCTTTCGTAAATCCACGTACATGCTTTCTCTGTTTAGTGCATGCAGCCTTATATTCATCTGCATTCAAGAGGAATGCATTAAAAGTGAAAAACGTTTTCAGTTTTCCCAATCAAAACTTTAAAATTGTGGTGAAATACAGTACAAGTTAAAAAAAAAAAAAAACAAAACACAAGAAGGCAAACCAAACACCTCACTCCTCAGTTCAGCAGATATTTCTTTATTTCAGTCTCTGGAAAACTACCCGATCTGTGCTCAGTACTTTGTTTGCTACTCAGGAAAATTGTATCTGCTCACTGATTTACAGGGAGCACGTTAGACCCTGCTCAGCCCCAGGAAAACTGCATGTGCAAATCCTCAGGGAGCATCATGATGGCAGAACATGCTTCCAGACTGAAAGGACTGAAAAGGCAAGCAAATATGAAGTGTATGATATATAATTGATGAAGAAGAAATCTCTAAATGTAACAGTTCCATTCAATCATAATAAAGTAGTCGAGGGTGTGCAGACATTGGAATTAAAGATACATGTGCTCCATTCAGCAGGCCAATATTTATTATTCAGTCTGAGGCAGCAAGCATAAATTTTGTATTTTTGCCTAAAAGCAAGAAATTGATTTAAATCTCACAAAAGTTTTTTTTAAAAAAGGAGCAGACCAGATTTCTGAATTTGTTTTTCACCTTTGTAGGACGAGCAAGCTTCTAAAAGATTAGAAACAACTGTTCTAATAGATTTCATCAGTCACTTAGGAGATCTTAAAGAAAGGTTGCAAGATGCAGAACAGAGGAGGGTGTTAGCTTCAGGACACGTGCAAAGCATGTAAACCTTCACAGCACAAAGAAGGGTAATCATTTTTCCCTGAGGTATTCTCAAATTTCTTGGGCATCGGTTGTGACGAAAATTGCAATGCACCACATCCCTTTTGAATTTGTAGTGTCTAGAAGAGTAATGGATTTGCAAACTTTTCTGTGGCGTCAGAGCTGAAAGGTCCGAGAGGGAGTAGTTTTGAAGAGAATGTGCTGCCATAAATGGGGGAGGGATTGAACCAACGTTTCTATGTGTGAGATTTTCAAATGGCTCCAATGCTTGTGTTTAGCCAACTAAATCCCACTTGGATTTTTAGGTTGTTACCATATAGAGAGGTGTGGGGTGGTGTTTTTTTTTTAATTTCATCTGCACATGGCAGCATTTGAAGTGCTCAGTGGTTCTTTGGCAGCCCAGCAGTGCACCTCTGCAGGATCCCTGTGTTTCTCGGGCTCAACTTGCTGGGGAGGGCAAGTGGAAGAGGGAGACATTGAGAGAGCTGGACAAGAGAGCAGTCAGGCTTTGCATTTGTTACTCTGGTATGGTCTGCTGCAGTCTGGGAGGTTGTTGAAAGGCTAGAGTACTTCTTGTGAAGTGTGATCTTTCCAGAGAGGCAGCATTTATTTAGTGACTTTCTGCACAGATTTCATTACGTGTGTGTGTGATGTGTTTTTCAGTGGGATATGTCCAACAAAAACATCCTTTCCATATTGTGCTGTGTTTGTTCATGATAGGGGTCATTCTGCCTAAGGTGAAACTATTTCCTCAGTGGGTGTCCTCACCAGATAAAAGTCTTCAGACATTGCTTTCTTGTGAGGAAAGTGATTAGCACTCTTTCTAGAAGTAAAACCAGCAGTGTCTGAGGCTCATCCGTGGCACAAACTCCTCATGTGTTTGGAATAAGTAGCTGGAGATGTGTTGCATGAGGGTGCTCAGTAATGTGCAACTTTTGTAACATGAAGCATATTATTTATTCTATCCCATGTAATATGATATTTCATATACTGCAGCATATTATTTCTTTGTATAATTTTTTTTTTAACCATCCAATTAAAAGGTCTTCGCTTCCGCAAAAACACCAAAAAGGGTGTGGTAAAGTCATTTAATGCAATTTGGGTATTACTGGATTTATTATGGGTAATAAATTCACTTGTGGCCACAAGGACTTTGTTCATTACTGGTGCAGGACAGTAGCTGAGGCTGGAATTTCCAAGTTAGGGATCATGACCTTTGGGACTAGAGTCATGTTGGTGAGAAGGAAATTTTGCTGTCTCCTGTAGAAAAGTAGCAGCAGTGAGACCTGAGAAAAGCTTTCTTATAAAGTGTGTAAATTCTTACTAGCTTTGAGATAAAGATGTTTGTTCTGGTAGGGAGCAAAAGTTTGTTTTTTCAAGCATGACATTTCCACCGTCTTTTTCCGAGTTTCATTCAGGTAGCAAACACAATGATTAACTGGACACGTATCAAATCTTGTAGCTTTCCAATGGCATTTTCTTCCAATAGTGATAAAAGGGGGTATATTTTTGTGCTTTGAAATGGATATTAATATTATTGCAGAAAGATTGTATCACAGGCAATACTTATTTATTAAGATTTTTTTTTACTGTGATGTTTCATACTATCTGTGCCATACATCCAATGTAGTTGCTTTTGCTTCTTCATTTTATGTTACTGTAGATAAAATATAAGCCAATCTGTCTTTGCTTTTCTTTGTATTAATCTTATTTACCAAAGTAATAAATTATTTTTTAAGTCAGGGGCATTTTCTGT
This sequence comes from Pseudopipra pipra, assembly GCF_036250125.1. Taxonomy (NCBI): domain Eukaryota; kingdom Metazoa; phylum Chordata; class Aves; order Passeriformes; family Pipridae; genus Pseudopipra; species Pseudopipra pipra. Next base: position 1,138,487 of record NC_087550.1, read on the forward strand.
TTTGAAGGCTCTGAAGACATGTACAAATATAAATGTTAGAGCTTTCTTTCAGAGGGAAGCCTGGTCATTAATCTCTTTTTCCTTTCATCTCTGTCACTATATATTTGTATTAAAATCGATGTACTTAGACTGTATCAGGAGAATAAGAAACTGCATGCAAAATCTACTCTTATTTTGTGTGGGTTTAAAGGTTAAAGGAAAATGTCCCCTATGCTTCAAAGTGTTCTTTGTCTAAAGGATGCCTGGTGAGGCTTGAGTTTTTGTAGTACTTAGCTTATAGAAAATATTTCATTGCACAAAGTGGCTGCTGCCTGGCAAGGCCACCTGCTTACTTTGGATCCTCGTGCCTCAGGGGAGAGCTCACCTCCCCAGAGGAAGGAGTGGCCAGTCACCTAGAAAAGGGCTGAGGTGGACCACAATATTCAGTCTGATCACCAGAGAAACACACTAATTGCCAGCACACACCTGTACACACAGAGCCATCGTGGAGCTGTTTATTCCCAGGCTGTGGGATTTGCCTTGTGATTCTTCTCTCCAGCTCAGTAACCAGTTAAACCAAGCCTGTCCTCCAGACAGACAAAAAGGTATATGAAGATTCCCATATTCTTTAAGTAGGCTTTCCAGGGGGGTTATTCTACCAAAAAGTTGGATATGTGTTAAAATCATGTATGCTGAAATAATTACCCACGACCTTGCCCTTCTTTGCTCACTTTTTCTCAGTTTTGAGGGATGGATCGTATGAGATGCTTTGCTAAAATTCTGCTCATTTAGGGTGCTATTGTTTAACTTTCCAGTGGACAGCCAAACACTGCTCTTTGTGTGTGTGCCCATGCACATCCTTTGAAAAAGTTACTGAGAGGTGAGATAAATCAGGTGGTGGGAGGGGAATCTACATTTTTCAAGCATGCAAAAGCTTCCCTTCTACCAAAAACAAGGTTAAAGCTTCTTATGCTTCAGCTCCTTTCAGTATCACTGAAACAGTGCTACACTGGTAGATTTAAGAGCCTGTGTTTTTTTTTTTTAACTCAGCAATTTGGTATCTGGCTGAAATAGGTCAAAGCTGGTAAATGCTACGTTGGGTTGAAGGTGGGTGAACTGTTTGCATTCAGTATTGACTGAGAGTGACATGAACCATTCCTAATTTGCTCAGACCAATAACATGGTAAGGCAGATGATATTCCAGAAGAGATTTCAACACACTTTGGTTTTTAGTGGACTGTATTTTGCTTCATCTGAAAGATACATTTTATTGAGCATGGGGTGGAAATTAAGAGCCCCATTTCAACACAACAGTCTGCAGCTGCATTCAATTTATAAGTACTAATGATTAAAATTTACCAAGATGGTCAGCTCAGCATTGCTCTTATCTCTAGTTTTATTAGAAAGCCTTAAGAATGACAGCACTGTCATTAAATGTTGTGAGTTTTTTTAAAAATCTGCATATATTTAGACATAATTTGCAAGAATATCCATTGCATTAATAATGCAAATCTTAATTACTTGTTAGAAAATTGATGTTACCCCTCCAAGCTACATTATTGCACAGGCTTTCTCCAGAGTAAGATTATTTGGATAACAGTCTCCTGAGGATCTCAGGTTTTGTGTTGTGTCAATTTTTTTGCAGCTCTGTGGCTTGCAAGCTCATTTTTTTGCACAGCAAGGGTGAATAATAATCTTGACTGGCTTATTAGTAATCCTGTTTAGACACCTGTACAAATCTTATTGTTTGGAAGAGTGATTGGGTTTATGTGTATTAATAAGCCTGGAAATACATTTCTTAACTATTATACATTGATGAGCATTTCAGTCTCTCCCTCCTTTTCTCATTAAAAGTATAAAAACCATGCCTGTGTATAAATTAATGAGCATAAGAACCATGAAAACCTTGCTGGTGTTTTTGGAACTTTTTTACTCTGAATTTTCTTATGGCATTTTCAACTCACAAGTATAAAAATCTGTGAGAAATGTTAGAAATAACTGTATTCTGACATTATTAATGGCTCTTTTTAATGTGTTTAACACAGCAGTATCTTGGAGCTTCAGTTACTAGTCTAAAAAACTTCATAGTGAAAGTGCAAGGATAAAACTTTTTGAAAAGAAATCTTATTTTTTGAGTCTCTGGGCCTGCCAACCTTGAATCTTTTAGTTTTTAAAAGTTGAAGTATTCAACTTTCACTATTTCTAAGTGCATATGACACTATAAAGTGATTTAGATGTTCGAAACCAACAGTAATATTATTTCTTTTTAGAACATCATTGCAGTCCATGCTCATTAGCAGAATTTCACCCAGTTCTTGGTTAGCAAGGTGGCCTTTATTGGTGCCATGAGTATACAGTTGGGAATATTATGCTGCAGACTGGAAATGGACCTCTTTGTGTTGTCAATGTATGTCAGCTTGTTGAAAAATTTCTGATTAACTTTGGAAAATGCCTCGTGTCAGGAAGTACCTCATAGCATTCCCAAAGACCAGAATGAAAGCAAACTTGAATTTGCTGCGTTTCCTGGCAGAACACACAGACCAGGTTTCTACCAGCTTCATGGACCTACTCTTGAGCAGTTGATTACATGGTTCACTTCATGTTCACTCCAGACTTATGGGTTTGCAAAAAAAACCAAACAAAAAACAAACAAACAAACAAAAAACCCAGGTCATTGTTCATCTCATTCATGATTCAGAATGTCGTGTCAAAAATAATTGTAAATAAACACTGTTGTAGTATATTTCTGTAGCCCAATTATTCATGACTGAGATTTATGTTTCAGAATATTGTTAATTTCTGGTGGAATGTAGGTGTGGAATGTTCATTGTGTCCTGATTATAGATAAATGACTCGAAGGATGTTTTTTCCATGGAAACAGATTTTTTTAAGTTTAATTTTCTTGTGATATCTACAAATTTGTGTAATATCAATTTTCACGTGAACACCAGCATCAAATGTGTTTTTTGATGATTGCTCAGCCTTTATTTCACAACCACCTCCAAAAGAATACACAGATGTTATCTGTCCATTACAAAAATCCAGAAAAATGCAGTAACTTGCTATACTTTTAGAAGGGACGTGTTCAAAATTCAATGCAAATACAAAAAAAAAATTATAATAGTTTACTAATAAAGGAAAACAAAGTAGAAAGGAATAAGGCATGTTTGAGAAATTCTCTTTTAAGGGAGCCATAAATATCTGTAGTTTATTTTTGGTGTGGTAGAAACTTTTCTCCCATTTGTCTGTCTCATCTTTAAAAGCACCAGACACATTATATCATTGCACTGAGGTAATATGAGATAATCATGATTTTCCTACTAGTGATTTAATGAAACTTTCACTGGCAAAATGTCAAATATCCATTTAACATGAACTACTGAAATATGTAAAGCTTAGAAATTTAAAACTACAAAGAATACTTATTAGGAGAATATTGATTTAACTTAATCCAGTTTAGTTCCTTTGTAATATTTTAAAACTTAAAAGTGATGAGTTTAAAAGAGTGCAAAGTATTTCTCAGCAGTAAAAATACCAATTTTTTAAGGTAGACCTACTAATGTCACTCACTATTCATGAACTTGAGCTTCTGCTTAACTGTGCTGTATTTATAAGGCTTTTATTTTTAATTTTAATGCTATAGAATTTTGGAATGCAACAGTATATTATGGCAGACTTTATTTTTCTAAGGCAATAAAAGTAAATTGTGTGGTTAAAAAGCTGTTTAATTCTGTTATAGTCAGGGAACTAATAGCGATGGAAGTGACGTGACTGGATGTCTGAAGCGTTCTAAATAAAATTATGCCTCAACTTCTTTGCAGAGAGTGTGGAAAGACACAGCTTTTGAAGGCTTGAATTTGGACTTATACAAGCATGATCTGTTTCAATGTCCTCAGATGAGTTTTAGTGAGATCCCAATCAGGCCTCAGACCTCTCCTTTGGCTCACACGTGGGAAGGGAGTTGACTTAGGAAGGCCAGCAATTATTACATTAATAAGCAAATGCTGACTGTGCATAATTCCTTCAATAGCTGATTAGAAATGGAAGGTGTGAAGTCAGATGCAAGTTCTGTTTGCACATCTTGAACTTTGTTGTGTTTGTTTTAATAATCACGGAAAGTCACATTTAGGTGGGCAGGTGGGGTACCACTGGCTAGGCAAAAGTATCCTCACAGAGCAATGGGAAACTGTTTCTTGAAGTATCTCTTCTGTTTGCTGATCAAACCTGTACTGTTGAGATTTTAAGTTTGGGTTTTTTTTTAATTTTGAAGTTTGTGACTTCAGTAAACGAAGAAATTAGATTAGTTTAATGGTTTTGATGGTTAGCTGGAAATCGCTACACAACTGGGGAGATCCAGTAGTTTTAGAGCTTGCAAATGTCTTCAGGTTTTGGTATATAAGGCTGTTTTGGTATATTATGTGTATTGTGCATATATGTTGGTGCCTAATTATGGAAATTTGCAGCCAGCTCTATAGGTGCCTTTGGAAGATGTTGACTGTCTATTGAAAAAGTGACACGAGGTGTGGATTTACAGAAGGGTTAAGAATTTTGGTAAAATTCCTTCCATTTGTGTCTGAGCAGAGCCCCAAAGCTGGCTCTACCAAGGATGCTGCAGGCTGAGCAGCAACCCCGTTTATCTCAGCCCAGTGCTCTCCACTCCCCTTTGCAAATGAGCAGCCTCTCTTCCTCCTCCCCTGCAGGAACTGCAGGATGAGCAGCCAGCCTCTCCCAAACACAGTGCCCAAAGAAGCTCAGCAACCTGCAGAGCTGAGTCACAGTCAAAAATATGCTTAAGCAAATTCTGTGGAGATTTTGGGCTTTGTGGGGAGATCTCTGTGACAGATGTGTCAGGGCAGCCCAGAACTGCCATTTGCAGTTTGACACAGTGTGTTTTCAGCTGAGATTTTCTTGAGGGAGGACTTTGGTTTTAAATCGGTGCCTTTAGATCATCTGGAAGAAAATTTTCTACTCTTTCTTTTTCCTTCATTTTTTTTGGAAAATAGGTTTCATCCAAACACCATAATTCAACTTTTACATAGATGAATCTCCCTCTCCAGAGAAGACCTGAAGGCAGAGAATTACCTACAGAAATCACTTTGAGGTCAAAGTCCTAGAACTACACTTACCTTTTCCATAATAAGTGAAAATGTATAACCTCCCACTGGGCATCCTGATAGCCTGAGGAGGTATAGATAAATTAATTGCTCAATAGTGATATGCACAGAGCTTCACTCCTTGCATAATGCCTCTGGTAGTCCTGTACACCTCTTTTTGCAACTGGGGAGAACTGGGAAGAGCCAGAGTATGAATTTTTTTAGTGCCTGCCAGATGGCCATGCCAGCAATAGCTTTTTCATGTTACACAGGGCAAGAGCTACCCTTGCAACACAGCTGTGCATCAGGCCCTGTTCTTTCACTTGGGTGTAGAGACATGAAATGCTGTGTGATTGTTCCACTGCAGCTACTTCTCCTTTTTAGCCTCGTCTCTGCTAAACCAGAAGAATAGCTTGGCCAGCAGAGACAAGAAGGAATATGAAACAATACCTGTACATCAAATCTTCTGCATCTCTGCCCAGCTAAAACTGCATCAGTCATTTGCTCAGATGGTGGTGTTGAAGGGTCACATTGTTTATACATAAAGTTTTGTCAGTGTGTGTGCAAGTCAGGAGATAAAAATGCATTAAAAATGGACTCACCCTGAAAATATTAGTCTTTTCCTTTCAGTTGCATCCATAAAATGTGTTCCAGCTAAAATCTGTGGAAAAAAAAAAAAAAAATCCCCCAAACTGAGCTTATTGCATCAGGCTAAACCTTAAACATCAAAGACAATTAAAATGTTGACTGCAAGTAAAATGTACTATGGCCAGTACAAATTTCTATATATAGCACTCACTTGGAAGTGGTGAGCTCTCTCTAATAAATTACAAAACCTGTGGTTTATGTATTACATTTTCTTCTCCACTGACTTAAAATATGGATAGCCCAGTGATTTCAATTAAGTTTGTACTTGCACCTTGCAAAGCTAAATTGGGCCAGAGCTCGGCTTGCCATTTATTTTTCTTTCATCCTATAGTAAACAACTCCGCACAAAGATTGAAAAGCCCTTGTACTTCATTTTATCTTTGCTCCAGGGAAGGAGTGAGGAAGCTGGCAGAAATTGTAGAGCTATTGTGAGACAGGGCTTCCAGCTTCGAGGTTGCTGGGCTCTGTTCTGTAAAGCAGGGAAGAGCAGAAAGCAGGTGATGCAGTGCCTTGGAGAAAACTAAACCAACCCCCTCGCTTACTCAGCTTAGTGCATCTCAGGTGATTGTCTTGAGCTGTTGACTCACTCATCAGCTCCAAGCTCCACAGGGTGCTGCCTAGTATGCCCAATGCAAAGATTTTGCTCTGTGTTCAGCTGCAGAATTTTTTTTTTGGAGAAACTCAAAGGAAAGTTCTTCTTCTTTTCCCCAGAGATTATCTTCTGAAGTGCACAAGGTTGTCTTTTTTCTCTGCTGCGGATATTTTTAAGCTGATTCATTTGCAAAGCATCTCTTTCTCTCCTTAAATCCTTTATGCAAAACATTTTTTATGCTTGAGAAAGAAGTTTGGTTTGGTATAAAACATGTTTAGGCTTCATAAACAATTATTTTATCAAGGCATGGTTGCACAGAAGATATTCTGTTTTCTTTCTCTGTTTTGGGGAGACCATCACACTCATTTTGTATTATAAGGTAATAGAAGTAGTTTATTTTCCTTTGTACAGGAAAACAAAACAAAACACAGTGATGGGAAGATGGGAGGAAGTGTCATAATACAAATTTGTGTATGAAATAATAGCATCTCCTCTTCCAGTTTGATTTAAAGTAGAACCACCTGCTGGTAGCTCAGATTGTGTCCTAAATCACTTTGCTTTTGGCACATAAAAATGTCAAGAATGAATATATCCGTTCTGGTGTGTTCTTACAATGTTTTATTAGTGAGAATAGTGAGTTTTTCAGAATTTGAAAAAGCTTATCTTTTAACCACGATAAGGTCTAAAGATGTCTGGTGACTTTCAAGACTAAAGGATGGTTGATACCAGCCTATGATAACAGTGCATTATTGATTTTCTTTTAATTTTGAAACATATTTTTCAAGGTGTTTCATCACTTTCTTAGAACCATGTACAGCTGAAAGTCTGGGATTTGGTGGGGTTTTTTAAGCTGAAGAATAAAAAATATAGCTCTATGTGTTATATACAGTTGACAGTGATAGATGGTGGTGTGGCAAATAGGAAGAATATGTTATTGGGAGCTTTTATGAGTCACTGCATCCCTGGCGAGTGACTGGCACCAGGTACATTCCCCAGGAGAGGAGAGGAGGGGACTTGGGGTACTTTCAGCATTCACCTTTTGTTGGACAGTTTGCAGCTAGTAATAAAACCAGTATTAACATAAACTTCATGGGCTGTATTAGATCTAGAGATCACCCTTTTGGTTTGTTTCCTGTTACATTAAGCACTACATAAAGATGTAATCAGTGAGGTTTAGGGCATAAAACATACATATGTTATGTGATATGTGGATATTTCCCTTCTGAGTCGTGGAGAGGAAGGATGATCTTAAAAAAAATTAATTTCCCAGTTTCACATTTGCCAACTAAAAGTGGGAATGGAGAAAACAATACTGCAAATAACACTGGTGCTCAGACTTCAGAGGAAAAAGGGACTTCTATATCTGGCACAAGCTTCTTTGTAGAAAACAGATAAATTTTTGTGTGTATTGAGAGGTTATTTGAGGGCCATAAAGACATTGTACAGTGACTGTTGTAGCCATGTGGGGGGCAGCCTCCTCTCCCAGGCAACAGGACAAGACAAGAGGAGACAGCCTCAAGCTATGCCAGAGCAGGTTCAGGCTGGACAGCAGGAGAAACCTGGAATGGGCTGCCCAGGGAGGTGGTGGAGTCACCATCCCTGGAGGTGTTCAAGAGACAGCTGGACATGGCACTTAGTGCTGTGGTTTGGTTGGCAAGGTGGTGATCAGTCAAAGGCTGGACTTGATGATCTTTGAGGTCTTTTTCAACCTTACTGATTCTGTGATTCTGTGTGACTGTGATGGTGGGGGTGAAGCAGTTCAAGTGTTCTTTCCTCCCAGAGAGTATGAGCTGTTGTTGTGTCAGCCATCCCTGCATTGCCTTGGCAGCCTCACAGAGGACTGCAGTTAGGAGAGCGTGTTTTGTGGACAAAAATATGTCCATGGCCTTTTTCTTTAAGTCATTTGTTGGCGACTGCTTTCCTAAAAGAAGATTATAGGCAACACGGGTCCCTGTCTTGAGCCCCTACTCTACTTTCATATTCTATTTTATTGTACTTTTATGGTAGAATTTAGTAGCAATTCTTGATGGGAAGGAGGTAAAAAGGGCTGAATCCTTTACCAAGATAGCAAAACTTTGGAAATGTAGACATTTCTGTGGTTTAAAGTAAAGGAACAACACACCACAACTCTTACTGTTTGTGTTTTCTGGGTAAGGAGCAAGAATGACAAGCTCAGGCTCAATTTTGGCATTCTTGTTTTGTAAATAACCTATGGACTTACAAAACTGCCTGACTCCTGGAAGGACCTGGCCTGTCTCTTAAGTCCCTGGGTCATTAACAGGGTCCAGTAGGAAGAGGGCTGCAGCCCTTAGATGTTTCCATATAAAGGAAGAGGAGGCAAGACAGCAGAAGGGGGCAAGGGCTGCATGAGAATTACACCTCAAAACAATGCTTCATTGGTTTCCTTCTGAGAGTTGCTGTAAGGCAGTGTTTTACACAGTGACAGATAAGGTGGAGTGTCCTTACCAGGTGATGTAACTTCAACAAAGGCTTTTTTCGGCGTGGAGGTTTTCACCAAGGGCTGGACAGTTTTGTCTTCAAGCAGGAAAGATATAACAGAATTGTAAAAAATAATTTTCCAGGTTGTGTTGTTAACTCTGGCAGTATTTATTTAGTTGTCTCGTAATCCCAGAATCCCCACTGAACTGTGGCTATGCTATGGAATTGCTGAAAATGCATCATATCCTGTTGTGTTAGCACATGTTTTTGGACATAGAAGTTTGAAGGTCATCTGTGGGTAGTCACGAACAGCAAGCATTCTCAGGTCTGTGTGTTCATTAGCAACTGAAATGTGGGAATGGATTAGAAATTATACTTATTTCAATAATAGTAAAGAAAGGATATGAAATGGATATAATGATATAATCTATTTCTTGGCAATTATCAGGAGGTAATTTGTCTTCTTCTCTCACAGTACAATTCACAGATTTCTTTTGGAGAAAGAGATGCTTTATTTCTCCAAAAAAAAAGAGTATGTATCTGTGTTCATGCTGTTAGTGTGTGCTGTGGTAGGAATTACAGCAGTATAATTGAAGTGCTGCAGTGCTTGTTTGCATAATTTCACAGTGTATAAGTTATGGGAATCCTGGGCAGCAGAGGCTTAATATGCATCATTAGACACTATTATTTTTGTTGGTAGAAAGCGAAGTTTTACCCAGGATTTTGCAGTATTTAAAAAAATGGGTAATTTTGGTTACTGTTATAAGAATAAACTTTTTAATCATGTTGTATATGTTGTGTTATATGGTTACACTGTTACCAAACAACAACAGCATAAGAAGAGACATGAAGTAGATACGAATGTTGTGATTTGGAGCAAAAGAAGTGTCAATTTTATTTACTCTAGAGAAGTGGTGTATCTTTGCAAAGAACTCCAGGGTGTCACACAATACTCTTTAGAGGTGGGCTTGTATACCTAAGGTGTTTGTGCAAATTGACAATGAGCTCACAGTGTTTTTACCCAGTGCAGGATTTTATTTTAACCTTAAGCTTTAAGTAGCTTATTGCTGCCAAAGGCAAACAGACCTGTACACAGAGATCCAAAACAGGCAATGAGATTAACTTCATTCTGCCTCACATAGAGCTGCCCTTCAATCAACTTCCTTTCATGAGGGGATACGGTGCTATGAATGTATGTCTTGGAAAGCATATTTGCTTCGTATTTTATTTTATAACCACAAACATTTAACACTTCACTGTAAGGCTAATGCCTGCTATTCTGATTGAATCATGAGTAGTTTGAGTTGGAAGGGACCTTTAAAGGTCATCCAGTCCAATGCCCTTCATCCATCTTCAACTAGACCAGGTTGCTCGGAACCTCATCCAACCTGACCTCGAATGTCACCGGGAATGGGGCACCTGAAACCTCTCTGGGCAACCTATTCCAGTGCCTCACCACCTTCAGAGTAAAGAGTTTCTTCCTAACATCTAATCTAAACCTACCCTCTTTTCAGTTTAAAGCCTTGTCCTATCACTATGTGCTCAGGTAAAAAGTCCCTCTCTGGCTTTCTTGTAGCCCCCCTTTAGAAAGCTTTGGAAGGCTGAATGCAGCAGCTTGGTGTGTTTTGTCTCTGTGTGAGCATGTGAGGACAACGACCATCCCTTGGAGAGTCTCAGGTCCCACCATTCCTGGAAACAGGGATAAACTTTGGGAGCATCCCCTGGGAATAACCAGGGAGTGCTGATATTTTGCTTTCACAAGTCACTTAGCCTATTCCTGTTTTCCCATCTATAACACATATTTTATAGCCATATGTTGTTCTTCTCTTTTAAAAAAAGCAGCTAGGGGAAGCTGAGGGTCTGCAAAGTTATTTCTGTTAGGAGGGAAGATATGACAAGACGTGTGTGTTTGATGCCAGCATTTTATTTTTAAGAAGGTACAAATTTTGTGGTTAATCCATCTTTGAAGGGAGGAGGGGCTGCACTGATGGGCAGGTTTCTGGCTCGCAGCCCTCTTGGTTTTGAAATAAAACTTCCCCAGAGTACTAAACCCTCCTCTCTGATCCCTTATTAGTGTTTTAGGCTCAGATTAGAGCCTCCTCAGCCACCTGGGTGTGGTGCCAACCCCGGAACAACAGAGCTTCTCGTCAGCACAGGCACACCCTCTTCCCCCCCAGCCTGCCAGCATTTCTCAGCAACCTTCCAGACACTCCTGTTTGAAACTCTCTCCTAATTTCATTCATCCAACTATTTTGCTTAATTGCAGGATTTTTGATGAAATTTGCCCCAGCCTATTTGTATGAGTATTTTAACACTGTGCATCTTTTTAATCTTGCCTTTGATACTTCCAGGGGCCGACGGTCATGTTATACTGTTTGTCTAATTCAGGTTTTTTGTTGTCCTCAGTATCCAACATTGAAATTTCCTATAAAAAGAAAAAAAAAACCATTTTCTAAGTGCCACAAATTCAGGAGACCATCCATGTTCTTTCTTTGCCATTTATTATTTAATGCCTTTTTATTGTGCCTCTGCAGTTTAGATATAACTCCTTTCTAGGCAAAACTATCCTGGCTTTGTCATTGTTAGGAGAGTTCATGAACACCCTGGACTATTCTCGTTGCTTCCTCTCTGCCATTCTCCATCTGAGCCAGGCATTGTAGGGGTCATGCTTTGTTCCAGTGAAACCTCACCCTCTGATGCCATCTTACAGTATTATCTCTGGTATTCAAAGCATTTTTCGAATTCATATTTATCAGACCCCATCCTTGTGTTCACTGATGTGAAGATACTTCACTTTCTTCCCAGCTACGTGGAACTATTTTAAGCTGAATGGGGGTTTCAGGCTTTTACCTCCAAATATAGGCTGTTTTCCCTGTAAGACTTTTTTAGCATTCAAGGTTTAGCTGATGTTTTTAATAATCTTTCATCCTGATAGAGCTTTATGGTTTCTATAAATGTTTCCACCGCTGATCAGCAGTTCTTGATTATTTAGCTTACATTTTAATTATTTATATTTATGGCCAGATTATATAATTGCCATCTGACATAGTAAGCAGAAACTTCAATAACCAGTGACTTTTCATAAAATATCAAGGAGTAAATTCATGTCAAGAGAGTTTCATATCACTCAAATCTCCCTTTTGCATTAAAGTGGAGAGAAATGTCCATGAAGCTGTAGCGAATGAAGCCATTCTCCTAATCCTATATAAATAAATCTTAAATCAGAGTAGGAGTTTTCCAAACTGATTGTTTTAGTGATTATTTTATATTGAAATAGTAGTAGATGAAGCTCTTTGAAATATACTAATATGTTTATCTGTATGTAGTAAAAATATCTTTAAATAATAAAAGAAAAAAATTATTTCCTTTAAATAGCAAAATATCTTCATACAGTAAAAATAATTTTTTAAATGCAGTGTTTTCCTTTCTCTCTGCTAAGTAGCTTTTGATAATTTCAAATAATTTGCACTCTTCTCCAGCTACTTAAATTTTCAGTGATTTTCAATGTGAGACTTTGTCAAAAGGATTTGGAAGTCCAAATAAATTATGTCAACTGCTTCTCTTTTATCCATTTTATCCATTACTATGCTTGTGCAGTCTGACCCACTTTGAGAAGTTTATCAGATGAGAAAGAGTTACATGAAGTGGTATAATAAAGACCAAACTACTGTCTAAACGTATCTTCAAGCACCATAATGGAAAGTGGGACTCTTCAGATCACTGTAAATTAAATTGATTAATAATACATCATGTTAAAATGAATTTTTCATGGTTTGGGAGCTAATGTTCTCAATTATTCAACAATGCAAAATGTAGGAAACTTGCATATAAACAGCATGCAAGAGCTGATCCATTAAATCTTTATTTAGAATACAAAATATTTTTTTAATATGCTAGGACAATTTTACTAAAAATATCATTTACTTTTGGTGGCAAAAAGTCAGAAGTCAAATTGGTCATGCACATACAGCATAAGTATCCTCTCTATTATAGCAGCAGCACACACACTTTAAATTAATCATTTATATTCACAGTTTTCCCATATTTTACTTCTTCGATGGTATGAAATAAAAATTTTATTCCGCACAGTGAAAGTCACAGTTGCTAGAATGCATCTGCAATGCTGAAATAGGAAGTTCTATTGTCTTCTGAAAATGTCTTTGTTGATAAATTTTTAGAAAATTCCATTTGTAGATATTGATGTTACACTCTCTGCATCTTTCCCGGACCCTGATTCCAAATCATCCTGTGTGCTTAAATCTTGAGGTGTTTTAGTTGAACTGAATTTCAAGAACTCAGAAATTTTAAATCCTTAAATATATGTCCAGGAAGGATATTTTACATTTAGCTGGTTTGGTTTGTTGGTTGTTTTTACCACATAGCTTCAATTAGGCTTCAATTTTTTCACAGATTTTCTGACTGTGATCAATTATATTGGAAAACAAATTGATCCTGGTCCAGGTACTCATCTCAGCCACGACCGTGTCATTTTGGAGTATCCCACCATGAACTATTAAGCAGTATGAGCTTCTGCATTGTCCTTTTGGGCATTGTTTATTTTCATTCTTTTTTGATGAACACATGTAAGGGCAATAATAACACCTGAGTGCTCCAAGGCATTCAGTGTTTCTCAAGATTTGGCCTGTAGAAATGAGAGATGGCAAACACCTGTGTGTTTGTCTAAATCGTCTTTATATTATTCATGGGCAGTTCCCTAGGGGGTATTTTTAAAGAATAGATGCCATGACCACCTCCTTTGTGGAATAACCTTTATCTTTGGTAAGGGATTAAAATCTAGAGTGATGGAATGACTCAACTTTGCTGTCTAGCATCACATTAAGTGACTCAACATTAAAAGCTCCAGCTACAGGCTAATTCTTCTAAATGATTCTCTATTCATGCCTTGTATTTACAGAAGTAGGCGCCTTATTTCTCCTTTTCCACAGACATATTATGTAGCTGAGATGGCAGGTGTAGTAAACTATCATTCAGTGTCCTCAATCCCAGAAGCATATTCTCCATGGGGACGTCTTTGTACCAGTAAGAAGTTCAGTTAAAGTCTCTCAATCTACTCACAGAGAGGTGCACTCACATGCAATATGTTATTTATAAAACAAACAAACCAGCAAGAAGGAATTGAGGCAAAGGTGGTCTCCACAGGAGTACTTCTCACCACAAACAAAATTCAGATAATTCTCCATTTTTCCTTCTCCCTTAAATCTCTGCTCTCAACCTCATTAAGATGTTTTCTGTGCACCAGTGACATGTTTTGTCAATCAGGAACGATGATGTTCCTGGACACACATCACTGTAATTGTCTCGAGGTTTTTCGTGTGTTTAGTTTCATTTTCTTCCCCCTCCAAGAGTGACAGAATTATTTAGAGCAACCAGAGAAAAATCTACTTAAAATCTGGGAATTGTTCTTACGTTTTTCAGCATAGAAATGTAGAGATGGATGATGTGGGTTTGAGAAAAAGGAGTGGTTCTCTGAGAATAAGACAGGTAGGGAACTTATCCTGCATGACCCCTGTTCAGCATCAAAGTTTGATGGAGAGATTATTGCTAATGACATCATCTCTACTTTAATAAATTAATTAATTTGCATCAAAAGAGCTCTGTTGCATGTAACTAGCCATCACTGTGTGCCTGAGATCAAGATCATTACGGGTTGCATTTTGGCTTTGCCGTATGCTTTCTGTATGTTTGGAAGGAATAACAATAACTTCCTGTGTTTCTGTTTATTCTTTAAAAGAATAGTAAAGTTCTGGGGAAAAAAAAGTAATATTTTCCATGAGCATGAGTGAGTTGTTTCCTGAAGAAACAAAATGCATCCATTTTTTAGTGTTAGTTTCCTGTGAGCCAGGGTCTGAGGAGGAGACCTAGTAGCTCCCCTCACTCAGCCTGTTGGGATCTCTCTTAGGGGACTTTCTGAATTGCAAGATATTTTTAGTGCATAATGAGATGTAAAACAAAATAGCTAACCTTGAGAGGCTGGATTTTTGTGTTTATCTATCCCTCAAATCTATTCATTATGAAAGAAATCTCTTCCCCTTTTTCAGTGTACCTATTTCAGGAACAAGTTGCAGGTGCACAGAGAGATGGGGACCCAGGTGCCTGGGCTGCAGTAGCCTGCCCCATTCCACACCCGAGAATCTGTTCAGAAACAGCATTTAAACCACAACATTTGGGACTCGAATCCAGACACCAGGTTGTTCTCAAACCTTGCTATCATCAATCCTTCTATCATGCTGCTCCATCAAATCCCTCTTCCCTCAATATATTCCATTGCTGTACTGTTACCAGAGCTGATTCTCAAGTGCAGATTCAAAATTGAGATTGCGTGAGTAAGAACTAGCCACAGTATTCACCGATACCTATTTATCTTAGATCTCTTAGCTCTGTAACATTTGTCAAAGCTCTGCTGGCAATGTAATCTAGAGCAATCATTTCTCTTCTGTCACCGCAAATTCTGCCTGGGAAGCTGTAAACCCGGAGCAGACTTCTTGGAGAGCAGTGCTGAGCAAAAGCTGAACGACTGGGAACTGCTGAATGTCAGCAAAGGTTACGCAGTCATTCCTCGTGTCACTTTGACAGGTGTGGCACTCACACGAGAGCCGGGAGCAAGGGGGGAGTGCAGGACAGGGATCCAAGGGTGCGTAGGGAGAGCCGGGAAACGGACCATCAATCAAGGGCAGAACATGGGAAAGCTCCACGCTCCAAAGTGGGGTGACCTTTAGGAAATATCTGCTTAAGCACCGTGATTAATGTTCTATGTTCATTTCTTAATCAGTTGCATTATTTATTGCTAAAGTGGGTACAAATAAACAAAAACAAAGTTGAGAGGAATAATGGCTTTTTAAAGAGTGCTTCTGTTCAGTTGCTAGTTCTGCTTTTTGATTTAGGACCATTAATATCCACTTTGCACACCTTCAGAGCACACTTTTTGATGGTGCTGATAGGCACTGGGTACACAGCAAGATTATATTAAATTGCTGAAAGAGACACTGATACATATTCTTGCCCTATTGATTCATGAGATGTTTTACTGTATGAAGTGTAAAATCACTGAACCTCGGGTTAAATATTCAGTGTGATTTGGGGTCTTTTAGTCATAGAAATCCTATTATGAGAGAGAGGGATCATTCAGCTAAACCACTGTAAATGGCACTGAACGGTTACCTCCAGTGTTCTGTAATGATCTTAATAATGGAGAAGTCATTTGATATTCATTGTCGAGCCATTGATCATAATGAATTCATTCATTATTAATGTGGCTGTAGCACAGTGTTGAAAGACCTGTTGCAAAGTGAGCAGGAAGATTAGTTTTGCAGAGGAAATGTTGAGGTAGCTTGAGATCAATAATCTTACCTGCCATGCCAGCAGTATTGCTACAAAGGAGGTTAAGGGATATCAGTGGTTGGTTCAATAAGCTCTTCAATAAGCTCAAAGAGAAAATAAAAAAAAAAAAAAAAAAGAAAAGAAATTGCTAGGGGGAGATATTGAAGCTGTATTGGGAGCCTATATTCTCTAGGCTCAAATATTACCATCATAAATTGACATGGATTGCTATCCATCATCATCACTGGTTTGAGGATCACATGCCAGCTTTGGTCCCACAGAAACCTGCCAGCTGGAGGCAGCTAAAATAGGAGATGTAAAAGGATCTCCAGGGGCAGAAAGGAACCCTTGGACCATTTCTGCACAAAGTGGTTGTCACCCACTTTGGTGCAAAGTGACGTTCCTTTTAACCCAAAGGGTCATTGTTAACTGAAAGCTCTACCTATGTGTTCCAGATGATTTTCCCATATCCCAATCCCTGATTCCATCTGGTTTTCAAGTATCTTTGCTCTACTCTTGCTTTATAATTGTTCTTGCCTTTCTGTATCATCTTCAATATGAATGAAGAAATACACAACTACATTATTTCCTATAGTACACAACTACATTATTTCCTATAGTAACTATTTTACTTAAAATATTTCCAAAAGACCTGCAGGATGCAATAAGTCAGTAGCCCCTTTCTGGGCATCTCTCTTTGTACTTCCCAGATTGCTCCTTACTTTGCCAGGCAACAGAAAGAGAGATTTGGTTATTGAGGTGAGTGACTAACAGGTCACACTTTTACTCCTTATGTTTCTCTCTGAGGTATCAAGAGCTCTGAAAAGGCTCTAAGCAACAATTTCACGTTGTCAGTTAACTGACTAAAACATAGTTTTCTTACCAATATCTCACTTACCTTTGTCTTTTCAGATGATTATTTATTTATTTATACTACTGGGAGCAACCAGACCTTGTTAAAAGTAGCTGTGGAAGATTAGTTTCCAACACTGGTTTAAAAGTCCAGTTGAAAATTCCTGTTTGATATACTTTGCTTAGCAGTCCTCTAGGTCTTTTCAGAGTTACTTTTGCCTTCATTTGTCATTGTGATGAGTTAAAATGCTACCTGTGCCACATCTTTGACTGGTATGAGCTAGATAGAAACTGGGTATCTGACTCTTCTATTTTCCTGTTTCACTGAAACCATTCACACCTGGAACTAACACTGACATTTTGTGTTTGTTTCTTCCATATATGCTTTTTTCCCCATATCTGTATTTACTCCTCAAGTAGGTGAACTATGATAAAATTAAAACTGGTTTTGAAACTGGCACATGAATGGTATTTTGCCACGTAATCCTCGGAGAGAAAATGTAACTTTATTTTGTTTTTTGTTTAGAAGGAAGCAGTGATCCTTTCTGCACTATTCTTTCTCTTCTGTTCTCTCTAAAAGACTAATCAGTCAGGACTTATTGGTCACATCCAGTTTTTGAGACAACTGAACTCCGTTTTCTCAGCACTGAGCTCCAGCCTTTGTATTTCTGCCTATGCTGTTGTAGGATCACTTTGCCTTCACATGCTGTTCACCCTGATACTGAGGTCCATCTTCAGCCTTTGTAATTTCTGGAATATCCTCAGTTGGAAGGGGCCCACAAGGATCATCAAAGTCCAATTCCTGGCCCTGAACAGGACGAGTCAAGAGTCCCACACCATGTGCCTGAGAGCATTGCCCAAACACTTCTTGAGCTCTGTCAGTCTTGGCACTGTGACCACTGCCCTGGGGAGCCTGTTCCACACTAATTTTGAGGCTTAACAATGTAGAATATCATTTAAGCTAAAGCAGTCATGTCCATCTTTATGTACAGTGCATGTAGTTCTTCAGTAAGTTAGGCAAAGTTCCTAAGAAATGGTGCCTGTTTGGCTGAACTCAAACACAGCCCACGGTGGAGAGGCTGTAAGGGCTCTTCAGAGAAATGTGCACAGGTATCTTTGTAGCTCTTTCTTCTCCAAATATAATTCTAAATTTTCAGCACTCAGATCTTACTTATGTTGCAGCCAAGTATTATTTCTTTTAGTAGCTTCTTAAAGATAGAGGGCAATTAAATCCATCCTGATATGGTCAAAAAACATGTTCTCTGTTAATTTCAAACTTAGGTGGTTTTATTTTTCTCCCCCTCTTTGAGCAGAAATACTTTTATATCAGAGCAATTAAACATCTGCTTAGGAAGATTTTAAGGCTGCAGACTAGCAAAGCAGCA
The DNA here is from genome assembly GCF_036250125.1 of Pseudopipra pipra. Taxonomy (NCBI): domain Eukaryota; kingdom Metazoa; phylum Chordata; class Aves; order Passeriformes; family Pipridae; genus Pseudopipra; species Pseudopipra pipra. Next base: position 1,156,813 of record NC_087550.1, read on the forward strand.
GACTGAAGACACTTTTCAAATGCTATTCATACCTTAGATATTAAAAAAATTATAATTTTCTTCATACTTTGATAAAGAGTGAACTGACGGAATGGCTATTTTAATGAAGGTGTGCTGGGTAGGAGACAGTAAAGTTAACTCTTGATTTGTCCCCTTATGTTTTTCAAGAGTATACAGCAACATTCTGTAGCCCAGTACAAATAGGTAGAGTATGATGATTTTTAAATAATGCTCAGCTCTGAGCATTATTGCACTGATTTTTGCCATAAAAATCAGTTCAAACTCATTGATACACATGTAAAACAGCCCTGCATACAGGTGAAAACCTAATGTATGGTGTTTAGATACAAATACATTAAAATAACATGTAGCAGAAAAAATATAACAAAGCACAACTTGACTTTCATTCAAATAAATATTAGTGTGTGAAACCTTCTAGTGGCTATCAGAATAACTAAAAATAAAAATTTCTTTCAAGCAATAAAATCCACACCCATTCGAAGCAAGCTTGAAGCTAGGCTGGTAATTACATAGCTCTGTAAATGCAGGAGTTGAACTAATTCTCCCAAAAGCTGCTGTTTCAACATTCCTGGACAGAAAACATGCCCATGCATCGATTCATTAACTTGTTCTCTTGCATGCCTGCACGTCTGCCGTCTGTTAGAGTGGCATTCTGCCCGCTCCAGGAAACACTGTTTCATTTGCTATCTTGTACAAATATCGACTTGCTTTCTAGAGAAATCCTGAAAGAGTACAGCTGTTCTTTCTGGTTTCTTTTCTTTCCACACATTTCCCCTTTTCAAGCCCTGGCACGGTGTGCTTTCCTTGGAAGCATAGTGGGTGGTTCAGCCTTGCTCTTTTTCTCATTTGCCAAAATCTTTTCTTAGCATCCAGTATTCTGCTGCCCCTGGATGACCAAGAATTCCACAGATTCGATGGCACTGGCTGTTCAGCTGGTAGTTTTGGAGTTTAAACATAAGCTTGGCTTATCTCTCACCTGACCACAATAGGATGAGACACAACCACTGTCCCTGTGCTCCCTGAAAGTCAGCTGACAACCTGTCCCCGCTAATGTGCCCATCAACGTATCTAAAACAAAATGATGTATAAGCTTTTTCTTACAAAATTAAGCTCACAGCCAGATTTCTTAGTCTTGGGGATGGCACTGCTGAATATTCATGCTATTTTGCTGAACCCCCAGCCTGCTCCTAACCTCCCAGTTTGAATTCCTGATGTCATGTTGCCTGTGAAAGCCGAATGACCTGTTTTGTTCTCGACTCAAAATGCATTCCCTCATCCATTGGCTCCACATTTGGTAGTAAATTGCATGATTTCATGTGAAGTAATTTCCACAGCATACATATCAAATTAAAATTGCAACAGCAAAACAGGTAACTGGCATATGGCTCACATGAGGTCTCTTCATCACAGTGCTGAACTTCCACTTGAATAAAGAATTGCCAAGAGGGACAGTAATGCCCCTACAGAAAAGTGACATATACAGGAATAATTGCAGGATGTGTGCACTGTGTGCCAAATGGGGCAGTAAAATGAAGGTTTCACAAGTACCTGAGTGATCTGTGAGTGCAAGGGGAGCTGAGAGGCCCAAGCAGGAATGGGCTCACAGGGAAATATCAGTCAGCTAAAGAGCAGCTTTTGTTGTGAATTTAAATCTCAGTGGCATAATTTTCTTGTTTATCACAGAGGATCAGATTTGACTGATGACCTGTGGAGGTTTCTTTGAGATCACTGACAGGTGTGTTTAATTAGAGGCAAAGATGCTGTGGAAGCTGAGTGAGGAGTTGTGACTCCCTCTGTGCCAGTGGAATTCCTTCCTTTATACCAGCTACATTGCACAGAGGGACTGTGAGAGGAATTGCATTCAGGCAAACTCCTACCTGCAATGGAAGCTTCAGCCTCTTAGTTTTCACTAGCAATAGTGTCAAACAACGGGGACTGAAAGGGTGGTCTTAGTCTTAAATATGTTTTGGGAGTGGTTCCGGACCAGGGAGTGGTTGGTGCACATATTTGGACTAGTTTTTCATACTGGCTACAGTAAAAGTTTGTGCATGAGAAAAGGAGGCTGCTGACCAGAGAAGCTGAGAGAAGTGTCCTGGGACTGACTCCCTTGCAGGGTCTTCTCTCCCCTGCAGATCCTCCCCTGCTTCTTTCCCACATTAAAGCTGCACATCTACTCCACCTGCCATCAGTCATCCTGCTACTCATGCTTGCTCTTGCTTTTTCCACCTCCAGACTCATTTTTTCTGTCTGTCATTCCAATACCAATTTGCCAGAGGTACAGCATTTGCACACAGGGGAATTCTCATTTGCAGTTATTAATACAAAGTGCACAAAGAGAAGTTGGTTCAATAATATATAACAGAAAGGCCCTGTAGTATTGGCTGATTGCTGTAGCTATTTATTGTAGCTGTGGTAAAGCTCAGTATTTAATATTTACCTGGTAAGATGTTTGGCAGACAAGTGCAGATACTGTATGTTTATTAGAGGTGTAACCAATGAATGTTTAGCAGCACCACAGTATTGTGTATATTTGCATTTTATGTCACGTTATGTATATTTATATACATGGTGCTCTGCATGTAAACACACACATAAAAATGGCTTTGTGTTTACTAAAGGTACATAAAAAATTTGCAGAGAATATGAATCAGTTGATGCTGCACTGAGGCCTTTTAAAACAACTGTGCTTGGAACAGCTTTCAGAAGCCCATTTCATATAGAATACAATCTAAATAACTTATATTCTCTGAATAAAAATATTTGGTGCATACTCGTGTGTTTACATATATGCATACACACATGTGCATGTATATATTTGTAAGTGCATAATTAACCACATCTACCCTTCCAAAGAGGTTTCCCAGAAGCAGGGTCCAAAATCCCTGTTAGTTCCCTTTTGCCATTTGGCTGGAGTGCACACTCATCCCTGGCCATTGTTTATGTGAAGGCAGTAAATAATGCTTATGGCAATGGCAAGAAATAATTCTCCAGAGTGCAAGGACAGACTCTTACTTGGGGGAAAAAGGTGCTGTTGATAAATTTTTGAAGGTCATTTTTGTGGAGGAGACTCAAAGCAGCCATTCCAAACTGCCAGCCTCCGGATTTCTCTTAGTGCACAGCTGAAATGGGAACTTCACTGAGCAATGAGCAGGTTTTTTCAAACACATCTGGTGGTCCAAACATACTGTGGTGTTTTACATATGCTGGCACATCATGCAGTGGCAGGCATGAAGCAACATCAGTGATTTGTCTGTGCTGATCTGACTACACTTCACTTATATGGAAAAAAAACCCCAAAACATGCAAAAGAATACTGAGATCAAAAAAAAAGATCATGAGATTCACATACTTCTCTCATTTTGGTTTCTGTTCTGTCCACTGGCATTGTCAGTATTTAAAGTGAAATCCTTACATGTCAATCACTCTCACACTAGTGACTGTTGTAACTATGTTGGTGGTAAAATGACAAAGTTCTTGGACTGAGAAAACCATTAATTGAAAAATGATAACCTGAGATGGAGCAACTAGATAAAAGAGAAGCACGAGATGTATTGCAATCAGAGTATCAGTCTACCATTAGTGTAGCTAATGAGCAAGATGGACCAGATTTAGGAAGCAGGTAGGAGGCTAGAGGTGTGGCAAACAGCTACTTTGAGAAGTTGCTGTGTGAAAATAGAAGAAAAAGGACTTTTCTAATGGCCTGTAGTGGAGATAGAAAATAATTTTCAGTTTGGATGACAATAGCTCTCAGTACAGTTCATTTTAATGGTTCAGGGATGATCACAATATGGAATTTTTTGAGATAAGGTACAAACCAAGCAAAAAGTTTTCATCATACAAGCGAGTGTGACCATATCTATATTTGCTATCTTGGAAAAAGTGAGAGTTACTAACCTAGTAATTGTAATAGTAAATTAATTTTATAACTGTTTCCTAGGAATATTGTCTCTTTCTGGAGTACGTAAATTAATAATTTAACAATTGCTATAGTTAATTATAATTATACCATGTAAGATATCAGAGAGATATTTCACATGAAATTTTCCTGTGTTTTAAATACATGGCCCTCCACATACTTTTTTCAGAATTTGCATTTGTTCTGTGATATATTAATAAAACTCTGATTACCAAGAGAAAATTATACCTAGAAATATTTAGCAAGGTATTATTGAGTAACTGCTTTGAGTAATTTTTCTGACATCATTAAAAAAGTAATTTTGAATCATGTTAAAGTACACGGCTTTTTCTAAGAAACGTTTTTCCAGTTTGCAATGACATATTTTCAATCTATGGGTAGGATGTAGAGACATAAAAATCAGTGGATTATGACAGATATTTGCATGGGATTTCTTTTGGAAGGGAACTTGTATCAATGTTGCTTCCGAAATGTGTTTTTGCAAAATCAAGACAGATTTTTACTGAGCACCTTTTCAACATGCTCTATATAAATATGTCCATAATGGTAATTTTACATCATTTGAATATGTGGCCTTTGTAATATCCAAAGGAATAACAAAATAAGAGTGTGTTACTGGTGTGTGTTGTACAATGCTACCTGGTAGGCTTTAGAGAGTGAACACAAAAATTTTCCTATTTAAATACTCAGGAACACTGCCCAATGTGCTCATTAAAATATCTAAATTAGATCATTCTTCTAAAATCCAGTGTATTCCATGCAGAGTCATTCCCTCCTTCATTAACCTAACATTAATGGTTTCATAAAGTCCAGAATGTTGAAACATGTTACAGAAGACAATTAAGAGAAAAATACATTTTCTAAAGAATAATTTGGAAGGAAAATCCCAAGATCTGTCCAAAGAAGGGTTGTTATATATTACTAGAAAAATAATTGGTTCTCTTGTATGGAATCTCATTACAGCTAAAAATATTCCAGTCCCTATTTCAGTGATAAAAAGATAATCGATTTTATTTTATAGCCTAAATATTTCAGGAAGCATGCATCCTGTAAGAATTGGCTGGATTTTGAGGTAGAGAGGGATCTCTCTTGAGCTGGTGTAAAGGGTCTTCAGGCTGATTTGAAGAAAACCCAGGGCCAGTGAGAAGCAATTTTCCACCGTGGCCAGCAGACGTGGTTAAGCATCCTTTTCATCAACAGCTTTGCCTGTAGAAGGGGGACTGGGAGGAAAAGATGGGATGGGAAGGGTGCATCTCCTTCTCAGTTTCTTCTGAGCAGCTTTTGGTCCTCCTTAAATCAAGATTTTGTTTAGACAACATAAGCTAATTATGTTCCTAGCTTTACTGGTTTATATAGATTATATCTTTAAACACAAGTATTTTCAGGGTTGATACCAGCAGTGTCCTTCCTGGGTGCCTAAGTAGTACTCTTAAAAAAAACTCTGAATTTTTATGTACTAAGAATAACTGTTTTAAAGTTATACCATATTTTGGTAAACCAGATTTAACCTCAGAGGAGTTACCTATAAAATGTTACTAAATCTTTTTAGTTGGGGGAGTAGGACCATAAGACTAAAACAAAACAAAAGAAGCTTGGCTGGCAATTTGTTTCTCTTATAAACAGGAAATATTTTCAAAGTTCCACTGTTCCAGGTTTCAGAGTCACTAAATAACATGAAGAGTTTTCTCTTGGACCTTGACTGTTGCAAATCTTTTGCTGTTTTTGCCATTAGGATTTCATGGGCTCAAGCCTTGATGCCAGCAGGTATTGCCTCCTGTCAAGACTGAGATAAGTACCTGAACATATTAGAGGTTACTGTGTCCAGCCAGATTTCTAGGCATTTTTTTCACCCTGGACAACATTAACAGCACATTTTTACATAAGAAGCTTTAGATGCAATACTTTTTCCAACCACATATGGCATATCTAACATTCCAAACGTGTTTGCAGGTGCCACTCAAGCCTTAACACAATTGTGAGTGAGTTAATCTATGAGTCAAAGCATAGATGAAGACTGAAAGCATTTTGACTTTAATGTACTCCTTTATCACCAATGCAATGCCATAAAACTAAGACACTGTTGAATGGTAATTGCTGGAAAACGACTTAGGCCTTGTAATATCATAAAATAGCTTTTGTTTACATTTTTACTGCAGGGTTTTTTTGATCATTTAGTAAGGCAACATATATCTCAAATTGACAGGATCTACATAGCAATAGTTTACATGGCATGATAATGCTGTAAAACATGAGTGTGAGTGTTCCCTGAGGGGGGATAGGATTATCCTTTCACTTGATATTTCTTGGCTTTATTTTCAGAAGTACTGTGCAACCTTTATTGTTCATTTTTCATTTTGTTCTCAATCTTATCTGAAAGGTAGTATTTCAAGATCTACCAGATGTCAGCATACCCAGTGGCAATTAACTAGAAAAACAAGTTCCTCTGTGCAGGCTTTCACATACCTGAACTGGATAACCCAGAAAAAAGTTGGGTGCAGGTTGAGTTATATGGACATTTATTTCAGTCAGAATTCTGAAATCACCATTTTTCAAGTAAATCAGTGTTGACTAAATTCATATAAGTTTAAATTAAATTATAATAAGAATTTATATAATTAAAATCATAGTCTAGTTAATAATCTGTAATCAATCAACAGCATGCTGAGAATTCACATAAGATAATTCTAACAGTGAATAGCTGTGAACTTATGAAGTTTGCATGTGAACTAATAAACCCAAATAAATACTTCCAAGACTTTAAGCACTCATTCTGTACCATGCCTTGAATATTTTAACTATTTGTATGTACTGAGAGAGTCACTGCAGGTTTTTTTCCCCAGTCTTCATTTCCCTCATGACATGTTACTCTTTTTCTGTTGCTGGGGAAATGTTGAGGTTTAATGCTGTTGTATGTAACTATAAATAAATCAGTACCTTTGTAAAGGCAAGGAGTACTGTGATGAGGAGCAATGTCCTTTGTAGAACAAAAAGGCAGACTGAAAGCAATCTAAAGGGAATGGCTGGTATAAGTCAGCACATTGCAAGCAGAGGCTGGAGTTCTGTAGAATGTGGATTGTGACAGACAGGTTGGATCCAGACACTGAAAAATTCATATACCCTGGATCTGACTCTCAAAGCTCTCAGTCGAGGCAATGTTTCAAGTAATTTTAATATTCAGTATGAGGTACAAATGTAGGCACTGTCCTATGAACATCCACAAGAGATAAACTTGAAATAAGATAACTTCTGAATGTACTTTGGTTGTGGGTCTGGAAAGATGGACTTTTTACAAGGGCAGGTAGTGACAGGGCAAGGGTGAATGGATTCAAACTGGAAGAGAGTGGGTTTAGATCAGATTTTAGGAAAAAGTTAGGTGAGGGTGGTGAGACACTGGAACAGGTTTCCCAGAAAAGTTGTGGATGCCCCATCCCTGGAGGTGTTCAAGGCCAGGGGAATGGAGCTCTGAGCAACCTGGTCTAGTGGAAGGTGTCCTTCCTCATGGCAAGGTGTTGGAATTTAAGTGATTTTTAAGGTCCCTTACAACCCCTATTCTATGATCTATTTATAGTGCTTAGTGATGCTACTGACACTTCCTAGTCCAGATGCTGTAATGACTCATCACTTTTTTCCCCAAAAAACCCCACCCAGTATCAGTTGTTTGAAGCTGCTCTGCCCTGAAAGATAACGACATATCCACCTTCACACCTTCATTACAGAGATCAGATGAACTACATCTGTGTCCACCTGCATAGAAAATTTGCCATTAAACCTCGGGAAAATTGTACATTCCAATTGAGTACAGAACATTGGAGCATATTATTTAAGCACCATGAGAACTTCAGACCCAAATTTTCCTACGTAGACTTCACACTGAATATCAAATCAGGGCAGGATACTCAACAGGCTGAGTCCATGCTAAATGTTTTCTGAAGCTCAGTGGTAAACACCAACCCACATTTCTGTGGTGCCAGACAGTGTCCATGATAAGAACAAAATACTGTGGGCACAGAGTCTGTATTCTTTAGTGTGGCAGATAAACTGAAAACATGCGAGCTGCCCGTGTCTGGCAGAAATGTAAACTCCTTTAAAAACAGAATAAAATATCATCTTTAATGTAGAGAGGGTAAAAAAATTACAGATATTAAAAATGTGTGTTTACAAGTGTTGCTTTAATTGCCCTCATAAAGTTTTTGGGTCCTATAATAAGGAACATAAACAGATCTATCCAAACCAGTTAGTAATTCCCTGTAATTTCTGAAGCACTTCAGGCAAATGAGTTTTAAGTGCATGTTTCTGTAGCACACACACAAATGGAGATATACCCAAGAACACTGTTCTCCCTTTAGTTATCTTGGTTACACTTTGTATTTTTAATGACCTGCCCATTGTGTATTGGTATTTATGGTTTTCTATTTGCAACTAGAATAAAGCTGTTTATATTTGCATAGTGCTTTAAGTGCTGTAAAGCGGTTTATTACTACTGTTTTTCAAATATATTCCAAAATACCATAAAACTAAAGAACATTCCAGGGTTAGAGGGAAATATAAAGCTTAGGTAACCTATTCTGTTTCTAATGAAACTGCCAAAACTCTCTCGAGTTTTTGTAAACTCTCAAATGAACTGATGACTAATCTTAAGGAGGAAAAAATACAAATTTGCTAACACTTTCAAATCACAGGTTCCACTTTAACATTACTTGTAAATGCAATGAAATATGACAATCTCAGAGGAGACAGAGCTATCTGAATGATTAATTCCTCAGGTATTTTATTTAGTAATTTCTTTCTATTGCTGAATTGTAGAAGGAAGGACTTATTTGAAGCATAAAATGTAATACATTATAAATTTAATAAAACTTTTATTTGAAGTTAATACAAAGCAAGCTTTAAAGCTTAGACCTTGTTGACTGCTAAGATATTAATTGATACAACAGTACACTGTAAGCAAACTGATAATTTTAAAATCTTGCTTAAAAAGGCCCTCAGAACAAGAGTCGGTCTTGGATCTTTTTTATGAAGGAGCAAAAAATTCATTTGGAGTTGCAGAAAACCTTAGGAGCACCAAGAAAGCTGTTTCTGTCCTTCAAATCCATTAATCAGTCATGTTTTTCCAGGAGAGACTAAGACTCTGGAAAATGTATAGAATTTATATTTTCACCTTTTTTGTACTGGGTAAACTCCTGTAAGAATCCATTAAAACAAGTGGGTGTCTCTGGGTTTTCACATTCAGTGTCCCACATTTTTGCCATTTTGAAATTCCCTTTTCTGCTTTGATTCCAGGCTCTTTTTTCTGTTGTTTCCTTGTCTAATTTTCCATTCCACTGTGCCACCCTAACCTTTGCCTGCTGCCTTTCCTTCGGCTGGTTGAGGAGCACTATCATTTTGACTTCCTTTCTGCATTCATCACCTGTCCTCAAAAGTCCAGCCCGGTTGAAGGGTTAAAAAACTGCCCAAACTGCTCAGCAAATACCTAAACTGGATGCTTTTTAATACACACACACAAAACCAAACCCCAAAAAAATCAAAAAAACACCACCACAAAAACAAACAAACAAAAAAAAAACCCACAGAAAAAAACCTCCAACAACAAACCCATAGCCTTTTGGGTTTCTTTAATGAAGCTTCTACAGCTTAAAGCAACTTTGCCATATATCTGGGAGTGAACTTGTGAACCTTCTGTACATGTTATCCCATGCTTCAAGGGCCCAGACATCCTTTCAGTGACATGAATCTTGGGCGTGTAAGCAACTCTGTCTTAAAGCAGGAACAACTAAACTGTTATATATATATATATATATATATATATATATATATAACTAATTTCAGAATTAGAGTTTGAATCTCTTATTTTTCTATAGACTTTCTATGCTGTGTTATTTCCTTGCAATCCTAGTGGGATGAATTTGAGAGAGCACAGACTTACCAATGGGCTGAGACAGTTTGCTGCTCACCCTCACTGGAAGACACAGGGAACCTTTTCCTGCTACAGATCTTCAGTGGACAAAGGCCACTGGAAGCCATAGTTCTTGGGAAGCATTTCTAAGGAGCAAACTTTTCAGCACATTGTTAGTTTTATCACTGATATTTTAATGACATAACTGATATTTTAACAACATAGCATATAAACCAAGGTAGTGCTCAATTTCTGCTATGATTTCAGTTGTATTTACAAGTAGTGTAGAAGAAACACGAAATAAAAAGGAGCTTTCTGAATATTAACACTGGTTCGTGCAGTATCATAAATAAGAATTTACAGTTATGAGTCACAGAAATTAAACCATCAGATGGATTGGAAACAGGAGCAGAAATCCAATAAAGTACCATGTCTTTCCTGCTGTTTGATAAATTAGAAGTTAACATTTCCATACATGAATGTAGTCTGCCAAGGAAAATTACTTTAACTGCTGTCAGATATTTCACTTATCTTTAAATACTGAGTTTTTCTGTATATAACTTGTTAAATCTTAAGCTATTAAATGTGTTTATTTTAGGCCAATGGTTGCTGTGAAAACACATAGTATGGCTCAACTCAAACCTTGTCAACTACTTTCTGAGCAAACTGTAAATTAAACCATGATACAGTAGCTCATATTGATTATAAACAACTCTAAAATGTAGTTAAACTTTTCTTTTCTTAGGAAAGTCATTTTACCGAGGGCAAAGTTTTCCAAAACTTTTTTTCAGCTTGTGGTTGGTTCCTTGGTAGCTCATTTGTTCTCGTGGCAATAGGCATGTTTTTCTTAATTATTTCTTGCAGATCCCTAAACCCAAAGACTCAAAGAAATAAAAACCACAGAGGAGAGTCCCATTAAGCCATCTACTGATTTGTAGATGTGGCTTTTAATCACCTTTCTTTAGAGGTGTCAGGGTGTTTGATGAGATGACTACTGAAGGTTTGGATATGAAAATTAATCTTTTTTCAAGCTGGCATGTTTCCTTCCTCGTGCCAAGAACACAGGCAGGTGCATTGCAAGTGAGCTCCTCCTCACAGATTTGATCAGCACAGAAACATCTTGTTCAAGGAGCAGCATTTTTTAGAATATTTAATATCTGCGTTATTTGTATATGAGGCTTTCTTTGTCTCTTGTGAATCTTGTTTCTATTTTTGCTTTTTAAAAGGACACTACTTAGCTTTCCTGGTCACTGTTTTCTGGCTTACTCTTTTATGTAGCCTGAGGATATATCCCAAGCTTGTGGTGTACCAGAGTAACATCCCCATGTTTGAATAAGCCAAAAGAAGGATGCCTACTTGAGCTTTAATTAGAAATGCCTTTTTCAGAACACATTTTAAAAATGTTCTGCAAGGAACACATTGCATTTCATACAATGTGAACATGTTGTGTTTGGGTGTGCACATAAAACCTACTTGCATTTTCATATCAGTATCACTGCCCTTAACAGTAGAATCATAACCTCTAGGAACTTGCTAAACACATAACAAACAGCACACACTATATATCCTTCTGCAAAAATACTTGTACCAATAACTGCTCTTACCCACATGAATGTTACTCCTTCAACCTCAAAAAAATTATCACTTCAGTTTATTTATATTTATTTAGCATCTCACATGGCACCTCTAAATTACACATGCAGCATTTCAGTCTCTGTATTCATATTAAGATGTGTATGTTTGGGATCTATTTGCTGTAGATCAAACTTTTTTAAGAAATAAGTATTTTAGATCCAATTTTTTAAGGTGGGTTTTTTTTTTTTTTGTTTTGGTTTGGGGTTTTTTTGTTTGTTTGGGTTTTTTTAATAAAAACTGAAAGATGTCTCAGTCAAAATCTTACAAAATCTTACAGATTCCTTTCTTCTCTTTTCATGTTTTTCTCCAGCAAAACATACTTTTTTTTTTTTTTAGCTTGTGAAAACCTTTGGGGCACAGCTTGAAACCACTTACTCGTGGGGTGAAAGGTTTTTTTTAATGGGCAGCAAAAGCTCACGGTGTGAGCGTGGTGCTGCTCTGCCTCTTGAGTCATAAAAAAAGCAAGAAACTGGAAATGATGCATAACTTTTTAATGAGTAAATCCTAAGAACAAACCTCTAATGTTTGAAAAGGAAAGAGAAATTTCACTTTAGTGCATTTTAGTTTTTAGCAGGTTTTTTTCGATATAACAATTAAAGATGTTTCAAAGTTGCAAAATGCAGATTTTTTATTAATTTAATAGTGTGTGTAGATTATTTTAATGCTGTGCAAAATTAAACCTCGAATATCTCCCCTAAAGGATGTTTATTGTAGCAGTATTGCCAATGAGATATAACTGAGCAAGTTAGCAAGCCTGAAATGAAACCACAGGCCTCACTCAAATGAATTTCCTAATTTAGTGCCATGTGCACTAAACTAGTTCTTTTAAGGCAACATCTTAAATATAGCCAATTCCACCAAGGAAAATTGGAGACCTTGAAGTCAGATGCTACATTTAGGAAGGATACATTTTGAATTTATGAAAAATATTTCTCTCATTTAAAGAGATAGATTGTCCCAGACAATTTTTAATACAGAGGAGAAATACTATAATTGCAACTTTGAAAAATTGTATTTCTCATATCTATACCGTTGTTCAGTAAAAATTATTGAAAATGTTTAATTGTTTAAAGAAGTCAATGTGTGAACACTTAGTAGGAGTATGCATTGTACAAGATACATCCACATACATTTAGATAAAAGTCGTGGTCTAGGATATATAAAGTAGATTTTGTGTTTCAGAAAAGGTCAGGAAAAACTGAGAATATGAACATAAAACCATTCTGTATACTTGCCACACTGTCTTGAAAGGATATTATTCCATGTAACATTTAAATAGTTGTAACAGAGATGACAAAAGTAATGTGGCTTTTTTTTTTTTAAATGAATGGGATACTTTTGACTCAATGTGCTTTCTGAAATGCTCTCAGAAGGACAACAAGCAATGGGTTTTTCCCTGGCTTGGCGATGGGTTCACCTGTAATATTGCTAGAAAAGATGGACACAGCTTAAAACACAAGAGAGCATATCCTGGATTTGAGAATATGGGTTAGTGGATGACTGCTATAGAGGAGGTGGGTGTGGAAGTGGGGATTATGTCAGGGGTAATAGCCATTCCCTTTGGAATTAACACCCTGGTATCCATCACTGCCTTGTAGATTCTATTCTTAATTTCATCATCATCAGGTATTCAAGAGATGGAATTCCAAAGCTTTATTTCCTGCAATGTGCTGGGAAAAATTACTCTTGGAAGCCACTGTGCTTTGTGCTGGCTGACTTTTGTAGCTCATGCATCATCCTTTTCAGAGGAAACATGAATACGTCTCTATCAATTAACTAAATGGACTCCTTAGTGCATCATTAATTCCTTGTGTTTGGGGGAGAACAAGGAATTGTGAAAGGGCTTGCATCAAGTTTTTTAATCATAATACCTGTACTTTCTGTTTTGCTGCATGCATAGAGACTAGAGCTACCTCTCTTGCAGGTTATTTTTTAAATGAGGTTGTATCCTCTTTTAAACAAAACAAATTATTCTGATAATGAAAAACAATCAGTTCCCATATATGGAGAAAAAGAAGTTGCTAATAATTAACAAATACTTTCTTCAGATGAAGCATCTCTTATGTAATTAAAAAAAAAAAATCCAAAAGTTAACTAGTTGGAATAAAAACATTTGAATGCATTCACAGATTCCAAAGTTTTATGGCTGCTTTAAGTGGGAATCTGTTAACGTGATTTTAAAATAATTATTTAGAAGTCATCGATTTTAAAATAATTACCCTGACTGGTTTTTAATTAATTATCTTAAGCAGTGCAAGCAATCCAAGGAAGATTTACGCCGTGTGCAGCAGATGGCATCTGTTTTGTTTGTTTGTGAGCAGGATATGGTGGCTGCATTTCATTAGGGGTGTCTGGCTGCAGAGCCAGCAGGAAAGCAGGTTGCTTCACTGGTCCTGGCTGCTCTGTGCCGTGCCAGGTGAACCACATGCAGGGCAAGGGGTTTCTCCCCTGTCCTGGGAGCCCCCAGGTGTACAGCAGAGAGCTCTCCAGAGCACAGGGCAGTAGAGTGCCCAGACAGGTGCCCAGACACCAAGCAGTGCCCAGACAGGTGCCCAGACACCAAGCAGTGCCCAGACAGGTGCTCCTCAGAGGAGAATATCCACGGGAGCAAAGTGGGCATTTGGGTTGTTGGACTAAGATGAGGCCCAGCAGAAATGCTCTGCCCTGCAGGACTGTGATGGGCTGGGAACGTGTGTATTTACAGAACCTGCACAGCCTCAGGAGTCCTGACCTTTATTATTTTTCTTAGAGATATTGTTACTTCTGTGAAAGAATTAAGTCAAAGTGAAAAGGTTGTTCCTGTTGTGAAAGTGAAATCATAAGTACAAATCAAAGAAAAAAAAAAATTACAAACCCAAGTAGTAACTAACAAAAAGAACGGTGTTTTGTACCTGACTGGTAGATACTAGCAAGCTTCAGGGATTTCAGGTGATATTGCATTGCTCCATTATATGGCTGGGTTGCTAAGTTTGCCTTTTGAAAAAAAAAAAAAAAAAAAAAGGAGGAATATTCCAGCAGTGCTTTTAATGAAGGTAAAAGTACAAGACTATGCAATGCTATATTAACATATGCTGTTAAGTGCTGCCATTTGACTTGAAAAAGAAACCTTAGGCTAGACCCCCTTTTTGGAAAAAAGCATCCAAGTGGCTCTGATTGGCTCTTTCTTACACAAAGATTTACTAATCCCTGAAGTGTCTTGTACTCATTAATCCATTGCTTAAATAAATATCACAGCAGCCTTCCCCTCTAATGAACATTGCTGGCTGTTTGGACTGTAGGAAGCAATCCTGCTGCATCCTGCAGCCTTTTTCCTGTATCAAGAGGTTGTGTGCAGCATCCAAGTTCAAATGTCTCGGCACTCTAAAGCCTGTTATCAAAAAGTTATTGACAAACTGAAAGATCAGAGCAGTGTGGCTGATGACAGAGCTAATGGGATTCCTTTTCAAGGCAAAAGTTCAAAGAGGCTTTTGAAACATTTTGGCCAAGATGTGACAAGGCTTGATAACAGCGAACATCCCCCTGAAGAGTGCAAACACAAGAAAGGAGAGGAAATTTCACGTTAGAGCGACTAGTTAATAGTAATAATGACATGGGATTAAGCAATTATAACTACTGCCTGAATCTTAATAAGTACCTTTGGATAATTAGATTTAGTGACTCGTGGAGCTCCCTCTGAAGGGGAGTGTGGGTGGTGCTGCAAGGCTGACATCTGAAATCTGAAATCAGGTGGTGCCAGAGGCTGGCAGCCCTTTGCTGGCTGGGAGGTGGACAGGATGACCCACTTTCTCCTCTCCAGCTCCAGCACTGGAAGTCGGTGCTTCTGTGGCATTTGTTGAAGATACACAAGGAACAGATTCAGTCTATTTAATTTATTAAATAAATATGTTTAAGAAGTCACAGGTGGGGTATTTTGTGTGAGGAAGAAGAAAAGAGACGCAATTTCAAAGTTCAGCCACATGCCTTTGTTTGTAAATCCGTTGAGATCTATTTGTGTTTGTATGCATTTAATGGGTATGTGAAGTACATTGTGTGCTGTGCCAATGGTTAAGGGTCTGATGGATGACCGACATCATCATTATTTGTTATGCACATCATGGATGAGGCTGCTGGACAGACTTTATTAATACAAGAAATTTTGCAAAGTTTTTCTCGGAATGATCACTGTACAAGTTTTATAAATCTGTTTATGGTACAAGGCACTAACTTGTAGCCATTGACAACCACAACTACGAAAAAAACCCAACCAAATATCTGCTTTCTCACGTTTCCCCTTTAAATTTCACAGGTTTTAGTGAAGGTGTGGTTCAGTATTATCTTACTGAATTCCACAGTTGCAGAGTGTTAGAATTAGGTTTTTCTAGGTTGGTGGTGAACATGGGGTTCAGTGGGTCTGTTGAACAGCCCTGTCCATACAACACATATAGGATTTATTGACAGATGTCATACCTTAGTGGATTTTTGAATGAAAGTGGTGGCAGGAGGAAGAGTTGCAGCAGGCTCTCATTGGCTGTTTAGTGTTACAGTGTATTATTAATAACTTAACTTCAAGCAAAATCCATTGCTCACATAAGTATCTTGCACAAACCCAGAACAGGGATTAACTCTGAGTTAGCAACAGGGTCTCCCTGGGAAGATCCCAGGCAGCAGAACAGGAAACACAGAGGGGATAGAGATTCATGGGCTTGAAGTTTTGCAGCAGTCAGGATTAGGGTACGTGTGGACTCACAGCATTCTTATTTCATTCACAGCTTCAGACATCTCTTCTGCTTTCCTCAGCAGCTGCTGTTCACGATGCCCAGTTGTGGACTTTGGGTTGATCTCTTATATCAGCACTGAAGTGTCATCTGTCAGACTCAACTGAGAAAGTAATCATAGAGAACAAAAATTCGTTTGACTTTCAAAATTAAAGGCAGTGGACGAATTCTGCAATTGCAGGTTGAATTGTAAGTCATCTTTCTTACAAAGAGATCTTCAATATCCACATATTAAAAATGCCTTTTCATAGACTAGAAATAGATCTACATAGACCTTCACTGAGCAGACTGATTTTCCCTGAAAAAAAACCACTACATTTTCTTGAGCGTTTTTTGTACTGAAGAGGAAAAATCCCTTTCATTATGTATATCATGCTAATTGCAAATTACTTGGAAATAGATGCATAAACTTTCCAAGCTAAACATTTCTCAAAACTGAGTGTAAGATAGCTATTAATTCAAATTAGGAAAGCTGAATGTTTCTTGTCAGAAGTATGGTTTATTTTAATAAATTAATCACTTAAAAAAAAAAAAAAGAAAAAAACCTGAAACAATCCTGTAGCAGAGAATGCACAAATAACCACATTTTCTTGGTCTAGCAAAGATCAAGTCAAAGACAAATAATTGAAATAAAAAGAAGTAATATAGAAAACTTCCATAAAACTATGAGTAATGACACCTGTGTTAATATTTTGGTAGAAGTATATACTATTAGATTATCTGAAGATTTGATAGAGGGTATGTGCTTCAGAGCTCCAAAATGTAGTTTCTGTACGATTTCAACACAAGTACATTACTACCACTGTAGTGTCAAGAACAAAATTAGATCTGAATCATTTACTTGACCTTAAATGTGTGATAGCACCAGTGGGGAGCTACAGATTCCCTAGTGGGCTTAAAGAAGGTACACTAAGCCACAACTGCAACTTCTTGTCACTTCAGACGTAGCCTCAGGGACTGCCAGATTTTTTTTGTTTGGTTTTGATTTGGCTTAATGTTGTTGTTTTTTTTTTATCATTCTGCTGTGATGAAGATGTGTAGGAGTGCATTCCAGGCAGCAATAGTCAGAAATAAAGGGAGCATGGGTGATAGCTGCTGCTTCTCTGTGATCATTATGGAGCTATAAACATGAATCTGCTGCTCCATGAGGTTGCAGCTCCAAGCTCTTGGCCTCTTGCTGTTGCTCATTGCAAAAGGGCCCAAGTGAGTGGAGCACATGGTGTTGAGGAGATGTGTAAATGGCATAAGAGCTGAGAGAGAGCTTGGTGTAGGGTGGTGGTAAGTAGAAGTAGGTTTGGTGGAAGGACCACGAGGTTTGAGAAGAAATGAGGAAAAGTGACTGTCAAGCAAATGAGGAGTAAGGTGGTCCTGTGCAGGGCTAGGAGTTGGACTCCATGATCATTGTGGGTCCCTTCCAACTCAGCATGTTCTGTGATTCTGTGTGATTCTGTAAATAGCTGTGCAGAGAGTGGTTTTGGTCATTGGTCCATACAGACCGTACGTTGTTCATGTTCAAACTGGGTTTTTTTACACAGTGTCTGTTGTTTTAAACTTCAGCAGCACAAAAGGAAGTTAAATGATAATTTTTGGCAAGTCAAAATATTTCATGGGTAAAGTCAAAATAGGTTAACCTGCCTCAGATATAAAATCTATTGCATAGACAGTATTAAACACATTTATATAAAAGTAAGTTTCGAAAGCAGTTGTTTCTATTGATGCAACTCAACAACTAACCTTCCAATGAAATATTTTAATTTTAAGGTCTTCAAGTAGTACTATCTGTACAAAAGAGAGAGCAGAAAAGTCAGAACTGAGTCAAAACTGAAGGACTTCTGATGTTGTGCTAGTACTTGCATAGTGTTTTGTGTATTGTTCCAACTAGTACAGGGGCACATCAAACCGTGTGAATACAGGAGAGAAGGAGGAGAAACCTAGTGCTGATTCCTTTCAAGCAGTGCAGAAAAATCCAGGTCCCAGTTTAATTATGCCACATCAATGGCATAACTTAAATTAGTCAGGGAAAATGCAATATTCACAAAGGAGAGCATCCAGTATTAAGAAAGGTGCATTATGGCTCAGGTTTCTTTTAATGGCAAATTTCTATATAAGGAAATATAAGGTAGACAAGAACATATCTGTCTTGTGTTACATCTTCAGACTTGGCTTGCTGTAATATTATCCCCTCTTACAAATTGACTTTATTTAATCTGTATTAGGGCTGCTGATAGTTATGGTGTGTAAGTGTGTGGTTTGCCAGATTCTGGAAGGCATAACAGTCTTCCTTTGCCCCTCTTATCTGTTTCCTTGAATCAGAGGAAAGCTGATGGGCTTGAAAGTTCGTCTGTTTACACTAGAAAAGGAATACTCAGAGGTCATCAATTTATCGAGTTTATCATTCCAACTTGATTTAGCATCTCTTTGGCAATCTCAGCTGCTGAATCTCATAAATTAGCTTTCATCCTTACAAACATTACATAGTAAAAACCCCAAGTTTGACTCTCCAGAACTTTTGATTTAGTCTGTAACCCGTTTGCATTCAATGTGAGACTTCTGTGGGAATACTGAAAGTGGTTTTTAAAGTGCTTTTTCCATCACAGACTTGTGTTTTGGTGCAACTGTTGAAACTTTGTGATTACTAAATAGAGCATGGCAAGAAATTGGTCTAGTTTGTCACTTCACCTCATTTTGAAAGCTGAAAATGAATTGTTTAAGCAATGAGATAGTATGGACTTTGCAGCAGTGCTGATCAGTGCTCATCCTGGATGTTTGCCTTGTTTTTCCATCACATGTGAACGTTGCATTAATCAAAACAATGGACAAACAAAGGTTTCTTATTAGGGTTTCACATTATTCTTTCTCTTCAGAAAAAATATTTTAAGAGTTTCTTCCACTAAAATTGTAATTGAGGGAAATGCTACAATCTCATTTCCAAGATGTGCAATGATTAAATGCATTCAAAACCAAATGCTATTTGCTGGGGGTTTTGTGGGAATTTCCTCTCTTATCTTACTAGTTACATATCAAAAGCCCTTTCATGGCATTTGTATGTTTGCAGGGTTTTTTTGTTTTTGAATTGACAGATTCATACAGCCTTACATCGAGGCATAGCTAATGTGAATTTGGATTTTGGACATCAGCTTCTGCTGCAGAAATTCCTGCCAGAAGACTTCTAGATTGCACTGATGGCTGCAGCACCATTAGCATTTCAGTTTGGATCGGGAGTTTGCTTTTGAGTTAGTTTTTTCCCAGGTATCTGACTTGCTGGGTTTCAATTTGCATTGAGCAGTTGTTTCTAGTTGTTTCTAGTACAATCCCTTTGGATGGAAATGAACTGTCAAGTGTGGACCCACCCGTACATTTTTCTTAACAGAAGCACTGTAAAAACATTCAAAGAGCTTTTTAAACTCTAATGTTAAGATTTTACCTGAACAGAAAATAAACCTGTGAATTTTTCAAACACAGAAATCCCGATCTGGGTGAAACAGCCCAAATTAAAATCCAAGCTTTTGGCAATCAAATCTCTCCCTGCTTGCTGTTTCTGTTCAGAAAAAATTCTTTTCTTTACCTTTACTTTCAGCCTTGTAACTTTTAGTAGCTTTTTAGGTTGTAAAAAGCCTTTGTGGTCTCCTCTGAATCCCTCAAAAACCCCTTCATTTTCATTGTCTCTGCAACGTCTTTGTGTTTGGTCTTCTGTTCCCTGGATAGATATGGTCAGTAACTTCTAAGAAGGAGGAATTTTCCTGGGCAGCATGTAAAGGGAATTACATGGTTCAATATGCTAGAGCAGGAAAAGAGATGTTGCCTGTAAGACGTGGATATACAGATTACTGAGATATACAAACTTTCATACTTGGAGTGGGGAAAAGAATCTAATATATCTATTTTATTCCATACATTAAAAAGGAACTGTTAAAGAAAACAAAATCAACAAATATCTGCCTCGGTCTACAGAAACTCAGAAATGGCTTTGCTTTTATTGCTTTTTAATTTACTCCCAATGGTGGCCAGGGAGGAAGAAAGGAAAGGGTTACCTGGACTGGTTCAGAGCCAAGGGCACAGCACTCACTTGTTTTATATCACTTGTTTTGCATTGTGTTTTGGAGTATAAAACCTTGTCCTTTGCAAACAACCCAAGCATATTAAATAGTTTGGAAACATCAGCTCTTTTATGCATTGGCCTTTGGGCTTTCTTAATGGAGTGTTTTAGAAAGTGTTTATGTTGTTGTCATCAAATGGGGGCAAAACCACAACAAAAGTTAGGGTTTACTTGGGGGAAGCAAAAGAAACAAAGCATGATGTGCATTACCCTAGGATCACTGTCACCTGGGAGCGATCCAGCTCTCAGGTGTCAGTACTCAAAAGATGAACTCTCTTCCTTCTGCTCTCTGAAAATTACCTATGGATACTTCATGGCTCCTTTTAATACTGAAAATTACACAGTTTTGTTTAAGTGAAGAATGGTCCTTTCTGAGTGCAAAATCAGTAATGAAATAAAGTTAAGTAGTCTTGTGACTATTGTTCACCCCTAGCTCCAGCTAAATCAGGTTGTTCTGCTTGCTTTATCATAAACTCCTGACATTTTCCCCCTCTCTTATTCTTTCATATCTTTGCTGCTGAAATCTCAGCATTTTTTACAGTAGATTTTAATTTCCTCTTCACTACTTCAAATGTTCTCCCTTCCTACACATCCAAAATGTTGACATCATTATCAACTTCATTGCTCTGATCACAGTTCCCTCCTTCCTAAATTATTGATCAGGATTTCCTCTTTCAAATACAGTTCAGCTTTCTTCTTATGCTTTACATATTTGTTTGAAGCTGCTCTTTGGCTAATCCTCTCTGCACTGCTCCCTTGTCTCCCTGCCTTCTTTTCCCCATAGCACGTGGAATATATTGGTCTCTGTTAACCTTGCTAAGCACAGCCATCCTTCTCTTTGTAAGCACTTTTAATAATCTATGTATCACAGTCTGCCTCAATTTCAGCTGCTGGCCCAGAAAAAAATAAAATAAAAATAAAAAAAAAACCCAAAACCTTCTACCTAGCTGTTAATACTGCTTTTACAACATATGGAATATCTTCTTCTGGGAAACACCAAATAAAGTTCCTCAGTTTGTGTTACAGCTTCGAAGGTGGGTGTTTTTTTTTTTTGATTGCACTTCATTTTAAAATCCAAACTTCTTCTGAATGTTTCCTCAGGTGATTTCTTAGTCAACATTAGCACTGAACTGTCCTTTGGGCCCCTTCAGATGGTTAATAATGTGAATGTCCTGGGCAATGTTGAGGTCAAATTGCAGCACCCCACACTACGAACAGTCTGTTTAGAATTTACTCCTATTGTGTCCAGCAGCAGCAATCCTTCTCTTTCCAGCTGCCCCCAAATATCCGTACTTAAAAATGCATCTTCTGCATCTGAATGTTTTGGAGAGCTGCTTTGAGTAACCTGACTTTCTTTTCTCCTGAGATCAACAGCTAATGCACCTCCTTGCAAATAGCAATGACAGATTGTCTTAGCAATTAGTTGATAGTCAAAATCTCGATTTTTTAGTAAAAGATTTTTAGCTCCTGTTTGATTTATACATTCAAGTTTGGACCTTCACCTCAGTTTCCATAATATGAGAAGCAGAGTCTTTAGAGATTCAATATGTGAATTTATCCACCAACTGGCAGAACGGTGTTTTATTGTAGAAATTAGATAAAATGTTACCCTGATAAAGCCTCTGCATTTAGAGAGTATAATTTCATTTTGATATATTAGGAAGATGCAATTAGATATTCAGGAGGAGGACAAAGTAACTTCTGTCATTTCTCAGTTACTTGTATGGAGAGCTCTAATGAAAGTGAAGATGCATTGGAATAAACAAAACCACAAGTTTTCTCACAACGTTCCCACACTGAGGCTACTTGAAGCTTCTCGAAAATACCTGGGGTTTTTTTGAAGAGAAAGTTAGCCTTAGGGGAGCAAATAACTTCTCGTAATTGCTAATTGATCTTAAAATATTTCTGATTCCATTAAGTACAGAAAAGCTGCGCAGGGGTTGAGATCTCAATTAAGATTATCTTGCAGCAATATTTTGTCATTTAAGTATTAGAGTTTCATTTGCTAATAGAACTTTTATTACAAAAGATGATCTTACAGGGTAACTTATTTGACATAGGCTCTTTTTATTGTTGTTTACATGCTGTGCTTGAACAACTGCAGCATTTTTGAATGTAAGAATCCAGATTTTTCTTATTATGAGTTCTTGTCTAAGCAGATCCTAGAAGTAAGCTACAGTCAAGTTTTCAAAGAGAATAATATCCACTTGAGTGTATAGCAGAGTTGTAGAGCAGTTTTCAAGACAATGTATAGATAGATGTTTCTAATTTTAATGGTGCCTTTGAGCAAGTAACATTTCCACTGTTCATCAGATTGAAGGGCCATAATTTTAATATAGTCTTCTGTACACTATCACATTCTTTCCAATCCATTTCACAGGGAAATTGTCCATTGTTAGAAAGATATTCTTTGCATGGTTTGGTCCATCATTGTCACACTATTAACCTTCAAATATTATGCACACAATTGACATACACTAAAAGAAGCAAATCGAGATGTTTTGACTTATTTTTGCTGTCTAGATGACAGGCATTAAATAACATGCTCTTAATTTGACTGACAACAGACCACGAACGTGATACTTGATTACAGAAATGAACTACAGGAAGGATTTTGAAGATGTCATTGTTAGATGTATGTAAGTACTGTAAAAAAAAGACTGCCCAGACTTGAGCACTGACCTGTATTCCAGCCAGCCTTCCTTGGGGAAGAAAATATGTTCAGGTCTGCTGGCTGAACTACTGATCCACATCCAAGAACATGGTTGTTATTTCCCTCTCTCACTTTTATAATCTAAATTAAATAATTTAAATTTAAATTAAATGCTAATTGAAGCATTGAATGCTGGAAAAATATTCAATATATTTAAAAATAGTAGCTATTGTCAAACTCATCAAACCTTTGAAGTGTAGGATTACCTTTGTAGGTACTCTTTGTCTTAAGATAGAAGCCAAATCCCAGTTTATAGGAATAATTGAGCCGAATGTTATTTTGCATGATTTAAGATTTCTGAAGCTGTTAGAGGAGTTGTATTGTTGAAACTAAAACATGCGTGAGAACCCAATACTTTCTTCCTGGGTGATTTACAAGAATTTAATCTCATTTTGAAGTGAAGGATGACTTTTTCTCTCAGTTTTCCAATTATTTCACAGGTTACCTACATATTAGAGGGCTAAATCTGCCACACAGTCTTCATGGTCCCTTAGGAGACTTATTCCTTATTTTCCTGCACTGATATTGTGAACCGGGTTCTTCTCTTTGAAACCACTTTTCTGTCTTCCCCCACAACAAAATGACCTTCCTGCAGAAGCCCCTCTCCCGTGGAGTTCTGCCAGTGCTCTGAGGCCTGCCCTCACAACAGGAGGTGTTCTTCTAATATTCCAAATTGGCATGGGCAAAAGGCTTTCCTTTTTCTGCCCCTTTGCTGCTGCCACTGAGCAGCATTGACTCCCTGCTTTATAACCCAGGCTGCTTTGTGCTGTGCCCCACTCTGAGTGCAGCTTAGGGGGCAGAGAAATGTGAGATGGGAAGAAGGAAGTCTGAAAGGAAGCAGTCTTGCCAGGAGCAGGTCCACGATGTTTATTCTACCCATACATCCCCACCCCACAAATCACCTTCTCAGGCCATTCTCAACATTCTCAGACCATTTTCAAGGACTCCAAAACACTGGTATTTTTTTTATCAATGGCTGAAGAAAACTGCTGGATTTCTTTTCACCAGTGAGTACAATTTCTAACTGGAAAGTCACATCTCACATTAGATGAAGCAGTTACCTAGGCACATCTGAGGGATCCAGAACAGGCAAGAGAAACAGGAAAATGAGTTTTGTGCTCATATAAAGTTTCACAGCAAGTCTTAGACTACTGGGTTTCCTTTAAAACGTTGGTGGTTTTCTGTGCACTGCTGGTCAGTGGGTGGAGGGCTAGGAAAGGTGAAACAGTTCTTACAGCAGGGCAGTTTTAATGATTTCCATTATTTAAAGAAATAAATAAAGGTAAGGATATGCTCTAAATTAGGCTTCTGTTGTGCTGAAGTACCAAACTTTTACCATAACTTGAGATCATGGCCCCTGAGCTAATGGCACCACCTTATTGCAATTAGCCTTAGTTTTGGTACCTCATAGAAAAAATTACTGGATTTTCTTTCTGGTTTTTTTTAATAAAAGATGTATCAGTGAGGGAAGTGTTTCTTTTATTTCAGAAATTCATAACAGCTGTTTGTCAATATTTTGAAATAGGAACAGGGAGAGTCATGAAATATTAAAAGCGTGCCAAATCCCATCCTTTCTGCAAGCATGTCTTTGATTTCTGTAGTTCTGTTTAGTCTGCGTTATTTATACTTTTCCAACAAGAACTAATTTAAACATTCATATTCCTAGATCTCAGTTAAATATTTATCTCAGTTCATAAAGCTGCTTCTGCTGATTAGTGAGCTACCTGTTATGAGAGAACAAAGGAACTCAAAAAAGGCAGCAAATTAAGGTCACAGGTCAGTGTTCAGGCAAAATAGAGCAGGGCTACCAAATGATTTTCAGTTATTAAGCCAATAAATCAGGCAGATGTTGATAGATGCAAGCACTGGGGCAGCGTGTCAGCCTCATGAAAAAATTGTTTAACAGGTTCAGGTGATCAATGCTGTCAGAATCTTGCATGTGAAAAATCAGATGACAAATTAAACTGTAAGGCTGTGACACCAGAGATTATTATGTGACCCTTTCCCCCATCCCCACCACTGCCACCATTGTTTTACATCTAGCCCAGAAGCAGAGGCACAACAAATAAATAAATAAAATTATGTATCTATCCATTTGTGTCCCTTGGAAAGCCCACAAGTGAGGTGGAAGGCTAATGGATTTTCAGAGCAAATGCAACCTGCTGCATAAGCCCTGATTGAAGAGCTCTGAAGGGGAAGAGAATAGATAAAGGGGCTATTGAATTATTAATGGACTCCATGACAGTGGTCTAATTAGAGCTAAAGAGTTATCACTTTTTACTAATGGTATGATGAAAACAAAAATAACCCGTCAAAACTCATTATGATAGAAATTATCTTAATACTAAATACCTTTTCCTGGCAAAAAAACACTATCTTGTATTTACTTTTAGGAACTTCTGGTATTTGCATATGACAAAACATGTAGCAAAAGAATCTGACATTCTTTTTTTTTTTTGATGACATCAGCAGAGTCAGCCAGTAATTGCTGTTGAAGGCTTGAGCCTTCCTGTTTCCTCAATATGAAGACACTTAAAGATGACCAAAAAAAATGGTGTCTGTTATAAAGAATGTCTTTCCAGTCAATATATCTGCAATCATGAGACACCAAAGTGCCACTTTTTTTATTTTGTAGGTCTTTGTTTTGTTTTGTTTTTGAAGATACAGACGTTTAATAATATGTGCTTTTTGGAAACTTGAAAACTAGGGTCCAAAAGAACCCCAATAGGATTTTTCTGGGCAGCTCACTGTTGGGAGGCAGTGCTCTGGGCTCACCAGCCCCCTGATATGGTGTGAGATGGGCCACTGCCTTTGAAACAAGTGCTGGAAAAGCACACGTGCCACATGATATAACAATTTTCAAGCATTGAGCTAATTTGCAAGCGGTTAAATTTCATAAGGCTGCAAGAGCAATGACTTCATGGGAAAAGTTAGCTGAGGAAGACAACTAAAAGCATTGAGCCTACCTGAGGAGGGAGATACCTGAGAGCCAGCATGAACTGTCATCAGGGCATTTAAGATGTTTTCAATAGTTACTCTGTCAGAGATATCAGATTACTGCTGTTACCTGTCTTACAGATGGACAGGAAAGTGCTGTGCATGGAAGTTTTTTGCTACAAGCTCACCCAGAGAAAAAGAAATTGTGCTTTGAATGACACCAATTCCCTGTTTGTTTATCTGCCTCTGTTTTTTTTTTTCTTTAATGGTCTGTCTTATGCCTTGGCCTCAGCACACTCAGTTGGCAGCTGGAGTCTCTCTGTAGAAGCCTGGAGACAACTGTCTTTCTCAAAGAGAAATGAAGTTGTTGAATGGAAAATATATATGCCAAAAGATGTTTTTTTTCATTAATTCTCCCTCAGGTCTTTGGTTCCATTCATGGTGACAAAGTCATGGTAAAAGAGAATTGGTAATGATTTGAAGGAAGTGAGTGAGTAGAAAACTCCGAGTTCAACTCAAATTTTTCAAAGGAAAAATAAACAGGCAAAGTAAAATTACAGGATTGATGGGGTTTGCTAAATTTGATTATTCTGACTATTTGAAGGAAATGCTGTTGAAGCTATAATTTTACAAGGTTGATACTGGTTTTCAGCATCAGGTTTCAATGGTGCAGAGACAGATTCAGGAGCTGCTTTGGGAAGGGAAACCAACCTGGAAAACAAAGTCCTTGGGCTGGTGTGATCCACAGGGAGCCTGTGTTCATTGAGAGGAGGCTGTGGGTGTGTTTTGTCCTGAATGGTACCTGTGGGAGCTGCTGAGATGGTCCCTCTCCCTGATACCAAACACATCCTGCTCTTCTCAGACAGGGGTTTAGGTGCTGACTCTTTAATCCAGTTTATTCAAAGGAAACACAAATATTTGTATTCAGAAGTTTTAACTGACCCGAATTAGAAGGAAATGATGCAGATTGGCATCCTGCTGCTATGAAGGGTCACCACCTCTGTTTTTTGGGGCTAGTGGGAAGATTTTGTCATGTTCAGTTGTACTTAGATCAGAAAAGGAAAACACAGCACAACTGTGTTAAATATGACATAACACTGGTGAACCTTACTCAAGGGTGCCTTTTTTTCTCTTCTGTATTTAGCACAGGCCAAACTGTCTAAGCAATCACAACTTGGATTGTCAGTGCACACCTTGCTGAATGGTGTCATGGGGGAGAAAAGAGAGACTGTTGACGAGCAGAAACACAAATGCCTCTGCTCATCACCCACCAGCTGGATCACGCAGAACGCTTTGCTGCCCCTAAAATAGCACTGCCATACACGAGTGTCTGGATGATACAGCTGGCTTGGGGGGTGGTGTTTGCTCTAGCTGACTACAGATGTGCTGCCTCCAACACCAGCTTTTTATTCCTTGCCTGAGCCACGAATGGGAGCTCTGCAGCATTACTCACACAGGTACTGCTGTGGAGGTGCTGGCACTGTCGACAGCACACTTCTGGCCCCGTGATGTACAAGCTGCTCCATCACACAGCTGTCACACAACTGTCTCTTGTATCTCCTGGATGATGCTTTTAGGCTATTTCAGGCAGTTCTATTTCTTCTTGCTTTGTATAAAAAAAAAAAAGGCAATAAGAAGGGATACAAAGCAGCAATTTATTAATATCATACAGACTTGTGAAACATCGCTCCTTTTGAGATCCTGCAATAATGTATGAGCAACATAGATCAGTTTGTGAACTTAATTTCTTTCAAGAAATTTTGTGTGTTGCAGGAAACTGCATAAATACTCCACAATGGTGCTATCTGCTACACTGAAGCAATAACCATTTATTTTTGTGAGTTCCAGAGGGTTCCTTATTCTTAACCACAGTGTGCATAGGTTACTTTCATCTTTGTGGAAACCCAAAAACCTTCTTTTATCAACTTTTAATTTTCACACACTGGGGGAATTAAAATGAGCCATCTGGGTACTGTAGGGACCAAGACATCAGGGGAGTTGTACACTGTCATTTTAATGGAGACACATTAACAGTTTTCCGAGTACACAGTGCACTTACAGTGTGCTGGTAAAAACTGCCTTGAAATTTGGGTTAAAAAAGAAAAATGTGAGTCCTTGGTTTATCACATGTGTAACAAACTGTCAGAAGACTGCATGTGGTTATATAATTAAAGGCTGCTGTTCCTCACTCTGCAGCAGTGTTGTTAACGAGTCGACTCCATCGAGGGTCTCTTCTCAGATATAACTTAGGGTGCTGCACACTATCATTTTAAACCAGCATGAGTACAATGGCAATTTATTAAAATACTGTTAACTCTCTCATGAGGCTAATTAAATATAACAAGTTTGCTTCTGGGATTGGCTGCACAGTCTGCAGGCTGTTCTTTCACCAGGTCCTTCGGGGTTTTCCATCTGTGTGGGAGACCAAGAGCAGCCCCATGCTACACAGTTTTCTGCACTTGGGGAGTTTTGTAATTCCCTGTCAGAGAGGTGAAAATTACAGTTAGCTCTTGATTGCCTCCAAGACTGAGGGGCAAAAATTTTTGATCTAAATGTCTGTCTTAATGCTATGAACCTTCTTCTGTATCAATAGTGAGACCCTGTTTATACTGGTACATTAAACATGGCTGCAAACATGATGGCCCAGTTTCTGAGGCCAAATGATGAGAAACAGCCCATATCTTTCCCTGGTTTTACTGTGTTTAGCTTCCACAGAAGACTGGCTGCATGCAAAGTGTCTATTAAGCAGTACCTGGCCTGTCAGCTTCTGACTTGCACACAGAAGCAGTTGTGAGAGGATGTCATAGTTTAACCCCAACCATCAACTGAGCACCACACAATCCCTCCTCACTCCCTGCCCCTGTGGGATGGAGGAGAAAACTGGAAGAGGAAAAGTTAGAAAACTTGTGGGTTGAGATAAAGACAGTTTAACAGGTAAAGCAAAAGCCATGCACACAAGTTACTTGGGAAGGCAACCAATGACAATGTTTGTTTGGGAAGACAAACACCATCGTGGGACATCTCCCCTTCCTCCTTCTTTCCCCAAATCTATGTGCTGAGCATGGTGCCATATGGTATGGGATATCCCTGTGGTCAGCTGGGATCAGCTGTCCCAGCTGTGTCCTCTCCCAACTCCTTTGGCACCCCCAGTCTACTTGCTGGTGGGATGGTGTGAGAGGCAGAAAAGGGCCTGGCTCTGTACAAGCCTTGCTTGTTGATAATGAAAATATCTTGTGTTATCGATAGTGTTTTAAGCACAAACCCAAAACAGAGCCCCATGCCATCTATTATGAAGAGAATTAACCACAACTAGCCAAAATGAGCACAGATATTATTAGCTGGCCTGGACTTAACCAGCAATCAGGAAACTATAATTATCAATATCAAAATGCAACCAACGAACCACAGTATTAAACATTCACACAATATTAAGTAACAACTAGAAGTTTCTAAGCATCCCTTCTACAGCTAATCCCAAAAACTCCTATCACACTCACACCAAGTTAAGGGCTCCCCTCTCTGGAGATGCATGTAGGGTCTGGGTATTGAGGTCCCTCACCCTGCTTACTCTGTGTTCTCTAAGCTATTTTGTCAAGAGGGAGCAGTGAGTTCCCATCCCCACAGAGTAAATTCCATCTTTTGTAGACAGGTGACTACAGAGTATGAAATGTACACAGGTCTAGCCTTTCTTTAAAAAAAAACCAAACTGTAGGAGTAATAACACCTCTGTGATGGGCTTGCATTTTAAATGTTTTTATTGCTAAATAACAGTGAAACCCCTCACTTGAAAAGGCTCTATAATAAACACCTCTTTAGCAGAAAGCTTGATAGCCTTTCCTTCAAGTTTGTTGTATAAGAATTGAAATACATCATCAAAAGGAGTGAATACAGGCCGTACTCACGGGATTTGATTTGCACAAATGAGAATGTGGTCAGATAAAAGCATATTGTTCTTATTTACATGCATACTTTCAGCAGACTGTTTTCAGCAAAGCCATTGGCTTTTCCACTTTTTTTTTTTTTTTCTTTTTTAGCTCCTTATCTTATATTTTCAAAGGCTGGAAGTATATATATATACTGTTGTCGGGAGCACTTTTACAGTTGGGGTGGTTTACTTAATCTAACTCTGTCACAGGTTAAAGAAATAGGTTGGGATCTGAATTGTTAGCTCCTTGGCTGTTTTTCTCTGTCATTGTTTCTAAACAGTAATAAAGGTGTGCCACACCCCCATGAATATTTTAAGCTTTGATGAAGGCATATGTATAGCAAATAGCCAGTAAGTTGAGTGCACTAGAATAAATTGTGCAACTTCCTTTCAGATTACCCCATCATCTCCAGGCAGTGTTTCTCACTTTGAGTACTAATTATCCTGCATCTTAATTGAGCCATGAATTACCCATAATTATCTATTTTCCATGGTAAAACAAAACCATGTAATTATTCTTTTTTCAATGCCTTGAATTTATAGATGATATGAACAGAAATTAGGCCAATGTGTACTGGGCTAGCAACAAGAGTGGGTTTATTCTTTTAACCCTGAACTTCTTCATAGCAGTGTAACTTGATTTTAAGAGAGCCAGAGATGTCCCCCAGAGAAGAGACAACGTACTTGTGGATGTAAATAATGGAGATGTAGTCTAAAGTGTGTCTTTACTCATCCTTATCCCCTGCCACTTAAACTAGGGTTGAGGTGTGTGGAGGTACATGGTCATAGTGCACTGTAACACTGCTACTCTCCTTGTACTGTGACTTTTGGAGATGTGAAATGCTTTTGCACTGTGTTTTTTTACAGCAGGCAGACAGGGCCTTGAACAACTCCAGGATGAAATGACCTTTGAAGATGCTTAAAGTTATCCATCTCTGTCTGAAGCATAGTAATCGAGATTCAACCCTAACTTTGCCTGAATTAAATCATCAGGCAACCAAAAACAAACCTAGGGGAATATTCTCCAGAGTATAATAGATAGAGATCTTTAGGATAATGCAGTTCTAAGCCTTATATCCTGAGATTTGGCATCTCATTTTACAAAGGCCAATAGATGACATGCTCTAAAACAAAAATAATGCGGGAAAGTCAAAAACCAGATAAAAGGTTTTGAATCATGTCATTCTCTGGTGTGTATCTCTGTTCTGTGCCCCATGATGGAGCACCTGCATTGAGGCTTTCTAGAAATGACATATCACAGAAAGGTCAGATATCATGCAATTCCTCTGCTGAGGTATCTGTCAAGTCATGTTTCCTGTCAAAACAAGGTAATGTCCTGAAAGAAAGCAGTATGTTTTGCAACAGTCTGTAGCATATGGCACTGGAAATGCATGTCAGTAAAGTAAAAGTCATGCCACGTACCTGCTTTTCAACTGTAACATGTTATTTGTCATAAAAAGCTGCAGTTGTTTAATTTTTCATAAGCTATTTCCGTGTTTTCACGTATTGCTTCACGTACTGGATTAAAAGCAAAGAGCAAGGAGCCTCATTGTTCAGTATAGAAATGTGCAGTGTCAGTATAGAAATAATGTGTAATAAATACATCATTAGACAAAATATGAGCCTGATTGTCATTTACACAAGGGCCCACATACACGGCTTCAGCAGTGCACAGCAACGTCAGTTTAAACAATCCACTTGAAATTGTGAATCAGGCCCAAATACCTCGGTTTAAATCTAATTAGGAGTCTTCTTTTGAAAATCCTAAGTGTAAATCTCAAATAAGCAGTTACAGTTGTTTCTAAGGAGAAGAAAGTATTGAGAATAAGGTTATATCTAGAAGCAAATAATTCAGGCATGGTTTCAAAGCCCTGTAATGTCCTTGAATGCTAATATTTTCAGTGGGGAATGTACATAATGAAATGTGTTTTAAAATCTGCACTAATACCAGGGTAGCAGTAACACTAGAAATAAATATATTGGATAAAAGGTGAAAGGCTCAAATTCCTCCTTTTTGGCTCCACACAAAAAGAGTCACTGCATTCCAGTTGAATAAAGGCTGAAACACCTTCTTCCTTTACTAGTTTTAAAAATTTGCCAGCCAGAAGGAATTTAACCTTGTTTCTTATTTTATCTCCTCACAGCAGAGAAGTTATGTGGCCTTTTTTGCAGGTCGGTGCACCTAAAACTTGCCCAGGTCTTGGAATGGCTGTTAAAGGCAATAGGTAGATGAAATTTTAGTAAGGATGTCATTTAAACACTAACTGCTTTGATTTGGGAAGATGTCAACTTATATAATGTACATTTTAACGCCTTAAGTGACTACTGCCTTGGAAAAGAAGTTGCATGCACTTTTGTATGGAACACTAGTTCTTATGATTTGATGCTTTTTTGCCTGTTTGGGAAACAAATACTTTGGTTGCTACACAGAAATAAAGTCACAAAGCCCCAGTGTTTGCAAACTTCTCTTCTTGCTTTTTACCAGTTCATTGCTATTCAGGATTATGCTTGTGTTACTGCTATGTATTGTAAAGAGATTTGTGTCTGGTAGAAATCAGAACAGCCTGGCTTCTGTTACACTCGTGGTTTTAATCAAAGTGCATTTGCATGCCCTGTTGTGAATATATAAATCACTAAATATACAGAGAGATAAAGATTACTCAGCACTTTATGACAGCAGAAACTGAAGGTGATGTGTCCCCATCTAGGTCTAAGGCTAATGTGACATCTGGAAATAATTAGGGCTAAATCTTGAATCTACGAAGTTTGTGAAAGATTCAGTCTTGTTATATGTCAGAAATATCTTCTTTTTTATTTTTTTTTTTTTTTTGCAAAGTACAGCAGTATGTCAAATCTGTGAAAATCTATCCTATGCTTAAGACCTGCTTTAAAAAATTAACAAACTTCCCAACCTCAAAGCCCTAGGAATAAATTGAGGAAAGTTGTTATGTTATAGCTTATACAGGGGAAAAAAAAAGATATTTTGACTTAGCTAGTTTAGAAACTGTATTAAACAGCAGCTGTCTTCTTAGTTAAGAGGATTTTGTTTGGCTGGTCCTTCAAAGATGGGAAGAGCATTTAAAATGAACTGCTGACAATGTTAAAATCCCGATGAATTATGAATATAGCGACAAATCCATGAACCTATTTACTTGGATAAATCTAGACAGAGCATTTACTTTTGAGTTCTCACTTCTTTAGCATTTTTGCTGAGAATTGAGGCACTCCAAACTTTACTTTGGTCCAAGTTCCCCTTGGCATACAGAAAGGGGCTTGCAGTTCACACAACCACCTGACCTGCTTTGGACACATAAGCACAGATCTCCTTACAGTTGGTTTCTTAAAAGTTTACATTCTCAAGCCATGAATTCTCCATCACTTGGATTGATTTTTCTATCATTTCCCAGTCTTTATAGTCACTTAAGCTCTTAAGACTTCTACCTGTAAAACTCTTGATTGAGGAGCGTTTTGAACACACTTAATCATAGGGAATATAAGGCAATGGAAAATCAGCTATGTTCTTCAAAAGATAATGTATTACATTGTAAGAAATATTTCCAAGATTTTCCATGTGGCAGGGTGAAAAAAATGGATCAATACCCAGAATGAGCGTGTATGATATATTCCACTCGTATATGCTACCTGCTCTGATCCACAACAGCAAAACTTCGACGGCAGGGACATTTCTGCCTTTGAAGAATTCAGCTCAGGATTGGAACAGCTTTTGTTCAAAGTGGTACCTGTATAAGACTCACTCTCCTGACCCCAGTTCTCATTCCCCTCTCTGTGTCTGCCTGTCTCTGGCACCTGCCGTGGTCTCAGTGCCAGGTCTCTCCCCTCTTGTGAGATCGATTCCCAGTGGCAGATGCCAGCCTTGCCTCACGTGGAACCACCATCAATCAGTGTCTGGCAGGAAGGCCACTGGGCTGAGGGACCCTCAGGCTATGCAGGGCTGCAGCCAGGATGTGCTTCATCCAGGGCTTCTGGTGCAGGGGAACGCTGTTGGAAAAAGCCACTCCAGGTGCAGGAGCACAGCCATCCTTTGGACATGAAGGGTACGGGTACCATGACCCACCTTGGCAGAGACCTGCTTCCATGAGCTGACCTGATGCCTGAAGTCTTGCCTTTGGGACACCAGGCCGTTATGAGGGGTCTGAAAGTCTGAGGTTGTCTATTAATGTAATTACATCACAGAAAGCAAGACTAGACCGTGTATTTCTCATCAGTATTATGTGTGGAATCAGTGAACGATACCTTTATTCATCGATCTTTAAAAGAGTTAAACAAGCAGAAGTTCTGTGTACAACAACTCATAACTTCTCTGAGTTTTGCAGGGGGCTTCCCCCAGCCCCAGCAGACCAAACTGCCACTTTGACTAACAGACAGGGAAGCTGCAACTACCAAGTTTCATTGCTGGACCCCGTGGGCTGTGACTGTATATATATTTCCACCTTTATCCTTTCTTTCTCTTTCTCTCCCTTATGCATTTCCTTAAGTGTTACACTTATGCTCTAATGATTGCTATATTGTTATAAATGGTATTGCTATAGATGCCTTAATATTGCTGTGGTTTAATAATAGTGCTATATTTCTATGTTTTGTGTCATATTGCTATGCTCTAATGTTGCTTTATTGCTACAGGTGCTTTAATATTGCTGTATTGCCACAGAATGATAACACCCAAAATGGCAACATACCTATTTACCTTTTGAAACAAAATTGTTCTAAAATAAACCCTACATATCTGTGTTTACAAACACTGATTATACAATGTCATTTCATTCTAATCCACCCCAAGGGATTTATTAATCAGCCCTTTCTGGGGTGGGTGACAACAATGTGGGAAACCACTACTGAGTTAAACTTCGTCAACTTCTATTCTGTTACCCTCTGTAATTTCTTTTCTGTGTGACTACAGTAAGCTGTAAGTCGAAACATTCAGCCCAGCATGTTTTAGAGTGATCAGTGAAATACTTTTTTCCTCAACATTTCTCTAGAAGTCCTTGATGGGACATAAGGCTCTCTTATAGTCAGTAAAGATGTGTAACCTTAACTGTAGCCCCTTGGGGCATGGAGCTTGTCTTGTGTTAAACCATAAAGTTTACTGATTATAATAAATAGTCAGTGGTTCAATAGTGCTAACAGGTCTCTTTCAAAATTAAAAATTTCTTTCAAAATGTTTCAAAAGGAATAAAAGGTATTTCTTAAGCAGAAGGAGTAGCTTAATAAAACATCTTAAATGTGTACAGACATACCATTATACTGCATTTTATTCACTGAAGAGGATGCTGAAGCTAGGATCTAAGTAAATTTTATGTGCACGTAGCAATGAGCCTCTTTTCTGTAGCCAGTCTAAATGTGATTACGCAGTTTTAAATTTTGTTATGTATGAAAATATTAAAATGTAAATGTTTTCCTTGTAAATACTACTTGTACTATTTTTAGCTTGCTGAACCTTTACTGGACAGATATGATTTCCTGCAGTTCTCTCTGGTGTTTCACAGATTTCTAATTGTTCTGCAGTGCACAGGGTAGGATAAATTCAGCCTTTAAATCTTTCTAGTGGTCACTAAACTCTCTTCTGTCTTGCTTATTGCCAGAACAAGGGCGAACTATGTGTTCTCTGGAGACTTCTCTGGTGGTCTGTGAATCTGCCTAGTGGTATAATTCTTATTCTTTAATTCTCAGCTTTAAATTTGATTAAAAAGAAAGCTTAAGGTGCTTTAAACACCCTTCTGTTATCTATTTTCTAGATAATGAATTGCTGTGGTTGGTCCTGTAATCAGTCACTAGTGGGAGGAGAGATGATCTGTGCAGAAAAGTACTTTGTTTCACATAATAGTGTCTGAAATTGGTGATTCACACTCTCAAGAGAATAATTGTTTTGGCTGTGCTAGGAAGTTGCTTTCCTGAGGCCTGGGATAGTAATCTCACTGTTCATTTGTCATTACTGTCCCTTATTGCAGAGGCACTGAAGTGTCAGCCTAGATCTGCTTGGTATCATCCCCACAGGATATCCTGGGACAAAGTGAAAAAGCCCGGGAAAGGTGTGTTGGTAATAGAATAATCATGGAATCATGGAATGGTTTGGGTTGGAAGGGACCTTAAAGATCCTCTAGTTGCAATCCCCTGTGCCATGGGTAAGGATATCTCCTACTAGAGCAGTTTGCTCTCCTGGGAAATATCCAGTGGGCAAGTTGCTCTGTGTGTAGCTGTTCAGTGCTACTTTGCATTTCTCAGTTGCTCATGAGACAGCAAATTGGTGGCAAAGCATCCTTCACTTTTTGTAGATATTTTTCATTTGATTGTGTAGGTCATGGCATAGTCTGTGATTCTGTTCTTCTGTTAAGCTGGACAACAGTATTCTGTAGTACTCCTGTATGCCATTATAGCTATTAAACCATTAGATCATGGGATCTGCTCTGATGACTACTCTGGATATAATATCCAGGCATTCATCTCTAAAATGCCTACTTCACTTAGAGAATTTAGAAGGTTTGGGGAAGATTTTTGTCATTATCTCTTTTTTACCTCTTTCCCCTCATGCACTTTTGCAGTCCATCCTGCTCTGAAGTACAGTTCCATGTGGGAATGATCTTTGATGAATTTCTGTCCTATTTAATTTACTGTAGTCAAGAGTGACCAGTCTGAGAGGTTTGGGGATGCCTTTCTAAGGGAGACCAAAGAAATGTGCAGAATGTTGAGCAGGCATTCCATACTAATGCATTTTAGAGCATCACACGTTGTACATTCTAATCCTAAGGGGCCAAGGAAATGATATAATCATCATACAGGCTTTCAGTAGTTTAGTCAGTGGAAGAAAAATATCTGTAAACATGCTATCAAATTTACAGTTCATTGGAAGTGACAGAGATATAAAAGAGAGGCTAAAATGATATAAGAGAATATAGAACGTTGCAAGAATGTATAGCATTTAATCTTGTATACTCAAATGCATGCAACATTTCTGCACAGTTAATGATCCAGTGCTTAAGCTTGAATGATAATGCATCATTGCTAGGCACATCTATGAATGTGGAAGACAGCATCTTCTAATTAGCTTTGTAGTGGCTTGATTTTTTTTTTTTAAGTTGATATTGATGATGAAAACCTTTTTTACTTCTTACTCTTTTTTACTTATGTTCTTTTCATAAAATTACATGTCTCTAAATTTTTACTGCTATTACATAAAACATTCTGCTTATTGTTCCTTTTATCTAGTTTCAGAAATGTATAGTGGGCATTTCTCTTCCCTTATTCCTTTTATCTCCTCTCCCCTTAAAAAAAAAAGAAGATGAGAGCTGAAAGTATTGTGAAATTGAATTGACTCAAAAGTTAAAATCTGTCAAATAACTGGTCCTGTCATTGACAAATCTTTTCCTTCCACTCTGGTGCATTTCGTGGTAATTTAGAACAAGTTTCAGAAATTTTACAATAATAAATACACTTCTGCTAAAAGCATACATTTTACAAGCAATAATTTAAAACCGTTCATGACATCAATTGTATTTTGTCATGGTGAAATATATAACACATTACATTTTATCAGCACAATGAAGAGATACGTTCCAGAATCATAACGGTGGAACTCAAAATGGTCTTTCCTTCGCCTAATGGCTTTAATTGCAGTGATACAACAGAACAAGGTTGCTCCTTTATTTAAAACTTCATTTTATCAGCTGTCTGTAACCTGTCACAGTTTGCCCAGTGCATGACGGTTGCACCATTCCATTCAGTTCCACCTCAACAGACTCGTGACAATGTGCCAGCTGACTGTTTTCTCCTCTTCCCTCAGACATGGCCAGGTTCTGCACGCTGCAGAATTATTAAAATGCTGTCTAAGCTCCATCACAGATGAGCTCTGTTATCCACTAGCTGTCCGTCTCTGGACTCATCATCCATCCATCTCTTTTCCACCATAACTGTTGCAGTTTTTTAACAGAGTTCACAGAGGAAACAAAACTGTTGGAATGTAGGAATGATGGTAGTGGGGTTTGCATGGTCTGGCTGCTACAGTGTGTGTTTCTGTCTTGGTTCTGTGCCCAAAACAGATAAATTTTGCAATGGTTATTTTGAACACAAATGTCTTTGGCAAAAAATCTTTCCCCACCTAGATTAGAGGGAGTTTTACTATAGGAATATATAATATCCTGAGTTGGAATGGATCCACTAGGACCATCAAAGTCCAACTCCTGGCCCTGCACAGGACAGGCCCAAGAATCCCACCATGTGCCCGAGAGTACTGTCCAAATGCTCATTGAACTAGGACAGACCTGGGGCCATCATCACTTTCCTGGGGAGCCTGTACTTCCCTAGGGAGCCTGTAATATGCATTTACTTTTGTGGTTGTGTCTGATACATATAAAAAAGTGGATATCTAGAAATCTAACTTAATTCAATAGTTGGCTGAACTGTCCAACAGCCAAACTGCCCAGAGGTTACCTGGAATAGGAAGCAAAAAAACTGGTTTTCCTCTAGCACGTGCATGCAATGAACAATAAAGGGAAGAATGGATCTACTGTATGAAATTCAAGGTACCAATGGATAAATTATATATATAAAAAAAAGCTTCAGGATTTCCACTCCCTTTTCAAATGTTTCCTAATCAGTCAGGAGCAAAAATCCCATTAAATTTTTAAAGTGAGAGAGCACTCAGGACCCTAAGCACATCAGCAGCACTTTGGATGATGTGGCTTGCCTCTGGATATTTGGAAGGGATGTCCCAAAACACAGACTTCTGTGGCAGCTGTACCCTCCTAAAGCCTTCAGAGCTCCCACACACTGAACAGTGGCAATACAGCCTCCTCATTTCAACTTGCTCTGCTTTGGTGAGCAGGAACCTGTTAAAACTATATAATAAGGGAAAGCCTTGCCATGTTAAATATCCTTCCTATCACAGAAATGCCTTGAATCTATTTAATTTATCTGTGTGGCTATTGCAACATAGCCTTAGGGAAAAAAATACCTTAAAGCAGTGTATTTCATGGCAATATATATTCAGATATATTAAAACAGAAAAAATATGTTAAAATATAAAAAAGAAAATATATAGGTGCGTTTCAATAAGGAAATGGACATTAAAAAAATGCTTGTTTTCACTTTCCTGAAAAGGCTGTTGGTATTTAGTGATATTTATGAACATTTAATTAGGACCAATATCTTCTCTTTCAAGTACTCCCCATAACCAGTATTCAGAGCAGCTTGTTCTTGTGGTACATTCATTTACAGACTTTAGCCTTGGGGCTCTCAATTGCTCCATCACTTTCAGCACTGAGTATTGTCAGGATTTCCACTGAGACACAACATCATAGAATGTAATGAAACAGAAAAAAAATGTGAAAAAAAAAAAAAGGAAACTTCAACAAACATAGCAAGCAGTAAATAACTACCTACTGTGGAAAAAACAATCAGTTCCCTTGAGGGACACATGATGGGACTAGACAAAGAAGGCAATTCATTAGCTGTATAGCTATGAATGAATAAAAAAGATAACAGTACAAGCTTATCATCTATGATCTTTGTTACAAGATACAGATATCAGACATTTAAGAATGCTGAAAGAGTAATTGAACAAATCTTTTGCTATTGCTCTTTGGACACAGCGGTGTATCCACATATGATGGGGAAAATGAGATGGAAACTAATGCCAACAGAATAAAATTCAATCAGCTTAGCTGGAACACAGATAAATACATTATACAGGATTAGAACTTTGGCAAGTGTATGCTTCTGATGTCTCTCAGACACAAATTTTTCACAAATATTTTCACAAATATTTCAGATAACATATACTGAGCACAAGAGTGTCACTGGTCAGAAGAAGATGAAGGGTATGTGATGCTCTTCCTGTTTTGGGGAAAACTTTAGACTATGGTCTGTTGTGCAGAAAGAAAGCCTTTAGATACTGTGAAATTCCCGTGTAGGACTTGATGCCAGAAGCTACAACTGGCTTGGGCAGATCATGACACTGAGAACACTTAATACCTCATAGGCTTATTATACCTTTCTCACAAAAGTTTTACCAGAGAAAATAGGTCCCAGTCCATTATTTTCATTTTCATGAAATTGTAAAGTAAATACATCCCTTGTGAGACTGATAGTGCTGAGAAGTGAAGCCCTCTCTTGACCTGCACTGCAGGTACATCCCTCAATTCTGTCTGAAGCTGTAAATCCACCTGCATTTTGGCAGAGGAATTGTTGTAGAGGAGAGAGATGCTCTGTCTGAAATTGGCCAAGGTAATTGAACTGCTTATATACAATTTGAGACCACATCTTTTATATTCCAGAGGAAGTGGCTTCTCCAGGAAGGGTATGCTTAAAAGATGTTAGCAACAGGACTTTATTTCTTGTGCTACTGTGCATGGGACTAAGTGTCACCAAGCCTCCAATGCTGGGCTGTAATGAATGATAAGTATGTGAGGTAGGACAAAGAAAAGAAAGAGGAATTTTTTTTTTATTCCTGGAATAGTGACATCAAAAAGTGTGCAGTGGTGTAGATAACTATTATATTCATCCCTGTTTCAATGAGTTATGGTTGAATAAGCTCCTACATATTACTACATGTTTCTCAGCCATGCTGTCAAACAAAGCAAATGGAAAACAGACATTAAGAACGTTTGGAACCTCTCTTTATTTGCAAGAAACGGGCACCAATGAGCCCTGTTTCTGTGATCTTAGTCTAAGCAAGCAGTAGACAGGCATCTCCTTTTTCAGAATCCTCAAGTCTACCCTCTCCAGCAATTCTGATGCTGCAAGTAGGTTTCTCTCTTCTTCCTGTAAGCCACTGGTAGCTTCTGCCTCTCTACTTTCTTGGCATCTTGCTGTGAGGGTACTGATTGCATAGACATTTTCTCTAGGTGGAAAGCCAGAATCCTGTCTCTCTCTGGATGCACTTCCAGTCTAGGCAGTTCAGCACTCCTTTACTTGTGCCAGTTCACAATCTGAAATGCAGAAATAATATATATGTAATATATATGTGTGTGTGTGTGTGTGTGTATGCAACTTGGATGCAAGGATGAATGTTCATCATTCAGTTTACTAGTCAGCACTGCAAATGGTTAAACACAACTGAAAGATGATGAATTACAGCTGTAGACAGAGAATGAAGCAAGAAAGACCATGGATACCAGTAGCCTCCTAAATGCTGATTACTCCCAGAAGCAGATTCCATACCTGTGCACACCCACAGTGTGCCAAAAATCTGCTGACCCTGCAGTTCTGCAGGTGTGGCTTATCACCACAGAATCACAGAATAGTTTGGGTTGGAAGGGACTTTAAAAATCACCTAGGTTCAACCCCACTGCCATGGGCAGGGCCATCTTTCATAAACCCACAGTGCTCAGAGCCCCATCCAACCTGGCCTTAAACACTCCCAGGGATGGGACATCCACAGCTTCTCTGGGCAACCTGTTCCAGTGTCTCACCACCCTCATCATAAAGAATTTCTTTGTGATATCTACAGCTTCTGATGAATTCTCACTGTTAGGTCTGTTGCCTTGATTTTCCAGCACTGTTTGCACCTATCAACACCAGGGTCCCGGGGACAGGGTCCAGCAAGCCCAGTCTCCATCTTCCACCACAGCCCTGATAAGCTGGGCAAGGGCTATGGGTGGAGGCTGGGACTGCCCCTGCTCCCTTGGCTCCTTTGGCTCTGCTGGGATGAATTCTGTCTCTTATGACTGAAACAATTTGTATCATTTGCAATACAGATCAGCTGGCACTGCGACTGGCGGGCAGCACCCCTGAGTGACATGAAAATACAGTTACTTGGAGCCATGCCCAGGTGGGCAGATATTACAGAAAGGTCTGTGAGTCCCTACAGATAATTTTCTGGCTGGCTCATTCCTGAATCACTGTCAAATCCAAATTCTGCATCACTACTTCTGAAATATGATGGCGCAGTAATGAGTTCTAATAAAAATAGAGGAGTGAAATGGCAAGAGTAGCTTCATATGCTAATTATTCTGGATCCTGTGCATTTTGCAGCAAGCTCACGGAATATACTCTACACTGAAAATTGGTGATGCTAATTCTATTTAAATATTATGGATTGTCAATGTCATTTTAGGGAATGGGCATGTATTCTCCATATTTATAAGAAGAGTTACCCAACCGTGGCGAAATAAATATTGACAGTCTTGTAGAAACAGTACCAAAGAAAATACTAGACCAGTAGCAAACTATGCACCAAAAAGACTTTACAAAAATAGTTCTAGATGGATTACAAATTGTGAGGATGATTTCTGACATTTTGTCAAGGCAGTGTGAAATATCAAATTGCAGTGCTCAAAATATTTGCAACTTTTTCTGTGCTGTAGCTCAACCACTAAAAGGAAATCTTGTTACTATCTGAACAGGAAGAAAGTATATTTGAAAAATAGATCTATAAAGATGGCAAAGGAAAGACAGCTTTTACCACTTTGCAGTTTATAAAAGACTCATGTTTGAGTTGATAAGGATTCTTCAAAGTACGCTTCTTTTGAATACTCAGTGTGAATAAATCTGTGAGATGCTAAACAAATACATTGTTTTTCAGTGTCAGATCAATACTGATGCAATACAATCTTTGCAAGACGTTGGAGCTTTTTTATTATTATGTAGAATAATAACATGTTGTAGCACTTTCTGTCTCCAAAAGACTTATTCAAAATGTACTCAAAACTTTAATTAATAACTGTAACACATCTTCTGTCAGACTTTCAGTGCTTTATCCAAGAGGTCAGTATTGTGACTGATAGCGCCAAGACTGAGAACAAAAATGTGTATCCATTACTGTCTTTATATATATATATATATATATATATATATATATATATATATATATATATCTTTACTGTCTCCTTGTCCTCCCCAGAGCTGCTGCTTATCTGGTTCTTCCCCCACTGCATGTTGTTGCACTGTTAGGTCAGGACTCTTTGGCTTTGGGGGCTGTATTTGTGCCCTGCAGCCTTGAACCTCTCAGGTGCTGCCTCAGTGTACAACCATTGTTCTCTCAGGCTCTGCCTAGATTTCCCTTAAAAAACATCACGTTGGAGACATTCACGTAGCTCTGTCTGAAGTGGCAGAGTGGGAACAGCAGGAGAAATTAAAAAAACCCTACAAAACAGGAAACCACAATCTATTTCCACAGTAATTAGATACCATCAGTTGAGTTTCTTTTATTTTTTGTTTTCTCTGATGCATGCTTATCTCAAGTTTATTGCACTGATTTTAAGCAACGGTTAAATTTAAGACTTCTTCAGTAGTTTACCTTCAAGCAAGTGCTGGCAAACTTGTAGATAAAATATTTAGCTGTAGCCATGAAAACCTGACTGACCTAGCTTCAACCAATGTGGTTGCTTTCTGAAGATTATGTTTTTCTCTCTTTTCATTTTAAACCAGAGTCCCAGTTCATCTTGATGACTTAGCTGCTGACAACTTCAGGGACCTTTTTTAAAACAAGGAGACTAACAGGGACTCTTATCCTGAAAATAACACTTTAAATGCTGAATATGATCATAGGAAACAAGACAGAGCTGTTACCTAAAGTCTCAACAGAAATGGAGCTTACAAAAGATGTATGAATGATAAGAGGGGGTAAAGTTTTGGGTTTGTTAGTGTTCAAGTCAGTACTTCAGCAGTAAGCTCATCTCTTGCCACTTTCTCTCATGGTTAATCTGCAAATTAAGAAAGCATTGGAAGGCTCAGAATATTTTAAGGATAGGAAGTTTCTGGTGTCAACTCAGTCCTCAATTGGCTGAAAATAAGTGTGTTGAAACACTAAGCCATTGGATTGTTGTGTGGAAGAAAAAAAACAATACACTTTAAGCTGTGCTGTCATTGAACATGTTCTTTTTTATGCATTTCAATTATATCTGTTAAATGCTCATGACCTTCTGAGAGAGGATTGCCTTATAATTCTCTCTCTATGGCTTTATCATTTGTTTATATATCCCTAGATGGCCGCTGGCTCAGTGAAGATTTCTTTTTTATCATCTAGTTCCACCAATAATTATATTTCTTTCTTGCAGAGGATGTAAATTGCTTTATACGCATCTCGAGTTGTTAGCACAGTATGAAATGATAGTTAAGATGGCCTTGTCTATCATTTCACAGTTGCTGTGATTACTTACTGCAGGAGATGAACTGGATTGTGACCTGTTGTCATAAATTCTAGGCCAGGGACAAACACAATACTCAAACTTCAGTAAGGTGCCACACTTCCAGGAGTGTTACTGATGGAAGCAGTGCCACACAGTGCTCTGGAATTCCTCTGGAATTCCAACAGGCAAGCTAAGATTATGTACCTGTGTGTTTTGCTTTCTCATATCTACCTTATGTGCTTAGACATGAACCATTGTTCCTGGTGGATGCAGACTTTTAGGGCTGGTGGTGTATGAGCCTGAAGCAAAGCTCTCGATGGCTGTGATGTGAACTGCTGGGGACAAGGCCAGCAGAGAGGGATGGAGCAGGTATCTGAACACAGGGGGCTTCATACAATCGATCTTCATTTATTTCAAGCAGGGACCAGTGCTATCATACAGACATTTTCATCTGAACATTAGGATTAGAGCTCAAATCTGAAGTATTTGTGAACTTTATCTGGACTTTACTTGCATTTTCCAGGAGATTTTCTTATTTCTGCTCCCCCCCTGCCCCTGCTGAAATGCGTTGAAAAGTTAAAATATGCAGTTCCTGACTTTTATGAACCATTGGGAAGTTCTCTATGCTTAAACACTCAGCTAAAGATGTGAGCACTATTTATTGCAAGCTGTTGGGCCAAATTAATCCCTTACCTAGTTTTAGGCATTTTATTGAGTTGCCTAAAGTGGAGCATAGTAATCTTAGATTTCTTCTGTGGAGATAAATAAACACAAAT
This sequence comes from Pseudopipra pipra, assembly GCF_036250125.1. NCBI lineage: Eukaryota > Metazoa > Chordata > Aves > Passeriformes > Pipridae > Pseudopipra > Pseudopipra pipra. The sequence goes on from NC_087550.1 coordinate 1,201,560, forward strand.
AGCTGCTACAGGAAAATCTACGTCATCCCTGGAAATCTAGTGCGTATAAAAATAGCCCAGCAACTTCCCTCTCAACTCAAACACCAGAGTTAAATGCATAGAGTTAGTCAAGGTGATTCTAGACTGGTCTGCTCAGCCTGCCCTTCATCCCTATATTCTTGGAGTGTCCAGCCTGCTCTTTCAGATTAATGTCTGTGTGTTGATTCATGTTTATACAGAGCCCAGCTGGCTTTGACAGGGCACAGATTAGCCCTGTGCAGGGCCAGTCCAGCACTGCAAAGCTCATGCGACCAGCTGCTTATATAAATGGTGTAAATAAGGATCAAGTCCTATGCTAGAAGGTGCTTCCAGTGTTTTTCCAGCCAATTTGTCCTTCCTGCTTTTGCTATTTTAAGAACTTGCTGTAAAGGAGCACTTGATTTCTCTTATCTCCTCCGTACAGGCTATAATTAGGATTAGCAGAAGTGTTTTACTTAATGTTGCAGTAGTTCTTGTGTACAGCACTCATATCTTAAGTATAATTAACACTGTATAGCTCCCATTAGTGTTTTTAAGCACTTAAAATGTACTATAATGGCCAAAGCTAAAGTTGTCATTAAAGGGCCATTGCTATTTATTATGCTCATAAAGTAGACACTTTGCTACAGAAAAATATATCATTGGGTTCCATTTAGAAAGCACTAACAGACAGGAGCATTAGTGATGGCACCCATGGGATTAAAGGACTGCTTCAAATTGATCCCATTCTTATTCCACAAGGGAGTCAATAGGGAAATCTAAAAGCAGGTGACAAATCATTGCATTGCACAGCATAACTCTGATTAGCAGAGTTATGCTGGGGGGCAGGTTTGCTGTTTTTTATGAACATTCTTTTCTGTAAGTGCTTGAATTTTTGTTTTCAGTCTGTTTTCCTCATAATTGCGTGTACATTTCATAATTCATTTTTATTACATTCAGCTGACATTGTTTCAAGCAATTATAAAAAGGGAAAAAAAAATTATACCCTCTTCATTATATTTTGGGAAAGGGGCCAGGTACATCATGAACATGAGGATCCTGCAAAAATTTTTGCCTAGAACTCTTGATCAGATGTACATACCTGTGAGCAGGTTAGGTCTTTATTGCCACTGCTTCGTTTGGTCCACTTGGTGATTGAATTACCCGGTTTTTACAAGTCATATTTTCTCATACACAGTAATAAAACACTCCCCTTCCTTCATAACTCCTTGTCTCTGAAGAAGTTAATCTTCTTTGCCAATAGTGCTCTGAGGATACATTTTAGTCACAGTCCAACCGTTGGAACAAAACATGAGCCATTTATAGCAGTAAACAATTATCACTGAAATGAGATAACAATTTAATGGTCTTGCATGATTAATGTCCTACATAAATTCTTTATGACATAGAATTGAAAGATGATGTTATGAATGTATAATAGAAAGTCAACAGAATGTGTCACCTTTTGGTTAGTTTCTAAGGAAACAGGCCATGCAATCAGTGTTTTCATAATAATCAGAGGTCCATAACAAAGCCATCATCTCTTGTCCTTACTAAATTCAATTTCCAAAGGTACAGTTGTTGGCCTTTTGGGCCTTAGTGCCAATTATGCACACCAGAGGTCAATTCAGTTAATGGCATCCCTAGAGTCTTTCATGTTTGTGATCCAGGGCCAGCATTTGCAAATGTGGGTACCTGCATTTAATTTAAATTGCCATCCATTTCTGGGCCTATAAATAAGTGGTCTGCTCTTCATAAATGCTTATTACCCACAGCTGATTCTGACTTTGCCCTCTGTCTCCAAGGTGAATAAACATGTGTTTAGTGTCTTTGAAAATCAGGGCAACAAACTTTAGAGGTCCAAATATAATTTTCATGCAAAGATTTTTCAAAAGAGAAAGTCTAGTATTGCATCCCTAAGTTATTTCTTGCAACTTTGAGAATGTCTCAAATATGGAAAAAAACAATGAAAGATCAGTAAATTCTGTAGGACATCTAGCATGTTTTAAGATCAAAGCTTTTTTTTAAGCTTGTGTTAAAACGAAATTAAGTCAGCATCTAAAATCATTTGCTTTACTTCATAATTCTGAATATAACTCTTTTCCTTCCTACAAATATATACATATATATATATAGACATAGAGAAAATAAACTGTTACTACAGTAACAGGGTTTTTTAAAAGTGTTTGTGTGACCATCTTGCATCTGTCATCTATGAGGCAAAGGAGAGCCCTCTGCTGACTTTACTTGAGGCTTCTCTCTGTCATGCACGGGGAGAGCAAGAACACTCTTTTCCTTTCACTGAAAAATCTTGTTTGGTCCAAAAGATGAGAAAAATCCTGTGCTTGTCCTGCTGTCATTGGAAGGAGGGAGGGAAAAGTAGGATTTCCTCTCCTGATTTTTTTTGTTTTAACTATGCTCCCTACTAAACATACCGAAATACCCATTTATCAGTTTATGTGTATTTATCTAGAAAACATATTCCCCAACACTTGCTCCTACTGTTTCATCAGACCTGTGGTGTCTTAAGGTGGCCTAAAGGTTGGTTTAATTGACTTGTTGATGATTCCCTAATCCTTAGGTTGGTCCTTGGGCAAAAGGACATAAGAAGCCAGAGCCCAGATCATTACTGCATTTCAGATATTCCCAGGATCTGAAACAGGTATTTAGGGCCTTGGCCAGGAGGCAAATGTGGAGTTGCTACTCTGAAGTTAAGAAAGATGAAAGCCACAGCATATTAAGACTGAGAAAATGGCATCACCCTGTTAAGAGGATGGGTGATAGACACCTGAGAGTACAAGGAAAAAGAAAGGGGAAGAAAAAAGAAAATATAAAAATAAGGAAATATTTGTTCCCAGAGCCTGAGTGAGTCTGACTAGTAAAATATTCCATAATTTTCTGCTGGATTTAGTGAGGAAAGGTATGTTCCCAGAGCTAATGTCTTTTGATAGATAGAGCGGGGTCATTTTCCTTTGGCATGTACAGAGTTCATGTCCTCAATAAACTAAGCAAATCACTATGATTGGTTTGTTACGTTAATACTTTTACAGTCTTATAGAGACTTTTAACTATTTACATTCTTTTTCTTAATAAGCATTAGGAATTAATTAATCCTACATTCATATTCTTAAGTTAGCAACCAATAAACAAAAAGGCCAATTGATCATTTCTCATCAGCCATGTGAAGCTGTCCTTGCTCAGAGAGGAGAAATAGGAATACCTATTTCTGTATTTATAGTTCATCACTAGGAAGTAAAACTCATCAATAAACTTTGTTCTATAGTCCCACTAGAAACTAGGACTGTATAAAAAGGTCAGTAGCACACACATCTGCTAGGAAGCAGATATATGTATCTTTGGTGAAGCAAAAGTAAGACATAATATTTTACAGTTTTGTTTATTATGTCATTAGTGATTAGTAAGACTGATCAGAACTTGTGTTTTTCTACCATGGATATGTAGTTTCCTTTTCAAGTCGATACTTTCTGCAGAAAAATGTCAGTTTTACATGACTCTTTTCTTTTCTTGGAACTGAAGTTAAAAGTTCTGTCTGAGTCAGTTTGATTTGCAATTTCTACTTGTTAGAGCTGCCAGTGTCTCCAGTGAGCTGCACTTTAGGAGCTTCATGTCCATATGATTCTGCATAAGGTTTCTGGCTCTGCTACATCTGTCCTTTGGCTGAGGGAAATTAATCTGCCTTCAGATGATGCAGCATAGATGTCATTTGATCAAAGAGTCCAGCATATGAGCACCAAGCTTGTTGTTCAGTCAGTGGTACTAAACTGATTCAAAAAAAAAAATATTGTGACATACTAGCTCTCTGAAGTTTTATTTTTAAAAAAAGAAAGTCTTTCTATTGGGGATTTTTGTCCCCAACTGGGAGACTAAGAGAGAAATTTTTTAGTTCTTCTAAAGTTCTTCTTTGAAATCCAGAATGGTCCAATTATCGCTGAGATAGAGGATGAAAGTGAACCTACATGACATATTATTATGTTCTTATTTTTGAGAGATAGGAAGGTGATACTTCAGTGCTGCAGTTCTCACAGTAAAGACCTGTGCAGCAAACTGTGCATTGAGAGACTTCTTAAATTCATGATGGGGCATATTGTAGGGACGATATGGGACATATGGGATGATATTTTGTGGGAAAAGAGTATCGGGCTCCACCTCCTCTGGCATGACCTCAAGATACTAGGAGCTGCTCATGTCTGGTGATTGCTTTGTACTTTAAAAAAAATGTGTTCACGTTTCTTATGAATCAAGTAACAGTCAATTATTTTACTGCATACTGTCAGACATGAGAAGATGCCATATACAGACCCTCCCTCATTCCACCTCCTTCTCCTTATGTCTCAGTTGCAGATATGGAGTAGTCAGGGGCTTATCTGGTCACTGCTCAGGTCTTTCAGCAAAGGAGTGAGTGGTGAGCAGGCCTGGCTCTGCAGCAGGGTGGCTGTTTTCTTCTTCTGCCAGTTGCTAGAAGATTTCACAGTTTTTAGATGTAACTCAAGCTCTTCTAAAATTGATTTTTGCCCATCTCTTAGAATGCTGGTTGAGAACCCACTTCATGCAAAGAATTCCTTCTTCAATCAGTGACAGATTATGGCAGGACGAGGAGCTCTCTGATAAAAGTGATAATGCCACCTCACACCTCCTGTTCCTGCCCGATGACCTCCACGGGGCTGCATTTCTGGGCTTCCTAGAAACCACCAGGCTGTGTTTGGTAGTGGGGCTGTCTGTGCATCTTGATCTGTGGGAATCCCTTCTTTCTCAGCTGTCCCTGGATCCCTGCTCCTGGGCAGGTAGCACTGTCACTCCTGAACATGGGCAACAGGGAAAATTGGTGACCAGCTCTGGGTGGGACAGATCAGCTTCTTTCTCCCCCTTAAGGAGCATCTTTCCCTTGAGGAGCATCACTGAATTTTAAATGTGAGTTAGGAGGTTTTTTTCCCCAGCCTTCAATTTCTTTTTCCCAACAGTGTATTTTCCAAGGAGTTCTGGGCATAATCCTCCTATTCAGCAGTGCTTTCTCCTCTGCTGCTTGGCAGTTTTATCAGTCCTTTTCTGGCAGGGTATGGCAAGAGTTTGTTTGCAGTCAGACAATAGTGAACTATTCCTGAAGTGTTCTTCATTGTTCTTCTCATCACATCCTACATTGTGACAATTCCATTTAGACAACATAAGACCACCTGCAATCCCTGTCTGTTGAGAGACCAGAGGTAAAACAGACTCTAATTCAACCATTCAAGTATTTATCCTCCTGTGCTGTTTTATCCATGTGGAAACACTCCCCCAAAATAAAACAACAACCCCCTAAAACAAACAAACAAAAACCACAAAACAACCAACAAGCAAATATAAATAGGGAAAAAGGTGACACTTCTGATTTATTAAATAATTTAATTCAATCTCTAATACTTTTTATCCTGATTATCTATGTCTCTCGAAGAAAGGGATGAATAAGTAGGATAGCTGGAGTTTCCTTATATTTGTCTGATTGTTTCCCTTGACATAAATGGACTATGGTAGAACCCATTTTATCTCTGCTGAAGACAGCAGCAAAGTTCCCACAGCATTATGTAGGGCCAGGATTTCAGTGCCTGTGATGCTGTGAGAAGGTAAAAAAGGATAGCACCATATACATTTCATAGGTTTGACCTAACAACCTTCTCCTGAAATCACCTAGTCTGTTGGACCACTGCTGAATCCTTTTGAACACACTTTCCAAGGATATATTAGTTATTTTCCATTTCTATATTAACATATGAAAGAGAATTCTAATGAGAACTGTGTTTTCCATTATCTCAAATATTCTTACAATGGCTGAATGTTAATATTGATGGAAAATTAAAAATCTGGTTCCTTCAATTCCAAACCTGATTTTTTTTATTAATTTAAAGATCCTGAAGATGCAGGAGACCATCTTGACCCTTCCTATTTTGCCTTCAAATCCATATATATGTAAACATTTAGTAGATGTTGTTTAGGGATGAGTGGAAACTATGAAGTCCTTATGCTGTAGTTTCTTTTCTGACAATTATCTCAAAAATGTAGGTAAGAGTTCATAGATAATTCCTTAATTAGACAACTCTAAAAAAATCCACAGAGTCAGAGAGAACATGTGTTTATAAAAACACATAGATCCTGAATACTGTGGGTAAGTACCATGCTATTAAGTGCTCAAAAGCAAGTAAGGGATATGTAACAGGGGTTTCATATGTCTTGTTTGATTCTGTTTGAAGATTTTTCTTCTTCTTGAGATCACTGTTAGTTGCTGATGAAAAGCTGTGCTGGCTCTGGCTGAGATGGAATTAATTCTCCCCATATTATCCCTCCCAGTGCTGGGCTGTGCATTGGCAGCTGGAAGGTGCTGAGGGCACAGCAGTGGTTTGGTGCTGCCGGGCAGTGCTCCCGCAGCATCGGGGCCCTCTGTCCAAACCAGCCTCCACCAGCCCCCAAAGGCTGGGGCTGGGCAAGAGCTTGGGAGGGGACACAGCCAGGACAGCTGATCCCAACTGAGCAGAGGGATAATTCCATACCATGTGATGTCTGCTTGGCAATAAAAGCCCAGGGAAAGGACAGGGTGGCATTTGTGATTATGACATTTGTCTTCCGGAGGAGCTGCTACACACACTGAGGCCCTTCTTCCTGGGGGGGTGGCTGGGCATTGCCTGCTGGTGGGAATTAAAGAAGAAAATGTTTGGGTTTCTTTTGGTTTTGTGCATGACCTTTGATTTTGCTTTGTTAAACTGCCTTTATCTTGACCCGTGAGTTGTTTTATTTTCTATCGTATTTTCTCACCTCCCGTTCTTCTTGAGGAGGGGGAGGGATAGAGTGACTCGGTGGATACCTGGCGTCCAGTCAAGGACAGCCAACGAAAACATACAAACAATTTTGCAGGTTTGGTTATCCAGAGCGATAACAAAAGATTTGCCACCTAAAATAAACACTTTTCGGTGAATAACAGTTCAAAAATAAAATTTTATTCTTGTCCTACAAATGGCCTGTAAATTGCTGAGCCACCTCATATGGCCTTTATTTTGTCCTCCCTGGCATATCAAAGGGAAACAATTCAAGCACTTTGGAGACCTAGTTATTTGTTCCTTTGATTGTCTCATCATCTGCCTTCCTGGTTGATTTCCTAAGTCAGTCTTAGAAATTGAGATTCTCTTTGATCACTTCATCTGTGGAAAAGTGAAGCTAAAGAAACACATGTGCTGGGACTCCCATTAAGATTAAAATTAACATTTTGGCATGCACTTAGTAACTGCTGTCATTTGTTGATGGTGGGAGAGCCTGAAGAGCATAAGGGTTTTGGGCTGTGCTCTTCTTCTGACAGATTCCAACATCTGCAGAAAGCATTTTAGTAAGAACTAGAAAAGTGGAATAAAAAAATAGTAAAAATATACATATGGTGTGAAGGTGGCACAGACAAATGTTTTTCCAGCTCTAGCTGTATTATTTCTGACCCACCCCTTTGCTGACTAACTCAAGTGACAAGATACTAAGCAAGAGCATATGTGATTATTAAGCACCATGTAGAGTTCAGAACAAAGCATAAATAATTGCCATGCAATATCAATTTGTTTGGTCTAGGAATAAAATCTTCGCCAGATTTTCAAGTGCCTGAGTGTAACTGTGAATGGTTTTATTAGTACATATTATCTAAAAAAAACCTCATCTGTCTGAAAGATCAGCCTTGGGTGGTGCACAGCTGATGCTGCAAGAAGCAGCAGCACATAGAAGTGATTTGGCTGTTATTTGTAAAGATGGTCTTAAAGTGAGGCTGGAGCTATTCTTTTATGTTTCATCTCTCTTACTGTAATGATCTGAAGCTTCTACTCTGTCAGCATGAATTAGTCCCATTTTAGGAAAGGGTTTGTAAGGTGCACTTAATTTGAAATGATTCCCTGTACATAGAAGCTTCTGAGATTTTTATCTTCTGTTCTATGTATTTATTGAAAATTGTGCTATCTACCTGTCTTGACAAATTATCTACTTTTGTCGCTGGATACTCTTGACAGACTTTTTACCACCCATTTCATCTGTAACAAGATCAACAATTTACCAGCTCGTGTTACTTTCGTGGTGGTAAGGAAAGCAGAACAAAAGCATAAAAGTAAACCTGACTGGTTAATTTTCGTCATCAGCTATATCGGTGTAAAATAGCTGTTTATGGTTTCCTGTCCTACTTTTTCTCACCTACATTTCCTCCTGTCCTACGTTTTACCTCCATGTACTTTTCTTTCACTCTGATGCCAGCAATGCATGCAGTGATGTTTTCTCCTGGAGACCATCTTTTGCAAACATTAATGCTTCATGAATGGTGGCCTAACAGCAGTTCACTGACCACCCGGGAAAAAACAGTTCCAGTATCAGACTCACTCAGAAAATGCACACAAGTTAGAGATGGATTTTCCAAAATTTATCTTTGTTTAATAATTCACTGGCATTTTTGGTGGGCACAGACGTATTTTCCAGCGTACAATAGTCTCAGGAAGGACTTGACAATGAAAACTCCACCAAAAGTTCTGAGTTCTGCTTCATGTAGCATTCCCTTGAAATACAAAAGTCTGCCTGGAGCCAAAGTAAACATACAGTCACGTTCTTCTCACAAAATTTATTTACTGACTCAGTCAGGGCAAATCTCTCATTCCTGTCAAATTAGACAGTCCCTCTGGCAGGTCACAATAGCCATGGTGGCATTATCAATATTTTTAAAAGGTCATCTATCAGAGAATGTGTGTTGCAGGCAATGAACAAGGAGGGAAATACAACTGCTTTGTATTCTCAAAGTCTTAAAAATGTTACAAAAAGCTTATATACCTTAAGGACAAGAACTTCACTTCTTTGCATTTTACAAGCCATATCAACATCCACATAATTCTCATTTTGCCAAATAAAATGTTATTCTTTTTGCCACAGTCTTCTGTGGGATTGGTATTGGTCTCCACGTGCAAGAAGAAAGCGTTCAAATCATTGGAAGCATTTTATTAGAACAAACAAACAAAAAGCTATTTTGATTTTAAAAAAGCATATTATTTGAATTTATGTGTTTTGTTGTGATATCTTGCACTTTGTTATCTTGTTTGTTTTAGCTCTCATTTTTCTTAAGCTGATAGGGAAAAAATCTAATGAAACAAAACCATCCTTTTTAAGTCCTCCAAAAGATCCTACTGCTACTTTGGTGTTCACAGAACATGGGAAGTATGTCTGATTCTTTACAGATAAATGTGATCAGTTCTTGGAGCCAAGGAGCTTACAGTTTAAATCTATGATCTTGATTTTATATATCAGATATCTGATCTTTTATTTGTATGTATTAAGACTCAAAACTGAACTTTAGAAAATTTCTTTTTAAGACTATTAATTTTTCTAATAGATATAAAAGAGTGTGTGGATTTTTTTTTTCCATAGGAAATGGAAGATAAGCCAGATGAAGGCAATTTATTTTTTTTCTTTTAATTTTACATGGACGGGAATCTAAGTTAAAACCTGTGATTTACTTTCAGCACATGAAAACAGCAAAACCTTATCTAAATTTCAGTCCAGAAATTTTAATCTTTTTATAAAATAAAAAAGGTCATTGTGGTTGAAAAATCCACATCTGACATCAGCAGTTGTTATCAGCCCTTTATGTGATTGCTGTTAAGGTGTGTGGGGTGTTCCATGTAGCTGGGAAGAAAATGTGGGAGATTGTTAATTTTTTTATGATGGTTCCAAATCTCACCCCACAACCACTTTGATGCACAAGAGACCCCTAACTGGGATATGGTGTTGCTTATGCTCTGGTCTTGCTCCTTTGAATTGTGGAGGACTTGGTTTGTTGAGGCTCCTTGTGTGACCCGGGGAGACTGGACACAGGGAAAATGAGAAGTTTCAAATGTGGCACGGCCCTGTGGAGGGGCAGAATGGGCTTCGGTTGTGTCAGTAGTCATTGGGCACAGCAGGAGGAAAGCTCGGTGGGGGCTTTGGCTGGCAGCTCAGGTTTGCTGAGGCAGCAGCTCCAGGGCATTGCTGCTGCCGGTGTAATTTCACTACTGAAGTTTGTGCTTTTGAGCTAGAGATGGTTCGTTAACAGCAAGTGACTCCAGCTCACAGTGTGTCTCTTGCTTTCTCAATAGCTGGGCTATAAAAAGCCTTTGGCACTGCTTTCTTATACTGAGATTCCCTGCTGAGACTCAAAACGCTGCTGTCCCCGTTTTCTGTCATTGTCACTGGGGCATATTTAGGTGTTGACTAAATGTCCACTAAAGTTTACGGACAGGCTCCACAGCGTTCCCTTGGCTTTGCATCAGGGAGAAGACAGCCAACACTGGATCTTCATGAGCTAAAAGAAAATCAATTTTAATTCCACAGGATGGAATTATTGGGGTAGAAAGAGAAGTCATTAAATAGCCTTGCTTGCTCCAAGGCTAGTGATATGGAAGAGGAACCAAAAAGAAAAATTTTAACTTTGGATTGCCGTAATTGTTATAAGTGCCTGCCTTATACTGGATTCCCTTGTTAACCTAATAGCTACCTGGTGTCTCTAGTGTTTATATTTTCTCATGGAAGGCAATGTAACTATTACTCTGGTAGACAAATGATGATGGTGCTTTCCTTCTCTAATTAAAAGTAGCTACCGTAAAAGAAGGCAGTAGGATACCACAGCATCCTATTTTAGAGCTGCTCTGGAATATAGGCCTGTAAACTTGATGTAGTGACAATGAATGCTTGTTAAATAAGTACTAACATTTAACTACAAGGGAGAAAATAAAAAAGAGGGAAGGCATCCCAGAAGCTTGGCTGGGGTGGGCAGTGGGGCCTCACTTCACAGTGGCTGGGGATCTGATTGAGCCCCGACTGGCTGGGCTGGGGTTACTGCAGCCCTGGGTTTGTAGCAGGTCTGCCCAGGGCTGACTCCATGCAGGCTCCTCCCAGCTCTTTCTCCAGGATCCCTGGGGCTGGCTAAAGCACCTCTGATGGTCCTCTCCACACCACTGCCTTTACCAGTGAGCAGCCAGCACGCTGAGGTTCTTACCTTGCAGCCACCTGCAGACCTTGGATTTTAGTATTTGAAACAGTTCTGCATTTGGGCTCCGAGAGTCTGGCTTGTATTTCTGCTTAGTACCGTTTCCATATATGCAAGTCTGCATCTTCCAGCAGGCTCTTCATATGCTTACTTCTCATGCAAAGATGTATTCATGTATACAAAAGCTTCTCACTACAAAATGTTCATAAGAGTTGAAAAGTCTTTGACTCGAGGAGTAACAAGCAGCTTCTGCAACCATCAGTTCATACTCTGCTCCTCTAAATTGACAGCTTCTCACCATAAAAGCTCAGCTCAAAATCTGAAGACTTGTGCTGCATTGAAGTCCTACAAGGTTCTACCTTACTACATATAATGTGTGGATCTTACAGAAGAAACTAGTAGACACTTTTGTCTTATTTTACTACAATATAAGAAGAGGTGAACTCTTAAAATATAAAGTACATTTTTAGATACCATGTCAGCTTCATACCTTTTAAATTCTTCAGTTTGTCTACACACTCCAAATTAACCACAGTGGGTTATGAGAGGGCAGTAATCAATAAGACAGCTCATTATCTATGATGCTTATAATTATCCTGATGCTGGTACTAATGTATTGGTGTAACTAAAGCACATTAAAAAAAATGTCCTAACAGGACATCTCATTATCACCCTTATTTTTGCTCTGAAGTTTTATTAGAAAATCATGCGACTCTTCTGGACTACCACAACAACAGCATTATCCCCAGGGCATTTTTTCATATCAAGGTTAATTTAAAGTGATTAGCGTGAGCGCTACAGATGTTGCTATGGGAATAGGAACCTCACATCTACCATGATGGACATCACAGGGTTGCTGTTACAGCTCCAGCATGATTGGATTGTTTGTTTTAATGTCATGCAGAATAAGTCACGTGATGAAGATCAGAATCTCCTTAATAGCATTTCATATTCCGGAAATCAATCACCTTTTTTTTCCATTTCTCAGTGTATAAAGTGCCTGAAGAGCACATAAGCCAGATGTCTTTGGTTTGCTGCTGCTTGTACCTGACTGCTTGTCTGGTAAAATCTGCCACTGGTGACTGAAACATACACTTATTTGAAAAATGAAAAAACAATTAATTATATTTTACCATAATAACAAGTATTGTTTGATAAGCTGGAATAAGATCTTAGCATGAATGCAATTAGATCACATTTTATAATAAATCTCTATACTGAATGTGTGCAAAGTCACATAGTGATGGGCAATCCCTATGCCATTAAAGTCAGTGAGAAGCCCCTTATTTGCCCCAGTAGGTACTTGAGTTCTTTCTCAATTCAGTCCCAGGAGTATTTTAATGTATAGCATTACAGTAGAGAGAGAGATAATAGTGTTTCCTAGGGACTCAATAAGGACAATAATTAACATGTAGAAATGTTAACATGTTAACAAAAATTAACACATAGGAATTAAAATTATTAATTTTAGTGTATTTCTTAGTAACACCTTACTCTCATAACTGTAGACCAAAACCTATGATTAATAGAGTCTTTAGCCATATCACTTTGGTGAAACAGGATGGCTCTGTCATCTACAGGGGGACACTTTATTGTCTACAGGGTGCTGTGTGATGCCTCTTGGAGACACTTTTCTCTCTCTGATGATTGCACGGGCAACAAAAGCTCCTAAAATTGGTCTTCTATATTACATCTGGAACACACTCTAAAGTAACTTAAAGTGCAGCTTATTAATCTTTCATTCACATTCCTTTCTCGTGATTATTGCTATGAATAATGTTTGGATTTTATATCTGCAGTTTTCTTATTTCCAATAAAATAGAGGTAGTTAATTGGGAAACTGCTCTGAATGCTGGCTTTACTTCCCAGATAATTTTATGTCTTTGTTATGTGATGTGGTTTTAAGCATGCTAATGGTATTCTATACAGGATGATGTTATACTGAAAATTAACAAGAAAAAGGAACAAGTAAAGAGGATTTTTGAACATGCTGAGAATAACAAAGAATATCTCAAGCTCATACTTCACTTGCTCGAACACTGACTTACAGAACTCTCACTTCTACTTTTAAGGTGGAATAAATTTGTGGTTTAGATAGCACCTTTCATCCCTCAGAGAGTGTCAAAAACTAATTAGAGATTGATATTATACTCTCATGATGGGTGATAGGTAATCATGACACTAGCAGTTCTTTGAGCCCAAGCTAGCAATAGCAGAGGTTCATGAAGCTGGATTTGTTTGTCATGTTAGCTGAAATTCTGTGGTATTACTGCACTCTGTTCACAAGAGATATTCTGATCTTTAATTGTCAAAGAATAGTCACCTGGGAGGGACAAGGATTCGGTTTTGTGATCACTGGAAGGGCAGAAACATCAGCAGCTCAGTACTCAGAACCACCCTCAGCAAATAGAAGAGAATAGAATAGAAGGTTTCAGTTGGAAGTAATGGATTTAAAAACTGACACCACTGCAAAAGTGTTGTGAACTGCTGAGCAGTTCAGTTCCCTTTTGAATAAGCCATGCAATATTTGGCTCTACAGAGAGTATACTATAAAAAGAAGAATACACAAATTGATGGGTTTCTTCATTTCCATTCACTTACACCTGTGCAGGGACACTTAATACCCAGTTCTTCACTCATATTGATATTACTATGATTTTTTTAAGTGTAAATAAATAAACTACACAGTGACCTTCTTCAGAGATGGGGAAGTTGTAGCTGCAGTAAAGCAAAACAGTTGTTTCCTGACTGGAATCTGAAACAACTTCTACTCTGCCTGCAAAGCAGAGGAATGACTTTGGGCCTCTTTAGACACATACAATCCCACTCCTCCACAGAAGAGTGGTTAGGATGTGGATCCAAGATTTTTTCTGACAGTAAATAGTGCTGTAAAATCTAATGTAGCTGGAAACAATCAATAAATGCCATCACAGACAAGCCATTTTGGACACTACATGAATGCAGGCCATGAACACTACAGCAGAAATGTAAATCAACTCCATGTCCTTATTTCTCCTCAGAAGTTTGATAAGTCCTTGATGTATATAACTCTTCAATGTTCCATTCCTTTTGTGGTGATAGGTATTAGTGGTTTAATAGCACTACACTAGAACTAAACAATGCCAAAGGCTCCTTTCTTTCCAAGTTGTTCATTCTGACAATATTATTCTACCAACATAGACAGTAAGGCAGGATTTTAAAGCACTTCTAATTATAGTCATGACTTTTTAAAATGGAAAATACTTTCAGAATGTTTTGCCATGATGATGTTACTCTAATTGTAATAATTTTCAATAGCTATGATGATATAATGCTGTAAAACTAAAGTTGCTAAAATGATAGATCGCACTCGAAGTATTTTTTGACCAAAAATCAGTAATTATTTTAAAAACATAATCTCATCTCTTGAGGCAAATGTGGAGACTTAGGATGCTAATTTCGTTTATACCAAAGGCATTTCATAAAATATCTAAAGATGAAATTTAAAGAGATTCAAATATATTAACCAGTAGTCAAAGGCTTTAACAGTTTTATCGCTGAAATATTTAGTGAATAAAAACATGAGCCCGACTTTTGGAATGTAAAAAAAAAAATAAAAATTGTTTCTTTTTTGAATGTTTCTATACTTCCAGCTACATGCAGAGAATATGTGTGTTATAAAAGATTAATGGTTAGAAGATTGCTGATGAATCATCTCTCAGTCTTTAAATTAAGCAGAAGAGGAAATTGTATAAGGATTTCAACCCCTTGGGCAGACAGAAGGCTTTGGGAAATGTGTTACAATCTTTGAGTAAGCTTTCAGGTTTGCTGTGTATTCCAACCAAGTTTCCAGAGATTCACCTGTCAGTATTTAGAGCTGCAGTATATGTTGACAATAGATCTTAAAATCAGTCTCTCTCCTGCAGCTCCATTTCCTGTGTTCCACTTTGCTGCCCTACATACATTATATGTCTATGAACAAGTGCTTTTTTTTTCCCCAGTATAGGTATCTAAGTATAGGATTTCCCCCCCAAACTTCCTATACAAAGGTTCTGAAGATTTTTTGCTATATTTATATAAACCTACTAAATTAAGACTAGTTATCCTCCTATGTTAACAAAAGCAACATTTTTAAAGGTCAACAGTTGGTTCATAAAACAAGGAACATTTAGCTCTGAATACAATGATTCACTAAAATTGGGCAGTTTATAACTGGTAATTTCTTTTGTCAGAATTTCTTTTTAATCATTTAATTGTGACTTAGTTCCATTAGGAAGGATCTTTGGGAAATATTGTCATACAGAAATATCATATTCTGGCACATTTTAAAGCATATTTATAGCGTTGTGAACCTGCAAATGTAAGGTCAATACTTTCCCAGAGCTCGTATGTGGTCCCACTTTAATTTTAGCACTACCAGTGAGATGCAGTTGTCGTTACCAGAGATGTCCCTGTGTAACTCTTAAAACCAACAAATACCAGTCCCCCAGCTGTTGTGAATCAGCACAGCTCTGATGAAGCCAGAATTTTAAATATGCATGCCAGGAAGGGTTAGGAACTGGTATTTGGCACTTGCTTGGCATCATCTTTCTCAAATGAGAAGGCTTGTGGCTTCAGTTGATTTTAACATGGCTGAGTTTGCATGAGTGACATGGCTGCACCCTCACAGAACACAGCTTCATGACATTATCACGTTTGAGCACCCAGAATTCGTTTGTGAATGGGTTTTGTGAAAACCCTCCGCGTTGGACTGTGTTCATATTAAAGAGGCAGGAACCAGAGTGTGGATGTCAGTGAGAGGAGACCTAGGGCTTTACTCAGACCCACTCTAAACATACAGTTGCCAGTCAATAAGCTTGCAAAGTCCAACATCTCCGTGTAAGAAGTCTGCATTTTCATCTTAATCTATTATCGTGATGTGCATCAGCTACTCAGGAGTTTGAAGTTCAAACTGGAATAATGGCAAAGGTCTAAGGACACAAGGCTCTGATTGCTTCTACATGAAGTATTGAGGGGTGGAGGTTATAGAAATGACCACAGATTTTGTCAATCAGAGGATGTGGAGGTTTTCAAAGCTGGAGGAAGGGAAGGAGATATTTATAGGGTTTCTGCTCCAAGGATGTGTGGACAGACAGAATTCTTCTGTTGTGCTTTGTAGTGGGATCCTGCCTTTCTTGCTCATGGGTTTGATTCTCAAAGACTAACTACACAGTTTTCCTCATTATGTGTTGTGCAAGGTTTGTAAGAAAACAAAGAATTAATTCCTCACCCTCACTACCACCGTCTACATGAGAAGAGGGAGCAAGGTTAGGACAGGAGTTCAGACTGGGGTTTTTTTATTCATTATCTGTAACAGTTTTTCAGCCAGAATGGGAGCTTCTACACGAAAAGAGAAGTCATTCACTCCTACAAAGAGAGGGAGAGGATGGCGGTGCAGTGAAATGTCGGAAGAGGACAGTTGAGCACAAAGCTCCTCTACCCCATATTCCTGTGAGTGGGTCAAACTTTTCCAGGGCTCGTAAGAGTAAAGGCTTTTTTTCCTTTTTTAAGGTCACAGTTCTGCTTGTTAATATTAACCTCCCAAATGAAGCATTTAGTGGCCTATTTCATCCCACTTGTGAAAGAGATGGGAATTTATTAAGAGCTCTCTCTCTCTCTAAATTTCCCATTACTAAATTAAGCATGGAAGTGCGGTTTTCTTTTTCCTCAGACACCATTTGTTTCCCAAAAGTAATTACAATATCAGCTTGATAAAGGCTGCTAGTAATTTTGTTAAGAAATTTTCTGAAAAAGAGCAGAAAAACTTAACAACCTAAGAGAATTGCCTGTGGAATGGGGTGGTCTCCTGAGACCCCCCTCCTACCCATTAGGAATTCTAACCACTGTAATTAGCAGCAAATTTCCCTATCTCTGTATGTTAAACAGGGAATTCATCTTCGGTTTGTTTCTGCCTGGGGCAGAGAGTGACTGAAGACAGGGAAATGTAGGGTTGTGACTGCCTGGGTTAAGCAGCCCTAGCTGCACTGGAAGGAAGAAAATCCACAAATTACACCAGCTTCTGATTTATAACCTGTGCAACCCTGTCAAAGGCTAGGGTCTTACTTTGGTTATAATCCAATGAAAAATGCAAGTGCACAGGTAGATAGGAAACACCCAGGTAGGGAAATTATGGGGTTATGGATGAGGCTGTTTAAAAACTAATGAATAAAAGATGAACATTTGCATTGTAGAGTTACTGTACTGAGAACACCAGTAACTTTTTGGGAGCTCTTTTACTGCCTGTGCAGTAACAAACCTTATAGGAGTAAATATTTTCTGTACCAGAACAGTGAGCGATGGGGAAGGTGATTACTACAGAACCAGACTGAAAATATCTTATGTTGCCTGACAGCCATCCTCTGTGACTCCTTATGAGCTTCTTGTTGTTGAACGGTAACCTCGCTAGGAAAAGAAGAAATAAAAGACAAATACATTGGTAAAATGAATAACAAAACTAGTTACCAATAAACCCCAACAAATTGCCTTGCCTTATGCGTTATGTTTCGTTGTTTGTTTATCTATCAACTTCATGAGCGTTCATAAAATTGCTGGTTTAGATGCTACTTTTGTGCCTCCCCCACAAATGGCACTTAAGTAAATGGCCACTAATCTGTGCTCATAATACTCCTAAAGTGTGCACAAAAGCCAGTAGAAAGAATTTCTAATGTTCTTCGAGGGATCTCAATATATTTTATGTCATTTTTCCTAGCTGGTTGGGAGCATAGATTACAAAGCTAGTTGGTTTATTTCATTAAAAAGATGTTTTGTTATAAATATTTACACACACTGATGCCACAATATGACCTATATTTTGTACTGAACCTGGCTCTGAATTTTATAATTATATTAGTTGCTCTGCTTGTCATAAACTGATTGTGAGCTCTGAGTCTTAAGTAAGAAGAACCAATTATAAACTTTGCACTTCAGATTATTTTCTATTTTTCTGGTTCAACCACTACTAAAGATAAAAATGGAACTTAATTGCATTTTGAAATATCTAAAAATATTATTCATTTCAAATTTACTTCCTTTCCTCCCTGATACTTGCCAGAATGACAGAATAGAGAATGAAGAGTGACCAGTGAATTACAGAGCAAATTATCATAAGTTACATAAAAGTAACTTACTTTTAAAATGTGAGGTAAATAACCTACTTTAGATTTGGCTTTGCACCTGCATGTTACAAAAACATAAAAAGAAGAAATTAATTACTTTGGTGTCAAAAGTTTTGTTAATACAAACTAATCTGCATATTTTCTGTTATTCACTCGAGGTAATTTTGTTCTGTGTTGAAACACTTATCCAAAAAGACCTTGATTGTCTTTAGAGAAAAGAACAGAGTGAAAAACATAATCATCCCTTTTTCCTGGATTCACAAAAGGAAAACTGAACTATCTGATCTCCAGTAAAGTTCTCCTTAGATGTCAGCTTCCCAGATCACCCTTCTTTTAAAATTATTTATGCTGCTTATACATTTTGATACTAAACTTCAAGTTATAGCTAAAGCCCAGGGAGAAGCACCTGCTGATTCTGAGGAACAGATTAACTTATGGGAAAAACAGCTGAAAAATTCACTGCTTTGAAAAGTAATGCTATGAGAAAATAATTTATATTATACACTGAGATTTTAATTTTTTTTTCCCTTATCATATGAACATTATCATAGCTATTCTTCCAATGCAAGTATTATCACAAAGGCTGCATTTCTGACCAAGGTCTATTTGTTTCATCCGTGGAAGAGGCTGAGTCCATGGCAAAGCTGAGTGGAGTTTGTTGCTTATGGTTTTATCCTTGCATTGCTGTTAGGAACTACTGGCAATCTGACTGCTTTGGGGGAAGCTAGACCTCATCTGCATTGCACTTTTTGAGCCATTAATAGATTGTGTTAATTACGTGCCTCGGAGGCTTCTTTTGGTCACCTCTAGAAGCCAGAAAGCAATTTCTTTTCCCTTACTGTGTGACAAATGGTAAAGGGGAGGATGGAATGGGAATGAGGTGAAGGTGAAGCACCAGAGCTGCACTTGGAACTGGAGACATCATTTGTTGCTGCTGAAAATTCTCATCTGCTTTGTTGACATATTTTTGTTAGACGGAGTTAAACTTAATGACAGCAAATGATATTTAGCTGCTATTAATTAAATATAATGGCATTTACACTCCTCTGCTCATGTTAACAGTTTTCAAACCTCTTCCCTGTACACAAATGCCACAGAGCTTTAATGCCAAAGCCAGCCCATGCCAGGTCATACCACAAGAGACTGACCTGACTCCTGCTGGGAGGCAAAGCCTGCCCGCTGCAAGAGGATTCCACTGTCAGGGCTGTCCTGGGTGAAGATGGTAGAATGCTGGGCCAAATACTTGCCCTTGTAAAGCTAAGGAGGCTGCAAACATTGACAGTACAGCACGGGTGTGCAGTTTCTTCTAAAATATCAGTGCTATATATTTGTCATGACACCGAGGTCAGGCCAAGAACAACGTCTGTGTGGCAGATGGCATAGAGAAATCTAGAGTGTACTTTTCAACTTTGTGACTTTTTGGTACTGGCAGCAGAGAAACGTCTCAGGAGATTGTTAGTGGGGAAGAGAAATTGTGTTCGGGAAAGAAATATCTTCTACTTCTCTGAAAGAAACTAAAATATCTGCAAAGTCATTATGCCCTGCTAAATCAGTCTGGAAAGGATATTTTTTCCTGCAGGTTCAAAACCAGTCTATAAGACCATAACATTTGTGTGTTTGCATGCACAGGTCTGGCATTATTTATTTCTTATACATAAACATGGCTGTCATAAAATCATTAAATACAGAGAGTTTAGGCTACACTTAGAATCATAATGCTTGCTTGGTTGTATATGAATAATATTTATCACTACCTAGTCTTGAGTATTTCATCATGATTTTGCATTTTTTACATAATTGCATCATTATTTATCAAAATAAAAATGGTATCAATAGCAGCATGGCAGCTGAACTCTGGTGATGGAGTTAATTGCTGTTTGACCTTGTACCTCAGACAGCATCCCAATTAATTTATTGCTTGGATTTCCAGGTAGCTATCATCCAGCTGTAAATATACTCGAGTGTCTTAGATTTGTTGGAAGATCCAAATAGAGAATAACTTGATGATTTTGGATGCTAAGACATATATGATGAAACTTTTCTCAGGAAGTTTTTTTTCCTCAGGAAATTTTCTATATTCTGATAAGTTTTTCTGCCAGACTTTTGGTTCATAGTCTCCTCTGATATTTTACATTATCTTACAGTATTGGGAAAAAAGTGTCCAAAGTTAAATGGATTTTTTTTCCTTTTTTTTTTTTTTTTTTCTTTTGTCTTTTCTCTCTTCTTTTTCTCTGCTTGGTTTTAGTTCTTCACGGACTCTTTTGTTACAGATTTCAATTTTTAAATGCCGGTGGAGCACGGATGCAGACTGCCAACATCAGTTAGCTTATCACTAGGGTGTGTTGTCTGTAGATCAGCTTGAGCATAAATATTATATACCCATGGTATCTGTGTTTGCACATGAATGGCTTTATTTTCACCAAAGAAAGAACTGTAATGAGGCCATTAAGTGACACAGAACATGCTCCTGTTTAGTCAAAAGGAAGCATATACAACTCTCTACTTTGTGTGTTTTATTCTGAACACAGACAAATATAAAGACTTGAGATAAAAATCTTCAAGAAGACCGTGCCTTTGTCTTTTTCTCTGCTCTTCTTATAGTGCTTTAAAACCATTTTCTGCTGTGCCACATTACAGAAGTCATTATTTTTTTTGTGTGGGACACGTACTTGTGGCACCCTCGCTTCTCTCTCCCGGAAAAATACTCATGGAACCTTATTTTTCATAGCCACATTAGAGTAAAGAAGCTATGACTATTTATCCCAGATTGGTAGCTGACTTCTTCTATTTATTTTGTTTATAGCACTGTTATTAAAAGCGTTGTTTGCTCTGGGTATTTCTGAGGGGTGACTGAGCATCTGCTACGTGGAGCTGCTTGACTAAGAGATTTTGCCTGAACAACTGGAAAGCTTTCAGACCCAAATAGCTTCTTTTTCTATTCTAAGCATGTAAATCCCTATTGAAATAGGACTCAGATTTCTGTACATTTCTTCGTGTCAGCCTTTATTGATCTTGATGTACATAACACTCCTATTGGTAAAAAAACAGCAAAACCCTTACAAAAATGAGAACTAGGCCTAGATATACCTATTCTGATACAAAAAGCTTTATTTCTGGCAGGATGATTGTATTTCCCAGTTGAAATTTATTTCTAAGGTCTGAACAGCTTAGAATCAAAGCAATCAAACCAACCAGGCTGCACTTGCTTCATATTTTCGAGAAATAAATCCTTGGTGTGCCAAATGTGTATCTTCAGGGCAGCAATATTAGGGGAAAAGAAATTGGTTCCAGCACTTCTGAAAATGTTTGACTAAAGTACTTGGCGCCTTCCACAGCAGGTAGAAAATCATGAAACATTTAAACCCAACTATCTTAATACCAATTTATTAAAGCAGTTGTATCTTCAGACATACCAAAGGGAAAATTAAACCTACTACCTTTATAAAATGTATTAAACTAATTTATTTTACTGCACCTCAGCAGGAGGAAAAAAAATAAAACGAGGACAAGCCTGCTACCAGTAATGAATAAAAAACACTCCACAGCAGGAAATAAAAGAAACAGAAGGAGAAAAAAATTAAACCTAAGGTTGAAGGCAGTTCATCATAAAGAGTACCATGTGCAACATGACAGCTGAGGTCAGAATAGGTGCACCTTTGTAACTACATGCTGATGTTCATTAAGACATGACAATTTCCTCTCATTATTGGCATTGTCTTACAAAATTCCACTTCGTGGGCTTTAAAAGAAGCTAAAAAGGTTTCTTCCAGCAAGACAGCTTACAGAAGTTAAAAATAATTTAAAACCCCTATACCAAATGTCACACTAAGTCGTGTTCAGTGTAATATTGCTGATTCCATGAAGCTGTTAGGACAGGGAAAGTACAGCTATGTTGGATCCACTGTCCTCCAGGGCTCTGAGGCTGATACTGCCTCTCTTTGGGTCATACCCCAACTGTTTTCAGAAAGGGATTTGCCTTGCTGTGCTGCCAGTTTTATCCCCTGAAGTGTCTGCTAGAGCGTTCCCAAATGTCTGGCAGGTCAGTGTCCATTCAGCAGAGACTAGTGATATATACCAATAGCAGCCCATCAGCTTCTTGTTTCTGGAAAATCTTTCTCTTTGAGAGATAAGAAAGAAAGGGAATGGGAGATAAGCACAACTATTAACAGAACGGTCTTTAAAATGTGTGTGTTAAATATGTGTGTGGGAGCTGAGATCTGTAAGTCCACTATAGAAATGTTAAATTTGTATTTCACCTTTTTTTTTTTTTTTGCTGTAAACATACTAATCTCATCCATTTCCAATGTACTTGGGGGAGCATCCCTTGGTTTCCAGGGAAGAGAGTTTGGGGTTTTTTTTTTTGTTTTTTTTTGGAGGGGTTGTGTGTCTTTTTATTTGTTTGTTTGTTTGCTTGCTTGCTTTTTGTTTTGGTTTGGTTTTTTTGGTAGTATTTATAGCTGGGGAATAACCAGGCTGTTTCATGTCATGCAGTGTCAAGATTAACTGTGGATAATTATAAATACTAAAATATCTTTTTACAGACTCATAGAAGCACAGAATGGGCTGGGTTGGAATAGACCTTAAAGATCATCTCGTTCCAACCCCCCTGCCGTGGGCAGGGACACCTCCCACTATCCCAGGTTGCTCAGAGCCCCATCCAACCTGGCCTTGGACACTTCCAGGGATGGGGCATCCACAGCTTCTCTGGGAAACCTGTGCCAGTGCCTCACAGTAAAGGATTTCTCCCTCATGTCTAATCTAAACCTAAAGTAATGCTGAGGAAGACCAGTGATTTTGGGGTTTGCTTGAAAGCAGGTCTGTTCCTTCTTTTTCATTGTGGAGATGTTATTAAAGTCTTCAGGAAGCATCTGCAGGCATTTGCTGATCAGAAGATGAGGAAGGACCTGCTTCATTAAATGTGGTAAAAATCTTTCCTGTTTCCCTTCTCAAGGAAGCCCTCTCTGTTAGGTAACACTTTGGCAGAAGGGCTGTTGTTTGGTCCCCTTGCTCTGTTTTCATGGCAGAACATTTGCAGTTATGCTGGAAAAACCATTCATGCTACAATACTTACTAACTTTGTGATCTTCATCTTGTATTTTCTCAAACAAGAGCAATTCTGGGCTTTAATAATTGCATGGTACGTGTCAGAAAGTGCTTGCAAGTTGTTTAAAAGCAGGACACGGTAAGGACCTGGTTCTACAAACACTTTGAAAATCAGTGTTCTCTGTACAAAATACCGGAGAAAAACACTGAGGGGGGAAATAGTATTTAAATCTGATGTGGAAACATCCAGCTTGTCTCTTCTTGATATTCTTTAACAATTTGGTTAGGGATTTTTTATTTTTTCAAGTAGGCCTTCTGCCTTGAACTCCCAAAGACAAGAAGGCACACATGCTTTCAACTTTAAATTTCCTTTTACTAAAGGTTGTAAACTGGTTTTTTTCCTCCCATCCCACCTCATTTTTTTCTGTGATTTTCTCACTTGGTCTTTCCTAGGTCACTGGTGTGACTGCAAGCTAATGATGCACAGGCAAAACTAAAATGGAGCCCGTTGTATGCTTAAAATGTTTCATTTACATCCTTTCCTGAATCCATGAAAAGCCTGTAAATGGGGATTATTGGATGATAGTAACCTAGCTATGGTCCTGATGATAGGGAATTAGTTTGTGTGCTATTTTTCCTAATGTATGCAGATATATTTTGAAAAGATAGATTAACTCTGAGTCAATCTCTGTGGAAAACATTATTCAGTGGATAAAAGCTCAGCTTTCTTTGGCTCTAAGTGCAGGAGCGAAGAAAGACATTATTTGTGATATTTCATATGAGCACTTAGACTGTTCTGAAATTCTTTCTTTATGTCTAACACAGAGCAAGAAGCAAGCAGGCAATGTGGTGCCTGCAATTATCTTAGAGAGCTTCTCTCTGTGTAAAAGTTACTGTTGGTATATCTTGAGACTATGTGCCACTTTGTAGCATTTATAGCACTCCCTTTCCCTTTGTGCTTTCTGGGTGTTTCTAGGTTGCCAAGTTGACTCCATAAACTTATATAAAGTCATCTGAGCCCTACTTACTCCTTTGACATTTTGTCAGTGGGTTATTGTATTCCGCTTTTGTTTCCCTGCTTTTCATGTACTTTCTGTTCTGTGGAGTGAGTAATTTGATGCTTGTAGCCCCTCCTGCCCCCACTTTGCTGATGCTCTTCGCGTCGCTCTCTTTTAAGCAAGGGAGAGCCCACAGTATTCCTTTAGGATTGCTGCAGGAGGAGAAAGGAAGCCTCTAGGTCTGTCAAAAATCTGCTGAATGCCTGCAGGCAGTGGATGTGGCAGCCAAAGAGCTCACAGGCTGCAAGAGGGTGAGAAAAAAGCATGGGGTCACACTGAATGTTTTCGGCTTTCCCTGGGAGTGATGGTAAATGTCTGCACTCAAGGTTTGTTTAGTTCTATATGAATGGTTTGCTATTTCTGGTCTTTGTTTATAAGTGGAGCAGAGAAGCAAGTCATAGTGCAGGAAGGAGCTGGACCCCTGAGGCCAATGTATGGACCATGGATATACCAGGTAGCAGAATTGCTGCCTACCATTGTGCCTTTGGAATGAACACAAAATAAGAACCAAATAAAATCTCTAATATCAGGAGCCATAGAGAATTATCAGAGTTGTATATGAAAGATGGGGAGATACATGTTCATTAGTGACTTTGCACCAAGACTAACTCTACACAATACTTGGTCTTCTCTTACAAGGATATACAAAAAGTACAGTGAACATATGTCAAATTTAGTGGACACAAAATGGTATTTAATTAAAAGAAGAATTTATCAATCCTATAAATCTGTTAATGCAAGATAAAAGCCCAAAGATTCAAGAATGTGATCACATATAATCTTGAAATGTAATTGAAATATCAGTTTAAATCTCATTTTAGCATCTCTGCATATTGCTTCAGAAAGCATGCAGTACAAATATGGGTATGTGCTGGAGTTTTATTAGAATGTATTTTCATGTGTAGCTGTGAAAGGAGAGAACCAGTTTTACTATAGTGCCATGTGATGCTCTGCCATGAGTCTCATAAAGCCCTGAAGAAGTTTTTATGTTGTTCAGGTTTTTACTGAAGAAGGAAGGCGAGGAGGTTTTATCATTAACAGCAAAGTGATGAGATGTTTCTCATTTGTGTTTTTCTTATTGAGATAGATGTTGCACAGGCTTCTCCACTTATGTAACTTGGTTGTTGTATCTGATCTCCAAAATTAATTAAGTCTATTCCATCTAAGTGGAAAAAAATTACATGGTTTAATTTAAATCTCATAACAATATGCTTTACAAATAACCAGAAGCAAGAAAAGCAATTAATAATTTTTTCAGTTAGAGATAAGCCACGAGATTCATAACAAAGTTCCTAACCTATTGTAAATTTACTGTGTGATTACATCTGTAGTCAGTCATGAAAAGTAGTGTTCCAAACATTGTTTCGCCCGAGAAATATCCAACTTCTATGCATTTAGGAGGAAAACTCTCTTTGCCTTGCTTGGGGAGGGTAAAGAGTCCTCTCCAGACATACAAACTCAAACTGCAGCACTTACCCTTACGCCTTGTGCTCTCTCTGGAGAGCAGAGCTGGTCAGGCAGCAGCAGCTGAGGGCTCAGAGACAGAAGGGCCCACGGAAACAGGCTGGGAAACATCTGCCTGTGGTGCCCCCAGCTGTGCCTTCCCTGCAGCAAACTAAAGGCTGTGTTCTAGGGGATAGAGTCACGTTTACTTCGTTGGCTGAATATTCTCCAGCCCTTTCCTAAAATACTTGAGAACTAGATTTTCACTGACAACAGGGTCACTCCAACCATATTCAGCATCAGTTTTTGCTCGTGGGAATTCTGTTATGAAAATTATTGAGCTCTCCAGACCCACCTATTTTTTGTTTGATTGGTTGGTTTTTTCTCTACATAAAGGGGTAATTTTGTTTTAGAACGTAGCTGACAAGTGCAGGGACAAAATCATTATTTGTGAAAAAATGCTGTAGATGGAGTAGAAAGGTAGCCAGCTCAATTTGGAGGCTTGATAGCAACCTTTGAAACTTGATGGAATAGTGAAATCAAGTCTTGATGAGGATGAAATCCTAGTAAAGAATCCTAGTAAAACTACTCTTTACTTGATGTATACAACTTAAAATCTCCTCTTATGATGAAAAGATTTTTAAAAGCACTCAAATTCCATAGTGCCTGTGGTTTTGAAATGTGTCTGAGCTTGTCCCTCATGTTAGGGAAAACTGGAAGTAGTAGTGCTTTTTGGGGACTTTTATGTGTTATATGGAGTGTCCATATATTTTGGACACTGTGGTCAGCAACCAGAACATTACTTTTTAGTAGTCTTTACAAATACAGAACCAAAAGATGGTCTTTTTCCTTAGAAGTGTTGAAATGAAATATAAGACAATAAATAAAGGAAGTAATTGAAAAGGAAACTATGGCATAATATTAGTCATGATGATAGGCAGTTGTATCAGTGGCCATGCTGTTTTCATGGTAAGAGAGAATTACAAGGGAGAATTTTAATGAAGGAATCAAGAGGTTTATGGGAAACTCCTCCCACAGGCAGTGAAAGAGACCCTGGAAGTGATCAGCAAAAATTATTCCCTTAATCTTCTTTTTGTTCATTCTTCCTCCTCATTTCACAGCTTCTGTTAATCTGTAGAATGTTCAGTGTGACCCACTGGCCCCAGCAGGCTGTGTGTTAACCCAGGCATCTCGTACCTGCATTTGGCAGGACCTGTGGAGGATTTTTGTGTCGTGTTAAAAGCTCAATTCAAAAAACAATAATATTTTCCTTGTTTTTCCAGCACCAATATGTAATACCACGGTGGCTCAACCCTTATCTGTGTCTCCTCTGGACAGTAGTTGATAAAGATGACTGAGGGAACAATTTTTCCTGCCACTGCTGCACTCCCTGGAATGATAAACTCTGGCTAGTGCAACTAAGTGGGTAATTCCAATGGAATCGCTGTTACATTACCACAGAGAATATTCTGCACTGGAAAATGAGTGAGCTAAATGATCTAATAAGTATTTTCCATCTGTAATTTCTTGCATATTAAGTACTCTTCCCAAGCTTTCTCTTCCTTTTCCAGCTAAGATGGAAGCCTTGGTGCTCCTAAAAGAAACAGCAACAAGCCTTGTTCTCCTGAAGGTGAAAGGCTTTTTCTGGCACTGAGTCAATCTTAACTGCAGTTTTTCTTGAGAGTGCTTGTGCTGAGGAAAGAAAACTGCTACATGTTGCTTGCTATGGCAGCTGGATTATGGGAAGAAGGGAATTGACAACACCGACTCAAGCCCTGAAGGAAAAGGTTTTCCCTTTTCCAAGATATAAATATTTCTAGCAACTTTTGTGTCATCTGGGATTCAATTTCTTTTCTAAATCAAGTGAACTGTGCTACAACAGTTCAGAGTCAGCTTAAAAGTCCATTTCAGTCCCAGCTGCAAAATTCTAACAAGTGCTTATATCAGTCTTTCCTGTTTCTGAGGATATTTTCTCACTTTATCCTTTAGTGAGGTTTTTTTTTCCCCTCTGCTGATTTTGAAGTGCAAAGCACTGTTTGAGTAGTGACTTACAACCAAAATCAGGGAGAAAATGGAACTACTTTGAAATCAGTTTTTAAAAAAGGGTATATTTTCTTAGCTCATTTTCATGACTCCCACACAAAAGTTAACAGAGGACCCAGACAGAAATAGATCTAATGTGTAAATCTGCAGAGGACAACCAAGGAATCTTTAGTAGGACCTTCCTGTGGCCTTGCCACTTTCTTAAATGTACTTTGCAGATGAAAAGGGAGTTCTCTTTCTTGTTATTCCCGAGACTGGAAGATAGTCTGAGGTCACTGTTGCTGTTATATTGCTTCTAATGTATTTTGTTTAGTTGCTTTCTCATGAGTGTGTACCAGAAAACATCTTGTACTTGTATAAAGCAAATCGAGTATGCAAATAACCCAGTCAGAGGTGTTTAAAAATGCTTTGGGGAACAATTTGCACTTAAATAAATAATTTTTTAAGAGTTAAATCTAATTCATTTATTGGCAGGTGTACCCAGTCTTGCACATTTCTGTGCAGAGAGTAAATAACTGTCAACACAACATTCTTTTGAGATATGCTGGCTGCCAAATATTAGCCTGGTTGTAAAAATGAAAGAAACCAACCCAAAAACACCAGTCAGGCACAGATCCATTAAGAGGGTAAAACTGTCTCTCTGCTTTACACTCAAGGCCACCTCCTGCGTGCATCTGTGTACGTATATATGTGTGTGTGCATATACAGAAGCAGAAGAAGATGTGAACGTTTTGGGGTTTTTTTCCCAGAGGAAAAAGGTGCATTCTCCCTGTTCTCCTTGATGAACCTGGATGTGAGAGAAGATGCTGACAATCAGATACTCTGAGCAGCTGTGGAGCCTCTGGCTATTGGAGACAGCTTTAACCCCTGACTTACCTGCAGCTGCACGGGGCTCATCCACTTCTTTTGAGGTTGTTGGATTGGCCTCTTGTTTTTCCCACCAGCACTCCTTCCTTGGTGCATGAAGAATGGGTCCATGTAAAGTCCCATTCAGCTTTCTTCAAAGATGAAGGTCAGGTTTTATTCCACGAGGTTATTGCACATAAAGTTGGTTTGGGTGTGTAGTTAGATAGTTTTTCTCTTTTCATATACCACTAGGGCTGTGGCCCTGTTTACCCTCCTCTTCCACTGCAATCACTTCTTGTATTTCAAATCAGTTGTGCAATCAGATTTAACTGGGGGTTTTTTGTCGTTGTTGTTATTTTTGGGGGGGATTAGGCTTTTTTTCATATCTGGAAACAAAAAGGCCAAAACATAATTGCCAGTGTAGGGATAAACTGAGAGAACAGCCTGTAGGGGCTACGAATGGGAGACAAAGTAAAGACAAACATTGATGTGTAATCAGAATTTATGTCAATCTGGTTATGGTAAGTAAAGTGTAGAACAGGAAGAAGAGCACCTTAACATCATGATGGCTATTGTGATGATTCACTTACCTGTTTATGGCCCATTCATGCAGTGCCAGCTACTGCCAGATGTTCAGGAAGATGTAGACACCACCTGTTTCTCTAAGAACAAAGAAGACTAAGTTTAGGGCTACAAGAAATGGAGTATTTTTAGAAATGTCTTCTAGATGAATGGGAAATGAACTCAGGAAGATGGCAGTATATTTGAAAGTTGTATCATAAAAGGAGACATAACAAGGTTGTGCAAGGAGCTCACAGGGGAGGGTAACACTGGTGACAGAAAACAAATGTAACAGAAGAGAGCAAACCCAAGCTGTGAGGCAACCTCACGTGGAGGGAGTGCATGGCTGTGAGACAGGCTGCCTGCTCCAGAAAGTTATCAATTAGCTGAGCTCTGTGCTAACCTGGGGTTAATCTTGTGCTTGCTTAGGATTTGATATGGGTTGGAAATCAGATAGGTCCAGGAGGCAAATAAAAGAGAAGTGATGGAGTGTCTGTGTGTTGTCAAAGAGTAGAAGATGAGGGGGTTGGAGCTGATGTCCTGCAGCAATGACCGTATGTGAACATTGGATAATTTCCTGTTTAATGAGTTAGGCATAACTCAGGTCTTTGCTCTTATCTTGTTAGCCAGGTCAGCTCGTTCAGTCATTGACAGGTCATTTATGATGTATGATATTTGCTGCTTGTTTGTGGCTTTTTGTGGAATTAAATTAGGTTTTGATAACTTCTCTGATTTTAGATAAGACATAATTTGAATGGATCCTAAATAAATCTCTTGGATCAGAGTGTTTCCTATGCTAAAAGAAATCCAGTTCATGTGCAGCCATTAAAGTCAGAATAACTTATTCAGACCCAAAGACAGTGATTACTCCGAAAAATTTTCAATTTATTGACATTCAGGTCCAAGTCCAAACAGATGTCTCAGAACTACCTCTGGAACAGACCTAGGTTCAGAATCAAACTTAAAACATTTAGGAATTCTTTCATCACCCAGATATTTTGAATGAATTCATGTATTGCTAGAAAAGTGTTTTGGATTTTCAGTGAGAGAAACTCCTTTTATTCCCTTCTGGGACAATCACAATTTCATTAGATTACTTGGGCAATACAATGTATTTTGGTTTCCCTTAGGCCTGGTTTCTCTCTCTTCTTCCACTGTCCTGTGGATCTACATCAAGATTGCTGATTAATTGCTGGTAAGACAAGAAACACAGCAGAATTTTCCTGCTGAAGTGTTCATTAGAAGACAAAATACAAGAAACAGGGCTGACTTTAGAATGATTTAGTGCAGAATGGCTCTGGGGCCAGTGGGGCTCAGCTGACATCATTCACAGTGGGCTCAGACCCACAATTCATAAGGAATAGTGAAAAACTGCCACAGAAAGGAAAATATCAATTTCACTCTACTGGATTTTAGTTTAGGACATAAATGAGGAAGTGATTTTCATCAATAATGTAAATTCCAGTTTGCTTTCACAAATGAAGTTGAACTCAAATACTAAGTTTTCTTTAAAACTTTGTGTTCTTGAGATCTACTAGACAGGCTTCAAGCCAAGTGAACTATGCATGTTTTTTAATAAAGGGATCTAATCTCTATCCATTGCTTGCCCAGGATAACTGCTGACTGGTTCTTTTGGATTAGAATCTGAATGTGTCTCTTCATTTCCTATGAAAATTGTGTTTATTACCTGTCTGAAATGACCTCCTGCAACATTTCAAAGTATTTGTTGACATCACAATAGCAAACAATATTTTATAGCTTTAAATTTGATTTTTACTCGCTTAAAAGTGTGCAGATGCTTCTTTCCAAGTTTTCCCTTTCTGTTTACTAAATCATTGACTTTTTAGTTTCCCCTATCTTTCATAATGGGATTTTTTCTGCCTTTTCTTTTTATGCACGTGTCCACAACTGAAAACTGCATGCAAGAATTATAAAGTAATCAGAAGTTAAAAGATAATTCATTTAAACATTAATTTTGTCTGCTGGGTAGGGCTTGAGTTTACCTCTTCCATCTGCACATACTGATCTCCAGTTGTCTAAAGAAATTTCATTTACTTAGCCAAAGCTGTTTGCCTTCTTTATATACATATGTGTTTATATATACATGTATATGTATATATTAATGTATACATAAACATTTAGTCAAAATGCACTGGAAGTGTATGAAGCTCTTGACAGAAACATGATACACACAGATTGCAGGCTCTGGTTGGAATCTCTGTGGAAGGAGGCTCCAACCTCTACTACAGCACCAGCCTGGGAACAGGATGGTGGCTTTTTGCTGCCCTCCCTGCATCCCAATAGCATTTCTTGGGGTCCAAAAGTTACTGGGATGCACATCCCAACTTCTGAAAATGCTACTGAGTCACAAACTGCAGCAGGACTCCACCTCCCTGAAAAACTAGGAACTCAGTGTCATTCCCTGTCCTCCAGAACTGCTCTTTTAGCCTTGTGTCTCTCGTAGCCTTTGTCTCAAAGAGCTGGAATAGTTCAAGAGACTTCAGAATTCAATGGGGGTTCCTTCCAAAGTGCCCATCCTGCAAGAGGAAACACGTGCCTGTGCTTCAATGAGAGTCACTGAAGACAGAACATTTCAGAAGCACCGTCCAGGGTTTTTTTTTTCATCTTGAGTGGCTCTGAATGATCACAAAAATTTGGGTGGATTACCTTTGTGGGACTAATCCTAAAGTAACCTGAAAAATTGGCACGCTGAATAATCTGCATATGCATGCTTAAATGTTTTCTTCTAAGTTTTCAGTTTGAAAAAGGACTTCTCTAAAGCACAATATTTTTACATACAAAAAATGTAAAATAATACTCAAAAATTGAAAACTAGCGAAGAACTGGTTTGCAAAAAAATACTATATTTCCCTCTAAGCTTGATCTACTGTTCACTCCCCAAGCTGATGTATAACACAGTAAATATTTTGCAATTCTATGATGAGTCTTCCCCCTTTTATTGGCCACAGCCTTAGCTGGCTCTGGTTTAATGAGAAAGTGGTAATGCTGATGAGCAGAAGAGTTCGCAGGCAGACATGTGGAATTACTGTACTATCTTTTCAACAGAAAATAGCATTTAGAAATCTTCCTGCTGTGAAGGGACAGCATGGGCAGTGACCCACCACCACGCCAGTAATCATGTACCAGGGGGTGGGGAACAGACTGTCAGCTCTCTGTGTTCAGCTCTCGCTTCTGGCTGCTCCTGGTGGTGATGTTCCTGCTAAGTAAATTAGGCATATATAGGTAAGCAGGAGGATTATTATTCCTATCCAGAAGAAAACTCTTAAGGAAAGCTGTGAAAACTCGCTGAAAATGTATTCCTGTTGTACAATCAGTGAGAGGCAAGTCTGGTGCTGTGATCTGGTCGTACTACCAGTGGCTGTAGGAGTAATTGAGTAAAAATTTTATAATTGCCACTCTTCCATGGCTTTCAGTAGAGGTTGGACAAGCTACAGTCTAACTAGCCTGAATCTTTTGCATGATTTACACAAAGCCTGGGCATGCTACACAGTGGTTTGTGTCTCTGTGGTTGAAAAGCATGACCAGCCCATCAAGAATCAAGAGCTCTTTAAGGTGGTGTTTCCAGCAGGTCTGTTTTTGGGGTTTAGCAGTTTGAAATAATAATCCTGGCACAATAAAACTAGAGGCACAAGTGTTTCTTTGTTACATCACTACCTTTTAAAGTTTGGTGTTGATTAATGCAGTGTTTAAAGGTATCCACAGGCAGGATAGGGAGGGCACAGCTTCATGAGAATGGCTCCAGTGAACTGGTGCTTCAGCACATTGCAAAGAGATCCTTAAGGTGCAGGAACTTCACTTTAAATTACTTCTGTCCTGCTGAAGGAGACCTTGCTGATGTCTCTGCAGGTGTAAGCCATCTTGATCAGATGATGCCACATAACACACAGGCCAAAATCCAAAAAGCAGGGCCAAATCTGGAGTTGGTATTATTCAGTATATAATTCAGGGGGCTGTAGGGTTTAGCTGATTTAGTTCAGCTGTGTGGTGTGTGCATGGTACAAGTGCTGAAGGCGTTTGGTGCAGTAATTATGAGTGATTGCTATCAGATGACAACATGTGGTAACATTTGATTTGTTTTAATTTGTTAACATATCCCGTCTGACAGTGTAACCTAGCCAAGGAATTAGCAACATAACGACAAAATACAAGGAACAGAAAACTGTGAGATATTTTATTGTCTGTTTAAACAGCAGTAGAGAGGGATTACAAACAGGTCTGTGGAGAAGCTCTGTGCTTTCCAGAGTTTCCCAGTGCATGGGATAACTAAACAACTGGGGCAACCACGCACAGACATTTCAGAGGGCTGCTGTCAAGGAGGAAAAGCAACCTGTTTCCTCAACAGCCATGCTTTCCCCTCAGGGTCACACAACCTAAGCAATCTTCTCTGCTTTTCTAAAAGGGTGTTTTACAATCTGAAGGGATCAAAAAGAAAGCCTCCTATGCTTCCCTGGTACTTTCATACTAGAGGAAGCATTACTGATCATCTGCAAGCTGTGAAGAGTTTCTTCCCACTTGGTTGCTGTTTTGTCACCCAGCACACATGCCCATTATATTAACCTTCACAGGTTATGTTTTATAGTGCTTTCCATACTGTACATTTGTCTTCTTTTTCCATGCTTAATAATTTATGCTCCTTCATTTAAACTATTCTTTTTACCTACAATTGTCTTTAAATGAATTGAGATGAGGCGTTGATTTATGAATTAAATTGAATGAAAATTAATTTTAGTCAGTCAATTAAAATGAATGAAACTGGGGCATCGGTAACAATAGCAAAAAACAAAGGCCAAAATTATGTTGTTTCTGTAGTGAATAATGTAAAAAAAAATGTTTTAATGGAATTCTAAAGGTTATTGTAAGGCAAAATCAGAATGCTGTGTGGGTACAAGCATTTTATGTGAATATGCAATTAGGATCTGTAGAACACTGATCAAACATTATGACTGCAGAAGATATATGTTTTTAACTCCGAGATTAATAACCATAATGTTGCTTACATTAAATCTGTTTTGTACCATTATTTCCAGTGGATACACTCAG
Source organism: Pseudopipra pipra (assembly GCF_036250125.1). Classification (NCBI taxonomy): domain Eukaryota; kingdom Metazoa; phylum Chordata; class Aves; order Passeriformes; family Pipridae; genus Pseudopipra; species Pseudopipra pipra. The sequence continues at coordinate 1,235,759 of NC_087550.1, forward strand.
TCTGAGAAAATAATCACTTAATCTCTTCGTGCCTAAGTTTTGAAATTAAAACAATAATTGGTCATACCTGCTACTTCTACCACTTTTGTTGCAGAGTACTGATTTTGAAAGTAGATTTCCAGTTGTTTACCAGCAGTTTCTGTCAGACTTGCATTTGAAGATCCCTGGCAAATGTTGAATTGCATGTTCACAGGCTGACTGTGCAGTACATCTAAGGCATACCAGGCACTGAAATAATTGATGCAAATGAAAATGTGGCAGTTGTTTGCCCAATCCTTTGTCTGCCCTGTCTATTTAAAGTAGTTTCCCGTGGATGTTTCTTATTATGTGTTTGCACAACATCTCCCATAGTGGGGCCTTCGGGCAGCACCGAAGTAAAGCTGGTAAACAGTAATACAGTGGAGGTTTTCCTGCCTAGGTGGAAAGCATCCATTTCCAGTCATATCACTTGAGAGGAGCTTTGTTATGTAAGCTGAAAGAAAGTTGCAGCAAAACAGAGAAAATGGTTCTCCAGTTCTTTGGTGACTGTAATATAAACACCGCCAGTGCAGTATTTCCTAAAAGTAATTATTTTTCAGCTGTTACCATCTTCATTCTAGTAATATTGCACAAATCTGGACAGATAAGCCAACATCAAAGCTTTTCTGCATCTTAAGCATGATGTCTGGTTGGACATTATAGATATGAGCCGTATAGGAATGATAGCTGGAACCTCTCCTGCCACCAACCTCATGCAAAATCCTGAGCCTTTTGAATCCCCAGCAGATATTATATACTGACATGCTATCCAGGTACTGAGTTTGACAGAGCTAATAATACTATTTATATGTATAATTATTGAAATTACCCATACTCTTTTGGTTTAATGGTGTTCAGTAAATTGGCATGCATAATTTATACATCGTTGCTGTCAACCATCAATCCCAATGTGAGACAGCAACATATAAACTGAATGACAGAATAAAGTGTTTATGAGTTTATTCAGGACAAGATCACCATAAACTATGACACTGGAAATTTTCATATCATTTTTTCAGTATTTGTGTGAAATAGAATGCTGTCTATGGGATTTCATTTGTTGCATTACTGTAAAACCTCTTCAATAAACAATTTAAGAGACAACAACTACAGCACTCTTCAAAAAGACCCTGGGGACAGGATTTATTGTGGAATTCAGTGTTACCATTTCTGTTTCAATTTTTGCTATGGCTTAATTTCAGCCTCTTATTGAAATGTCAGTCATTTAATAATGAAATGGAATCCTAAAAATGTACAAACGGATACACCTTTGAGGCTTAATCAAGAGATACAGCAGGCAAACCAAATTCAACTATTATCATGATAATTTAGAATAATAATTAAGACTTTCCAACTCTACATTTAAACAAGAAATGCTTAAAATAACTATTGTCTTTGCATGTCTTAATATGCATCTATGTGCTTGAAATGGCATTAACATTGATGATATTAATCAAAATGGCAGGGTACATTACAGAAGATTCAAATGTCCCGATCTCATTACACAGGACTTGCCACACAGTGCTATTGGTATTATGTTTTCATTTTAATTTGAGAATGCAGTAAACAGCTAATAATTTGAGATTTTCTGAATTTCTTTTGCAAGGTGCCAAGCGATGAAAGAAGTGATTAACATGAAATGAGGAAATCTATGAATAGAAGCAAAAGAGAAACTGCTGAGTTATTTTGGGCACTCTCTAATGAATAAATGGATTGTTTTCAATGTCTGTCAATGAGTACAACAAGTTAACATGCACTGTGAGTTGAAACATACTGCCTCACTTTCACTTGTTTTGAACCAAGTCTATTAGAACAAATAACAACCACAAATTTAATGAATTAAAAAAAAAAGGTTTAATGCTCATATCTCATAGATGCTAAAGTTTGTGCTTCTCATAGAAGCCAATGATCTAGTTGCACTTAATCAGTTAGACAGATTTTCATTAAAAGTATGTTTTGATTGTCTATGTGATTTTCTGTGACTTAACACTGGCACATGGCTGGAGGCTACTTATCAAGTTGGACTTTACTAAAACTTTCTCATGACTTCAAAATAGCTCTTTGGCCACAGAAAATAGCTTTCCTTTGATAACTGTTCATTTCAATCATTGACAGATCACACAGATGGCTATTAACCCAAGGAAGGACATTCAAAGGATGCTTAAAAAGTAAAGACATCAGACCAAATGTGAAAGCAGTGAGGGTACAAATGCTTTTAGGATCAAGGTTGTGATGCCAGTAAGCATGGTGAGGATAATGCTTACCTACTAAGCAATCTGGATAAAGCACTTCATTTCATACCAGTGCCAGCACCCTACTTTGAACAGCACTTTGGACAAGACTTTCTGAAGTCCCTTCCACTTAAAGTTATCCTATGATCCTATGCTTGAAAAGTATAAATGCAGTTCATGGGGCACAAATGACAATAGCTTACGACTAGCACATTATGAATGCTTTTCAGAAGTTTACCAGGTTTAATTTCTTATATCTTGCCATCTAACTGAAAAAAAAATAATTTACTGAACCATATCAGATATTTTTAAACAAACAGTATAACATGCATATATATATATATATGTATATATATATATATTCACACACAAAAATATAGTCATCATGGCTGGGCTTCGCGAACGAAGATTTGGGAAGGGCTCTACCCACATTTGTTGCAAGTGTGCTGGTGGCTAAAAAAGCCAATATGAGACAGGCATGTCTGGTTGCAAAAGGCACAGCAGAAAGACTCCTTAGGTGGTGTATTCTGCAAGGCACAATTCTTTCTGCGTTGTCTTTTCTCCTCAAGGGTGATCCTGCGGGTGTTCTCAAAAGCATCAGCAGTTATAGATGGTGTGTCTCCAGATCTCCTGATTGGAGGCCAGAGTAGACCAGTTCTGATGATCGATATGGCCAAGGCTGAGATGTTGTTTCAGGGAGATCTTGTATCTTTTCTTCAGGGCTTCTCTCATGCGGCAGCCAGAGGCAAGTTCACCACAAAGCAAGATCTTAGGGAGGGGGTGGTCCTTCATCCTGGAGACGTGCCCTGCCCAGCACAGCTGTGTTCTCAGCAACATGGCCTCAATGCTTGTGACTGCTGCTTGTTCTAGAACAGATGGATTGGTCACAAAATCTGACCAGTGGATGTTTAGGATTGTTCGGAGGCAGCGTTGATGGAAGCGTTCCAGGAGTCGCAGGTGGTGGCTGTAGATGACCCATGATTCAGATCCATATGAGAGAGCAGACAGCACTATGGCTCTGTAAACATTGATCTTGGTGCTTTTCTTCAGGTGTTTATTTCACCAAACTCTTTTATGAAGCTTTCTGAAGGCACTGTATGCCTGTGCTAACCTGTTGTCTATGTTACCGTCTGAGGAGATGAGGCTGCCTGGGTAATTAAACTGCTGGACTGATTTGAGCTCTGATTGACCAGTGGTGATGTGGGGATGATGGGGGACTTCCTGAAGTGCAGGTTGATGGAGAACTTCTGTCTTCTTTAGGCTGACTTCCAGCCCAAAGAGCTCAGCAGCATCTGCAAAGCAGGATGTTAAACACTGCAGAGCTGCTTCTGTGTGAGCAACAAGGGCGGCGTCATCAGCATAAAGCAGCTCCTGGACAAGATGGTTTAAGGTCTTGGTGTGGGCCTTCAGTCACCTTGGGTTGAAAAGGCTTCCATCAGTACAATATCGAATGTAGATACCGTCCTGATCATCGAGGCCTGCCATGGCCCTTTGGAGCATCATGCTGAAACAGATTGTGAATAGGGTTGGTGCAAAATAGTACTATATATATATATATATATATAGTATATATAGTATATATAGTATATATAGTATATATAGTATATATAGTATAATAGTACTCTCTCTATATATATATATAGTACTCTATATATATATAGTACCATATATGTTTCTGTTGAATTTTATCCTATGACTTAAGGATTCAAAAGTGTAGTTGTCTATACCCAAACTAACCATTTTCTGCTGATTTTATGGTCAGAAGAGGGGGACAGTCACTTTCATTGCATCAAGTGTCCGGTCACCTGCTGATGTGGTTCCTCCTTTGCTGGAACGAACTCTCCAGACAGGCCTGTGTCCCTCCACTGAATATGAGGTGGGTTTAGATGGCCACCTCAGATGTTGAAACCCACCATATGGTCCCTGTGGACCCTCCTCAGCCCGGACTACCAGGCACAAAATGTCACACACACAACCAGTGCTGTGAAAAGACCATTTTAGCAGCCAAGCTCATGATCTCTCGTTGTACCCCGAAATTATTTCATGTCGTTTGTGTCAGTGACAGAAAAAGAGATAGATTTGTGTGCTAATTAGCTACTAGTAAAAGAAAGGCCACAGTTTCATCTGAATCCTGTTGAAAATCATATTCAAAGTTAGTTCAGTGTCCAGCAATGTCATTTATAAGTAAAGCTCTGCAACATAGGCCATGTGATGTAGTTGCTGTCCAACCCAAAGATGTCAACCAGATTCTACATCCAAAAACCCTTCAGATGAATCCATTTCACAATCAGGATTTTGTGTTTTCCTAGTATCAGGAAGAAGGTTAAAGACAAAGTATAAACTTTGTGACATTTATCTGTTGTACCTAAAGATACACTTAAAACACTTTCAAGAGTAACTTGAACATGGCATAAAATGTTGTTCAAATAGGCTAATTATTTTGGTTTTGTTTAGTTTTGTTTTTTTTCTTTAATAATAAATCTGAAAAGTTATTCATGTTTACTTTTAGTATCGGAGAGGAAACTAAACATAAAAAGAGAACACAGGTCTTCCACTAGATGAAGTCCTTTCTTTCACTTCTTACCCCACACTGTTGCCCTCCGTAGCCCTCAGAGGGAGGCTTTGGGAAATCTGTGCGTTCTTATTGTTGAGGAACACACTCAGTGCAGGGAGCTCGGGGTACAGCTGCAGATTGAGCTGCAGGTTTGAGCTCTGGTGGGAACCTGTGACAAAAGGCCATGAACTGCATAACAAAGGGCACACAGACCTGTGGCACAGCCAGGGGAGGGGACAGTCAGAGGCGAGGCAGGAGCCAAGGACTCAGGAGGAAAAGTGGAAAAGCGAGGCTTTGGTGCTCTTGGGCTGTGAGGGGATAAAAGCCCAGGGGCTCCTTTGTTCAGGTCCCTCCTCAGAGGCACCAGCTCGGGCTGTTTGTGTGTTACTGTGCCGGGAATAATTGGCTGTTTGGAACGAGACATCGGAGACGCTGCCGAGAGAAACTTGGGATCGAGCCAGTGAGGAGACCGGGTCTGACTGTGTGAGTGGGGTGTGCAGAGAGTCCAGCAGGGACCTGTTGGGTCACTGGAGCTGCCGCTGTGAAGGGGCTTCTGTCCCAGTAGTGAAAGTGGTGGGAGTGTGAGTGCCAGAGAGGCTCCTGAATGGACACACTGGGAAGTTTCCTTAACAGTGTGGAAAACCAGCTGTAACTCTGTAAGCAGTATTGATTCTTCAAGCTACGCTGATACTTCGGATAGAAGCCGTGCTGGCCTTGATGGCATTTTAATGTCTGCATAAAAATGAGACTGAACTGGAATAGGAATAGAATACATTTCATTTTTATGACTACTCTCCTTTGCCCTTTCCATTGTAGGTATCCTCCTCTCAGCAGCCCCTAGACTGTCAATGTCAAGGCCACACTGACAAGACCTTTAGTCCCTGCTGCCCTTCAAAATGTGAAGGGTTCACCCAGTGTGTGGCACACGATGAAAGGGTTCCCCTCCCCATATCAACAAAGCAAGAAACTGTCTTGTCCTTTGAAATTTCTTTTGTTACTTCCAAGTTTTCCCCCTCTCAGGTAGTGGAAGCATCACGCCCTTCTGGAATGTCTCTAGGTATCCAAAGGGAGCACTGCCCTCTAAAGGTCGAAGGTGAGATGGAAAGCAGCTTTCTGTACACCTTGGGAGGTCTTTTCAGAATTACCTCTGTAAAGCTGCTTTAGGTCACATACAACAGTTAAGCATGAAGTCTGAATACCTTGTAGCATCATGGTAAGGAGTACTGGTGTAGTCTTGCCAGGTTTATGATCAGAATGAGTAATAATTATACAAAAATAATACACAAATTTAGTAGCGTTAGAAACATTACGTAGTTTAGGCATGTTTGGGGTTTGTGGTTTTTTTTCTTTTTTTTCTTTCTTTTTTTTTTTTTTTTAGGAAAAAAAAAGAAAAAAGAAAAGGAAATAGTAAATACCCAAGTGGGTATTTTCCACAAGTGTTACCCCAATGTTTGTTGGGTTTTTTTTTGGTTTTGAGGGGTTTTCTTAATAACACATATCGGCAATTTTACATCTTAAGAAAATCCAGCCCTAGTTTACAACAAGCAAATGTCGGGGGTAAAAAGTCAAAATGGTTTAGTAAAACACTTCAAATTTAGCATATGACATTAAAGTAAAAAAACTTGTGTGAGACCCTGAAATTTGAACTGCTGCATTTTTAATGTATCAATACCAATTCATAGTAGGGCAGGCAGGTCTTCCCTATAGTTCTGTGATGTATTATGCACTGGAAAGTCTTTTTTTTAAATAATCCCATGAAAGATAGTTTTTTTTGTATTTCAGTTGGAAAAGAAGTTTCTCTGAGTTAAAAATCACCTGTTAGAAAGATAAACACACATTTTCTAGGCAAACATTTTCATTGTTAAACTAAGGATACAGTCTTGAATGTGAACCAGGTTAACTGAACAAAAAAATTTGGCTAGAACCCCAAATTGCTTTAGAATTATATGCTTAACAAAATATAAATATAATTAAGACAAAAATTATTAGACTGGAAATGAACTGGCAATAATTTCAAGTCCTTCTTACATATCTAGAATAAAATACAAAGCAGACTTCTCTTGATACAACTAAGAGCTATTCCACTTGTTTGCTCTGTGAAATTCAAATTCTATAATACAAAACTGGAGAATTTTAAAAAAACAAGGTAAAAAATCTCTTGCTTGCATCACTCTTGGGCCACTGAGATAAACTTCAGCAATGATGCTGTGCTAATTTTCACATTTCTCCCAAAACATCTTTCTGCCAACATATTCCTCTGTTAGATCAGGGTCACCAATGTGGTAGTATCATCAGTATCTGCTATTGTTCTGTGGGTTAATATTGGTAGGATTTGGAAATTAATATGATTTAGAAATCATGATATGACCACGGTGTTGGTATGCTGGATGTGACGAGGGGAGTAACTCAAAAGTCATCTGGGGATTTCTCTGAAGAGGAAGGAAGTTCCTGCAGTGAGTCAAAATGGATTTAGAGCAAACGTGTGCTGCCAGAATATCATGAAACCACTTCAATGCCAAGAAGGATCAGGTCCAAAGAGTCGGATTTTCGTCAGGTCCTGCCTTGTGGAAGATTGAACAAATGCCTCTTAGGTCAATGGATTGATAGAGGAGGAAGGAATTATTTTTTTCTGGGAGGAAATTAAGCTTATAGCAGCCAAGGTCTTGCCAGAGTTAGACTCATCTGCTCTGAACGTCTCACACAGCCCTCACTCTGAGCACTAGAGTAGTAAAATTAAGATTTTTGTCCCCCCCTGAACACAGTTTTTGAGGATGTGAGAGGTTTTCACACCTATCCCCATTACTTCAGTGCAGGAAACTGTCAGGCCCCAGTTTTCTGTCCCTAAAGGAAGTATTTAAAGTCATGTTTGAAATGAAGCCATATGCAGCTTATTAATGTTCTCCCAGACAACCCTGTGCTGTGCTCACCCTAAACAGCCAAGTCTCATTTTGGGCCAGTGGCTTAAAGGGCAATCTTTGGTTGCAGCTGCTCTCTCTGTGGAGAGGGAAAATAATAAAGCTGTATTTTAATGTGTTGGAAAAAACTCTGAAAAGGAAACTGGAATGAGAAAAGGAGCAATTTTTAGGGAAATTGCAGCAGTTAAGAGATAAGTTATGCATGGCTACCATCAGCATATAAGAATATTTTTTGTTTTTCACCAATTTACTATTCTTAAATATTTACTATTAGTAATTATTTGCTATTATTTGCAAATTATTTGCTGTTGATAAATATTGCTGACCCTTGTTTTGCCTTATTTCCTTTTTTTTTAGCTATAGACTATTTCTTTTTTTTTTAAAAGCTATAAGAAACAAATACATATTCTGTGGTATTATGTATAAAAAAAGTGTATCTTCGGGTAAAAATAGTTAATTTTACTTTAGTTAATTTTACCAAACTTAAGTTGAGGCAACCATCTGTAACAATGTCAAATAAACCTTCTAAATTTTTAACTGTATTCCTGGTATATTGTAGTATTAGAACCTCGCTTTTTTAATCTTCTCTAAAACTTTTCTAGAAAAAGAAACAAAAATTGCCCATAAAAGCATGGTACAATTGGTGAAGATTTTGGACTGTTTCTCTGCAGAACATTTTTTTAAGGTAATAACCCTGTGAGGTGGGATGGAAGTAATTTCTGCCCTTTTCTCTCTGCTCTGTGTGATATTTGCATTCTCAACATAATCTGCTGAACTGCCCATAGCTTTCTAAAATATGAAGTCTGGCTCTATAGCAGTGTTCTGCATTGCATTAGATTTAATAAATAAGGGTGGAATGGTGGAGCACAGATTTCCTGGCAGCTATATGCAAGAAAACAGGGATTTGAGATAATCCCTGAGAAATATTTAACGCAGCAATGTGGTTTTCACTGCTGGAATAGTGATAGCAAGGCAGGGCTTTCTGTCATTTGCTTTCAGTAAAGAATATTGCTTTCAGTAACCTTCATCAAATTTCATTTGACTTGCACATTAATAATATATTCATAACCTCTCACACACTTGCTCGTGTCTTCCTGGAAAGGAAGCTCATCATTGTGGCAAAGATCTTCAAATGGTGTAAGTTCACAGAGCTTCACTGAAACCAACTGAGTTACACTGTCAACACACCGACCCTTTTTCAAATGTTCAAAAGAGTATTTCGTTTTTCCTTCAGTGAAAATTCTTGGGAATACCTGTTTGACTGTAAGGACCTTGCTCTGCTTGAGTGATTTTCAGTGATTTTCCTACAGTATGCAGAGATTTTTAGGAGCCTGCCTGCAGCTAATTTTAATGGGAACTGTGGCTAAATCAATGTGCTGTTTCAAATAGGCATATCCACTGAGTCTTTCAATGTGTTCTCGATTTTTTTTGAGATGGCTTTCTATCAATATGAAATGTGTATCTCCATTAACTACTCCCTGATTAGGTTTAAGGGGGGATAAATGCCAGGAAATCAAATGTTATTTACATTTTCACTCTAAGAACCAATTACTCAATCTAAAGACCAACAAAATAAACAGGTAATCTTATGTAGACCAGATGTTGTTCTGGAATTTGAGATACTGGACCAGAAATACTTATACCTCTTCCTTAGCTTGTATCCAAGCATATTTGCTATACTCCACTACCATAGCCTTCAAGTAATTTTCAAAGGCTGACAGAAGCTCTCCATGTGAGGAAGGGCTACTTTATTTGCTTTTTCAGTTGATGTGGTTGCACATAAACCACATAAAAAGCAGAAATTTAAATTACAGTAGTGCAAATACTTATAAAAATTTAAACTAACACATTTTGAGTCCTGCTGCAATATTGACTCATATTCTGCTAGTCAGCAGTTTGACAGCTGTCTTAGAAACAGTCACAAAATTACAGTTCCTACTGTTGAAGCTTTGCATGTTTAGCTGGATACACTGGTGCACTACCCCAGACTGTGCTTGGTCTATTACTTGGTTGTTTTAAAGAAGCATATTTGTAATCCTTCTGGGAAGGGAATATTCCTTTTTCTTCTGCTGTAAAACTCATTGCTTGTTCATTCATTTTTTTTTTTCAAGTAAAAAATTTAACTTAGTGAACAAAAAATTTCCCACTGTCATAAACTTTGGTAATTTTTTATTGAGTGAAGTAACTATGTACTATTTCTATAACTGATATGGCTTCAAAGAAAAGCATTTTTTCCTGGCTCAGAGACAGTACAATGTCCCAGTGTAAGAAGTTTTGTTTGGTTTTAATAGAGCTAAATATATTTAATAATCACAGTAGCAAATGGTTTATATGCAGTAAACTCAACGTGTACATTCCTCAGCTTATGCCTTCTGTTACCCATTTCTGTTCCTTAGTTATACTTCAATTCCATATCCTCTGAAAGCTTCATGTCCTATGACAAATTCCTTCTCCTTGTCCTAGTGAAGAGAAAATACACCCAAAATTTTAATAAAAGTATGTTAATTTCTTTTTTTAAACGCCCATAATACTAACAAGTCAGCCTTGATCCCCTATTTGGCCCCAACTGAACCAGAAGTTTTGTATCTTAGCTCCAACACAAAAAATGATGGTTATCCAGACCTGGAACATCAAGTGGCCTTGTGGATTGGGGTCAAAAGCAGCAGGTGTGGAATTTAATCCCTTCAGGATGATAAAAGCAAACTCACTGAAACCTAACCCAGGGCTCTCAGACACTTCTAGGTAGCACCAGGACTGCAGAGGAAGCAGGAGGGCTTCCATCACATTCAGTGCTCCAGCATTCAGCATCCTTTTTTCTTTTTCCCCCCTTTCTCCCTCCCCCCCTCCACTGAATGTGGGCAGTGCTTCATCGCCCTGTCCAAGGTGATTAAGTCAACAACAAGTGTTTAAAGAATTTGCATACCTAACTTCGTGTTTGTAGTGTCTTCTCTGCCCACAAAAGCCAAGATAACACAGGTACCACAGTGCCTAGCCTAGCAAGATAAATTTTCTGCTATCAATATACAGTAAGTCCCCTCTCCTGTTTCTAAGGCTCGATCCTGATCTCCCCCTGGGAAGCCATGAGGTGCAGGACTGTCTTTATTTCTGGCTGAATCCTGTGGGGATGAATCATTCTCAGCATTTTTCAGGCCTGAGCTCTTAATGAGTGGGCTTCTATGGACACCGAGCCTGCTCTGGCTGAAAAATGCGAGTCAAATAATGGTGTGGAATGAAACCAAAGAGATACTCCATTCTCCATTCATGATTTCCTGCACTCTAATAGCTGCAGAGGTCATTTTGCTTGTTACTATGTCCTTTTTCTTATTGTAAGACAGATGCCATAATAGCCAGTGTGGTCTTTGGTTTATTAGCTCCCGTGAGACTTTTTTCTTTACGCTTTAATTCTCTATCTCATTGTTTACTTGGAGAAAGAATTAGCAAGAAGGTGAGACCCCAATAATTTTTCCTACATTCTTTCCCACTTTTTCTGTTCAAAAGGTTTGTTAAAGATATTTATTAGCTACCCCAAATAACATTCTAATCAAGCATTTGGATCACGTCAGTATAACTAATGTTTATTTTTATCAGCAATGGTTTAATTTGACACTTTGCATAACGTGTGTGCAATAAGGGTGCCATGTTTGATGGATAAATGCCTAGAAAAAAACGATATTGCCTAATAAATAATGTTGGATTTAGATATCCCACTCATTTAAAGCAAACTTGTCATGGTTTATTAACTGTACTAACTAGTGGCTTTTTTATATCTGGGCATAAATAATATGAAGCATTTTTTAAAGATGCCCCTTTGAAACTACATAATATTACCCCTTTATTGTCATAGATTATTAATATCCTCTCTGTGGTGGGCAAGTTGCCAGTGAAGCTTAAACATGTATTAGAACGTATCTTCATTTACTGAACCTTTGCCTTGTCTCTTGGGATGAAAATTACTGAGGCTGAGGTGGCTGTAGTAAGGAAATTAGTAGAGCAGCACATTTGTAAAGACGTGAATGTGAATTTATGTGGATGGTGTGGTTGCTGTCAGGATTGTCCAGGTAGCAATGGCTTTGGACTCGCTGTCCCTGGACTGCCTCCCTCCCACTGCAGAGCACCCAGCATGGCATCACATGAACTGTTCTTCCACACGGGTTCTGGGGCTGGGTGCTAGTCAGGATTGCATCAGCAGGCTTAATTTATGGTGAACACCTGCCTTACTGTTCCCTCTGTGACCAGCAGCTATTACCTTGCTCTACCAAAGGCTACCTGAGCACTGCATTGTTTATTTAGGCAAATTATGCCTTTAATACTATGTGTTTAAGAAAGATTACATCCGTGGGATGTTGGTAGTGGTGAGCCACGTGTACAATCATTTCCTTCCCACTACAGTCCATTCATAAAACTGCCCACCTATTCCCTGTTCAAGTAGCATGTGTTTTAAAGGTTTTTACCCTTCTCACTCCTCCCCACCCCTTATTTCTCAGCTGGCTGCAGGCTGAGCTTGGCTGTGGGCTCTGCAACTACCTTTTGATGTTCAGTGGGAAATTGTTTACCCAGGTTTCATTTTCCAGTGTTGTCTTCCAAATCTTGGCTTACTAGACCATCTTTAGGTAACAGATGAGTATAACTGGGGGGTGGCTAACAAAAACACGTGCTTCTTAGCAGAGCTGTGTTCTTAGTTGTCTTCATTACCCTCTATCTAATGGTCTCAATTTGCACAAATACAGGATCCAGCAACAGGTTTTTAAAGTCTTACTGCCTTTAGGATGTTAAATTCAGCATCTGAGCAACCTGCTCTAGTGAAAAGTGGCCCTGGGGGCTTGGGACTAGATGATCTTTAAGGTCCCTGCCAATCCAGGCCATTCTGTGATTCCATGATTTCCTCTTTCAGATTCTTTTTCTTTCATTTCCCAACATACCATTGCTCATCCACTTCAAAAGTTTGTCTCAAATTTCTGTCCTTCTTTCTTCTCATCTTCCTTTTAACTTCTTTGACTCTCTATTGTGTTTGCTCTGTAGCCTATTAACACTGCTACCTGATTGAGTTATTCTATCCAAATGTGACTATCATGCTGCCTCCTACACCACTTCTTTCCAGGCATCTGCTTCCAACATCCACTCCTGTGCAAAGGAGTGCCAAGGACACAGACCTTTAGCACAGTCATGATTATGGCATTTTCTACAGCTCTGCTCAATTATCCTCTTTAATTTGATGGCTTTCTCTTGCAATGAATTAGTTAGAATCTGTGGAGGATGGGAAAGGAAGGGGAATGTGTATTTTAAAGAGCTTTGATTAATAGAAGGGCTGATACCTTCTCAGTGGGGAAAATGTTAGTCCCTTGAACTAAAAGGAAGTGCTGACTTTGGAGGCTCTGTTAGGGTGGTCATCATGGTCTGTGGCACAAAGGACAGCTGGGAAAAAGTTTGTTTGTCCCACAATTTGTACTATGGGTACTATAGAAATTTAGTCATTATAATTCACTCAGTGCCTGCAGTGATTGCTCACTTCCCTGCAAGCTATCCCAAAAATGCACATCTTCCTGCTTTCCCAGGGACAGTATATGGAGAAAAGGTCAACATGTGTTCTCTTTTCCCTTGGTCTACAGCCCATAGTAGGTCTCACTTGTTTTGTACTGCTGCTCTTATTCCAGGTTAATTATTTCCCATACTGAGTAACTCCTTCAGATTGTATCTTTATGCAGCATTATGTATTTACACTCTCATTATGATTTTAATAATGCATTTCATTACAGTTGGCAATTGATGGTTTTCATTACTGAATAAACTGTTAATTTACTGCTAACGCTGTTTTAATTGTTGGCTTAGCTTGATTTCCTTGATTTAATTCTTTCCATCTGTGAGGAAAAGGCTCTTTGTATTCATGGAACACAAATTTCGGATTAAAATTTGAAATTTTTCTCAGAGGGCTTTCAAGAAATTTATTGCCTATTTTCTTGGTAAAAAGTTTCTGTCATGCTCTATTTTACCATGTGTTTGTCAGTCCAAAATAGCTCATGGCTCACTACAGACCTCAGATTAGGGCTGTACTGGTAACTCTATGAGAATGTAGGGCTTCAAACATTAATCCTACCCTCTCCATAAGTCCAACTTGAAGATGCTGAATATGACACTTATGTAGTATATTGTGTAGTGTTCATCTTTCTGAAATGGTAAAAGTTCATAGAGACTAAATTTTATTTGCCATAAAATAGTGTCTCCAGTAATTTTTATATTTTTCTTAATAATAGGGAACATGCACAAATGCAGTATCTTCTTTGTAGTCCAATCTTCTGTGTTTTTTATTGAGAGGAAACTGGCAGAGAGGAAGTTAATTTGGGTAACTTTTCAGAAATGTTCTGTTGGCCAGAGTTGTAAGGTGCATGTTAGTCTTGTGAAGGATGCACTCAGTTGTTACACACGTAGGTTACAGAGGCTGTAACACCTTTGCCCCTTTTTAACCCATAACAACTGTGATATTTGGATATGTATGTGGCACTGAGGGACGTGGTGTAGTGGTGGACTTGGCAGTGCTGGATTAATGATTAGATTTGATGACCTTAAAGGTATTTTCCAACCTAAAGGATTCTATGGTTCTACGGTTGAAGCTGTTGATTTAGTTTGGAACCTGTTTCTAGTCTGTCACATGACAACTCATGCCTGTTCATGGCATTTGATTTTCCAGTGGTCTGTGCCAATTTTATGTGAGTGTATTTGTGTATGTTTTATTCACCTCTGTCAGTCCCAGGATTGGAAACAAAAATAACAAGAATAACATTACACCACACATAGCGGGGGAAAAAAAGAAGAAAAGCAGGTTTTAGTTAATGTGAAGCAAGGGCCAGTTCTTGTATTTGGGAGATTTGTAAGTTCTCTCTGTGTTCATGTAGTTACACCTCATCCCAATGGAGAGTCTTGGGAGAGAATTTCTTTTTTTCCTCTCAAATTTTAATGGGATCTAATCAAACTTGAGGGTAAACCAACAAAGCACAAGCCTGTCTGGAAATAAATAATAATACTTGTTCACTGTAAGGTGGGGGCTAATAGTGGAAGTGGGTTTGCAATACCTAACTCAAGAGGGGGTATGTGGAGGTAAAAATGAGTAGGGTGCTGTCTGACACCTGAGAAGGAATTATCTAGGTTGGGAACATTCATGGAATTTTGCAAAATGTAGCTTCCTCTGGTGATGTGCAATAAAATAGGTACTAGGAGGCAACAGGAGAAGACATAAAACTTTAACTCTACCAATCTCAATTTTAGAAGCTATTTGCTTACAGCAACAAAGGCTCATTTTGATGTGCAAGAAGTCTGATATATTTTATGCAGAACTGCTTGTAATGTCTCTTAAATAAATCTCCAAAATCTGACAAAATTAGTTGGCATTCAATCACAGCAGTGATTGTTCCCCAAAATTAGGATGCAGTTTAGAATCCCGATATCTTATCCACTGATTATGACATCTTTTTAAAATTTTAGAAAATAAGCTGTCTAGATAATGAAATCTTTCCTAGAGGATATTCTGAATAGTTTACAGTGAATATTGGAGAATACCTCTGGGACAGTCTTGTGCTTATACAAAAGATAGACCAAAAGCAGGAGAAAAAAAAATAATTAAGATTGATTTTATTTGCAGTGGGTGTCTAAGTTCAAGTTTCTACATACAGCAATCCTGAACTTTTGGAATGAATAATGCTGCATTTGTTACACTCTGCTGGTATTTCATTGGCATCAGTCATGCAAAATGGTGTAGTTTCATTCTGGGCATCATAACTGAAATCATGTTATTAAATTCTGAAGAGTGAACATGTAAAGATTAAACCATATGCAGCTCTTATTTGTCAGTAGTTCCTGCTTGAATTTGCTCAGTTTACAAATAATTCTACTGTTTTTCTGTCAAATCTGTGGTTTTGAGGCAGTCTTAAGGTTATATCTATCTGGTATATCTATTCTATACACAGAAATTTTCAGCCTCTCACTTGATTTCATGTATCAAAAGGAAAGAAAGTGAACTTTTAAGTGGATTTCTTGGGCATAAAACAGATCTGTTTTTTTCTGGGTGGAGTTTGTTGTGGGTTCTTTGGAGATTGTTGCTATATTTTAATAGTTTGTATATGCTATAGACTGTCTTTTAAATACAGGAAGTTTAAACAGATATAACAAAAAAGGATAAATAAAAGTAAGGATGGAGTTGACATCGATGATTAGCTCAGGTGTAGTTGTCTGTGATACAGGTGTCTAAATTTAAGAGAAATTAGTTCTATCCTATTAAATTACGTCCAAAATGGCAGACTTACACTGAATATGGAACATATGTTCATGATGCCAAATTTTTTTGGGGTTTGCCTGAACAATTCTTAAAGTAGCTGGGTTAGCAATTTCATTTTTTGCCCATTTAATTGGTTTCCAGTGTCTGTTTAGTTTCTAATGAAAGCATAGCAAAGTACCTATTATAAGAGAAATGCATAGTTTCTTTTTTCATATGAAAATACATTTTAGTACTTTTTCTATAGAGCAAAAGACAAAATATACATTTTCTAATAATGAGATGAGCTGTTTACTTTAAATAAGCATATAAATTACTTAAAATACAAAAAAATATGTCCAAATTGTAATACTATCTTGATTGAACTGTGGGATTTATTAGATTACCTGTGTAATTTCCATTGGCATTTATGCATAATGAAGGAGTCATCAGAATACCCTTGTTAGAGAAATATTATCATGGATCTGAAATAATGCATGTTAAGATGATCACACTATTTCAGAACTGTGGCAAGGACAAGAATTATGGTCACTTCTTTGGGTATTTTTTTCTAAGTGCATTGTCCAGGGTTTTTTCCCTCTGTGTGGTTTGGACAGAAATGCTCTCAAGCAATCCTTCAGACACGATCAGAATTTTTCAGTTTTATGTCAGAGGGAAGACATCTACAAATATTAGGTGATAAAAAATTGGATATAGGGATAATGGGGAGATTTCAGACTCAAAGTTGAAGCTGGATTTTAGAAAAAGCTCAGTTACAAGGCTGTTTCTTTTGTCTAGTTAAATGTTCTGATTTGAATGTTGGGGTTTTCTTGGTTTTACATTTGGGCTTTTTTTTTGGCTGGATTTATCTTTTTTTTCCCTTTACTTATAAGAAAATGGTAGGACATGTAGCATGTCAAATTAAACACACTTGGAGGTATTTGTGGACTGTGCAATGTATCTAATTATCATACTGACTAAAAGTTCAGTTCATTACAATTAGTTTTTATTTTTTGAGGCTAGGAATCTACAAAAAGCACTGGGATCAATTCAGCCTTCCTCCACATGTGGGCAAAATGTTCACTGAGCAATGAAGGAAGGAAATCAGCACAAAAGATCTCGCTGTTCTTCGCAATTTTTCAACAAACAACAGTTCAAGTTTCCAGTGAGCCTCCTGATTTGCTCTCATCTCCCAAATGCAAACTATAATGTGTTGCTGTTGGGAAAAAAAATAAGTGAGATTCCTTAAATACTTTTTGAGGAAGAATAAGCAAGCATAGAGGAGGAAAACCAGGTTATTCCATATATATTTAAATATTGAACTTCTGTAAAATATTTTTTTCCATCATCTTGGAAGGCTTATGCCCTCTCCCTTTAATTTTATTTTTCCATTTGAGGGCTCTTTCTGATGACTACCCGCTGACTGGCGGGCTGCTCACACAGGTCATGGACAAGAGTTGTAATGCCTTGAGTGTAGCCTCCTCAGTGGGGTTGTGATATTAAAGTTATAGTCTGTCTCCAAGAAGACCATTATCATTATAAAGTAACACAGATCATTAAAGAGAAGCTCCATGAAGGCCATTATCATTATGTGGTAACACATCATTAGACAGTCTCCTCAGCTGCACAGCCCATCGAGGAGGGTACAGTCGTAACATGACAGCTCTCCAGAGTGACATCACTCAGGCTGCCCATTTATTTCAGCAGGGGTTACTTATGTCTCAGGGATTTCTCTTGTCATCCTTCCTTATCTACCAATTGTTAAATAGTAGGAGTTGCCCCAGGTTAAGCCCCAGGGCTCTTTGAAACATGAAATTCCCACTGGAGTTGCAGTACTCCTTTCAGCAGACTCGCTGCTTGGCTGCAGAGGGTTCAGACCTGTCAGCTCTGTGCCAGGGTGACCAGCTGGAAAGGTAAATACCTCAGGTGCCTGCACCTTGCTTAGGGATTTCACAAAGGACCTGTGCTGTGATGGAAGCCAGGCAGGCACTGAACATGTGAACCTGCAGCTACAAAGCAGATCTGTTTTGGAGCACAATAGATACACTTGTCTGTCCTATTTATGCCATCAGGTAATGAAAGTAGGTCACTTATCCAAACCATCAACAGCCTGGGGAGAAAACCAGACCTATACTACCTGTACAGATTGTGTTGTCCTGCTGAAATAGGAAAGTATAGAAAGTTCTCACTTACATTTTAGGATTAAAATTCAGGTGCTTCAAGTGCATTTAGTTTTCTGGCTATCTAATCCTGTCCTCCTCTCTGTGGGGTTACTGAATCAAAGCTAAGTTTGCTCCCTATCATAGGTACAAGATGCATTTCTCTTGTCAATCTGTACGCATGACCATTCTCGTTTTCCTGTATTCACTATAAGATATGTGTTAGGTATTATTTCTCACCAATATTCTGCTCTTCATTAAAACAGTGAACTTTTTATGCTCAAAAACACATTCTTCTGTGTCCTTTCAGAAATTCTAGTATGTAAAACATCTTTAACTACTCTTTTACAAGACATCATAGTGTTGTAACTGAAGTAATTAATTTTCTGCCTTCTTTCTGGGTAAGGAATTAAAAGTCATTAAGAATTAAATGTGCATATTTTCAGAGAAGACAATTTAGAAAAGTTCCAAATTTCTGTTCCATAATATGTTTTCTAGAGCCAGTAGAGGGTGCATTTTCCACAGTGTTTTCCACAGCACAGTTTAATTGGTATTATAATTAAGTATATGAACAGAAGTAGTCTGTAATAAAAATATTATTTTAGAATTAACTTTCAAGAAAGCAGAGCAAAACCCATGTTTATCAGACTATCCTTTTTTAATCTTTCTATCTTAATTTTACAATAATAAAACAGCAGTTGTGATATTGTCTTTTCTTCTTTTCTCATCCAGTGTCTTAAAATGGCTTCCCCTCATAACATGAGAATAATATTTATAAGACCATTGTTTTAGCCACTTTGCAGTATACATGAATAGTGAATGGAACTGAATAAATGCCTTCCTCATTTAACCAGAATCACCTGGTTACAACTGGTTAAACCACAAATATCTCTGTCATATTTACATATAATGTGACATTTCCCCTCCCCTTTAGAGTGTCGAAATTGAGGAACAATTCAGTCAGGCTGTGGTGGGTATATTGGGATGTGGAAGAGTCTGTGAAAACAGACAAGCTATGTGACCTTCATAGCAACCCCAAATTCCTCAGTGAACTGAGAAGTTGTGATGGCAAAGCCTACTGCAGGGAAATCCCTTCACATATGTGATTATTTACTCCTGACTGCGGTTTTACCTCTTGGGAGCACCGTGGTCTATGGAGCCGCTGTTCCTTTTCAAAATATGTCAAGCAAACTGGTTTCAGGACCACATTCCAGACTTCCTTTCCATTTTCCCATCACATTTGCGTAATTATAACGGAGTTTTAGTACTTGTATTTCTCTGTGTTTTCCAAGACACTCCGAGAGCTGGAACACGTTTGCCTTCCACGGCCGATGAAGACAAGGTCCTATGAGCTGCAGAGCAGCACATGTCACTCTGCACCCCTTGCACAAAGCCTGGGGCATGAAACCTAAACAACTTTAAATGAGACAGTCCTTGAGCAGCTCACTTTTCCTTGCTCTGGCCTTTCTGCCACCCAGAGCAGTGTTGCTAAAGCACCCCTGAGAAGGGCAGTGAAAAGCTGATGAGGAACTGTGGAAGCCATTCCCAAATCCACACAGAAAATGGGAGGTCCTTGCTGCACTCGGCAAAGATGAGGCACATTTGCTCTGCATGGGAGATCTTCTCACCTCTGCAGCTATAAATAGGGGTGTAGTATTAGCAACTAATACGTGTCTGTCCTGCTGTATGTATAATGCCTCTCTGTAATGGTTCCATTTTCTAGATGACATGTACTTAGCTCTATTTTGAGCAGCAGACGTTCCCCAGAGGTCATTCAGAGTGTAACTTTCAGACATGGTCACTCCTAATATGCTTTCTCCTGAAGATATACTGCCAACATAGTTCTGAGCTTGATATTTCTTATTATTCACTTCAGAGTCTTTTAGAACGTAATCTTTTGGTGCAACTGTTTTTTTTTTCAACAAAATCACATAAAGTTTAGGACTCCCAGTGTCATTTAACACGATTTGTAATATAATTAATTCTTGCTGGTAAATCCCAATGGCACTATATTCTCTTACAAGATAGTTCTCTTAATCTCTGATTAAACTGATAATTTCTGATGGATGTCTAAAGATTTAACATTACTGCCAGATTCTGTAATGTTGATAAGAACAACTTTAATTTAAAGAGGAGAAATTCAGCTGTGATTTCCTAATCTCTGCATCTAGTTTAGGATGCAAGAATAGAAAAGGAGTGTAAGAGATAAAATAAAGTGCTAAATTTACCAGGTAAGTAGCTGGATAAATAAAAGACAGAGTTGTAGTGCTCTGCCTATTTCCTCTAGAAAACTGAGTCAGAAAAACTTACCAATATATTCTGATCAAAGCCTGGGAAGAAAAGTCCAGAACTTGAACTTAGGATGTTGGATTTTAGGTGGGATCAGAAGACTGAGGTCGACTTTGTGTAGAAGGACTAATATGTTCCTATTCTGAGTGAACCTGAGAATGGGATGTGCTGGGTGTGGGGTGTTGTCTTGCTCATTTATCTTTGCTTTTCTATGTCCAGTACATTTTTAGTCGGTGTCTGGTCCTCTCACATTAGACAGTAAGGAAATAGGGGCAAAATAAAAGACAAAAGTCCTCAAGTAGTGGGGCTTAGCTGGGCTGTGTTTGTAAGTGACTCAAGAAGAGTTTTCAGCTCTGATGGCCAGAAAAAGTCAGATTTGCCCAAATCCTGTTGTATGGTAGGGCTAGCTTTAAGTCAAATAAAGATCTGGTATGTGATGTGCTGTTAAGAAAGACAGAAATAAAGAAATGTGTTGGAGTAAAAAAATTATGTTATTACTGATTGTGGAGTAATGGGAAGGATAAACAAAACAGAGTCACTTTAACATCAAGATTGCTTTGGTGAAGCATAGTGAGAAGAAAGTTTTTCTTGTTTATCACAGGACAGATATGAGTAATCTGTAATGTAATTAGTAAAATAAATATTGGGAACTGTTTCACTCTGATATGTCAGTGAAAATCTTGATTTTCCTGAAAATATATTGTATCTGGCTACTATTAAAAGAAATGGTAACCCAGTTATGCTTGCTAGTGGCAGCCAACAGATTTCTTCCCTAAACTGTCAATCAGTTCTAAGGGTTTTATTTTTTAAATATTGTATTTTCTGTGACTGTTGGCATGGTAGTATCTAATTGAGCAGTTATTAATTCATTCAGCCAAAATTAAATGGAAGGATAAATATTTTCAGAGAGATGAACTTTGAAAAATGAAGGAAATTAACTTCTGTGAGCAGATGAACCATGAAGAACCAAGACCTCAATAGGAGGGACACGATCTGCTGGTTGCATGTCAGCGTAGTCAAGGTTCTGGAACAAATACAGATTAAAAAATATGAAATACAAAACATTAAGGGGAAAAGACAGTATGATGTACAATATGGATGTACTGTACATAATGATTTTATAAATGGAGTTCTAGTGCATGCTTGCACCCTTTATTTGGATTCACTAAAGCATTTGATATGGAGTAATTAGTGAAGCATGAGAAGACAGGGATTTAGCAGAGCAATCGTAAAGCAGTTAGAAACTGAACGAAAGGCAAATATTAATGGATAAATTAGAAGAATCATACATTCATTAGCAGGATTCTTCAGGAATTAGGATCAGCATTGTTTAATATTTTAATATTTTCAGTATTAAAAGTAAAATGTGCCGCCGGGTTTTGCTGTTGACAAAGTTATTACATGGAAAGACCTGGGTGATTTGTGATAAGAAGGAGTTATCTGAGGAAGAGAAATATCTGGTTCCTCTGAGCATCACCAGGATATCTGAGCTACCAGTGTGATTGATGTAGCCCTGGGAATGGGAAATGTGACCCCTGGATGTGCCTGGTAGCAGAGACAGGTATTTGTGACATTGTGCAGGGCACTGGTGGGTTCTCACTGGAGCACGGGGTGCAGTTCTCCTCACCCAGGTTCAGAAAGAGGAAACTCAGGCTGTGAGAGATGCAGAGTAAAGCTGCTAGAGTGACTAAGGATAACAAATATTATAAAAGGAGAGAATGAAGTATATTGCCTTAGACAGATAAAAAAAAAAAAGGGACTTTCACATTGCTCTCTATAATTGCTGCCACAGGAAAAATAAAATGGGAAGAGAGGGAAGTGAAAATACCACTGGAGGAGTTGTTAGGTAGAAAATGGCTGCAAATAAATACACGTTCAAAATGAAAAACTGTTTAAGTGGCAGAGTCATGAGATGCTGGAAAACAGAGTCTCCCACGGGGAGTCACGGGGGCAAAAAGTTAATTAGCTTTAAGATGGAGATTAATCCTATTTTAAAACAGATTTTATGAGATGGCCACCTGAAAAAACAGGGGGTTGGACTTCAGCAAGTTTCCTGCACAAGCCAGGTTCCAGCAGTTCTGTCATGAGTCTTCCAGAACCCGGTGTTTTCCTGAAATCTCTAAGGGCTTGTAGCAGTGTGAAAATCTATTCTTTCAATAACTACCTGCTTTTAATGCTTACAGTGAACTTGAAAATGTGAACGTAAAGGGTGCAATACCTAAGAAGAAAATAAGGCCACATTTACATATATTTTAATACTTGTAAGATTTATTGCACTAATATCTAGGAGCTGGAGACGGTGAATTGCAGAATTTGAATGCTAATCCTTTATTGACTATCAAATACTGTCTGTGACACCTTATTTCAATTCCTATATATACTTCAGACTGGGTATTTCAGAACTTGACCTTCATTAGCCCTCTCTTATTTTTTTATGTGGACTCAGCTTATCCTTAATCTTAAAATCCCTGTCAAAAAAGGAAATGTATCCCTCTGCAAGCTATTTACACCTTGATCTTGTTCTTTCAAAAACTTACATGGGTCATGTCTAGTGAAAAATTTGTCTGTGAATAATCAATTATTTCAATAGGGTTGCTGACAGGAAAATTAGCACTCGTGCATGTGTGTGCAGAATTATGACCCTGATCTGGGGGCTCGTGTGAGCTGTGGTTGATGTGGAGGCTTTTGGGAAAGAATCTTTCACAAAGGATGGAGCTGATTCAAGGAGATGGCTGTGAATCAGATCAATGATCCACATTCTCCCACCTGAGAACTGTAGTTGCAGATGCAGGGAGATACTTTTCTACGGTCCCTGAGATATATCCTTGACTTGCTAAATGGGAAGTGCTGTGCTCTGGTGCGTTTCAAGCCTCATAAGTGATGTGCAATGGTACCATATTGAAATGCCTTTTAAAAATCCAGTCAAAATAATTGATTTTTCATAGACAGAGCTCGGTTTGTCATTGAGTTGCATTCCTCACAAACCCCTCAGAAATGTAGCGTGCCAATAAAACAGACAGAATGATTACAAAATCACTATCAGTTTTGGTTGTGATGTTTGTTTTGGCATCCTTACATTGAAATGTTTCATTTTCTTCCGAGACTGAAGTGCCAAGAAAGAACATTATTTTGTTCTGGAGCTGCCCACTAAACCCCAAAAAATGCATAGGTAAAATTTCAGACTAGTGAGCATCCTTTTCTACCTACGATTCATCTACAAATAATAATAAAATATTAAAGCAACATTCTAGGCAGATCTACGGTTATACAAATCCAAATTTATTGTAAAACTTAATAACAGCATTTATATTTTTAAAGATAAACAGATTTGAGGTAAAGTAATAATTGCAATTTCGGTGGCTTCAAGAGTATGTCTTTGGTTTGGATTTTGTGGTGGTTTTCTAAAAATCTGTTTCAGCTTTACAGGACAGAAATGCAGATGAATAACAGAAGTTTTGCATATGCTAAGGAATGGATACATAGCAGATGAAAATCAGTGTAGCTCCACTGAAATCAAGGGGGCTTTTCAAGATCAAAAAGTCAGAGAGAACCAAAATTCAGCCACTTATTTTTATGGCTTTTCAAAATGGGCTTTCACAGACAGCTCAGTTTTCCCTCTCTTTTTTCAATAGACCCCATCAATTCACAGATGGTTGGCAGACATGCTAGATAACAAAAGTTCATTTTTTTTATTAAATAATAGTGACTCTAATGGTATTCACTGTGGTTTTACCACTGAATGCTTAAGACTTACAGCCTGAACCAGCCAGCAACGAACATCCTCACACATCACTTTTCTCAGAGCCTTCCTGATTTTGATGGTTCTCAAAACAGACACCCAAGATTCTGTCGTGTGGGTCCAGTTAGAAGATTAATGCCAGACATTAAATCAGCTTATTAAAACACTTAGCTACTTGCTTTCTGGATCACAACCATCCACACTTGGTTGTGTGTTTAATATCAAAATCTGATTTTTTCATCTGTGTGAAATACACAAAGCTACTGAGGGTACTAACAGTGTGATCAAGGTGTCTCATCCTTTGTGGTGTGAATGGATTGGTGCCAATTTAACTTGATAAGCATTTCTATTACATGTGGATTTCTATAAGTTTAAATCACAAAAATGACAGTTCAGTCCCTTTACAGCACATTATTTTTAGATTTAGCAGTTACTTGTCTGCCCTTTGGTATAGGAGAAGTATTTTAGAAGGTTGTTTTTTTTTTTAATTGAAAAGTTTGAATATTTGTTCTGAGTTCTCAAAAGAAAACAAACAAACAAACAGAAAACCACAAGAGAATACTACTGTTGAATATTTAAGACAATGAAATGAATTTAATATTAGCTGCAAAATAGATTGAAATATATGGTGACATATATAAACTGTAGCCAGGAATCATTTTCTATCTGTTTTAAAATGAGCTGAAGCTAAATAGATTATCACCTTGAGTTTAACTCTGGATGAAGTGGAACCAGCTAAGTTGCAGGCATGACAGTATGGCTGTAAACAGCAAATTGTCTGAGTAGAGACAGAGAAATAAATGTAAGGAATAGAGGTTTGAATTATTTTTCATCTTAAATGCTGTATATAATTTTTTTTTTAAAATCAGAAATCGGTTTGGCACTGAGTAGAGATTACCATTAGATTCCTTAAAAAGTGGTTGAAAAAATGTGATGCCAGAGCCAAATCCCGAAGTCGGTGACATGGTTACTCCTCAAGACTTTATGTGAGTCCTGCCTTTAGCTCTGAGCCATGTGGTTACCCTGCATCCTCTCTTCCACCTCTCTAAGGGAGGGTGGCAATGAGCACAGGCTCAGCTTCCATTTCTTTCTGCCACAAATGTTTTGGTTTTACTATGAAATGCTCTGAAAGCTGCAGAACAAAAGCAGAGTTGGAGCCTAGGGAGAGCACCAGGGTTTGTAAGATTTTAATCATCCATCTCACTAGCATGTGTTCCAGTGAAAGAACATACAAATGGAGCTTGCTGAATAATGCCTAGGATCAGCTGCCCTTTTCCAGCAGGAATTCACTGAACACACAGAAGGATGAATTTTCAACATGAAGTTTACAGTCACATTAACAGCACCATTGTCATGCTACTTCATTCTTTTGTCTCTTTTTTTTTTTTTTTAAGTTAATAAACACAAGGAAGAGAAGGTGGAGCATTTACTGAAGAATTATAGCTAGCAAAAAAAAATAAATAATTGAATCAAGTTACAAAAGGATTGTGTATCCCACGAGACAGTCCTCCTCCTGCCTGGTTGTATTAATTACTTTCTCCATAAGGAATGCCAAACAAAGACCATAGAAACAAACCCAGTCCTTCTATTTCGATTGGGATATGAGAATCCTAGCAGGATATTGTCATACCTACCTTTTATTTGTAAAAGCTGGCAGTCGTTCCAGATATTGCCAGTATGGCACACAAACACATGCAGGAATTACTGTTAGATATTAACTGTGTGTATTGAATGCTTCATTGCATATGTTTAAGAGTCTCATGAGAAAAATCTCAGCCCATGCACAGAAATGACATGTGTTGCCACCACAGCTGCTACAGTATTTTCACACTTTGGTGTGCTGTCTCGTGGCAATTAGGAAACCATTATTTTGTATAAGAAATAAAGAAAACTTGAAATGGTGCTTTTTGTTAGCCTTCAGCACTTTCAAAAAAAAAAACAAAACAACAAACCCCACACCCTAATCCCTGCAATATACCTCAAAAAAAATAGCCAACTCTGCATTCTCTGCCGTCTGTCTCCCAGAATATCATTCCTTCTCACTTGACAAAAACACTGCCTTTGGCTTTTTGTAAGAGTGGAGCGTAAGATGTTGTGAAATCTGGGATCCAAATGATGTGGAACCAGACTTCCCAATGCAATGCCAAGTTATCACATTTAAGGTACATGCTTGGAATATGTTTTCACAAATAAACTTAAAGAAATGCCCAAGCAAAAGGTTCTTTAACTGTTTCTCCACTGCAACTAGGTGTCCTAGTACCACAAAAAGGTCTGACACAGTGATGTTGCCAATGAGGTTTTACCTCCCTCTAAAGGCATTAATATTGTATTTGTATATTTAGATTACAGAGGAATGAGTGTCATAAATGTATGCACCCAACAGTATTTTTAAATTATACCTAAAAAATAAAATCTCTGTTGCTGTAGAATCCAGTAGCAAGAATAGAAATGGAGATGATAATCCGAGGAGTGGGATCCTCTCCACAAAGCAGAGCCAAAATTTCCCTTCATTAGTTGTTTCCAGTACAGTGTGATCATAGCTGTTAATCTGCACATGGCAGCTCCCAGGTAGGAAGCTAAATGCATCTGTGCTCCCACCCCATTCCCAAATGCATCTGTGCTCCCACCCCATTCCCAAAGCACTGGGACTCAACACTGAGATCCTGGGGGGTGTGTGCATCACCTTCCTGTGGCTTCTTTCCCCCTTAGACCCACTCTTGGTGGGAAGCTGATTTTCTTTCAGAAAGGGTTTGGGTTTTTCCCTTGTTATAACAAGCCATAAATCTTCTGTGTGAATCTCAGAAAGGCCTGCCTAATATTCTGCTCTGTGGAGCATCAATAAACCACACTTAGATCAGTGGAGGTCTGTAAATGCTCATATGATTAGTGAGAGCAGCATGGGGCAGCTAGTGGTGTGGACTAGAAAAGGTCACAAAACTTGCCACACAAGAGTTAAAAAGGAATGGAAAAGCTTCACTGCCTCTGGGTAGACAGAAGAGAAGTTACAAACAACATATTTTTACCCAGAAGAAAGTAGCAGATGTTCTTGGGATGGCACAGAGAGCGTCTGGAGTGCCTGTAGTGATAGGAGTGTGGGTTCTGCAGTTCTGACTTCATCTTTGGTGGTTTAGTGGAAGGAGTTAAAACCTTGGTGTGACTTTCATCAGTGAGAAAGACATAAAGCTGCATTTTTAACAAGTTTATCTTTATACAAAAGGTTGCAGAGTTTTCGGGTTTTGTCGTGTTTGGAATATGCTGTTTTTCCCCTCCAAACCCCCCTGTCTATAACAACCAAATGCCTTTAATACCAAAATGGAAATGCCAATGCCCAGAGGGTTTATGGTATCCAGATTTTTTGTGAAAATATGTGCCCACAGCCAACGAATAGAGTATTGGGACTATTTCTCATTTCTTTTATTGTTTGAAGACACAGAGCTTGATCCACAGCTGCATTGTTTCAATCCCATGTGTTGCCAGCCCACTGTAATCCTGAGGGTGACACATGGCTTCCAGCAAGTGTCAGACAGCCCTGAGCACCCGAGGAGGACTTTGCTTTTCCTCCAGTGTCAGAACTGCTTTGAGCTGCAGCTTCATTTGTGTCCCCCGTGACAACGCCAAGAGACACAGGGTGACCAAGAACAGGGGAAACCAGCAAGGCAGGGAGGCAGCCAGTGCCAGCTTCCCACCACACCAGCCTCTTAACAAAGGAAAGTGCTGCTGTTGGGCTGTACTACACCAGCAGGCAGGAGCAGGAGGGAAAGGTTTCCTTCCAGTAAAGCCATGAGGCCCCTTTGCCTTGTGAAAGGACTCAGGATTCCTCCTGCTCCTGCAGGATTGATGGGCAGGTGGCCCATCAGCCTCCTCCAGGCAGTCTGGCATCATGGAAGGGCAGGCAGCTACACCAGCATGGTTATTTACCCACCTGAACCAGTAACAGAGTACAAGGTTAAGAAATATCAACTGCTCCCTGTATGTGTGGCAAATTCCTGACGTTGTTTCAGCGTGAACAAAGAGCAGTTTACCCACAAATGGGAAGGAAGAGCAGTATGGGACATTCCAAACATCCTACTAGTGTTGCCCAGTCCTACTTAGAATTTGCAGGTTGGAATGATGTAGTAAACATTTCCAAGGTCTGCAGATTCAGTAGTTTGACAAAGCGGAGTGAGAGCCTACGTTTTATGGAGAAATGGTCTTTACTGCAACGTAAAGCTATAAAATTATCCAGGTACACATGCTGCTTAGACCATTAGAAAAGCAGAAACACAAATCATACTGTGGTATTGTCTGTGAATATAAGTGAGAAAAGAAAACCACTAGAGAAAGGAAAGTCTGAATGACAGGTGACAGGGTGCTGTACATCTTTGTTTGGGAGAAGTTTGGCTCTTCAACAGATATTTTTCAGCCACTTCTGCTCACACCAGGTGCTAATAAGAAGATGGAGTCCTTACACAAAGTCTTAACCCCTGCTGGGTCTCTCAGGACTCCTCCTACAGGTTTAAACTGCTTTTCACAGCATACTCTACAAAAGATTCGAGAAAACTTTAGGACATTGCCATCAGAAGTAGAAGTTGGGTTTGCAGGAACCTCAAATAGAGCAATATAGATGAGGTTTGGTGGGGCAGCATCTGACTTCCCATAGCCTTATGCTGAAGTCCTCTGCCTTCATCTATCCAGTACAGCATTATTACTGTGATGCTGTACAATTAAGCCAACAGAATCTTTAATTAAAGAATCAGAAATCCACAGATCACCTATTACAGTGATATAGATTTAGTAGATATACACATCTTGTTACCACTGCTGCTGCTCTTGCTTCTTCTTAATATAGTTCCTAAAAATATTATCAGGAAAATAATTATTTTCCATGTACATTGCACTGTGTCAGTTTTTGTTTGGTAAATTCACATCCATACCAGCTACCTACTGACTTAGTAACCAACTATGTGAAAGAATGTAAAATCATTGAACTATCAGCAAAACTCAACCAACTGCTTTTAAGGTTTGATATTTCTATTCCACAAGCTTGTAAACATACAGTGGAATTGCTTTTGTGATTATAGAAGAGGAATCACTGATTATTTATCAAGGAGAAGCTTATTATTAGTCTTGTCAAGATGACAACTTCATTAATTATCTAGTGGTTTTGTTGATCATTTCATTTTGTCATATGAATAATTTAAAAGTTTGATACATACAGTAATTTTCTTGAAAGGCCTTCATATTGGTCAGCTTGTCAGCTGCATATAGAAGACTTAAAGCCCAAATTAAATATCTTAGAGTCCTTTGCAATCTCAGTGAAGTTAATTGAAACACTGTTGCTTCTACCATTTCTAATCCTGCTATAGCAGTGTAAAAGAAATTACTAAAATAAAATGCCTTATCATCATAAGCAAAATGTTTATTAGTTTTATATTTTAGTTCATTGCCACTAAATTTTTGTGACACAAGTAATGTTTCCGTGTGCTGTTTCCCACCTCTTCCCTATGGTAAAGCAACTTGAAGAATTAAGAGCAAGGCACTAAGGGACAAGTAATAGAAGAGATAATAAAATGTTAACTGTTGTAAAGTAGATCTATATTCCCAGTCCTTAAAAAAGAAACAGAAACAAGTCTAATATAATTTTATTAGTATGTCTATGATATGGAATAGCTGAGGACCAATCCTAAATGAAGTATCAAACAAAGAGCTACAGTTTTGAGTTACTACCTTTGAACAGTATTAATATGTATCTGCTGCTTTTATTTTTGTGTTGGGTACTGATATGTTCCTTACTACCACAGTGTCTGAGGATGGAGATACCACTACATTTAAACACATCTCTATCTTTCCAATACTTGTCTTTAAAGAATACTCTCTCATTTTTTGGAGTTTTTTTAAGAAATTGTGCACCTTGACCCCTTCTCACAGACACAGAACTGACTAAAGAAAATGTATTCTTGCTAAATTTGTAGTGTATTTATGACCAGAGATTGTTTTCAAAAGTTGATAAATCGAAACAAATTTTTTCAAATAGGCCTGTCATCCAAATTAAGAGCAATAAATATTTAGTCCAGGAAATAATTAAATACACCCAAGCTGTCCATTCAGAATATAATTAAATATTTACATGCTAAGCATAAAAGTTGAATGTTTTCCATAAAACTCTCTCCTTAACCAGTTATAGATCTGATAGAGTACTTGGAATATTTGGTCTCTGATGATCAGGTGCTTCAAAAGGCCTCCTGCACTATCTCTCTGTGTAGGAACAGGCAGCCAAGGGTTTTGGTGAATATCTCTTAACTAACAAGGGAAAGAAGCAATGCAAAAATCAGATTATTTTCTTTCTTATATTTCTGTGTAAATTAGCCCAAGGTATGGTAATGGTATTAAATCAACTAGAAATGCAACATCCAGAAACAGCAGTTAAAAAAATCTGTCATCTGTTCCAATCACCTGTGGTATCACTGGTGGAGAAAGACATGCCCAACACTTTACTGGAATAAGCTTTGAGCCCCTGGACTTGGCTGCCTTCTAATGCAAGGACACACTTATTTGTCTCATCCTGCATTCCCAGGTACTCTTTGCCAGAGAACTAAGTCTCTTTTGATAGAAATCAGTATTTTAAGGGACATTCCACAGACACACACTTATTTTTGAAGTTTTTCTTGATTAATGGAGCACCATTCAAACACACTGGAGGGGTTTTGGGATTTTATTTCTGCTTGCCATTTTGGCTAATGTGCTTTTAATAACAATCATCATCAGACACTAATGACCTCTGGATGTGTCTGTATTTAGTATAATGCAAAATTACCTCAGATTATTATTATCCCAACAATATGGAGAAAGGCAAAGCAAACTTTGTTTACTTACACTCAGCCAGCCTGACTGACACATGTTCAGGGAAGATCAGCAAGTCCCAGCAAAGTGTACATTCCAGTCAGGAGCAACAGATAATCTTCATGGAAGGTTTCTCAGAGTAGTACTTTTTTTTTTTTTTCACAGATCATCCCTACTGTTAGGGTGGTGCTGCACTCAGGGGAGAGTCATCCTCCACTTAACAGAGCTCTGGGCACACCCTGTTGGTTCACATCACCTGTGGTTTTCACAGGAATCTTACTTAGGCCTTTGTGCCTTGGGTCTTTGTGTATGTCAGTGGGATCAGAACCTGTGCCAGGGTCTACTCACCTCCAGAAGTGAGTGAGTACAAAGCTCTACTAGCTCAGCGTACTTAATTCAGTAAATATTTTTGGTATTGACAATATTGATTGACTAGTGAAGCTTACGTGGTCAGATCGGTTTTGTTCCCTGGGAAAGAGACTTCAGAATTTGAATTTGCCTTTTCAGTTCCTGAAACATCTGACGGTGTTTTGCAGGCTTTGTTCTCTTCTTTTACAAAATCTACACTTCCAGGGTCACTTACCAGTTTATTCCCCCTGATGTGTAACTGGTATTGGAGGTGCATGGAAAACCAAGTGTATTGGCCTTGCCTTTTCCTTTCAGGTGCTGTGTGGTTGAAGATGTTCACTCCTGGACTAACCAGAAAGTCTAGTGCCTCTAGTAATGCCATTCACTGTGCAGTAAAGCAGCCTGATGACAGAGTTTATCACCTGCTAACACCTGGATCACAGGAAAACCGCTGCTGTCCCTCTCAAAGAATGTGTTGCGGATGTGCCCTTGGTCTGGGGTGGGAATTCATCCTTTGTTATCCAGGTGCTAATTAATTTCATTTTCAGTGTCCTCGTACATCTGCAGGAGAGTGTTAGGGTGTTTGTTGATAATTACTTTGAGCAAGATAAGGTGCAAAAGGAAATGGCTTCTACCAGTTGTGAAAGAAGTTATTGAAGCAGATCCAGTTACAGACATGAAGCAAAATACCTGTAGGGATGTTGTGAATGTGATGTGTGACTTCATGCAATCTGCTCCCTAGTATGAGATTCAAAATAATATTTTCCAAAATTACCTGAAAGCTTTTCCCAAAGGTACAAAGAAATACAGCAAACACATACTTGATTCTTTTTTTTGATTTTTTCCTTTGTTTCGTTAATGTGCACATCTTATATTGTTCATGAAATCAGAGAAGCAGCAGCTATGCTCATCTTGGCATACCATGCACATAAGATGATTTGTTTACAAGTAAATGCAGCTTCCCTATGTCTTTTTTTTTTTAATGGAAAAAATATTAAAACTTTTCAATTATGGACATCAGGTACAGTTTCAGTGGCAAACTCTTGTACCACCTTTGCCTCTGGATAATTTTTTTTTCTAATTAAACTATAGAGATGAATCCAGATGTTAGAAACCATTCAATCTAGCTGATCAAGATTAGATAATGAATAAAGAAAGAAATCATTAAAGCAAACTGTTCACAAACAGAAGAAAAACACTGATTTTGAAAAGTCAGAAGTATGCTTAGTGAAGTAAATGTTTCACTACAGTGAACTTCCAATGATTATTCTGTTATTTGCAACATTCTAGGCTGTAAAAGAAAAATCAAGAGGAAACAGGGAAACAGACTAAACCAAAAACCGAGCTCTAGATAATCTGAATTATTTTATTTTTAAGTATTTGGAAAATAAAATTATGTAAACATGAAGTGTTTTGGTATTTCCAAATATAAATGTTTCTATTAAAAACAAAAAATACACTCAAGAAAATTTCCTCTTCTATTTGTAATCAACTAAAGAAGGAAAAAAAAAATTATCAAATTCTTTCATTTGACATCTTATACAGTGCAACAACAGCACAAGTTGCTTTTAAAGTGACCACCACAAGCCAGAGAGGTATTCCATTCCATGGTATTGGACACCTGCTTTGTAGTTCCCAATCCAGGAGTTATGGATACGATGGGATAAGGCAGTGGTCCTGACTGGAAGCCTTTTTTTGTGCACTTCATCCAAGCAGGCTTGCAGTAAACTGCAGCCACTCAGCCAAATTAACATCCTTATCAAGACATCAGGAACCCCTGCTGCAACAGTTTAAACCCCCACAGTATTAAGGTAACACACCAGCTGGAATATTTTAATGCTAATGTGATGTGCTGTCTTACAAAAGGAACTTAATAATTCAAAATACAGATGTCTGTAGGGATAATTCAGAATAGGTGGTAAAGACTTAGGCTATACGTTGGTGATTGAGGAGAATTTTGCTTTCAATAACAAAATTATCTTTCCAGAGTTTCCAGTTTTCAGGGAAGTATGGCTAGTAAACATCAAATTTGGAATTCATGCACCAAGGAGTGATGGATGCTGTATTTTTCTCTTCTGGTATTTTGCTCTTTGCTTGTTTGGGTGTATGTATAGATGCATATTTCTATTTGTAGCATGAACAGCTTCTTCAGAATTCCCCAGGAGAGGACAGATTTGTTTTTACAAAGGGCCCACACGAATTTCTCAAACTCCTGTTAAAAAAAACCCCTGACACTGAACAGCATCCCAGGCAACAAAAGCAAAGATGCAGCATAATGAAAACATGATTGCATAAGTTCAGGAGGGAAGAATGAACTCCTTAGACCAAGTGCTGGACAACAACTATATTTGCCAAAAAAAACAAGGAGGCAACAAAACTACCATGACAAACCAATGTTGAAGTGATAAGGCTGCCAGAGTGAAACAAAAATTTCACTGCATTAGCATCAAACTCCTCAGCCCTAAATTGTGTGATAAATATACTTGACATAAACAGTAGTCTAGACAGCTGTTTAGAAAAGGGTCATTTTTAAAAAACATTTGTTTAAGAAATAAATTTCTTGAAAACACAGATGTGTCAATTATCAGTATCCAAGTTCAAAGTTTGCCTGCAAGTCGAGCTACCAGCAGAATTGGGCCAAAATACTAAATCTGTCATTTTACTGAACTGAATTAGGGCTATTTTGCATAATTTGAAGACATTGTGTCCTTGGGTTCTGGACTTGCAAAATGTCATGACAAACCAATAAATACTAATACCAGGCATACAGAAGTTTGGGAAGAATGAGGGGTTGGGGAAGAAGCATTTGTTCTTGCTAAATTCATTATCTGAACTACAGGCAGTGATCTCATAGACCTCCTGATTGATAATCCTTCCTCCTGTGCCTCGTCCCCAATTTCCTTTCACACGCTTCCTTCACTCATTTCCATCTACTCCTCGTTCCTGAATGCAGGACTTTGGGCTTCACTGCACATCTGCTTCTCCCTGGTATCCCCCTTCAGCTCTGCCTGCCTGACATCCTCATTCTCTTTGTTTTCTCCTGGTGAAATTTTGATATGCCACAGGGGCAACGCCCCTGGCACTGCTTTTATCTGACTGGGTTGTAGAGTTAAAAAGAAGTCCTTTACTGTAAATCATTACCAGGGTTCTCCCTTCAGGACTTCCTTTGTTGCCTGTTATTGATTGTAACGTTGTGTCTAAACTTGAGCACTAATCCTGAGGACACTTCCTTGCCTGCCTGGCTACTCGCCCCAGTGATCCCATTGACTCAAACAGCAGTTTTGTGTGATTAAGAACAGTGGAATCTGGCATTTTATCTTTGTTAAATACAAAAGATGGTACTTCTAGTTATGCAGCACTTTCGGGAAGCTATCAGAGGAAAAATATCTAGCAGCAATCGTTTCTGGTCTACCAGTTTTAAAAAAATAAATAAAATTCATTACCATCTAGGCCTGATTAAACTTCAATTCGAACTTGTCCTGGCCAGAAAATAAATGGCCTGTGAAGTCTGGATTTTTGCCTACTAGAAAAAGCTTGTGTGTGTGTGACTCTGCGTGTGTGTGTGTAGAAATATGATTTATGAAAGTATTGATTTTTTGTTAAATAATGAATTAGATGTCCTACCACAATATTATTTATCAAACTTTTTTGTCATATAATTAAATTGTCACATAATGGATTGCAGCCATATAGATTCATTAAATATTAAAACCTACATATGACAGAGTTCACTTTTCCTTTAGCTAACAACACAATTCCTCTGTTCTTTTCCATTAAGGTCAACAGTAGACACTCCTTAACCTTATCATAGAAGTTGCAGCTTTCCTTTCCTAAGGTTAGAAAACAGATGGCAAGCAAAGCCATGAGGCTTCTAAGTTTACTTATTTTCAGTTTGGGATCTGATTCTTCTTGGTGATCCTAAGTCTGCTCTGTAAACTTTAATTGTGATAGCTGGTGCAGATTTTTGCCATGGAGACGGTTACTCCAGCAGTTGCCTCCAGGTGTGAAATGAGTAAGTCTGCTGAACTGTAATAGAGTGGCTAGAGTCAGATCTGAGTTCTTGTTGTGGAGAGAAATATTTATTTGAAGTCTGGGTGTGACTAAATTCGCAGTCTGTAAGCAGGGAGCAAGAAAAGAACTTGAGAGAAATATTTTCTCTCTCAGTACCATATCTGAATTCTACATGGTGAAAAGGGAAAAAAAGCAATGTTCACCATCATCTCAAATGGATCTATTAATGGAATTTAAACTGTATTAAAATTAAAGTGTTTTAATCCACAGTGGAGGAGAAGTATGTAGAAAATCTGTCAAGTAATAGTAACTGGAAATTGTGTTCGAGAAAGAGAGGAGGAAGTTATCAGATATCAAATATAATTGCATCCACTAAAAGGCACTAAGACCCCTTTCAAGAATGAGTCCTTAGTCAAAAAAGGACTAAAGGAGCTCTAGGTGAAGATAATTCTTTGCTATATGTTCTTTGCAGTATAAAGTATAATACATTACTGCACTTGAGTGTAGAATTATCTTCAGCTGAGGGTAACCCTTGATCTCCCATCTGCCAGTATTACTGGCTCTTCAGTAGTGCTTCCAAATAATCATTAGAAACAAAACAACACAGCAACCAAACCAGAAAAAAAAAAGAAGCCCCCATTCTAGACATTTTTTAATAAGAACTCCTACCCTAGATAGTTTGTAATAATAAAGAAATTACTTGTTGTGCAGGAGTACTGCACTGCACTCTCCAGGTGTAGCCATTGTGTTGAGGTCACATTTCTCTGTGCTGCTTCTTTGGTGCTGCCTGATGGGAGAATTAAAAGCACAGCTTTCTTCTTGTCCACAAATTAAAAATTGTTTGGGTTTCTTCAAATTTTGGAACCTCTGATGCAACACTATGGCTTTTTTTTTTTTTCCCCTCATGTCATAAATTTTACAAGCAGTCTGATTATTGCGTTCCCAATATTACTTAATTTTCCTCTGCCTTCAAAGTTCATTATCATTTATGAGATTGTGACTTGAACTTTAATTACTTGTAACAGGATTCTCACTAGGGATTTAAAACAAACTAATTTTGCACTCTACCTTTAGGGAAAGGAGCATGACCAAACTTTAATATATGCTGTGGAGTAGAAAATGTATATGTTAAAGCTGACTGCATCTAAATGCCTTGGGTGGGATTCCGCTTACTTTTACAAGTCTACAACCTGGATGTTTTGTCTGAACTAGTCACCTAAAGTTTGTTTCTAGTCAGGAAGGATAAAGAGGCACCTCCAGAGGAACAAAATCAATTTACTTGCCCCCTTTTAAATGCCTCCATTGATTTTAAAGGAAGTCTAGATTACTGTGTACACAAGAGCATTTGTAATAGCGGATGAGAGTTTCCTCTATATCAGCCATATCATCTGTTGTGGGGATGATATTGTGCACAGACCCTGTGAGGCAATAGTTACACTGATGGTATAGATGTTTCTGCATGTTCCTTGTTAAAATCTGGACAAATACTTCCTTTACATGTCTAACACACTACTTTTACATGGAGAAGATCCTTTACTTGGCACCCATGCAGTATGAGCATATGAACACGCATGCACTGATGTACCCACTGAAAAATGAGATCATGACACGTTCTAGACTAAATACCCATACTCTGTGGTTTCACTGTCTGCCATCTTAGCCAAAAATAAAATCAGTTTTAGAAGAGGAGACTGAAGCAGACAGGATAATCCAGGCAAGCATACAGTCCTTCTCCCACCGCTTCAGTGAAAAATCTCACACTTGGAAAAAGGATGATTTTAAGATCCCAAACATAAAATATAGGGGGAGCTCTGTTGTGTTGTGTTATTGTCCGAAAATCCAGGACGGATTTTTCGTGACTTGCATGATTCTCCCAAAAGGGTTCTAGAACGAGCAGTTGTCCCCAGAATAGAAATCACGGGCTTTTGTAGGGGTGTAGGTTTTCACAAAATCATAGAATCTTTAAGGTTGGAAAAGACCTCTAAGATTATCAGGTTCAACCATTAAGCTAGTACTGTTTTGAGTGCCTTAGGTCACAGGGAGGACAGTATTTTTGTGTCAAAAGTTAAGAGTTGATAAGGTATTTCTAAGCTGTGAGATCTGTATCATGTTCTTTCTTGATTGGTTTTGCTGAGTGTGTTTTGTTGCTTTTCTATAAGAAAGTGACTATTATCTATAGGACAGTTTCCAAGTATAACTCTTTTTGTAATCCTTTGATGCACAGAAACAGAATCTAAAAGTTGTAAATAGTCTGATATTTGAAATATGTACTTTGCTCTTACCTATTCCTCAGCAAAATAGTAAGTGACCTTCTTGAGAAGCACAACATCTGTTTTCCAGTTTCCTCTGTGTTCTTTTTTTTTTTTTTGCTTAATGCTTGAATGCTTGTGTTTTACATTACTTGTTTCAGTAAGCTTCTGGAAAATCTTGAATCAAGGCTGACAGTTTTCCAGTAAATGACCATTCAGAAGAGATATAGTCAGTCTTAAATGTAAGAAGCTCACATTTTTCAGAAAGATTTTGTAGTCTCTCCCTCTTCAGCCAGCAACTCGGAAGTTATTGCTGCTGCCCATCCTGGTGTGACTGCAAAAGCCTTAGGAGTATTTTATTCTCTCTCACTTTTCTTTCCCCATCAGTTAACATTCACAACTGCACACCAGAGCAGATTCCAGTATGTGAGAACAGCAGTGGATTTTTTCAGCTGCTAGATATGAACCTTTTTGCCTAAGTTTAAGTTGGATATTAGGAAGAAATTCTTTATGTTGAGGGTGGTGAGGCAGTGGAACAGGTTTCCCAGAGAAATTGTGGATACCTCATGCCTGAGAATTCAAGGCCAGGTTGGATGGGGCTCTGTGCAACCTGGTCTAGTGGAAGGGTCCCTGTCCATGGCAGGGGGTTGGAACTGAATGATCTTTAAGGTCCCTTCCAACCCAAACCATTCTCTGATCTTTGGTGGATGCTGGTTCTTTCCTTGTGAAATAACTGAACGGAAATGGACAAAAGTCTGAAAAAAAATAAAAAATTCTCCTCTATTGTTGTTCTTGCTTTAAACAGTCTTTTCAGACAAAGATTGTTTTCCCCACCTATTTCCCTTTCTAATTCTCAAACAGTATGATTCCTTCTCACTTCACGTCCCTCTAACTTCTGACCTCTTCTATACCACCCTCAAAATGCTCCTGGATATTGTTTCTAATTTTTTCACTAAAGGATTAGTGGCACCTGTGGCAAGTTTTCTCCTGCACAGGACACAATTATGCAGAATATGAAGCACTTGCTGCTTTATGAGAGTTATATGCCAGCACAGGTGAAATTTGAATTTTCTGGGGTGAGTGCCCTACAGAGTGAAGTCATCAGGGGAGGTACAGCACAACCAGAACCTTAATTAAGGCAGTGAGGGGAAGGCTGCAGGAGGAGTTCAAAAACCTTCTGAAGGGTCACCTGCCCCTCGGTCTCTGTGCCACAGCCCTGAGGAGGTGTAGGGGCTGCTGCAGGCACTGGGAGGGAAAAGGGGGAGGTGGAGGGCGTGGGATTGGGGCAGCTCTGCTGCCTTCAAAGCTGCCTGTGGCTGGAGTGTGGGATTCCTACAGCCCACCTCGGGTGGGAGCACGTGCCACGAGCTGTTCCCTGGTGGTTTTCCTGGCAGTGCCTGTGAAAACCAGCGCTCGCAGCCAAGCTGCTGAACTGTGAACTGTAATTAGCAAATACTCTTTCAAAAAAAACCGGATGAGAAATGGGGCAAAGGAAGCTTTATAATCTATTGTGGGGCCTATTCATGGTAAATGAATTTTGCCAATTAATCTGCAGGACACTGATGTATGGGCCCTGTTCCCAACTTTTAATTTACTATTTAATTTTAATCCCGGGTTGTTTTCTGTTCTCTTGAAATAGCCTGCTTAAAAATAAAATGCCTTTGGAGTATATTTTTCATGACATTGTACTGTTGGCTGTTCCTTTGGTAAATGAATGTTAGAATTGACTTTTTGATATGTTTGCTGCTAAATCATTAAATATCACACCTCGCCTATTAGATACCTGGCAAGCATGGTATTAGATAAATACAAATAGACAAGATTATTTTCCATTCCTGTTAGAGTCTAAAGCCAGTCTGCACCTACTGCTTCACTAGGTTGATGTAGTAGGTGATGGGGTAGATAATTTTATCCTTTCTGTTGGATTTCTCTATCCTGTCATTTTCAATTGATGTTAAGTAGTGTGAAGTATATAACTACCAATTCTTCATACATCAGAAAGAATCCAAAGTCTAAATTGAACAAGGGGCAAAATTATTAACTGTCTTGCATCTTTTGCTATGCTTTGGATTTTTTTTTTTTTCTTAAACGTTATAGTATGCTGGTAAGTAGGGTTTTGGAGATATTTTTTGTATGCTGCTAATTATCTAGTGATATTCGATAATGTGGAACATTTGTTTGACAATACACATGTAAGAATTACTCTAGAAGGTTTCTTAGACTAGAATTTTGCCCTTGGCTTATTGTTTGAGAAATGATGGAAAAACATATGGACATGTATCAGTATGTGCATGGGTAATTTCAAGTGTTGCTTCACACTTGAAGTGTGAGTCAATCTATTATGCAAAAAAAATGACACTTTTGATGAGGCCAGGAATACCAGTGGGAGAATAGTGATATTTTATTAATCATTCTCCTTTTTTTTTTGTAATTATTTCTATAATAAAAAGTTGTGAGAGAATATGAAGAAAATAATCTTTGAAAGATAATCTTACCCAGAAAAGCTTCATTGCATAAGGTTAGGACTCATTTTTGATACGTAATTTTAAAGCATTTTCAAATGCAGTCTGAGAAACCCAAAAAAGCAGCTTAGGTACTTAAATAGCATTTAGATAGCATCAGTGTCATACATACACAGTTTCCACATTCCTCATCCCTTATCCTCATATTAGTTCTTTCATTTTACTGAGACAGTTAAAACAACCTACACTGTATTCAGATAAAGATAACAATCAACCTTTGTTTTTGGTGAGAAGACAAAGTTTTGAATGGGAACTATTGAATGGTGGTATTTAAACTGCACTTCTACCAGAGTTTCTCTTCATTTTGCTGCTGTAATAATTAGATGTTGAGCTTCAGGTACCACAATTTTGACTTTCAGATGTCTCCAAAAGAATTAGAAATGAAAAATACAGGGGTGTATACTGCAGATATGTGTATGCTTTCTCTGGTTTGCCTCCCTTCCTTATATATTTAGTTTAATTTTTGAACCTTTTTGGTTAGAATAATTTATTAGATCTCATAATGATTTTTTGACTTGATAATTAACAGAATGGAGAACCTGCCAAAATCTTCACGTTGAGGGGGAGGTAGGTAGAAGGTACTCAGCCTATTGTGTTTTCAGGGAGATTTTATTTTTACTGTGGACACAAAAGTGTGGGATCTGGACAGCTTTTCTGAGTAAGCTTCTGGTTTCTGATTTAAAAGTCTAGTGAAATAATAAAGCACAGAGATAATTATGGTCTTTTATTTTGCTTTGGGTTCCGTGTAAGAAGCCGTACATTCCTGTACCACCCACAGAGATTCACAGTGTAAAGAAGGCATGCCTCAAAGTTGGGTTGCCTTTGTTGCTGGGTTTTTTTTTCATCTGCCACATTTGTCCCATCTGCTGGGACACATCCTGGCTGGCTCTTTGAGGTCAAAGAGGATGTGTCTTATCCGGTCATATTCAAACTGAGTTTTGTGGGTTTTGGGACAGATAACCACATCTTTTTCTTTTTTTTTTTTTTTTTGATAGAGAATTAAGAACAGTTGTGTCTCTAGAAATGTGTTATAAATAAGACTCATCTAATCTACTTACAGCAGCAGCATTTAGACTTTATGTTGAACTGCATAGCAAATTAGGGAGATAAAAGAGTTTAGCTTGAAAAAAGGTGTTGATTATGCAGAGGATGCTCACAGACATATGTTTCTTCCATCATGTGTCTTTTCACATCTGCACAGTCCATCATGATGTGAGCACAACAACCTAGATACAGGATTCTTTACATCACAGTACCCAACTCCAAAATCCTACTGCAACTTCTTTGATTGCTACTTTTACAGTGGCTCTTATAATTTTCATTCCTCTTTATTAGTTTTGATTTATATTGCATTATTTCGTTTCACATGATTTTAAGTGAAATTCTCCTCCCGAACCTTGTACCTGTTCACATCAACATCAGCTGATTTTGAAGATTATGTTTTGGCTGTGTGGGGGGGGGGAGAAAAGGCACTGTGCGAATTTCATTAAAGCTATTATGGTACCAATATATTTTGCATTGGGTTTGCATGGCAAGGTTGTGGTTGAGGGGGGGAGAGGGAGTGGCTGCTGGGAGAGGCTGCCAGAAGCTTCCCCCATGTCCGACAGAACCAGTGCCAGACAGCTCCAAGATGGACCTGCCACTGTCCCAGGCTGAGCCCATCACTGATGGTGGTAGCACCTCTGGGATAAGGTGTTTAAAAAGGGGCTGCACACTGCAGCCAGAGAGAGGAGTGGGAGTATGTGAGTGAAATGCAGACACTGAGGTCATTTCTCAGTGAAAGAGGGGGAGCACATGCTCCAGACCCCAAAGTAGAGATTCCCCTGCAGCCATGGAGAGGCAGCTGTGTCCCTGCAGCCCATGGAGGTCCATGGTGGAGGAGGGATCCCCTTGCAGCCTGTGGAAGACCCCATGAAGGAGCAGGTTTGCTGGCAGGACTCGTGACCCCGTGTGAGGGACCCACTCTGGAGCTGGAAGGGTGTGAGGAGTCCTCCCAGTGCGGAGAAAGGAGCAGCAGAGACAACATGAGATGACCTGACCACAGCCCCTGTTCCCCATCTTCCTGCAGTGCTGGTAGGGAGGAGTTAGGGAAAACCAGGAATGAAGTTAAGCCTGGGAAGAGGAGAGGGGTGAAGGGTAAGGTGTTCTAAAAATCTGGATTTATTTCTTATTTTTTTCTTACTCTGCTCTGATGTGATTGGTACTAAATTCAACTAGTTTCCCTAAACTGAGTCTGTTTTGCCCATGACAGTAACTGGTGAGTGATCTCTCCCTGACCTTGTCTCAACCCCTGAGCCTTTTGTTATATTTTCTCTCCCCTGTCCAGCTGAGGAGAGAGGGGAGAGACAGTGGCTTTGGTGGGCTCGTGGCATCCAGCCAGGGTCACATTCTGAAATCAGGGAAATTTCCAAAAGTGCTGACTAAAATCTACATCAATGGGGATTTCAGAAAACTTTAAGTTGTTTCATTATTCCGTAGGGTCTAGAGGTTTTTAAGTTATTCCTTTTGAAAATCTAAGAAAAATGTGATTTACAGTATCCTGGAATTTTTGCCAAGGACGAATTTCAAAGGGAGAAGATTTCTCTAGTCAGGAGGGTGAAAGGGAGCTGTTCTGCAGATGTGCAGAACGGAGTGATTCTGTGTCCCTCTCAAAGGCATTGTACCAAGACAAGAGTAGTTCATGGTAACTTAGTAAATTGGAGGCCACCTCAAAGTTTTCAGAAGCCAGTCTAAATTTATATCAGTATAAATGACTAGCTCTTCTGCTGTGATGAGGTGGTATTCGAGGGCACTTATGCACAGTCATAAGGGTGAAAAATATTTTAAAAACCTTTATCTTTGAATTGGATTGAAATATTGCTCTTAGCCCCGTGGTTATAGTGTCAGTAAGCATGGAAAAATATTTCCAATGTACATAGTAGATCCCATCACAGATGTACTACAGACAATAAATTTTGCATACTGGCACAAGTTCCCCAGCTATACTTTAAATAGAGCTGAGTTGAGAGTACCCAGAAACTG
Organism: Pseudopipra pipra; assembly: GCF_036250125.1. NCBI lineage: Eukaryota > Metazoa > Chordata > Aves > Passeriformes > Pipridae > Pseudopipra > Pseudopipra pipra. The sequence continues at coordinate 1,278,873 of NC_087550.1, forward strand.
AAGCCATTGCAGAACTGAGCCTTGAATTTTATACTTTTTAGCTGACTACTGAATCAAGTAAACATTAAAGTTATTTAGGAAACTAAATTGGAATGACTTCATTATCTAAACCATTTTAATAATGGAACTTGGATTCCTAATTCGTGTGGTTTGTGTTGAAAATCTTCCCCCAGTCAATAGCCAAAGGAAAGTGGGGAAAGCTAGACGATGAGACATTCAATTGCCACTGTTTGTGACATGTTTTTGGTAGCCACCTGTGCCTTTTACATGACCATGCTGTTGCATTCTAAGAAAAGGAAACCAATTTACTGCTGCTTTTGCAGAAAAATAGAATCTGTAGAATTCGGGACAAGAGAACTCTTGGCTCTTTTGCCAAACTGAAGAACAACCAAAGTGCAAACTTATACTTTCTTCGGTCCATCAGGATATAAATACATTATATATATATATATATCAGGATATAAATACATTAACTTCAGAGTTGGTATTTCAAGCTGTGAATATAAATTTTCTTTTTTTTTCCCTTGTTTATGCAAAGGTATTTTCCCCCCTTTCTTATAAATAATTTTATTATTCTCATGCAGGATGATTGAGTGATGTTAAAATCTCACTTGTAAATGTTGGTGACTTTTTTTCAGGGAATCACTTGATTTTGATTAGTTAGAAGGGAATTATATTTTTAAAAATATGTTTGGATATACACGGAGTGGAGGGCTGGTTGCTTGCTGTTCGTGGGTGTGTTTTTGTAATAAGGAGGTCAGGAATTTAAAGAGTTCACTAACATGACCTAATCAAATGAAACACAAGTAAAAAAGTTATATTTCTGGTTTGGTGAAGTGACTAAAGACATTTCTCTATTATTCTAAGGCAGCAGTAGAATGACACCTCTTCTAATTACTAGTGGCATAGAGGAAGGAAAATACACATCTACAATTACCTTCCTGAGTTGTGTGGATCTCCAGCACATCACAGAGATGATTGGTGAAAATGCTGGTGTTGAGTAATTATACTCACCACTTCAAGGGTTTGTGCAGATATGTTAATAATCCCATTAATCTTCTTCCTTTATATGTAAATCTGTGGCCCAGATGTTGCATCATTTGCAAATCTTGCAATTAAAACATTTTATAACTTGCAGTTATGCAGAGGGGCAGTAGACTGGAAAATGGGTAAAATTGCTTGGCTAGGACATTACCATGGCAACACACTGACCTGCGTTCAATTAGTTACAACTGAAGATCCAGCTATTAATTATAATGGGCAGAAAAGGATACAATCTGAATCTCCTTTTACCTTTTTAATATGGACATTTCTCACTCGCCATAAATCTCTGACTTTAAGAGACAAAGCTCCGGACCTGAAGCGTTAAAAGTGATAGTGCTGAAATACTGATGGAAAGCAGAGGACAGTAAAGGAATCTCATTTATCAGCCACAGTCAAGGTACTACTTTAACTTTTTGTAGTCTAAGCAGTCTGTCAGGCAAGCTTCAAAGTGAATATTCGTTATTGCTCATTTTAGCTATTGAAATCCACGTTCTGTGTGCCAGCAATTATCTCTCACTTTAGAAAGCTGCTGTTAATTAGGGCCAAACTAATCACCATGGGACTTGTAGAGACAGATAGATGCCTCCCTTTGACAGAGTTTTACATTTTGCTGTAGCAAAGTTATTATTTTCTTGGCATGCTATCAAAGAAGAGTTATCTGTTAATTATAGAAGGCACTCCAGTTTCTGTTGTGGGAGCAGTCCATGTATAGTCATACATCAGCACTCAGGCTGGACAGTAAATTCCTTGGAGTAGGGTCATTTTTGGGCAGGTTGTGCAAGGTACAGTACCTCACCACATCCCTTCACATTCACTCCAAAGAAATGCAAATCTTGAGCCTGGGATGTATTGAAAATTTCAGGATTTCTGTGTCTATTTTTTTTATAATTTTTATTTATTTAAAATTAATTTTCTGTTTAGCTCCATTTTACACTAATCAGTAAACAGGAGAAGACCAGGTACTCAGCACAGGGGCTCCTCCTTTCCCCCTCGAAGTGCAATAATCTCAATATTCATGTAATCAATGCTGATTTATACTCTGTAGTGTGTTCTTAGGATGTGGAGGGCTGTGAGGTTTTAAGTTTTTTGTTTGTTTTGGTGGTGGTGGTTGGTGGCGTTTTGGGTTTGTAGGTGTTTCTATTCTGGTTTACTTTCTTCTTTTTGTTGTTGTCGTTTTAGGGGTTTTTTTAAGCACTTTGCCCTCATAATTATGGATGAAAGCAGGGAGGGAGCATAGCAGCCTGACTGAGAAAGAGAGTCTCAAAATCACTGGACTGGGCGAAGTTCAGGTTAATGCAAAGGCCTGGCAAAATATGGGATTCTTCTGTAAGTGACTGCCAGCAGTTCTGGGTTAGACCCATATAAAGTGTGCCTTTCAACATATATCTCTTATGCAATAACCACCAAGAAATCTCACCCCAGAAGGTATTTGTGCATTTTTTATGATAGTCATACCCTGCACAGATGGTAAGTATATAAATTGTATCCTGGTTTTTGCAGCCCTGCACGGGACTCTGACATGAAACAAGAAGAGCAGTGTAATACCAAATACTCCCTGAAGTTATTTTGAGGTGATCCCTATGCAAGATTTGATTTTGCACCACTTACACCGAACAGTGAAATCTTCTTAGCAAATATGATTTCATTGCACCGAGTGATGGACAATTACAGCAAGTTCAGAACTCCTTTTAGCATATTGATTATGTAGCTCTAACTGTTTATTGTTGAGTGAGTATTGGAGTGAATACAGAAACTTTAAATTTTCATTCTTTTTTGTTTACTCCCCTAAGGATATCTTGCAATATGTGTGTGGTTTTATGTTTTCTATTTCATTTTCTGTTTGTTTTCTTTTGTTTGTTTTTTGTTTGTTTGTTTTTGAATCACATTTAACTCCCTCTTGTCTATCAAAACGTGATCTGTACCCCATATCAGCTAGGGTATCTGTGAGCTTCCTAGAATTATTTTGATAATGTGCTCTCTCTTATTTTTTTTTTTTTTAATGAGAGTAAATAGTAAAATCAAGGAAGAATTTACATCTACAAAGATGAGGAAGGTGGACAGATGAAGAAGAATACAGGATAAAAAGAAGCATCAACCAAAAAACAGTGGCCATAGCACAAAGGTGTAAAGAGCTTTACATAAAGAATATATATCACAACAGCTATGTGACCTGATTTATCACTTTACATCTAGTTCTGTTTACTTCATTTTTACAGAGTTTGCAACTGTATATAAAGTACATCCCAGGGCATCAAAATAAGGTACATTTGGGATCCAGGAGCAGAATAATGCTTATAACTTTTTCCCATATTCAGATTCTCATTTATTTCCTTTGGCATAGTTATAGGAGTACTCAATTAACTGCTTCAAATGCTGTGTTTATAAGGAAGGAGATTGTTGTATTGATGAATCTTTGTACTTTTCCTACTTTCACTGTGAGTGCTTTGTCAGTACCTGGAAACTTCAGAGTTTGTCAGTACCTGGAACTTCAGAGGCTCTACCTATTACAGCAGGTAGATGGAGAAAACCCTGTCATCTGTCCCTGCAGATAAAAGGCATAACACAGCTTTTTCCATGTGGTCGATCTCCCTTCTTTCCTCTCTTGTCCCCTTCCTCCACAAACAGAATGGTTTTGTCTCTTCTGCCTGCTGAGAGTGGTTCTTCATCCGTGATAGTGCCTCAAATTATCCCTGGGTATTTTCTGGGTGAGACTGGTTGGTACAGGCCATACATGTGTCAGGAGAGTGCCAGCAGTGTGTATCATCACATCCCAAGGCTGGCCTGTTTGATTTGTCATCATGGGTGTACTAGACAGTGTTATCATCTATATCCATATGGGAGAGTGCAAGTAGGCACAGCCTCAGCTCTAGCCACAGATGCAGTGGCAGGACACTATAAAAGCTGTGTGGCAATCCCAGTGTAGCCAAAATAGATATATTCTGAATATCCAGAAGGTTTATTATTTCAGGCTCAGGATGGCACTTATCTTTTCACAGGACTTCTGGTTTCAAGTTGGCTTATGTTCTATTAGCTGAGGAGGCAAAGCTCTCTTGCATCTGCCTGGAGAATACCATCTGCTGCTATCTTGTCATTAGCAGATCTAGTAGCAATAGTCATGTGTGCTTTTACACAGAATGAAATCTTTGCCCCAAAAACCTCTTCTGAAGTGCTGGATCAATTTGGTGCCTCACGCAGGTGAATGAGTCTCAGAGGCTGAGTTTCATTAATCAGTGGGAGTAATCATAAAGTAATAAAAGTGACTTTTTCCCTAGCATTTATCACAAGTCTGTAGTGAAAAATGCTTGCATACAGTGTGACTACATGTGTATGCATATGTATACACACATGCCTACAAACACGTGTGTATAAATGTAAGATATGAATACTGGAGATAGTTTGTACTTTAGAAGTCCAGACTGCACCACTTGCAGAAAAGTTAGTTGAGGAGGAGGATGGTGAAATCACTTTGCCCTGAAGGGAGGGTTTTGGAAGGAACAGAATTCCTTGTGGCATATGGTGGGTGGGCTTTGTAATACCTACATTATATAGATTGTCCCGTGGCTACCCATATTGCATTATCCATTAGTGTGCAGGAAATATGCAGAGTTTACAAATTTCTCAAATGCATCAGGACAACTTTTACTTTCTCTGTCAAAGCAACATGAGCAAGAAAATGAGTTTCCATTTTAACCAGTCCTTGATCCATCCAAAAGGAGATGAAGGAATCTTCTTGCAAGCCTGTCTTATGTTGCAGTGGTGGGGTGGACTCTGCAAGTCTGCAGTTTCAAGTGATTTCTATCCATAGTTGAACAGGACACAGAACATAGGAAAGGAGAATCAGACATGTAGAGAAGGCAAAAAAATCTTATTAAATTATACAGTATATAATGCTATAGTATATGGATACTTCCAATAGTTTTGATTTTTTTTTCCCCCTCCCCCAAACAAATTGAACTTATGATCTAAAACTTATGTTATGACAAAGCTAAAAAGAGATTAAAAAGTCCAACTTTGTTAGGAAAGGTTGGCACACTATGACCCAAATGTCTGACCTGATATTTCTCTCATTGCTAGTAGTCACCCTACAGGCATTATCAAAGCAATTTAAACTACCGTGCATCTAATTTGGAGTGACATAATTAGAACATTAGTAAACTTGGCTATCTAGTCATTGCAAGTCATCATTTGGGTACGTGATGAAGTTAGAGCAGTATGAAGGCTCTGACACTTTTAAGGAGTGATAAACTAGAAGTTAATTTTTTGGAACATTGCGATGTACAAAAAAACCCTTCTCTTTTTTTTCATCCTTTTTTTTTTTTTTTTTTTTTTGGTATTTTTTTTGAACCTGTGCTGCCAACATCCCCACAGTATGATCCCATGTCTGCTGAAGGTTGACACTGAAGCATTGTAGAGTGAACCGAAAAAGACACCACGGAGGAGAGAGCTGTGTTTGGCATACAAAACAGTCCCCTTGCTGGACAAACTGCCACACATCGCTCCCTGTACATCAGTAGACATAGCTTAGTCCCATCAATAGTTTACTGACCTGTGCTGTGATAACATTTCCATCTCTGCAGTGCTCAGCATGTGACATTTTGTGGGTGCATTTAGCAGGGAGTGGGGGAAGGGGAGGTGACGCTTATCCTGCTTGTCGGTGCGTGCCAGGGGCATCGATTGGGCCCAGAACCCTCCCCTGCTGACTGATTGCCACCCCTGGTGTGTGCATGGGCTTTGAACTTTGTCGTAGCTGGATAAATGGAACAGTTTCCAGCGGGATCGCTCAGGTCCCGGGAAAACAAACATCAGCCAAATTGAACAAAAAAAGTATAAATAATGAAAGAAGCCCTTGACATTGCCACAGTGCACTAGATAGTCACAGACATGCTTAATTCTGTTGCAGACTGTTTGACTAAGAATGTAGATGGCTGTTTAAGACGATAAAAATTTTAACATCTTGTCGCACACTTCCTTCCAGAACAACTGTCCTTCCTGGCAGACTCAGGTCAGCACTAAAAATGAAAGGTCAGAGTACCAATTAACTTATCCTCCCGACAAAAAACTGCTCAGTTCAGGGGTATTATGTAGCTCAATATTTTATTAATGTTGGATGGCTTTGATCTGCACTTACTTTCTGAACCTATACCAATTTTTAAAAAATATTTTTTTAATTATTCATATAATTGGAAATCAACGTTAAGTTGGAATTAAAGATTTTTGAACTCTGGTTTTACCACATCTTCATTGTAAAAGGTGAACAAAACCAATATGAACTGTTAGCTATTAGTCAATCTGCTTGGTTTTGCTTTTGATTTGGTGGCTGAAAATATTATTGTAGTATTGTACACTAACAAATTATGGAAAAAGGATTGCAATATTGTACAGTATCATATTCTGAGAATTACTTTCCAAACTAATAGTAACTTACAAGTTCCCTAAAAACTTAGTGAGAGACTAAAGAGCTATGGATGTGCAAAACCACAGCTTGGTTATATGAAAGTAAAGTGTTTAGATCTTCTCTACCCCTCAGCTGGAAGTTTTCCAGAGGCTTCTAAAGGAACCTTGCCTGTAATATCAGAAATTTATTCTTCTGAGCTTTTTCTTACTCTCCACCTTTTCCTGTATGTTGTTCTCTCCAATATGGATATCCAAGGCCTCTTGAAGGCCCCTGTCTTTGACTATGAAATCAGTAACTTACTTGCACTCCTAAGTCATTTACATTCTTGGACCTATTCCTGATTTGGGGAATTTAGGTTTTTGGGTTTTATTGGTTCTTATTGGCCAACTAATACATTAAGCACAATCACTTCATGTTTTACCCCGAAATAGTGCTGGCAGAAAAGATTTTTCCTGGTTTTTTTTCATGCAACACAGGATACCCACACTCATCTTGCTGCAAACCTGCGGTTTTCCCAGCATGGAAGTGCTTTGTCAGCCCTCTCAGCCTTCTGTGGCAGAAAGGGGTACCTGGGCATGCTCTCTGTAGATGACTAGTGCTTCCTAATAAGCATTATCCAGTCATCCATTCAGCGTGACAGCCTTAGGATTTTAAATTCTGTCTTTGTTTTTTTTTTCTGCATGTATTTTGCTGTTCTTGTGGCTAAACCAGCAGCCAAGATGCAGCTGAAGCTGATGGCCCAAGGCTGCTCCACATTAGCTTCTCAAGCCACTTACTCTATGGAGCTCATCCACATTTTGGTGTGCCAGAGGTCTTTTCAGGCACCTTCTCAGCTACCAGATGTCCCTTGGCCCTCCAAAAAGATGATTTAACTGTGTGACCTTTTATGGACTTTAAACTGCTTTGGCAAGACAAGAAAAGCTTTTGGGGAAGGGCCTTAAATAGTGTCTCAGAAACGGCTCTTACATGAACAAGCTGAGTCCAGATAAATATTTGAACTAAGATACCAAGGCTGAAATGGCTGAGCTGGAACTGAGAATCCAAAAACTCCCCCCAAAAGAGACAGCTTGATATCATGTGAAGTAGAATTTCACTGCTTTAGTCTCTCTCTGTCTCTCTCTCTTAATGGGGACAAGCTGTCCCTGCTACTAAAATATTGCCAGAAAGAAATGAAATTCTATTGTTCTCTACTTAGAGAAGCCTTGAACTACTTGAGACATTTAACCTGATGTTTAAGAGTTTAGGATTGGGTTGGAATATCAAACGAAGTGCCACTCCATTTAGAGGAAACATTCCTGTTTAATTAAAATTCACAGATAGCTGGAAACACGCAAATATTAATTATCCACAAAGCTCAATGTGTTGGGGAATTAAGGCGAGGTCTAATCCTAAGTGAACTTCCTGCAGTCTTCTTTCTCTGCAAAACACGTAATGCTGTCTTTTTGTTTGTTCATTCTCTAGAGTATCTCTGTACATCTAATGTTAGATCATATTAATAAAAACTGATTTTGTAACATCATGCACTGATGTAGATAAATTTGGTTTGTGAGAATTTATATAATCTTGACAGGCAAGAACAAACACATAGTATTTTGTCTCATCTCCAAAACATAATGTGGTACTTTGCCTTTCTAGTGGAATTTGTTATATAGCTTATAATTTTTCTCCCTTCATTTTATTTTTGATTAAACTGTGACATTTATTAACAAAGATTTTGGCTTCATCTCTCTACAGTTTGCTTTTGAGGGAATTCACACTATTCTTTAAACTCAGTTTTCAAGGAGATATAAAATATGCATGCATTCCCTAGCAAAGCAGTGTTGAATTGTAAAAGCTATCTTACTAACCAAGTGATGGATTAGTTCCATGCAAGAACCAAATTAGATAAAATGACAAGAACTCATGCAAATTTGTTAAAAATAAAGAGTCTTTTTTTTTTTATAATAATAATAAAAAATCTTTATCTGAAAAAATAATATGCCCTTAGGACATGATACTGGATATTGCTACATGAATTAAATTTCAGACTGACAGGATAATTAATGTAATAACTCCTTCCTCATAAACAGCTCTGAAGGTGTGAGGAGGTATTTATAGGAGAAGTGTATTTCTATCAGCTTTAATCCTGTAGGGCAAAAACAGGGTTAATGTAGTTAGGAAGAATTTATTTTCTCTGCTGGCACCAAAAATATATTACTGAATTTCTTAATTATTTCTAATGAAAACTACACCTGTTGGCACAGTTGGACAGCATTATCAAAAAAGAAAAGTGTTGAAACATGTTTTAGTGTTCTGGCTCAGTTTTGTTTAATTAACTCATGTCCTACACCCAGAGTCATTGGTGAGGACCCCACACTGCTGTACTTAGGGGTCTGAAGTATCTACAGCAACATCAGAACCTGTTTTATGGTTGCTTGGCTTAAGCAAGCACCTTCCACTTCTTCATTAGGGGAAGGCTAATCATTGACTGAACAGGGAGCAGCTTCTGGTTTGGAAAAGGGGATGAGGCAAACATGGTGTCCAGTTCTGACTGAGAGTTTTATGTAGTCAAGAGATGGAAAAGGACAGGAAAAAAAAGCAACACATTTAATTTCACTCTTTCTTGGGTGAATCTTTCCAGAGCTTGTTGTTTATTTCTTGTTCCAAATTATGGTCTTGAAAAAAATCCAAATACCACCTCTAAATAATTTCCCATTTCCAAAAGGGGAGGTCAACAGAAAAGGTGCAAATTCAGATACGTTTGCCTCATTTGCCTTTGAAATAAAATCTTAAATGCTATAGTGATAGGTGTAGTGTATATTTCCAAGTTCAAACAGAAGTCAGCAGACTAGAGCTGGGGGGGTGCATTCTGGTTGTGGTTTTTTTTTTTCCTAAATTTCCTTCAGGACTTTTAAATATTTTCCCAATCTAAACTCAGAAAGCCCAAAACCAGCAACTCGTGTTCTCACGTGGGTGTCTGCAGCTGCCACTGCTCACATTCTGCCTGCCTGCCTGAGAGCACAGGCTGCTTTAAGGGCTTTTAAGGACTCCCCCACTCGTGATTGCAGAGCTGCAGAGGTGCTGCAGGGGTGTGAGTGATTCCCCCCAGCAGGGAAGGCAGGGCTGGCTGCACGGGACAGCACAGCACACCAACCATGACCAGCTGCCAACACAACACAGCCCAGCAGAAGCTGGCAACCCAGATACGAGCGAAAACCAGATTTCTCTTCGCCTTGGGAAGGGGAAAGAAGAGTTTCAAATTCCAGGCAGAGCTTCTGGGGTGGCTGACTGCCTAGAAAATGAGCTAAATCAGTGCCTAGGTCACGTGCTTGGGCCTGGCCTTCTCTAAGCTCTCACGGGTCCAGGGTGGATGTGGCAGATGGTTTAGACTGTGGTACCCAACTCACTCCAGGCAAACCTTCCTTGCCAAAGGCCAGTTCTCCAGGTAGCTACTGCCTGACTTTGGAAACGTGTAAGTAATTTGTAAATTAAGAAATTTAATATAATACATGCAGCAGGTTTGCAAAGCTCTTCAGATTTTTATTTTAATGTACAGATTGTGCCGATAAGCATCAAATAAAATATTGCAGTTTATACAAGGCATTGATTCTGCCCTCTTAAGATGTTTGTTCAAGAAAGCTCAAATTGGATGCAGCAGCATCTGTTTTTCAGTTCTGCTTTCATCTAATTTTACAGCTGGATTGTCTGAGCCACAAGAAGGTCAAATGATTTGCCCTGACTCTGCCTATGAATTTATGGCATATGTTTGACAATCAGAGCCCATATGCTTGCCAAAAGTGTGTTACACATTTTCAGTGTTTGGTTTAAAATAATGACTTTTTTTACTAGGAAAAATTCTTGCTACTATAGTGATTTTTTTTTTTTTTTGTTATGCTAAATTACCAAGAATAAACAGATAACGCTAATTTGTCACTAGACTTTTACTGACATCAGTAAATACTTTACTATTTTTTTTTCTTTCTACTGCAGGCTTAGGAAAAAAATCTGTACTATTATTTATGGCAAATGGCAAATTTTACTGCACAGCACACACAAAAAAATCAATTTACTTCACTTTTAACAGTTGTATTTTTGAATCCAAACCCAGTATTTTTCAATGTGATGAAAACGACCATGAAATATTTCATATTTCATAGCCTTGGTTTTGGGAACCTTCTTACACACAAAAAGTGGACAAGGTGCTAGAATGTTTTCTCTTTTTTGTTTTTATTTTTTTGTCTTCCTCAGCTGGCAGATGTGCTGGTTTGGGCTGGGGTAGAGTTAACTTTCTTCACAGTGGCTGGTGCGGGGCTGTGTTTTGGGTTTGTGCTGAACACAGTGATGATAATGTAGAGATGTTTTTGTCATTGCTGAGCAGAGCTTGCACAGAGCCAAGGCCTTTTCTGCTTCTTGTGCTGCCACACTGGTGAGGGGGCTGGAGGTACATGGGAAACTGGGAGGAGGCACAGCCAGGACAGGTGACCCCAAGTGACCAAAGGGATATCCCAGACCATATGACATCATGCTCAGTGTATAAAGTGGGAGGAAGAAGGGGGGACATTTGGAGTGATGGGGTTTGTCTTCCCAAGTCAGCGTTACACGTATTGGAGCCCTGCTCTCCTGGGGATGGCTGAACACCTGCCTGCCCTTGGGAAGCAGGGAATTAATTCCTTGTTTTCCTTTGCTTGTGTGTTTGGCTTTTCTTTTCCCTATTAAGCTGTCTTTGTCTCAACCCGTGAGTTTTCCAGCTTTTACCCTTCTGATTCTCTCTCAACCCCACTGGTGGGGGACTGAGTGAGTGGCTGTGTTGGGCTTTGCTACTGGCTGGGGTTAAACCACAACAGCAAAGGAGACCAGGAAAGTGTAGAGAAGTATTTCAAGCTATCAAATTTAGTTTGATATTTAATTCATCTACAGCTGCTTTTGCATTTATTACATAAACCTTATTAACTGAGCATGGGGAGGGGCTTGCTGCTTCCCAAAGGTCACTTTGGGGGCGGGTGACACGGGGTCTGTGGGGCCAGTGGTCACATTCTGAGGAGCAGCAATGTGCAGGTTCTCTCCAGGATTCATTTGGCCACAGTGGATGACCAAGTGCCAGCCAGGAATAACTTTAACATAACATCCTGCCATCCTCACCAGATGGGGCTTGGGTCAGGCTAGACAACTTGTCCATAGATATTATTGGCTCAGGCCTTATGTACAAATAGGAATATTTTTTTTTTCAAATTACTGGGAAACTGTATCTTGGATTGCACTCTCCTTAAGAACCCTTTTCCCCCATAATTTTCAAAAATGTTCTCAAACCTGTTGAGCATGGTTTCATCTTTGGAATAACTTGTTTTCTGGTTGAATGGGACAAGTTCACCAACGTTCAGTAGATATCCATACTAGCCTTGTTCCCCATTTCTCTTTGGCCTGGAGACCAGTGGCTTTGGAAAGGTATTTTAAAGTGCTCTGGTGCCACTGAGAAATGGTTCACAATGACAGATAGACTAGCTGGGGTCAATAGTGTGTACTGAACCAGCTGTCAATCACCAAAAAAACCCCAAAAAAGTACCCCATGTACGTACCATTACATAGTGAAATATCTCCTGGCCCACAAAGGAATATTATTGTAAGAATTTGGAAGGTCCTACTGTGGTTGACCCTACACCCTAAACTGTGTGTGGCTGTGTTGGGACTGAAAGTCTGGATCTCATCAGATTTTTGACACCTGTGCCAATATTACAGGTGTAGTGTATCACAGTTATTCTCTGCTCTGTAGTGTTTATCTGGCTGGAAATGGATGTGCCAGGTGATTTCATTTAAATAAAAGGTTTGGGTTATTTTAATAGGATTTGAGTCTTACAATTAAGTTCAACCCTTTCCTAGAAAAAGCATCAATTGTTGCTCAAAATTGAGCATATTCTTTTATAACAGATGAACATCTTTCTAAAACAGTTATGAAAGTTTACATATATTTTCTTTTTATTCAGGCAAGCTGTCACCTAGTGTAACCTTCAGAAACCCTCAAATTTCTTTTTAAGTACTGGCTACTCAGTTTGATAACTTCATATGTAATGAAACTGGATACTCATTTTGATACTTGAGTATTAATAGAGATGTCATACTTGCTCCTTAATGAATAAGAAGACCATCACTCAGAATATTCAGGATTCCACCTTGTTCCATTAGCATACGATTTGTTCACGTTTATGTGGTGATTTAAAAAATCTTGCTATAGAGAAATTCCTGGTTTTTCTTTCAAAGGTATTTGCAGGCTTGGAAATCTCAAAATTTCCTAGCAATATCAACTTGGCTTTATTAATGAAAGTTTCTCAGTAAAAACAATGAAGTAAAATCCTATTTTATGTTGGACTAGGCATATTCCACTGTAAATGTAAGTGCAAATTCTTTGAGATCAAGTGCTGTCCTTAGCTGGTCTTTCAAAGGAAGCTGTTGAAGTTGCTGAGAGCATATCTTTAAAAGCTCTCCAGGAAGTTCAGCTTATGGTAATCTTACAAAAAAATTCTGTTTGAAGGTGATTTTTGGGTCACTTGGTAAGGATGGAGCTATTTTCAGATATTTGCTTTTTAACCTTCTTGACATGAAGATGTGGCATTGCTTTGATATCAGGGCAGAGGAATGTCTCTCTAATACCTGCTGGTCTCTCACTGTTCCCTTCAGCTATCTCTATGTATTTAAAATGCAGTATTTTTCAAAGTACAGGCTTTATTCCTTAGTAAAATCTATCGTATGATTTAAAAAATAGTTATACCACACAACAAGTCTAGCTACTTTACATCATTGTGGACTCTTGAAATGACATACAAGACTGATATTGAAGGTGTCAAGCAGTTTAGAAAAAAAAAAATCACTAATACATGTTTATTTTCAGATCACATAATTTAAAAAATAAAGAGAGAGCTGTGTTACTGTTTTTAAATTACAATTTTAAGTATTATAAACTTAAGCAAGTCAGATGGTTTGGATTTTGAGATGAGGGAAGAGCTTATCATAGGAGATGCACTTTAATTCCAAAAGGCAGAGCAACTGAGATATAGGCTCCATTTAATTAGAAATTATGAAATGGATAAAATGAGAAGAATAGAGGGATTTCCTTCCCACTCACCCATATCTATGTGTTTTGACAGCAATAAGACTGTCTTAAATAGTTAATGTTACATGAAACTTCCATCTTATTTGTGTGGGCTGTTCCCACTCCGTCGAGGAGCCTCTGAAATGTCAGATTGAAAAAGGATCTATGCTGGAGTAAATCAAGGTGGAAGTGAAAAATTTGTTTTAATGCTCTTGTGAGAAAATCTCTACCACTGTTCTTTCCCGTCAGCCCCTATGAGTCAAATGAGCCCAATTTGTCAAGTATTTTCTCTGAAAGACCCCAAGTGCTAATCTCAAAGCAGACATCACCTTGCTTATCTCGGCAAACCTTGCTTTTCATTTGGCTTTTTTGTGATGGGCTCCTCGTCTGAGCGATGTAAAGGTGCTCTGCAGGAAGGCTCTGCAAGACTTCTGGCTCTGGGCATCGTGTTATTTTTCTGGAAATGTAATTTCTAGTTTGTGTCCTAAAACATCCCTGGCGGATTTAGGCTGTGTCTTAGCACTCCATAAACCTGCCAGCATCTCTCCAGTAGCACTGCAGCAAATATTCCTTAGAGCAGTCAGCAAATGTGGGGGTGCTGTGAGTGCTGGTAACACACTTCACCCAGCAGATCACATGCCTGCATAACTAAATACATTGCACAAAGAAAACCCGTGTGCCAGAAGCAGCTCTACAGGAATCTAAGATGCTCAGCTGCCAGTGGTGAACGTCTCTGCTAAATCACCTTTTGTCTCTTGTTTGTGATCCTCAAGGAAAAGCTAAAAACCTTCTTCTTTGGTAATTCATAACACAATGCCAAAAAAAATAATGGTTTCAGTGATACAGGTTTGGGATTTTTTTTTTTTGTGGTGTTTTCTTGGTTTTTGGTTTTTTGGTTTGTTTTTTTTTGTTTGATTGTTTGCTTTAATGGCATATTAAAAGCTTTTACTTCTTTTCTCCCCACACATATTTTGACTTTATTTTCCTGCTTTGCCTTACTAACCTGTCCCTTACCAAATGCCTTCTGTAAGACATCCTCTCTCTTCTCTCAGACCACTCACCTTTTCTTTCAAGAATGGGATAACTAACCCAATTTTAACTAAATGCTAAGCAGTTGCTGTCAGAGGACAAATCTTTCTCTTGGGGCCACTGCAGCAATGACGGCCAGAAAAATTTGCTGTTGCATGCTGGATGAAGGATTGCTTCTAGCACATGCAGGCTTGTACAGGTGGCAGAGATTTCACTTAAAATTCTGCAGATTAGCACAGGCCATCTGATTCGAGAGGATGATGTGTTGAACATGTGCATTCCATATGACTTTACTGCAGAAGGGCTGAGCAATTTTATTTTTGTACCTGCTTATGAGGCGCTAAGAAGTACCCTCATAGGTAAAACCCTTTGACTCTTAACAAGCAGTGTGGGGAGAGACATCCTGAGTGTGTGCATTGGAGGGACATTTGCCCTGTGGAACTACTCATTTCAAACTAAGAGAAATTATTTACAAATACACAACCCCAAATTTATTCACAATGATTTGACATACCCTTCCAGCCAAATACTTAAAGTTGCTGCTTTTGCACCACAGCCACTTGAATTTCACTGGTGCTCCCACCCAACCTCTTCACATGAACCATAAAGATACACCTATTTTCCCAAGGAAAAGGCAAAGAATCGTATTCCAGGGCTCTTTAATGAGTCTCAGTGACTTGTTTTCAGAACACTTTAATACTTCTGCCTTGGCAGCCTCTGAAAATGAGTGGTAATTAGCCTTCTGAGTTGGCAGGAAATTGCCATATTGATCACCTCTGGAAACATCAGATATAGAAAAGAAGAAAAATCCATACAAATAAATGTTTATGTGTGTTGTTGGGGGCTTGGAGGGGTTATTTTCTGGTTTTTAGCTTGAAGAATTATTAACGTTGGGACAAACACAGATGAACAAAATGTATTGCTGCTGATTTAGACATTTAGAAATGGCTTTTACTACCACTAGTGCAAATCCAGTAAAAACTCCCAAAAGAAGCTAAGACTGCTTTTAAGTAAGACCACTTAAGGCTTGACTGTAAAGGAAATATTGCTCTTTAAAAATGTAAAACAAATCCTCCTAACAGGACTTTTCATGTTAAGCTGTCTCTAAATAAAAGATGATGAGATATTTAAAGAGTTTCTGAGTTCGCATTAAATGCATAATTCAGGACTGAATTTTGAAAAGGGAGTAAAAATGTAAAAGGATTCAGTGGAATATGTCTGTGATTCTATATGGTTTGTCTGGAAGGTTTAATCGCCAGAGGAGCTGAAATATAACCAGGGAAATAGTTTGGATTATACTGATTTTAAGGTCTTAAAAATTACCAACCCTTGAGAAATTCTTCCAGTATGTAACAGCCCCTATTTCAGGATTTGCTGCCCTGTGATATGCAAAAGAGATTACAGTAGCATGAGCTAAAGCAGCTGATGCTTTGCAATGGCCATTCCTGGTGTTATTGCATAATTCTGTAAGCCTGACTTAGTGATGAATTTTGAAAATCAAATAACCCTGGATGTCTTCCAGGCTTATATTCCATATATACCCATACTGGTCTTTGGAATGCAAGCATATACTGGTTAATACCTTATGAAAAAACATTAGAGCCCTGCTATGAGATTAATGGTGGGATTTATGGAGATGTTTGAGACCAGAACTGGGCCCATGATTCCTAATATTTCAAACTGAGGGCAGGAATGATGTATATTTTCAGCAGCTGTCACTTGAACATGGTACTCTTATAATGGGGAAGATGAAAACTCTCATATCCTGAGAAAGAGCAGGAAAGACTAAGAAAATCAGTATTTTTGTGATCTAAAGTTGCTTTTCTAAATATCTCAGTCATAATTTTTAATAGGGTGAGCCTTCAGTTAGCGTGCTTTTTCAGGGTATGAAACACGTTTGGGGATTTGTTTTGCTTCTACACAACTGCAATAAGCACAATTTGTGTTACACAGTTTTCCTGTAGCTGTGGAAAGTCTCAGAGCCTCATAAAGGACAGAGGCCATTTGGGCTGCAGTTCAGTAAATTTGTCTAGAAACCATGCTTTGCTGGAAAATACCACCTTTGTGGTAGAACCCACTGCAATGGGAATCCAGCTCCCTGTTTTGTGCTGGCTGGGCTGTGCTCCTACTCTTCCTCCTAATAAGAAAATAGAATATTTTTGTGATTTCAGAGAATTACATGAAGTGCCTGCTGTTAGAGTTTTTATCCTGGGGACTGGACTATTTTTGCATGTTCTGTCGTTTTTGTGTTGTTCCCAGATCTGTTGCTTCCTTGGTTGAGCTAAACCAGAGCAAAGTCTCAATAAACATAAAATAGATGTAATTGCCAAGTTGCTGTTCATTATTGTGTTAATGTCCAGTTATTCTGAGGCATAATTGCATTCACACTTACCAGAGTATTTAATGACTACTTTCATCTTCTATTTTAATACATCTTTGAATGTATAATTTTCCAAGTATTTTGATGCTTTACAGTGTCAATAGGATTTCAAATATCAGTGGGCAGAGGTCATTAGATAGAAGTGTAGTGATTTGGGGTGTCTCTGAGGAGAATGGGCATTACAATCCAAATGGTATACAGGAGATGCTTTCTCTGAGAAATCATGAAACTTTAATACAAATGCTGTGTTATGATGTATTATAAAACTCTTAATACCAGAGGGAGATGGGAGGACTCTATCTGTTATGAATGTAGTGAAAATTGCTTGGTTATGGAAGGTTAATGAGACCCCCTGTAGGCAAAAAATTGGGACTTGGTATGGTTTAACCTTCCTTTCAGCTTCTATAAAGAGAAATTATTCTCTTACTTGTGTACTTTTAAATTAAGGTTACTTCTGAGCATGTGCTTTAGCTCTTTTCCTAGCTGTTTTAAAATTTTTTGATAGAACAGATAGAATGCAGCCAAGCATTTAGTAATTTGTATTAGAGGTGCTACTTAGTCTTTCAAAACTTGAGTGAGAACATGGGTGGGAGAGGACAAACAGTGAGACAGCCTTCCCATGAGAAGGGTGAAGGAACAGCCTCACCTACAAGGGAAAGAAATCAAACTCGTTTTGGGAGTGGTGGAGGTCATGTGGACTGTACCTTTTTAAAAATGGGGGGTGAATTCATGGTTACTGTTCTTGATGAATTGAATTGATTAAGTTTTTTCTACACCTGGAACTTTCTCCAACAGACATAGTATAGTAAGGTTTTCCATAAGGTTTTGGAGCATGAGCTGGCATTTGGTTTAGTCCTGTTGTTCTTGTACTTGGAAGTCTTCTCTAGTCCTTTTAGTTTCATGTGCTGAAACATTATTTAGTTGTTCCTTTAAATTGAATATTCCTAATAGCTGTCCTTGTTGTTAGGAGGCTGGAACTCACTGAGCATCACATTTTCCAAGGCTATCTGTTAGGAAACTGTAAACAGTCTTAAGAGCCACTGTTATATTCTGGAACGAAGATTTTGTGAAAAGCAGCAGCAGTAGACATGCTAAATAGATTTTTCAGGGTATGTAAAGGATTAAGAAATTTTATGGTACATTTAGAGATGTGCATATTATACCATGTCTAGATTACTGATTCCTCCCACTCAATCTTTGAGCTTTGCAGATTAAAACTGCCTGTGTAAGAGCACATTTCAAAGATTCACATGCAAGTAAGCTGCCATGGAATTCAGTGCTAAGGGCTCAGACCTAAATTTGGAAAGAATTAGTTTTTGTTGCTATGGGAACATATACTTCATTTAGTCCTGAAAGAAAAAGAATATACAAATTTATGATAAAAAATAACACTATTAGTCCACTTGGTGGGGCAGGAGGCACTAGAAATAACTGTGTAATCTGGGCATATAATATCTCCCTGTTGTGTACAGCATGAGTACACTGAATAAAACCCTCCTTGTCAGTTTATTGCTCCGTCATAATCCTTTTTTCTATAAGTTCACATTTGTTTGCATTGTAAAATCACAAACTGCACATAAACAAGTGGTTTAGTCATTGTTTGCCTTTGTAAGGAATCACTGGGGACATCTATTAATTCTCACATGATTATCTTTATTTCTTTGCCTTTCATAAAGTTCTGTATGAAGCCTAGATCTCAGCATGTTTTTATTCAGTTAACCAGGAGTAAAGTAGAGAAATTTGATGTTGCAATTGAATTTATTCCTAGACATTATTAATATGAATATGAAAGTGAGTCCTGCTGCTGACTTCCATGTTTGCTTCTTTGCTTAAGAGATGACTTTTTGTGATTTTAAAGAAAGTGATGGCAAATGTTTTGCAATTAGACTTTTTTTTTCTTGGAGAGTGATGAAACTGTCTGTAGAGAGCTTTTTCCACACTCTTGGCCTCTGCCTTCCCAATTTTTTTTGTAAATCTCTATTTTTTCATGGATTAGCCTCATGCTGAAAATTTATCTGTGCAGCATTATCCAGAAAAATACTCTGTTTTTTAAGCCTGAAAAAGTTCTAAAATTAAATGAAGTGCACTTTTGTTATTAATTTTTATGACCCTTTTATTGTCATATGATTTTGGGTGTTATGACCACAGTCCCATCCTTTGTGTGGCACAGAACTTGTGTGAATTTATTTGCAAATGCAAGTGATGCAAATTCATGCTGATTTTCGTATTCAGTTTTGGGCAGTTTTATGCAGATGTTTATTCTCCTGTTCCCCTAAAATTTGACTTGATGTTCAAGTGGACATACAAATGTAAAGTGAAATACAATAACAACTGCAATTGTCACGTGACCTCCCAGTGAAATCCTTCAGATGTGCACTTTTTATAATATTTTGATATAAAAATACTCTCTAACTATAGCTTGGCTGCTTCAGGCATGCTGTTAGTAATGCTGGGGAAATGTAGCTTTAGCAAATCCTAAATAATATCTGCCCTTGTCAGGAGATTTATGTAAAAAGAGAGAGCAAAATCAGTGAGAGATGCAGAATGAAATAAAAATGAAAGGACACAGAGGCTGAGGGATCTCTCACTTCGTCTCTGTGATGGAGAGGAAGTATGAGCAAAATGCTTTTCATCTTTTGGGCGTCCCTAACACAATCTCCACTTCTGCTTTTGCTATAAGCAGTTAACATTGCTTTTGTTGAAGTTCTGCCATTATCATTTAATCACCAGCTCTGTTAAGGGCTGTGCCCGCTCAGCACCGAGATCCTTCCCTGGCCTGGAGACAAACCATTTAACCAGTGGCCATGTTTCACTCTTTCAAACAAAATCCTTTTCCAAGGAATGAACTGGTGGAATCTTTCAGTTAAGAAAAATTCCCATGGCATTTTACTTGGCTGTGGATCGTACGAAAACCACCCCAAAACGCCTGATGTTAGAATTTCTAAGTGACACTAATGTGTTCCACTCCTGTTGCCTCTCTGGAAGCTCACCTACTGCACCACTGTGCAACTCTTCACTGAAGGAAGAAGCAATAGTGTTCTACAGTGATGTATGTCTAAGCTGCATTTTGTAAGCATTATGTCAGCTAAATACACATGAATGCAATTGAAATAATCTGGCAATGACTTTGAGAAGTCACTGTAAACTGACTCCACGACCTGTGGAAGAGAGATGCACATCTGCTGTTTCTGCTCCATGTGCAATCCAGAATACAGCGCTCTGTGCCTGCAGAAGTGTTTTTAGTTCACAGCAGAGGCTTTCTCTTGGAAGAAAAAAATCTCCCCACTGCCTCAATTAGTTCACTTTGCAAAGCAGTCTTGGAGCACATGGGCAGGGTTCCTTTCAGGGGTCCCAGAAGCTCCCCAGGACCAGACTGTTCCTTTCAGGGGTCTCAGCGGGTCCACAGGACCAGACTAGAGCTCATCATAGTAAAATGCTCTCACAGTGTGTGCTTTGAGGCATCAAACGCTTTCTTCCCCAAACCCTTTCCTGCTGACCACCCTGCTTGCTATCATCAGAGATCTATCACGGCCTTCATCTCCCCAGTTGCTCTGCATACCTTTTGTACCTAATTTTTACAGGTTTCAGGTTTGCCTCCTTTTTGCTAAGCTATTCTCTAGCAGCTTTGCATCTCCGTGGGCGTGCACAGGTACATAAGCCCATGGGCAGCCTTAGGGTGGGCAATCATGCATAGACATTGGCAATTCTTGGGTGCAATACACTCTTTCCATTGGCACTTTCCAGAATTTAAATCCATATCTACATTCCCTAAGAGGAGAGGAGGGGCTGCAGATCCCTCCCTCTCTGCTAACTGGGGTTGTCCCTGACAGTTCTTACCTACCTGTGTCGAAGGCTGTCTCTCATTATTTTACTGTTTTCCTTGTATTCCTTATTTCTCTTGTGTAGTAAAACTCTGCCAAAATGTAGAGTGCAGGATAAGAAAGAATAAAAAAGGTGGGACAGTTGGTGGGAGAGACTAAAGTAGCAAATGCCATTAGTTTCTGGTGCTTCTCTATGAAATAAACAGTTATTTTAGCAAAATCTGCAGAACTATTAACATTTGCTGTGCTTGAAGGAAATCTTTGTCTTTTAAAAAGTATTGGGGTGGGTTGCCTAAACTTAGGTAGATTTTTGTTTTACTTTGAAAGCTTATTTTTATCTGATATTCTGTTGATTGCTTTAAGAAAATTTATTTATTCATCTCAACAGGAAAAATTTCATGTTCTTGTTGCATGTGTAATGAAACTATCTATAGGTATTTGAAAAAAGAATAAAGCCTGTAATTTTGGAAAAGTACTTGTATAGTTTCTTTTTTTTTTATGTATCAGTGATGAAGAACTTTAAGTAAATGAAATGACTTTTAAGATCTGGCCTGATGCAAAGGGTCAACTGATTGCTTTTTACAAAGTCAGCTTTAATAGTGTGTTTTTAATTAATCACTCATGTCCATGTACATATAGGAGAACAAATCTGTTTAGATGGTAATAGTTTCTGTACACTGTTCTCCTCAACTTGAAATCTGAATGCCCATGTTCATTTGTATTTTTTCATGGACCACTGAGTGAACAGTCTTCCTGGCCTTGCTTTTGGGGTGCTCATTAAACATAAAGACAGCTTGATTTTAAATCAGTATAATGGTTTAATGGAACCCATGTTTCCCAACTTCACTCATACACCTGCACTGGCCAGAAAGAAATCTTTCTATCCCTAGTAACTAGTAGGTTGTAGCCTGTTTTTATTTCTTCAGGAAGATCAGAAGTTGACTTCAGGAGATGTGGTGTTTCATCAGAATGAACAAGCAATGCCAATAATGTCTTTCCAAGGTATCTTAGTGCCCCCTGCTCTCTAATGTGTCCCAATATCCTCAGAATCCCTGCAAGCTGTGACAAACACCCCTCCCCTCAAACCTCTGATTTGCCTTCACTGCAGCTCATTTCATAAAAGTGTTGGCCTCTCTAAAGCAGTGGTATTTAGCATTTATTTGTGTCTTGGCAGCTCCAAGGCATGGTGTAAAGAAGAAGATGATGGAGAAAAAGAATTGCAGGTACCTGTGTTGGGCAAGAAAAGTTCAGGTCACTGTATGTACCTAATCTGAGTATGAACATGAACCTCATCTTCTGTAGGTCAGAGTGGAGGACTCCACCAGCAGTACAGCTACAGGCTGTGCTGTGCCTTTTCTTGTGGAAGGCAAAGTGGGATAAACTTAGAGACTCTTTATCTCTATTAAGAATTAGGATTCCTGTTGGTTTGATTTATTTTGATTTATTTTTTTTTGGCTTTTCCTGTGAGTCCACTGTTACTGAATACTAGTTGGAGTCCAGACAGCTGGGTAGGTTCAGGAGTTTCTGATCTATCCAAGACATTTCTGGGACTTAGCAAAGATAATGATCAAGGGAATTAAAAAATCTTAATTATGATGGCATCAGCTAATACATTATAGAAATTAATTAAGCAAGGATTTGGATTAGTTATAGTGAAAGAGAGCACGTGTGAGAAGCAACAACACAAATAAATCCATGGGTGTAGGTAGAATTAAGTTGACTAAATCAGTCAGGTTTTTGTCTTCAGAAGTCATGAAACCTAAGTATTTTTTTTTTCATGTTCAAAATGTTTGTCTTCAGTTTTCTTCATCCACCCAAGGACAACATTTCCAGCCAAGCCTCTAAAGATAAAATATCCTAGATTTTACGTATGCTTTGCTTGCAATAACAAATAATATCTACTGAGCCAGAACTTCAGATGGTTTAAATCAACACAGACTTCAATAAAACTGTGTTGATTTATTTTTATTTTTTTTTTTACTATTAGATGTTTATGTAGAGGAAGCCAAGAAAAATTACTGGCCCACAGAAATTTAACACATTACCAAGTTACCAATATGTCAGAGTATTTCTTTGGAGCAGATCCCTCTGATTAGCAATAGGATCTAATTAATTTTGCGGTTTCAATTTGTGGTAAATACAGTGAAAATGACCACTTGGTATAACACTCCTCAAAAACATTTTGTGTGACTAACACATCGAAGAGAAGTCATGCAATGACAAGATTTTTGTTCCAATCCTGGTGTATGTGTCTGTATATAAGTGATATGCCAGTACAATCTAAGATTTTGTTTATTTATAGTTTGTATTGATAGTCTCACTCTCCTAAGATTAGTCAGTTTTTATTGTGCTCTGCTTCTTCACATCATGCACAGTCTTTTGCAGTCAACAAATGTGAAACTACCTTATGAAAGGGTGGGTTGGTTTCTCTTAGAAAAGGAGGAGAAAATCACTACCTTAGAAATATATTAAACAGTATCAAAATGGGTGGGAGCTTAATATTCTCAATGTATTTAACAGGAAGAGAAATATAAGCATTTGAATTCTCTTACCTGTTTTTTCAGGTGCATGAGATCACATGTATATTCTCTAAGTGTAGCTACCAAGAGCAGTGAAGTAGGTGTATAACCTTTCATGAGGCAGTAAATGTTTGACTTAATTCATGCTTTATTTGTAATTTACCATTTTTCAGTTATTTCAATTATATGTATGCTTTTATTTTGGAGCTGAAATTTCTCTCTTGATTAGAAACTGAAGGATTAGCATAATTAGTTGTTTCCTAAATGCTACTTTAATTTAAATAATAAATAAAGAAGTAGGTTACAACAGCCCCTGGTCATATACTAGTGATGATGGTGGGAAGCTGAGGTGACTGAAGGTGTGGCAGAAGGATTAAAATGTATAGGAGGAATAAAACCTTACACAATGATATCCTTATAAACCTAAACAGCTGAATGAATTCCTATTTCACCTGTTGCTTTAATGAATCAGATTTTTTTTTTCTAATTCTGGACAGAGAAGTAATGTCATGCAACAAAGACAGACAAAATACTAGTTGGAGCTGGCATTATTTATTCATTGGGATGATTGTGAGAGAAATCTTGCATTTTAAAATTTCTCCACTGTATCTTTGTTTCCTGAGTAACTTCCTAACCAATGTTCCAGCCTCTGTGTGTAAAATGATTTTCCTGTATTTTCACCACAGAAATGTTGTTCTGCTCTGAGTAGGAATGCTCAGGTACTTAGCAAAGGAGGTTGTCTTCCCACCCCACCCCCTGCCCCACTGCCACCCCAAAACAATGAGGTTTAGAGAAAATTAGGTATGTTGAGAGACCTGTAATTACAGAAGCTGGAGTGTGACCAGGTCGCTCAGATTAACATGTCTAAACAACCTCACTGATCATAAGTGGCCATTAATTTAGTTTTTCTTCTTATCTGAAAGGCAGAGCCTCCTCATAGCACAGTGCCCTCTGCTATCAAACTCCATGTTTAGTCTAAATTTTGTCCTATCTCTTTGTGGTCTAAATAGAAGTTTGTTTTAAGAACCAGTTTTGAATTATCTTAAAATGGCACTAATTACATAACTATTACTAATGTTTTCTCATATGGAAGATGATGTTTAGTGAAGTCTGTAGCAAAGAATGTTGGCAAACTTCAGATATTTCCAGTTTAAAAAGCTCTCTGTGCAAAAGAGCTTGCTCACTTTTCATTCTTGCTTCCCAGGATTATATTAAACAGGCAATGATGTGTTTCTTAGAGTTGACTTCAGAACTAATTCAAAATAGTAATGATTGTAGGTTTCATTTATCTGGGTAGTGTCATCCAGTCGAGATCAAATGTTTTCTGATAAGAACTGCAGGTTGACAAATGTGGTATTTCTCTGAAATTGAATTGGAGGATTTTTTTTTTCTTCTTCCTTTCATTTTCCTATTGTCTGGGATTCAGACTGAATTCACATCACTTCATTTTTTTATTTTTTTTTTTAATATTGCTGCAACTTTGTCATCCCAAATGGGGAACTCTCCATCTACAACTGGGATGTGGTTTGTGAAGGGATTGTAAATATGCTGGACTACAGTGACCTTTTCAATACACCATCCCTCGATTGGTTCGGCCGGTCCACCTCTCCTCCACAGGTTAATGAAGCTGTAAATAGGAAGAACTGAAATGGCAAGCCAATCAAAAAGGTCAGAGTAGTATAGCACACCACTACAGCTGACAAAATATATGAGGCATTAAAATTTGGATGCTTCATTCTTAGTGACAAAGACTGTAATGAGAGGAGAAAAGAAAGCTCCGTGAATCCCTTCACATCATACGGAATGTAATGTGGATGGGAAACGATGCAAACCTGCCATAG
The DNA here is from genome assembly GCF_036250125.1 of Pseudopipra pipra. Taxonomy (NCBI): domain Eukaryota; kingdom Metazoa; phylum Chordata; class Aves; order Passeriformes; family Pipridae; genus Pseudopipra; species Pseudopipra pipra. Next base: position 1,303,962 of record NC_087550.1, read on the forward strand.
CTGTGCTCCAAGATGAATGTTTTAAATCTCTTGACATCTTTCAGAGACCATATAACAGCAAAGGTAGGTTAAAAACCCTGATGTAGGAATACATTCTTCAATGTTCCTTCTATTGTACGCAAAATATCCAAATATATTCTCTCATACCGATATGCAAAGTGGGAAGGGTGTGAAAGAGAAACAGGGAATAGAAAGCTGCTGAGGCTTTATTAGAAAGAATATATGAACATGAATGTCAAAGTAGACTCTGTCATATGAAAATAACTCAATAAGCTCCTTCTTACTGTGTTGATACAGCATCATATTTCTCCAATTACATTCATAATTTTTAAAGTGATAAAAATCTTGTAAAACAAGACAGATACTGCATGTAACTGCTGCTTTGCTGAATGGCTGGCTGTAGCTAAATCTAACCCATTGTTTATGAAATACTCTCTCAGATTTTGTCCCTGTGAGGTAGCACACAACAGTGAAGTCAGCAAAGAGGTGACGGCCATTGAAAATTTTCTTTCAATCCTCAGTCCATTTTCTGAACATTGCTGTTATTTATTCTTATCTGATGTAGAGACATCTCATGCTGGTGTGCTACCCAAGAACTGTATTCCCCAAGAACTGTACTCCTCTTGTTTTGAAACCTTTCCCTGTCCTGCTGGCTACCCATATCACTCTTCAGGAGCTTAAACTGTTAAGTGTATTCCTCAGGTAGTTCAGAGCACATTGGTATAAAATTCATATTCTGTGCTGTAAATGTGGCTGGTGAGAGCTTCTAGTTAAAAGGGTGTGAGCTGTGACTATATCCATGGATTGTAATGCAGCTTTTGGGTTGTGAAACTCGTTCTCCTCTACAAAGAGTCAGAGTACTTGCTCACAGCAGAGGAACTTACAGTAGCTCAGCCCAGTCCTGTGCCTTGTTTGTGTTAGATATATTGCTCTGTGTTAGATATATTGCTGAATGTGGCTTTGACAAATGGCATGGTTGCTCTGGACTCAGAAGGAGCCTCCAGCCCCAGCCCTGGCAGACCCCTCTCCTCCACTGGATTTCCAGGCTGACGGGATGAGTTACAGGGACCTGTGCCAAGAGGTGCCTTCTGCTGCATTTTATCATTGACTCTAATCCAGCTGTCTGAAACAGTGCCAAGCTAATTAGCTGTTGCAGTGCTTGTTATATCAAGAGCCCAAATAAGCCCAGAGAGGTCACGTTTCAAACGGGAGTGAAGCCTTTTCATTTGTCTCTCTGTTCGTGTGGGCCCGAGACGACTCCCATATGGGACAAATCCCAATTAATGCCTCCTATTTAAACTTGTCCTGACATATTTTAGAATGTTCACCAATTAACAGTAGCATTAAGTTTTGAACTACTTTGGGTGAGAATGCTGGTGGGGACTAAGAGCCCTTGTTTTTCTGAAGAACATCTAATCTGAGTTTGACTTGACTAATACAGGAAAGTCAAAGAAAGGATCAGCTAAAACTGCACCACAGTATTATTAAGCTGGAGAATTTATTATTGCCCAAACTCACGAGATATAAACACAATCTCTGTTTTAAGACATCCCCTACATTCTAATCCCAAGTGCAACCACTGTGTCTAAGACCTGACAGGGAAGAAAAATGATAATATGATGATAAATACAAGGAAGAAGGACAGTGAAAATAAATATTATTATAGGTGAATAACTGCTTTCTCAGTTCTGTAAGCTTAACCTAAGTAGCAAGGCAGCTGGCTCACACACATGAGGCTGTAGATAATGAAACTACAATGTCTGTCAGCATTTTCATACTACCTACCTTAAATAACTGCAAGAATGAAAACCACGGCATGATGTTTTTAGTGCTCTCCTTGTATGAAGTTAGATCTTTACTTGCATATGAAAGCCAAGTCCATTCCTTCAGATGCTTCAAATTAGTTTTCTTTTGCCAGTGTCCTTTGTGTAATTAAAATCTTTCATAAAATTACCACAGAAGAGCAGTCAGGCTGTTCCCTGTATCCCATTGATGAAGGAAAGGAACCTCAGAGAACAATATTTACAGATGGATTCACTAACAACAGTCTCATTTAAAGAGTTATATTATTTCAGGGGCATGCTACTGAAGAATGAGTACAAAAGAAAATCAGGATATTTTCTGTTGATTTTGGGTCTGGACCTTTTAACCACACACAGCCATTTTTATCAGAACCCCATATTATTAGCTGTCTCCTACAATGACAATGTAAGTGGTCATTTAGCTTTGGGTGTTGTCACTGTAATGTCTCCATACACTCCATGTAACAATAAACTGCAGTGATGGAGCAAAGCTTGGCAGACATCAGACAGGTGTGGCAATCAAAGCCATCCACAATATTGACTGAGAGAACGCAAAACGTGCACACATTTCACATTTGATATTTTTTTTCTCTACTTGCTGAGAATTTTGTGGATCATTCAGATTAAGTTTTCCTCAGGTAAGCCCATGTATTTTGTTCATACAGACTTATTTCAGTGCACAGATAGTGGGACAGGCTTGGTGAGAACAGAAAGCTGCCACTTCCTGAAGTTTTTTCTCTTGGGGGGAAAAAAAAAAAGTGATTCGAGGCAAAGATTAATAGGAAATGAACTAACAACAAACTCTGATCCAGATATCTTTCAAAATTCTGGATTTCTCTATTTTTTTTCATAAATACTCAATTTGTGTGGTTTCAATTGCCATCTCTCCCTGTTGAAATGTTAAAACTTTAAATGCAGCCACTGTGACTTGTTTCATACCAGTGTTCTGGCTTATGGTTGTTGCAGCCTTCTTTGACTTGCTGGCCACACTTCTTTTGGTGCAGGGTAACGTTGCTGGGTAATGTTGAGCTTCCTGTTGACCAACTCCCCCAGGTTTTTCTTCTTGGGGTTGTTCTTAGTCCATTCTCTGCCCAGCCTGTGTTGGTGCTTGGGATTGCCCTGACCCGGGTGCAGGACCTGGCACTTGGCCTTGTTGAACTTCATGAGGTTCCATGGACCCAGTTCTAGGGCTTCTCCAGGTCCCTCTGGATGGCATCTCATCCCTCAGTTGTGTCAACTGCATTACTCAGCTTGGTGTCATCTGCAGACTTGAGGGTGCACTCGTTCCCACTTATCTTGATAAAGATATTAAACAGTGTTTGTCCAAATAATAACCCCTGAGGGACACCACTTGTCACCAATCTCTACCTAAACACTGAGCTACTGACCAGATGGATTACATCCATAGCTCTTCCCTTGTCCACTGATGTAGTCACTCCACCACAGAAAGGCCCCTAGTCTGGTCAGGTGGGACTTGCCCTTGGTAAAGCTGTGCTGGCTGTCCCAAATCACCTCCCTGCCCTCTGTGTGCCTTAGCACAGCTTCTAGGAGGATCTGTTCCATGATCTTTCAGGGTAAAGAGGTGAGGCTGACGGGTCAGTAGTTCCCAGGGTCCTCCTTTTTAATCTTTTTCAAAAATGGGTGCAATGTTTTCATTTTTCCAGTCGATGGGGACTTCACCTGACTGGCATTTGTCAGATAGAGGTTGCCAGTGAAGAATGAGACAAAAAAGCAGATGAGTACCTCACCCTTCTCCCTGTCCATTCTTACCAGATTACCACTCTTGCTTATTGAGGGAGTGCACTTTTTCTGACCTTCCTTCAGGGAGTGGCAAGATTAAGTTCCAGTTGTGCCTTCGTCTCTCTAATTTTCTTTCTACATGACCTAACTATATTCCTAAACTCTTCTTGAGTAGCCAGCCCTTTTTTCCATTATCAGTAGGCTCTCTTTTTTACCCTAATTTCCTTTAAAATCTCCCTGTTCAGCCAGACCAGTCGTCTTCCCTGCTGGCTTGCCTTTCAGCACACTGGGACAGCCTGCTCCTGTGCTTTCAAGACTTCCTTCTTGAAGCATGTCCATCCCTCCTGGACCCCTTTGTTTTCAAGGGTTGTTTCCCAGGGTACACTCTGAACCAGTCTTCTGAATAGGCCGAAATCTGCCCTCTGGAATTCCAGCGTGGAGGATGCTCTGTAAGAAAGATGGAATCAGAAACCCTGACCTAAGAAGTGGTTTTGCTGTGCCTGCAGCTGCTGCCATGCTCTGCCCTTGCTGCTCCTCTGTCCTTAAATGCTCTGAGTGCTTGTTTCCTATCTGTGTGCACTTGACTGGTAATGAGAATGTTTCTTCTACGTCTGGACTACACTGCATACCTTTCCAAACCTTGAGTGAGGCTGAGTTCCCTTATGTAACTTCATGAATAAATATTTTTTAAAAAGTCTATGCACACACTTTATGAGTTTTATAAGGGAAGGAAAGACTACAACTGAACACCAGCATGAGTTTGGTATCATTCCTCATGCTGATACGCAGTGCAATGCCATGCCTTTTTCCCAGCTCAGAAGAACTTTATGGGGGACTTGAGATATATGTAGCTGAATGTCAGCAATTTTGCCTGTATGGCAAAACTGGTTAATTGACTACAAAAACTGTGAATTAATGAAAATAATGGACAGCTCCTTTAAAAAAATCATTTGTCGCATGTAAGTTTGAAAGTACACCAGAAAAAATTATTAAGTATCAGAATTCAGATAAAATAATTTCTTCTGTCCTCAGAGAGGGTTTATAGGTTCAGTCAGGCATAGTATTACAGGAGGTTATCCAGCTGGACTGAGTCAGTCTGTTTTCTTAGAAAAAAAAAGAAAATAAATCAGAGCACTGTGGGCATTGCTGAAGCCACGTAAGCTTGGTCCAAACATGGTTTGGACCACAACCACAGAAAAAGTATAACATTGCAAACACAAGGCCATGAGGTCAGACTGAAACTCTGCCATCACAAAACATGGCATGATGTAAATCACTGCAGAATTCGCTGAGATTCTTTCTCAAGCTCCCTACAGAAAATGAACCTTTTCCCTAGGGCTGTAACAATGCTCCACACAAGCAATTGCAACCTGAAGTTACTTTCCCAGAGCAGCTGTGGATGAGAACACAGTGAGCTTGCAAAAATTTATACTTATTTCTGTTTCTGATACACCAGCAGAACAGCAAAATATCATTAAATTGCACAGGGGTTTTACAACTTCTGTGTTACCTATATCTGTTGATTTTCAGTCTTTTAGAGATTTTCTTCTTGCTGAGCCCAAGCTACATCCAGGGAGCTTGTTAGGGAACATTTCTATTTGCCATTGCCTGTATGACTATTATTACCTTGCAAATGTGCTGAGACCTATATTGTGAATATCACTGCTTTTGCAGGCATCAGTATCAGTCTGCTGCAGCAAACACCTGTATAATGAAAGGGTGAATTGCTTCTGTACCATCCCTGGTTACTAAAAGGCAACCCTTCATTTCAGCTGTTGCAAGAGATGCAATCACAGAACTACTTGATTCGGTAAAAAAGGTTCGACCACAAGGTTAAAATATGACTTTGTACAGCAGAAATTGCTCCACCCATCACTTCCACTGTGAAATGCTCTAAAACTAGAGTTTAGAGAAATAGTTTGTAATGAAATTATTGAAGACAGTAATTTTGTTTAATTAATGCAATTAATAACCATACCAGCAAAGTAATTTTTAACTGAACTTAAGGGAGCAAAAGAACACCATAGCAATTCAAAGTTATCTGCTCACATGTCTAAATACTTCTACAACTTTATGATAAAAAAAGGTTCTTCTACTGCTAATAGGCATGTTAAATTAAAAATTATATTAATATGGGACACAGAAGCCTAACAGATGTAAGTTAACGATCATGATAAGCTCTTACACTTAAAATTATGATATAGGGAGTCAGACCCACTTGTTCTGTAAGGGTAATGTCTGTAGTTCTTCACTAACAAGAGTATCCAAATAGTGATGGTGTACAGATCACGGGGTGTATTTGATAGGACCAGCAGGAAAGATATTATTTTCTCATGAGCTTTCTAGCAGGTTTAAGGTCTGATCCACTGTGTCAACTCAATTACCAAAAATATTTACCCTGGGAATTGTGAGAGTTACGCAGGTGGTTTTATTCTGATTGTGGTGTGGAAAATGTTTTCCTGTCTAAGCACGGTCTGTATAACTTCTGGATTGAATTACTTCTTCCACGAGGAGGCTGTTAAACCCAGATGTGGTAGTTTGGAAGCTGGTTAGAGCTTTGCCATATAGTCGCAGAACCTGTGTTACCAGTGGTGGTTATTAGTAGCTCAGACTTAGTCTCATCACCCCAAATCTTTAGAGGTGCAATTTGCACTGTACTGACATCAAGCACACCTACCAAGACAAAAAAAAAAAAAAAATCTGCTTCTGTACAAACTGCAAGTGAAATGGTAAACTTTTTTAAGTGCAGGTCTATATATGTATCACCACCATTTGATAACACTGTTATGGAAGGACTTGTGTGAGTGGGAATACAAGTGCCTAATGATGTACAAGAAAATTTGCTTGTAGATGTGAAAATGAGTACAAAGTGCATCCTGAAAGCATGATAGTTGACAAGTTGGTATTCTCACCAGACGCCCACGAGGAGGCAGCTGAACAGGTCACAAGTGCACTGCTGTACTTCAAATGCAAAAAATGTGAGGCTGCTTGCTTCCATATCTTATTTTAAAATAAATAAATAAACACATTCTTGACAGCCTAAAAATCCAAACACCATGTTCAGCCAGCTAATGAACTTTTAGACTAATGCTCCATATTATTAACCATACCCAGCAATCCATTGTTACAGAGGAACCACAAATTAAAGGCGAGTGCCTGGCCCACAGAAGCCATCAAGGGCATCATGCTGGTAGCCAAGTCCAAATGTTAAAGCTGGAGGTGCTCCACATGTTTTTTTAATAACTTTCCAGGTTTGCAATGCAGCAACATTGTCGCATAAATTAAAATATAATGTGTCCATTTACTGTAATCAGCATGAGAAAAGCTTGACCTTGACAGCATTGCCCACCTGTGCTGTAGTTTTTATGCTCAGTGCTCTTACCTTACTTCCTCTGTTATATGGGCAGAAACAGCATTTAGGATTTTTATTTTTCTTAATTTTACAAAAGGCAATTTCCTGATTAAGAGATTTTGTGAGAGTAAATTCATCAGTATGTTTTCTACAGGCAGTAAAAAAATAACAGGAATACAAAACGCATGCAGTTAAAAAAGATCTTAGATTTGAATGTGGCTCACCTGTAATTTTTCAAAAAGGAGAATCAATAGTTCATATTGTCTCCTGCAACTGTATGTAAGAGGTCCTTTTGCTGTCTTATGGACTATTATAAAATGGCCCTGTTTTGGACCTACTTATCAAGTGCAATGGAAGATTTCTTCTGTATTAGTTAGCTATGAAAGAGTAATAAGATTGATTTTGGCCTCACATTCTTCAACATGTGGCTTGAACATATAACATGGCATTGCTGGATCCATCATACTCCTGGATCCAGATGTCGTGAAAGTTAAGCTTTAGTATTATGTAAGTGTCATGAGTCATTGGTTTATTTGCTACCTTTTTACTAATTATATAACCAGAGTACCTAAAAAGCACCCTTTGCTGCCGTGCCCTTGTAACAGTGCAATTTATTTTTTTGTTTAATTAATTTTTTTGTCTAACTTTTGTTTCAGTGCAAATTATTTTTTTGTTATTTTTTTTGCTGGGGATTAATGCAATGTTGGTGCTGGGTGGCAGTTCTGATGCTCATGTTCTGAGGCAACCAGAGATGCAGAGACTCCCTGCAGAGACACTCTTTCTTTGGTTTTGCCCTGACACTTTTCTGTGCTGCAACCACAGATTGGTTTTTTTATACTTAGAGAATACATGTCTCAAAGATTGTACTTGTCAAAATAGAGCACTAATCAAAGCTGGAAAGAGAACCTGTTATTTCAAATATGCATTTAAAAAATGTCAGAGGAAAGTCTGAGCATCATTAACCTCTAGCTGCTGAGACACTGTTCCTCTGAGCTGATCCTCAGGGGAGGGTCCTTCATAAGCAGGATGTGAGGCTGAACATCTGCCAGGGGAGGCACCAAAAAGCTACTAAAAGCAACACAAATATAATCCAAACAGAACTGAAATCGCTGCTGAAGAATCTGTAGATTTATGAGTGTGTCTTGAATCTTTTCTCTAGGTGTGGTGGGTGACACATGGCCACACAACCTTCACCTCCTTGTCTCCACACTTGCTGTCTCTGCAACAGCTGCCTTGCTGGGCACCAGGAGGGTTGAGAGGACACGTCAGGGGGAGGTGGGGAGGCAAGATCTGAAGGCAGTTCAGTTTTAGGGTGGTTTCAGCTGGCCTTGAAGCTGTCCTCAAACCTTTCTGAGGAAAAAGTCTGAGAAATAGCTCAAAGAAATTCTTTACTATGCCCTTCTGAGTGACGGATTTCAAAGAGACTCACGGGGCACGTGCATTGTGTATATACATGTGTGTGCATGTTGAGTAGATTGTCTTTCCAGTCATGGGGGAACAGAGATTGCTAGTCAACACTTCTACTGACAGATGTGAAGTTGTAGCTTCCATATCCTAACATCTACAAAATTAGGAGAAATGCAGATCTGTTAATTAAGATTTCAAAGTGAAACGTGTATTTTGTGGTGTCTCTGCTTCATGTGGGTTTGGGGTTTGTCTTCCTTTTAGCAACATTATTTTTTATAGAAGCTTGACTCCATACTGAGTCAGAAGCACACTAATTTGGTTATTAGCATGTGCATCAAGCAATCTCACTCCACTCATTCAGAAAATAGGAATTAAGATGATTTGACAGCCCTCCAATTTTGCTTTCAATGCTATCGATTCCTTTCATCAAGGCTGTGCTGTTTTGTGCTCGATCTTGCAAAAGGGACTGATGGCACACTTGCTCTAATCAAATTTCATTGTGCATTCACTGCATGAAATAATAAATTTGGCTATCCAGATCAATTTTGGCCCACTTTCCTCTCACAGGATGCAATTCCATGATTGCTTTTTTATTTGTCTTTTAAAGACCATTTTTTGACCCAGATAGGGTTCTTTTTTTTTTTCTTTTTTTTTAAATCCCCCAAATACTAAGATAAGCTTAAGTAGTATTCCATTCTCTTGTTTACAATTGCTTTAGTAAAAACTTATGCTTGATTTGAGTATGTTTGAGGTTACTACATGGTATATAATGAGAGTGATTCAATGGTATTCTAGACTTTGGTTTACACAATCACTGTGGGAAAAAAACCTATGCTTGACTTTGGTAGATTTGAGGTTACTACATGGTATGTAATGATGTAATGAGAGTGATTTTTGTAATGGTTTTCAAAGCACTAAATACATGCATAGAGCCATCTTGAGTGACTTGTTTAAGTACAAATACTTCCATACAGTGTTCAATAAAACTTGCAAGTGTAAAGAGCTTATTGAGTAATTTTATAACCAGTGCTGCAATGTATCTCAATATTTTCTGTAATGACCTTTTAACGGGATCATTATTTGACAGAAAACATTGCAGATGAGGTCAAGGAACTTTTTGTATTCTTTTCCCTCAGAAATTAGAGATGAAAGAGATCTCTTAGGTCAACTAGTTCCTTCTCTGCTGGTGATTTTATTATGCCTCTTCATCAGTTCAAAGGCCACATTACTGTTGCAAATCTGTATTAGGGGAAAGGGAGTGCTGGACTTGCTTATTAGTAGATTTTGCCAGGGAATAATTTTGCCAGTGAATAATTTTGCAATAAGCAACAAAATTTCCCCTGTCTTGTGGTGAGCAAAAAAGACACCTGAAGACACTTGGAAATGAGGAAGGAGAATAATTAAGGGCAAAGCATTGTTAGTTCTGTAGGCAGGTCTCAGGCTGATCCAAGTGGAAAATAATGCAAATAACACCTCTGTGGGGCCGGAAGAGTTGATCTTGGATTAAAGATCTGAGGTTTACAACTAAGCTTCATTTAGCATATAATGAAATAACAGTTACATGATCCACAAATGTTTAGTGACTAAGTCCATTAATACACTTGTTAAGTGAAATCCAATTAAGCACATGGATTGTAAATACATGAGTATGGGGAGGAATCTCTTAAAGCAGCTGTTCTCAGTGCATTATATTACATTTAAAGCCCAGTTAGCTATGATTGGAAAAATATGACTGTAAATTTGGGCAGTGGCAAGGATTCCTATGAGTATAACCTGTGATCTTATTTTCACTTGTTATAAATCACTGTGATATGATTAGTGAAAAACAGCAGAAAACCTGCTTCTGTAGTTCCAGTTAGGACTAAATAAACCTATCCAGCACCAAACAAGACACCTTGAAGCTTTGGAGGTGTTATATTTTCTTCTATTGAACTGTAACTGAAAGTTCTTAAGTCAGTTCTTAAGCACAAGTGTAATAGACAGAGATGGAAAGTTTCCATTTGTAATGTTGAATTTTAATAATTGTTTAAAAAAATACCATTTTAAATACTCATGGTTTCTGTATTCATTTTTCTCCTTTCTCTGTAAAAGGAATTTTAACAAATATTTTCTAAGATTTAACCTTCTTTATTTCAACCAGTGACTTTTTTCCTAATTATGCTATTAGCCTGATTTGGTCTTCTGTCTTGAAAAACAATTATTTAATTAATAGAACATACTTTAGGTGAATAGGTAAGAAACTAAAAGAATGAATTCTAAATAAGTAGGTACAAAAATTTGATATTTTATCTTTAGGACAGTCTTCTCATTTTGATTTTCACTTTTTCTTCTCAAAGAAGCTTAAACACTATAATTATTTTTTCTACATATTAAAGAAGTTGTAGCTTGAGTTGCAGAAAGACCTTCCATGATCACATCCCAGTGATGAATATGAATTAGGATTCTGTAGAGTAACAATATCAGAACCACAGGAACCTTGAGAGACCCATACTTTTCTGACCTCAAAATACATGAAAAAACTACTGCTGTATAAATCACAGACCTTAGGAAATAATCTGTCTTTTCATTACAGCTGGACAGAGAAGGTAAAAAATTTAAAAAATACTCCTATATGTTTAGGATTAGAAAATACATTTTAAGAAAACTTGGACTTTTTATTACAGTATCTGTATATTTTACCAAAAAAACCCCAACCAACCACAACCAAAAACAGAGTAAACAAGTTCAAGTATTAGCAGTGGCACCTTAGGGCTTTGCAGAGCTACTTGTCTGGAAAAGTAAGTTTATTTTGACAGAATACTTAACAGCATTCGCTAAGCCATAATGAAAGCTATAAGCTATAATGAAACAGACTTGGCAAGTCTGTCTGAGGATGAGCTTCCTTCTCTGAGCTTAACTCTATTTCAGTGTTCCCATTTATCTCTCCTGTGAATGCAGGCACCCTTCATGGTCTGACAGATATTCTGTCCTTGCCAGGTAGCTGCTGCTTTTAGGCAGTAGCTGCCAAAACAATTCAGAGATTAATGGGAAAACATCCATAAATTATAGTACAACCTCTCCACTTTCACGGAAAATGTAAGATCTTTGGGATGTTTAAATGCTGTAAAATGTCTCAATTTGTTCAGACACTTGCACAGTTATTAAAGCAGACAGATGCGGAACACACAGACAACAAGCATCTAAATTAGCTTTGAGGGGAATTAATACAAGAAGATAGCAAAATATTCCCGGCGAATAAATTAGTGTGACATTTTATTATGATTTCGACTCCACATTACCGAGCGCGTATCTTAAACACTGGCCCCAAAAACCTGCAAAAGAAAGCTAATATCGAATGATGCAGCAAGGGAAAGCCAAATGGAAAGCTACACCTATTAGGCTCATGGACATTCCCAAGGTAGGACAACGCTTGTCAACCTCAATAAGCCATTAAATGCATTGTTTTTTCCAGGCCTTTAATTACAGTTGGCATTCCTGAGTCAGTGCTGGAGGCGACCGTCCTGTTGAAGAACAAGAACCTTTGTGGATGAAAACAGCAGCAGAGACCATAGCCTAGTTTCTAAAGTGCTTCTAAGCCATGTTAGTAGGAGAAAAAACCTGTTCAGTGTTGCATGATTTACACATCTAGGTCCAGCCTCAGCTGAACATGGTACTCTGTGGGTTTGTAACATCCCCCAGACCCCCACAGTGTCTTGTGGGTTCAACTCATCACCTGGTAGCACGCAAACTTCGGAAAAACTGACTCTGTAGGGCTCAAATGGAAATTTCCTTAATTCATAGCCTGTAGCTCCTTAGCCAAACTATTGATAACAAAGTTGCCAAAACATCTGGTGACTCCAGTACAGTCATACAAGCTGGTAATGTCATGTCAGCCCCCAAGACATGAGTCCAGTCCCTAGGTTTGATTTCATCTTGCTACTAAAAGCAAAATACTGGTTTCCCCACTACTTCTACCTCTCCAGCTCTTCCTTCAGCATGTGCTTGAATTGCCTTGTGCTTTTTCTGCTCCTGCAGCCACAACTCATGTCACCTTTGCTGCTGGCTTTTGGCAGGTGCTTGAGCTGCTTCATCTCACCAAATAGAAAACCAGAGTGCTGTAACACACTTTTGACATCATTGCATGCTGCAATACACGAGATCTTATTTGAATTTTTGTGGTTAAGCCTCTTCTCTGGTTTAAACTTGTCACGGTTCCCTTCAAAGCCTGAATTAGTTCACTCAGACAACAGCTGGCGTCTTTAATGTGTAACATCTCTAATTTGTGTGTGGTTATGTAGATGCTCAGGGCTGCCATGTGGAAATGCCTGGTATGGAAATGTCGATGTTGCCTCTTGAGCTGCTCCCTCAGCCTCAGAAGGGGCAGACTGGTCACAGCCCAGCCAAGCCCAGCTAAGTGTCCAGTTCCTTGTTCCCTCTGGACAGGTGTCATCCAGGCTTTTCCAAAAGAGCCAAACACTGGTGAGGTGAGAGGAGGGCTCACATCTCTTCCTGAATGTTAGAGACCAGGAAAAAGGGGAATAGTGGAGAGGAGTGATGTGAGGAGGATAGGTCCTGAAAGGAATCCATGGGGAGTCCCAGTATAAAAGCTGTTGTAGGAGCATTGGTAGAAACTGAACTCTGTGAGTTCAGCTTGTGGAAAAGGATATTCTATGAGTCTGTGTCCCATTCTAAGTGGGTTATTTAAGTGATACAGGGTAATGACTGGAATATAAAGATGAAGAGGGTGACTTGTGTTTTAGGCTGGAATTGAGTGTGGTTTTCTTCATTGTCTCTATCTTAATGGACACCAAAAGATATCATACTTGTATTGTTCCTATGATTTATTTTGTTTAAAAGAAAATGGTAATACCTTATTTTTGGTTTTTCCTTTAACCTGTTTTATGTTATGTGTAAGTGGTTTGGATTAAGCAAGGTATAGGGGCATGATGACCCTTACAGAGGAATTCAGGGGAGTATTTGAGCAATGCCCAACATCCTAATAACTTTCTTTAGAATATCCAAAAGCAAATGACATATTTCCATTGAGTTGCATAGTCCAGTTTTTAAAGTTACAAGAAAGACATGTATGTTTTATGTGTCTATAGCATCAGTAGGGTTTTGGAATTAATTCTTGGCAAGATGCTTCTGGGAGCATTACATTCCTGCTGACAGTCCTGTGACCCAGGCTAAGGTTACTGCATAAAGTGACAGTGTGGTTTGGGTTGACCTTGTGGCAGCCCAGCTAAGATCTGGCCCAGATGGCCAGTCCTTAGGGTGGAGCTCTCCTTCACACAGCTTGGAATGTGGCACACAGTCCCTTCCCTCCTGCTGACAGCAGCATCTCCCGTCACAGTGACGGCTCTGAAATGCCTTTGAGCCACCCTAAACTTCTCAACTTCTCATTTAGCACAATATTGAGAGAAGTAAGTGGAGTTGTCCAAAAACTAGGGTACTTCAAGGCTAAAACAGAAAACAAAACCACATACCAGTGTATCTTATTATTTTATTGAGTACTCCAGCATATTCTGTAGAACAAATAGATTTGAAGGCAGATTCATACACAGCAGGATTAAAAATAGTCAGAGTTGTGGAGTCTTTAATATTCGACTTCCACCTCCACTTCATTTTAAATAACAAATGTTTCACTGAAGACTGTAGCTTTATTTTATCAAATTATATCTTACCAAAATTAATTGATACAATGCCTTTTAGTACAATTCTTAATCTATAAGAATGTCTGTCCTTGTCTCTTGCTCAATATTTTTTTTATGGCGTACTTAATTTTAGATCCATGACCTATGATCTCTAATAGACTTTCTGACAATAATGATTAGGATAGTGGATGTGTGGTATCAAATTATCAATAACCTCCTTCTCTGAGATAACACTAATGAATCATCATCCTATAGGGATATTCTGCTTAAAACTTTGATCATTAACTGATTCACATTTTACACAATAGAACCTGCATTTACCTTTCAGCCATTTAGGTAAAAAATATTTTAAAATATGAACTGATGATTGTTTTTTAGCTTGGAGTTTTTTTCATGGGGTTTGCTTTATTTTTCTAAAAGCTACAACAGCAAATCCATTAGTTTGCAGTCCCCTATTTCTTCAATACCCTTTGTTGGAATCAAAATTTTCCTATGAAACATTTAAAATGTAGCTTAAATAAGCATAAATGAAGCCCCTATAATGAACTCTGCCTGGAAATGCAGAGAATTGGTACAATTCTCATTATATTCTGGGAACAAATGGACCTTAAGATCACATTGAAAACCTTGATTAAAAAAGTGTGACTGAGATAGGCTCCTTAAGGATTATTGACGTTTAATTTAGCATTTGATATTAACTATCTAAAGCCACATCAGGAGAAACCAAATATTGCTTTACTCTACGTAGTTTCCAGAGAAAGATGATATTTCACAATTGAAACTTTTGTCATCCTGAACATCTCAATTAGCATATTTTAGCAGTCTTTTAAACCTTGAAACATAATCTAAATTGTAATAAAATATTCCACTTTGAATGCTGAATGAAACACTCGCAAACCCACTTTAATTTCATTGTCTTTGCCACCGTCACAGATTTGAGGAAGTCTCATTTTAAACAAATTTATTCTCTGCTTCAAGCCCTGCACAGGATACATATTAGGGCTACTAACTTTCTGCAAAAAAAATATACCGTGATAAGCACATTCCCTGCTGACATTTTCTTAAACCTTTCATTTGTTGAGGCGAGATAGTGCCTGTAGACATTCTGTTCTTGCACGTTTAGGGACGAAAAGCTTTGCCTGCAAATCATATACAAGTTTAGTAAACTAAACACACTCTTTTTTGGCTGAACATTTCTTTCTGCATGTTTCGCAGGGCTGTGTGTCCACATACTTTCTTTGAAAGCATCTCAGTGTATCCCCACTTCCTTTATGGCTAAGAATTTTGTGAGTACCACAAAATAATTTCCGTCATTTGCCACCCATTTGTGATTCCCGTTGAAGTGTGGTTTCTAAAACATGTCATGTGGTGAGCCTGGAGTCCAACAGAACAAAGGAAGAGAGTGGCTGCACTCGTGGCTGCTTCTCCTGACAGTAGGTTCCGTGTCACAACTCCTTCATAAACCCCCCCAAAATTGTTGGGTGGTGCATTGTCAATGTTATCACAAGGAAGGAGATTACTGATGGTCTTGCTGGCCTGACACACTTGTCCTGTCTCTCCTGAACAGAGCTGCAGGGAGGGGAATTAAACAATGTTTAATAGAATCATAGGATGGTTGGGGTTGGAAGGGACCTTAAAAACTGTCTAAATCCAACACGCCTTCCATGGGCAGGGACACCTTCCACCACATCAGGCTGCTCAGAGCCTCATACAGCCTGGCCTTGAACACCTCCAGGGATGGGGCATCCACAGCTTCTCTGGGCAATCTGTTCCACTGTCTCACCACCCTCACAGTATTTTTTCCTAATATTTAATGTAAACCTTCTCTCTTTCAGTCTGAATCTATTCCCCCTTGTCCCATCACTCCACGCCCTTGTAAATAGACTCCACCTTTCCTGTAGGCTCCCTTCAGGTACTGGAAGGCTGCAATTAGGTCACCCCAAAACCTTCTCTTCTCCAGGCTGAACAATCCCAATTCTCTCAGCCTTTCTTCTGTCACAAGACTGGAAAGAGATGCTCCATAGAGTGGCTCACCTTCTAAACCTTCCCCTAAAGGAGTGAATCTGTTTCTGTTAATTACTAACTAAAAAGAGTCACAGAGCCCTTTCCAAAGTCATGCTCAATGCAAAACAACTGTCTTCCTTAAGGTTTAGAAAAATCTGCAGGTCTGTATCAGAAAAAGACAACTAGATAGAAACTTCAGAAAGAAATGTCCCTGTTCAGGCCCTGTTCAGTCTCAGTTTGATGCTATAGACTCAGCACAGCAAGGGGGGATGTTGCCCCAGAAAATGAGAGCCTATATATAAGTCAGCTTTCTTTAAAAAAAAACACCAAAAAAACTTCTTTAGAAACTACAACTTTAAAACAAGATATTCTCGAGTGGCATATTGGGAAGTACAAAGATAACAGTTTATTCTCCAAGCCATATGGAAGAGTTTTCAGCAGCTGAGGGTGGGAAATCATGCAGAAGACTCCGACAGGCTAAGTAAAGCAAACTAAATCCCTTGCACTTAAACACTATTAGAGAAGGCTTGGTGCTCGATCACCAGTCTGAGGTGTGAAGGTGGGCTGCATGCTGACACAGGTAATAAATGGAAAAAAGCATTTCATGAGTGATAGGATTAATAATGTAATAGCTGACTTCAGAAGGCTTACAGGCTTTACCTGAGGGGATACTTGTCCCAGATATTGAACCAAGTCAACATTGGCAACTCCATTATTTTTATCATTATTTATATTACTGAAAGAAGCTTTTGTTAAACTAAATCTATATTTACAAAGGAGAGATTGGTTTTAACTAGAAAAGTACTTACATTTTCTCTTAAGTTTATCCCAGCACACAAGAGGGAACAATCTGTGGGCTCGGCTATGCACTCTGGAAGGGTGGAAGCCATCTTAGCATATTGGTTCTGTTTAAATAGCATTTTGCCCCATTTCCCCCCTCCCCCTAAAAAAAAAATTGAAGTATTTGACTTATTCCCTTTTTATTGCCTACAATTAAATCATATATTCAATAAAACCAATCTTTTTTCCTCCATAGTTTCCAGTCTGAAAATTCAATACTGTATGAATGAAACAAATAGGAAAAAATATTTTTTGCTTCCCCGTTTTGTACCTTCCTTCCCACCAAGGGGCTGCTAAGTAATGTTTAACCTCCAGAACCCAACCTTTAGCTATCAGCCATGACAGATATCAGGTATGCTCTAGTTTTGGCCTATTATGGGATCCCTTTTAAGCTACTGGTTTCCAGAAAGTCACTGCACTTGCAAAGAAAATGTACAGGATTTGAATAAGGTGAATTTCAATTATAAAACAATTTCTTTTCCCCAGATTTAGGCAAATATTTAATTTCAGGTCAAACAAAATTGCAAGCTAATCAAATAGAACAAGGACAAGGAAAAATGCCATGAAAAGAAAAAGAAAAATTCCCAAATGATCACTTACTAATAACACTTCATTTTTTATAGTGGACCTACATCCCAAGTATAATTTTAAGTAAGGGAGAAATAGCTTCCAGTGTAACTAAGAAACTAAAAAGCCAAACTGCACAGCCATTGTTAAACACACCCAGGATTCCTGGGAGATGTGTGTGTGTGTGCACAGCTGCACAGACACAGGGACCATATGCCCGTGTACAAACAGTGGATATCCTCACATGTGTGTGCGTGTGTGAATATTTTATAGCCACATTGGTAGGTAGGCAGGAAAACCTGAATATAAATTAGACCTTTTCCTAGCTCTCTTTGTACTGGCTGAACAGCTCTGTGGTTTGGATTAGAAATGAAATAAGACAGTTTGGGTCCTGCCTTAGAAACAAGTGGGATAAAGTTGAGTCTTAAACTAAAGTAGGTTCAGAACAGCTTTTTCCAAGCTGACCTCATTCTCTACTCTGTTGTACAAACTTAAATATTCTGATTTTAGAGCCGAAGTCCTTATCTAGATGAAGGATTCCTTCTTTCCAGGATGTCAGCTTCATACAATTCAACTGTTTTGATATTTTTCTCTAGTAGTCTCCAAAATAGTTGAAAAATCCATTAAAAGTTTTAGCCCTGCCCTTCTTCTCCTTTATATTCCCTTCAGTTTTCTGTTGCATTTAATTGCTGCTTCTCTTTTGCAGTTTTAGGAACATGTTACTTCTTGAAGTGACATTGTTGGCCCAGCATAGTCCTGTTTGCTCTACCCATTTTACACCCTCAGTGGTGGCAAATCTGTGTTCTCCAAGAAGATCTTTAGTATAAAGTTTTTAAATTCAGTTGCCAGGGAGCTCCTTCAGAGGTAAGGGATGCTCTCATGCTCCACAGTTTAAATAACTGTGCTTATCTAAACCATGTAGGAGATGGCTCCCAAACTGGGGACCACAGGACATGGACAAACAGTTGTGTAGAGAATTTCTGGGCAAAACATTGGCTGCCTTAATCCAGGAGTAAGGGCAACCACCTGAGCCACCTGAAAAGTTCAAGAAGTTGCATTATTGGGTTTAACTCTTCTCAAAGTGTCCATGTTCTTATTTTATCTGTATTGTAGAAGTGCAGAGAGGACCCAGAGAGAGTCCCACTCCTACTTGGAAGGGCTTATTCAAGTAAACACATAACATCCAAAATGACTCTTACCATTCAAAGCCCTTGAATTCAAATTCTGCCCTCGTTTGCCTGTTTTTTAATGGCAATGCCCTGCTGAAAGAAAGTATGGAAAACTGTAGTTCCTACTCCAGACTTTCCAGAAAATGCCTGTTCATCTCAATCCCTTCTTGGTGTAGGCAGCTGCTGCTCATGACAAGGGCATGGCTTGGAATGGACAGAGCAGCCCCAACCTCTGTCCATGCTGAGAAACCTCTGGAGAAGGCTGCAGGTGTGGCAGGGAGCATGGGGAGCTGGTGGAATGTTGACAGCCGGTTCTGTGGGCTGTGGTGAAAACCAGCCAGTTTGGCCAACACAAATTGCATTTGCTCCAGCAAAGTTCTGAAAAGGTAGACCTGAGTATTAGAGTAACTTCTGTTAGAAGTTTTATTTATTATGTATGTGAAAGTGTAAGGGACCTTCTTCTAAACTGATTTTTATCTAAATTCAGTTAGAAACTTCTGTGGAATGTGTGACCAACTATGAGATTATGAACATTTAATTTTATGCCTTAGAAATCTTATGAATTTAACTGAACGTAATACTTCAAAGAATATTTGGTCATTGATTTTTTAGTAAGAACTTTTTAATTTATGTAATTGGTTTTGAAAATGAATTGATTTTTTTTTTGTTCTTCAAGTACTGATAATTTTATTGGGCTGAAAAGAAAGGTAATCATGTCTTTCAAATTGTAAGTAGGACAAATAACGGAGAGTAGATTTCATTAAACTACCTCTAATGCATGCTAACACAAAACATTTTCATAGGAACTCTGACAAAACAAGCTATTTATTTTTAACAAAGCAAAATGAAAGGTTTTTTCCAGCTCTACCTCAGAAAATAACCTAAGTCTTTAATCTTGAGGTAACTTTGGTTTCTAGGTGAGTTCATGTAAATCTAGGTTTAGTAACTCAAATTAACCCTTAGTTTTCCTCTCTAGCAGATATATGAGATTTGTGTCTGTAGTCCAACTGCCATCCTTGAATTTAAACATTTGCTGAGCTCTTATTGTGGGTTGGGCTAAGCTGAGTCCTGAGTATCTAAAAATCTTTCAGCTCATAATGATTTACCTCTGTTTCCAGGTAGGACTTATTTCTGTAGCCTTTATGGTAAATAGTTACTGCTCTTCTGCTTAGCTAAGAACTATCCCCATTATCTTATCCATGGTTTTCTTGTGGTTGCTACTTTACTGACAATCCATATTAATATGCTTGCCTCAGTCTCCCTACGTGTTTTGGTGGTGCTCAGAAGGGGCTGTTACTTTCTTCCCCATACACAGCCATAGGACCTGATTTTCTTCTTCCACTCTACCTCAAAATCCAGCATCCCAGCCAGTGTAGTACCAGCTGCATAACCAGCTTGGATGCTGTTTAAAACAGCCTCTGTTCCTTTGCCCTGAGGCTGCAGTCATCCTTAACAGCAGACAGAATACTTTCTCTCTGTGCAACGAAGATTTTTTATATCCCTCCAGTGCACACCCTCTGACACCAGAGTGAACCCTCAAATATCTACAACATGCAACCAAGGACACCTGTACGCCTGATAAGCAGAGCTCTGGGTGTGCAGCTGCTGGTTTGTTTCCAAAGGAAGTTGGCAGGTTGATTAAGATGGGGTGAATTAGGAGGACAGTCTGTTACAGAAAGTGGACACTGCATAATTAAGAAACATTTTTTTTCTCTGCACTATCTCTGCTCTTGCATTTATTTCTGCATCTCAGTTTCATGCTGAATGCCTGGTTTGAATGAGAAATGTTCAGTCCACCTGGTGCTGTCAGTTGTGAGTAATGTCTGTTTACTGTGTGCATTAAATTAGGCAATTAACTGTTTGAATGTATTTGTACAGATAGCCAAGTAAAATTTTATTATAATACCTGTCAGTCTCTAAAAGAGCTCGATTTACTCGGATTAAGGTTGCTCTGACTCTATACAATCATCATTCTGCATCTGCTGATATGCAAGTCTTTTGGAAAAAAACCTCATGTTGTGGATTGGAGAGCTATTAAAGGAATGTTTATGGGAAATCATATAGCAAAGCTCTTAGGAACCCCCACAAATGTTTGCCTCTAATGCCTCTGGCTTCGGTCCTTGCTGATTTGAGAATCACTCAAATTCAGCTATATGCAGCTGTAACTGAAACCTCACAGAACTTAAATCTGAAAGGATGTAAAATCAGGTAACAAGGCTGAATTCAGGTTAGTCTGGCTGTGTTAATCCTTTCTGACTTAAAAGTTGCTTGTCACGCCCAGCCGGTGCCAGAGCTGACACACGATGTGGAGGAGGATGAAACCAAAGACAAGGCTCTTCTCGAGAAACACTCTGGGCCAGATTTGCTGCTGTCACAAGTGGCAGCTTTCCCTCAGTCTCAACTCCCTTAGAAACTGGGAGAAAAACGAATCTGTTGCAAGGCACTTCAAAAGAGTGGGTAAAATCTGCCATGATACAAGGTTCGTTGACTTCATGGGGTAATAATCAGAGCACTTACATTTATGTCTCCCAAATAACTTAAAATATATGCCTCTTAAAACTTTTAAGTGCTTGGAAGAGGAAGATTTAAAACAGAAGTGCACTGTTTCTAATTCTTCCCTGGAAACTGGAAAGATAACTTTCTAATAATTAAACAATTTCAGAAAGTAACTAGTGATATAATTTTAATGATGCAGTCAATTTTTAATTACAGCAGATGTGTTCTGACATTTACTGGAGCCATTGTACTTTTACAGAGTATTTTGTTATTAACAGCAATTTTTGCATGCATGTGCCGAAAACATATTTATATTTCTAAAGAAAGAAAATCACACCTGAATCTCAGCACGTGCTCCATATTTTCTTGGAGTTTTTTTCCTTTTTTTTTCTATTTTTGGTTTTATGATTCATAGTTAAACATTTCCAGGAGGCCTTTAAATAATTCAGTGTTTTTATGATTTTTCCCCTGGGGCAGGGGGTGGAATTCTGGAGAAGCAGGAAGGTGGGTTTGCCAGAATCAGACCCTTGTGAACAAGCCACTTCCTCATCTGAGTTCACAGCCAATTACTTAGCATTGTAAGGGCTGATTCTGGGCCTTGTTTGCAGCTGTAAGCAGTGGAGTGGAATAGCTTTGCCTTTGCACAGGGCTGGACCCTGAAGCAGCAGCTCCTTCCTCTCCAAACAGAATGAGGACTTGGAAGCCAACATCAGAAATGCCTATTCCTGGTGATCGGGTCATGCTTTCCATCCTCTCAACAAAAATTTGAGTGAGACCAGTGCAAAAAATACAGCTTTTTTTTTTTTTTTTTTGAGAATTGAAGGAAAGCAGTGCTGGATATTGAGTGTTCAACAACTCAGTGGTCAAGGAGGCCAGTCAGCAGCAGTGCTGGCATCTTGTATGTTGATATTGATGCTGACTTTTCTTCCTAAACTCTTCAAAGATTCTCTACAATCTTCCTTGACACCTCTTTCCTGGACACAGCTGTCTTTTACAGCTAAAGAGTGAGTTTTACTTGTGTTGTAGATCAAGCCAATTGCTTCCTGACTTCCTCCTTGTCCACATGGAAAATAATGTTCAGGACTGTTATGTTTTCCCTGTAAATATACTGTTTCCTAGACTAAACAAACCAAATCATTCATCCTTTTTGTGTGTCATGTTTTTCTAAACAATTTATCATTTTTATTGCTGTTCTCTGGACTATCTCCAGTTTGCCCAGGCAAACCAAACACAGTTCTCTTGCTGAGGTCTCACCACTGGAATTACCACCTATGCATCTTCCCAAAACCATTCCTATTGATATGTCCTAATATAAGGTCTGCCTTTTTTTTTTTCCCCCATAAACATTACATTGTGGGTTCCTAATGGATCTGCCATTTGTCCAGACTTTTTTTCTGCAAGAATGCTCCCTGTTCCTATTATACTCCTTTTGTATTTGTGCATTTAATTTTGCCTTTGCTCAGAATAATACTTAATGCATTGGTTATTATTGAATTCCACTTTATTGATTTCAGTTATCTGGGGTGTTTGTGACTTAAGGATCCAGGAATCTCTCATTTGTAATGGAAAATGTAGTACAAAGCTGCATCCAGGACAGATATCTGTGGAATCTCTGTTGAACTCACTTTCACTTTTCCAATAAAATACAGAGAAATCTTTTCATAGTATGACTTTGGTTCTAAATTCACATATTTTTATAATTTGTTATCCTTGAAAAAATATGGAACATAGTAACATGAATTTTATATATAAAATAAAGGCTTGGTAGTTCAGTTAGAGTAGAATTACTGTTGCATACTTCAAGTTAAAACTCCTTGGCTTTCTGAGTGTTGCTTGCCCCCATAAGACTCAGAACCTCTAAGCAGATTTTGAAACTTCATATACCACTGCCTCCAGTGCCTACAGGATTTCAAGTCTAATAAAAGTAGATGTGATTGGTAATACAGGACAAATGCAGTTTCTTGGTCTAGAAAATTTGATAGACTGTAATCTGAGCTAGTTTGATGATTTTCTCTTTTTTTCACTGTTGTGTCAAGCAGACTGAGCTCTTACTCCACAGAGCCCATCAGGTTAGTGTTGTGGTGTAGATCTTTTCACATTTAGGTTGAACAATTCAAGTCTCACCCAAATGTGTTATGGCACTTAACTGGGCTAAAGCTGCAAAAGAAATTAGTTTACTTCCTGTGAACTTGGACATTCTTGAACTGGTTTTAAAAGTAGCTTCCCACACAATCCTCTGAAAGTTTAGGAATTCTCCTCTGGCAGTGCAATGTAATTGGTCTGAGCCAGCCCTGCCCTTTCTTTTTTTTGTTCTTGAAATTTTCATTTGATTATGTTATGTGAAGCATAGCAGGCTGAGTGTTGAGGGATATGTATTTATATTTCTACTTTCTCAAGTAAGAAAACATGGCAAAGGAAAGGTTTGGTTTGTGGGATGTAGTTTTGTTGAGACTCTAGACCACAAAATGCTGATTTAAGAAAGGGCATTTCAGCACACTACAGGCTCCTATTGACTTTTCCCTCTCTTTACAACTCTGGGTTGCAGCCATTTTTTAATCCCTTTAGCTCATTTGGTCAAAGGTGCTCTGATTTCTTTTTCTTACAGAAATAACCCTCTCCCCCAGCAGTGAGGCTCTTGGCCATTAGCTACACGCAGAATCCTCAAACAAAGGACAGGGAGTCTCTGCACTTCTGGCACCTTTTTGTTTTCCCCACATGTGGACAGCCTGTCTGCTAATCTCCCCTATTTGTGGATAAGAAGTTTGAAATGGACAGTCATAAGGTGTTTGGATCATCATTCTTTGTTCTGAGCACTGTGGGCTTGGGTTTGCAACTAAAGAAGCATCACGTATTTTTATTGAATTACTGCTGTCTCTGAACCCAGTGAAACTGATTCCATTTTATGTGAACAAACTGTACATAATAAGATTATTCGGTGTCTTGAGAGCAGAACTTGTGGTGGAACACCAAACAAGAAGAATGTAAAAAAAAAAAATATTATTGCTAGAGCCTCTGTTTTTTGAATATGGGCTAAAATCAAAGACTGAAAACTCAACACAGAAAAGTTTCAGCGTAATTTGTGAACAAGTTTGTTGTCTGTAATGAGGTCAAAAATTCCAGAATACATTTAAATAGTCATAATATTTTTCTGCACAGCTTGATCTGTCAGAATGTGGCAGATACTCTCAGAAGGGCTGTTGTAATTTCTCTTGTCCTGGTTGAAAAAAGTAATGCATTTAAAAAAATGAATGAGGGTGTTTTCCCAGAGTTTCCACCCAGCAATACAAGAGGAAGAGTTGAAGATGTTTTTTTGCCAGGAGACTGTCTGCCTTGGGAGTTTGTAGACTCTGGTCAAGAATCTGAAAGAGCCATCAGTGATGCCCACTCCAGATACTGAAATGAGTTGTTATTACTTCAGTTGCTTTGTTCAGCTCACACTCACCCTTTCCTTCTAACATACTCCTTTCTAAAATGTACCCACTTTCAAGCTTGAAGCTCAAAGTTTGAAGTTACAGTCACTTTTTTTTTTTTTTTTAACCCCATATTTAGTAGCTTTTGAAGGTGGCTATGGTTTGAACAGTGCTTACTCCTGATCCTCCTGTTTATCTCTGCTTGAATTCCACTTTGCAGAGTCTCGAAGTGCTCAATCTGCAGCAGTCATTTTAACACAGGAGTTTAGCTTTGCAGCAGGATAAAACCAAATGAAATGCTTGACTGGAATGAAAAACCTATATTATCCAAACACAGTGTCTTGCAACGACACTGAAAGGATAAAACAAGTTAGCTGGGATTTCCATTTGGAGTAGTATAAGAGGATTGCTGTAATTAATGGCACTGAATTATTATATTACAGCAAAGACTTGTGAAAACTTCCCTTACTGTTAAATATGTTGCTGCTTTTTCATCCTGTAATGGCAAGTTGCTAGAGCAGCTCAGGTGCCGTGTTACAAGAGCAGTGAAGTAACTGGAACTCCCTGTGTTATTTTGGGCCATAACATAGCCACATTGCTGATATCCATGGTTGGTTTGCCCCAGCTAGTAGCTAAGCACCCATGCAAACAGTCACTCACTCTGCCCTCCCAGTGGGACATGGGGGAAAATAGGAGGAATGAGAGCAAGGAAAAATCCTGGGTCAAAATACAGACTGGGAAATCACCTACAAAGTACTGCAACGGGCAAAACTGACTTGACTTGGGGAATTTAACTTAATTTTTTTGCCAGTTAGCATCAATAATTACCTATTGATTCAGGTATTGGGAAACAAAGAGGACAAACATTGAAACACCTTTCCTCCAGCTTTTACAGCCTTAACTTCATTCCAGACTCATTTCCTTCTTCCTTTCTAGTCTCGACTCCATTACTTCACTCTCCTCTAATCTTGTTGGTGGCCCAGATTACTCTCTGTCTCTTCACTGAGGCTACAAGCAATCTGGGATGTCTGGGTCAGTGGGCAGTGATTTCTCTCTCCCCTCTCCCCATTTCTCACTCCTCCTGCCATCTGCTATGGGTCTTCCACAGGCTGCAGCCTGTACCTGCTTCAGCACAGCTTCCTCATGGAACACAGCTCCTTCAGGGATATGGTGTGCCTTTTCATCCTCTACCTTGCTATTCCCTCTGTCAGTCCCTCTGTTCACTCCCTCTTTCTCTCCACCATTTCTTAAATATGTTTTCCTGGAGGGTCCACAAGCATCACTGGTGGTCTCAGCTGTGTCCCATGGGTCTGTTGTGGGGTCTGCTGTAACCAGGTGTGCCTGGCACGGGGCAGCCCCTCACCTCTTCCCATAGAGGTGACCCCTGCAGCAACCTTGATACACACAACATATTTTCCTTGGGAAAAGCTGCTACAGAATTTTATATTCCTCATTCTTCTTAGTCTGACGTGGCCATGAGTATCCAGCCCCATCTCTGATCTTCTCAGCTTTCCACTGGTAATGTATTGAAGTCAGTTCATGTGTTTTCAGGCCAGTGCTGAGGGAACAAATTGTGTGACGGGATATTAATAGGTGAAAAGCCATAGATGTAAATGTTTGCCTTTCATTTTGCTTCACGTGGAATGTTTCAGATATAGTACTTGTACTAGCAGTTTTACATTTTGAGGGCAAAGCCCTCAAATATAGTGCTGTAGTTGACACTTGAAATGCCAGATCCCAGAGACATTCTCTCGTACTGCAAAGCAATCATTAGTGCTTGGTGTGACATTCCTACTGCAGCGAGCAGAAGGGACTCAAGCTGTTTGGCTCTACTTAGTATATAAGAACTATGATTCTTTCTATTTCCAGGGCAGTTTTCTTTATCTTCCCTTTCCTTTCTCGTTCACCATCTTTGTTTACCTGCCACTTTGCTGGGTTCAGTAATCTGGGGGCGTGGGGGGTGAATATGGAAGAGTTCTGCATTTGAGTTAGAAACCTTTTAAAATTGCTCCCAATTTTTATGAAAGACAGGGAAGAGAAACACATTTAAATCCTTGTGGTTTTGTAGAAATCTCCTGATCAGCAATTGCAGCCTCCTGCTTCCTACATTGTTTTTTTGCCATCAGAAGCCACGTATGTTTTTGGAGAGGTGCTCTTTCTTCCTATGAGTTTATGGTCATTTATTATTTCTGTGTGAGAGATTTCTCTTGAGTGAGAGAAATCATGCTGATCATTACCTTTTCTCTGAAGGTCTTGTTGCATCCTGGTTGAGCAGGTTGAGCAGCTAATGTCTCTGTCCTTGGCCCTCTTTAAAGGCAACTTGCTCTCTGTCAGGTAATCCTATATCTCTTACAGACATGGAACATTTCAGGGTTGATAATACATGGGTTGTGGATTATTGAGGGAGACTTTGAAATGTAGAATTGATTCAGCCTGCAGCCAAATACTAACTTTCAGACTAGTTTGACATAGTGAGAAATTCCTAATAAAAGACACTGAGTCCTAATAGCAGTTGGAAATATGTCCTCTTTTGTTAAAAAGGATTTTGCTTGTCTTCAGTTTTATTCGTCATCCTATGACTTATGAGACTTAGATTTGCTTGAATTTCCAGTGAATCTGAGGACTTTTTTCTGTAGTAAAGAAAAATGTTTGGAGCTAAATTTTCTCCCAAATAACTCCATTGACTTTGAGGCCAAAGTCTGCAAAGATTTGACCTTTTCTTTTAAAGAACCTCCTTGTTCTTTGGCAAAGACCTAGGTTCTTGCAATGGCTACATTGAAATCACCAAGAGGACTTAATCATGCTTGAGCCTGGTGTGTCTCAAAGGTAACTGGGGACCTAAGCACATCTTATTAAAGCACTCCACCAGGTTTTTACTGAATCTTTGGCCAACTCCCTTTCATTTCTACAAACGTAACCTGCCACCCAGCTGGTACCCAGGCTTTGTTATAATTAAAGTAAAAAGAGAGAGGGGGTGAGGAAGGGAGGAAAGCAAAGGGGAAAAAAAAATCAATCCTATTATTATCATGAAATTCAAAGGGTTGTTCACATCCAAACAGTAGGAGGTGGACAGATTAAAGTTTTAGAACTGTAACAACATCTCTCTTGGTGCTGTCTAGTTCAGCAAAGTGAACCTTGTAACACTTGACATCCATCACAACATTTCCTGCAGTTACCACTCTGTTACTTAGACCAAATCCCCATTGCTGGCTTGCAGACTATAATTTGGAGACATTAAATGACTATAATGTGGAAAGTATCTGATGATGTATTGTACTTTAGAATAATAAAACTAGTAAAATTGCAGCTCAGAGAACTAAATCAAATATATAATTATCTGTGTTTGTAGGATTTCCTCTAAGAACGTTATGTTGTTTAAGCCATGCCTTTCTTTCCCTTTTGTTAATAACCCATGTTCTTAGAAAGAAGATCATGCATTTAAAGATGTTCTTGGCACACAGCCCTATTACCACCTCCTTTCCTTCCTTCTTGCTGACCCGTAACAAATCTCCTGGCTTTGATTTCACTTCACATTCAAAAGCAATGACAGAGGCCTTAATGAAAAAACTTAATCCAAGTGCTCCATTTTATTGGCTGCAATTCTCACATTTGGAGAGTGCCTTAATGCCAAAATTCTTTCCTTTTGTTGTTCCTTAGTCTTTTTTTTTTTTCAGATGAGTGCTATCTGGTATTAGGAATAAGCACAGTGATTGAATGTTCAGCAGCTAGTGACTTTAGGGAGCTTTCCAACATACAGTAAGTATACAGTTTCTTTTATTTGTTTTTCCTTATCACCAAAGGGAGTGTTTCACATATTTGGAAGTGCTGAAGTTACTTTCTATTCCAGAGGCATTTTATCCCTCCTTTTCCTCACCCTTAACTCACTGTCATAATCTACTGGTTGCCTGCCTAGCATATCCCAAGGAGTATTTCTTCAGTGTTGCAAATATTTCTCCCTTGCTCTCCCTTAGTTTTTAAGGCTGACTGCCCTGCCTGTGCTCTCTCCAGGCAAGGATCCGTTGAGACCAGTGATGAATGAACCCTGAAAGCCTGAAAGCTTGTATACACCTGGGGTCATCAGTCAGCACTATTTTCTGAATTTACTGCTTCTGTAAAATTGTCCTGGAAATCTCAGGAGGTGGCAGTTAGGTAGGAGCACTGTGGAGCTGCTGTTCCTAGTCCCTCCTGGGAAGGAAGAAGAGGAGATGGGGCAGGGTATGTTCCAGCCCCTGATGGTCACTCTGAAACTCAAAGGAACAATGTAGGGCTAGGAGAATTTAGACTGAATATAATCTTTTCCTTTCTCACACATGGAAAGTGAGGAGTGATGTGAATGAGGTGAATGATCTAATTTTATCCATCCCAGCTTACATGTGCACTGGGCAAAAACTGAAGCCATGTGGATAAGTTTGAACAGACAATTAATGTCTACAGGCTGTCAGACTAGTCTCATGCTAATTCATCTTTTGCCAACAGCTACTTGGTGCTAAATTCTTTAGAATATGGTGGTTTGGGGTTTTTCCCTTTCAGAAAAAAAGCATTAGGTTTTGTAAGGTTTTTTTTGCCATGTTGCATTCTGTGATCTGCAAAAAGTATCATGAACTCAGGAAGGATGTATTTGTATCTTTGTGCATGAGAAAAACCACAGCAGCCAGGTAAAGTCCGTATTACTTAACATCAGAAATGGATATGTCATATTTTTGCTTATGCTGGATTGGGTCATGGCATTCCTAGATTTTCTGTAAAATAGTATGAGGATTTTATGTCTCTTAGGGAGAGGAGAGGAAGCAAGATCAATGTGCTATAAGGGATACTATCTTGGGAAACGTCAGATGGAAATAAAATTTAGGTTGGCAGGTATACCAGCAAAGCAACAATAACACTGTAGAGTCCAGCTTTACCTAAGATCTAAAAGAGACTGCCTTGCACATTTTATTCCCTTTTTCATCAAACATATATATCCTATCATCAGATTGCTTGGACATGTATCTATTTTTATATGATACTAAATAGAAAATTTGACTTAAATCCAGAGGACTCAGCCAAGCATGATCTGATTTCTGCAACATGATGAAATAACTCTGCAACCGTTTGTTGAAATGTAAAAAGACAATCTACGTTTGTTTTTATTTTTTTCATCACAAAAGAGATCAAAATAACCAGTAGATGAAAAGGTTGATATTATTTTTTTTTTTTGTTTAGTATTTTTACATGGACTACCACAACAGGTGTCTATGAGAAGGTGATGATATTGAATTTACCCCTTGATCATAACCAGAGTAAATTAAAGAAAAAGCAAGGAAATCTCATTCCAGGCAAAGATTCCTATAGCCTGAGAAAGAAAAACTGAAAAGCTTAGCATCACAGAGAAAGCTGTGGATGTCATTATGCAAACTTCACTTTTGCTCACTGACAGGCAAATATTACAGTGATAAACAACTCTCTGTGTTCATTTTTTATAGTTTGATTTTTTCCAAGTATGAATTTTAACATGGAATCCATGACAACTCTGAACAAGTGTGTGTTCAAGTGTATCTAGCCATTTCCACTCCTGTAAAATTCTACTTCTGGGTTACACCGGAGTGTTTGAGCACTGCAGATTAAATCATGGGTGGGTGTGAGGGGAAAATGTGGCATAGGAGTTAAAAATACTGTTGCCCTTTGGCTGGTCTCTCCTCTTTCCAAGGGGGGAGGAAGAGTAGTAATCATCAGTTCTCTTTTGCAGTTGGCAAATGTTCCTGCAGTTCCAGGGAATGGTTAGGCAGTTGCCTTTCAGCTTTTGGGAAATGTGTGCCAAAACATTGTTCCAGAGTCTTACAGCCTTACTTTTTTTTTTATTTTCTTTTGAAGGAAATGTTGGTTATTCTAAGTTTGTGCCTCAAAATACATGAAGGAGGCAAAATGGCCACCATAGTGTAATGCAATTTTTCTTGCCTTGTTATTTAGCTTTGCCCTTAGCATTATTTTTTTTTAAATACTGATTTCCAGAGTTTATCCAAGTTCAATATATTTTATTTTCCTCCTACTGCTCCTCATACTGGGAGGTTTATTCTAAAAAATAGATCCTATGCACTGAAAGTGCATTTCTGAAGGAGGACAGCAACTGAGGTTACCCAAGATTTAGCATCTTACAGGACAGAGACCAAAATTATGATGGACTTTTTCCCTTTTATGTGCCTGTACAGTGCTTCATAAAAAAGCTTCTCAGTCACACATAAAAACCCATCTTATAACCTGGTTCAAACTGTTTCCAATTAGATTTCAATAACAACTTGCACTGAAAAAAAAATATTTATCAATACTCTAAAATACTCTAAAATACTCTAATTGCTCTGTTATCAACTTTAAAAACAACTGTCTCAATATTACAGCGGTTCATAGTTCTTCACAAGCAGTTACACAGGCCATCATCTACAGCACTATAGGAGAAAATAAAATTAATTTATCTCCCTCTCTTCCAGCCAGTTTTAATTACTCTCTGTAGACCTGTGGCATGGGCACTTGGAGAACTTTCTGATCTATGTCATTTTGAAGTATTAGTTATGTTCCAGGCCAAAGCCACTTACTATTTGGTATCCAAACCCACGTGCTGATGAGATGTAGCCTATTCAAATAAACATATGAGGAATAGGTGTTTGGGGGATTAATAAATGCAGAGGATGAGTTGTGCTGATGGTGTTTGTGTGTGCAGCTTGTGAATCCTTGTAACGTGCTGGTAGCACAAAGAGGATGCAGTTCTTTACTGATAAATGAGAGGGTGGGTCCTTAACTGTTCAGGGGCAGCTTATACCCCCTTGCTGGTAGTAAAATCCTTGGAAATACTTATGTAGTAAGGGAACTCAGGGTGAGTATAAAGGAACCAAGCCCTATATTTTCATCACGCATAATTGCATTTTTTCTCATTAAAATCCCACTCTGATTCTAATTAAATTCATAATTGTTCTGCATTTGATGCTATAAACTCTTGTGTAGTGTTGCTGGGTGCTATTTAACAGATGTCATCCTCCCCTCAGGAGGCAGTGGTATTTCATTGCTGTGTGAATTGATCCTTCAATGTGAAACCTGAACAGGTCCCCAGATAGCCAAGCAGGAAGGGGGATATCATGAACTAGCAAGAATGAATAAATGAGGTAACCAAAGAGTGTCTCACAGAATTTATGAGATGTAATTCCTTGTACTTCAATATATTTTAGAAGAGTAATCTAATTTTCTGCTTCTAGCTTCTCTTCATAATAAAGTTACAAACTCGTACATATACTCCAACACACAGTTCTCCAGCTCAGGCTTACAGTCTCAGAACAGTTTTTAGACATTTGCATTAGTTTTTGTTTTTGTTTTTTTTTTTTTTCCAGCACAGCTGCAGCCAGTTTGAGTCTTACACACACAGAGCTGAGAAAGTTAGTCTTGGCTTTTTTTAGAACATACCATTTTTCAAATATGCCAATTCCGTTCTTCGCCACTTCCCTTCCATCTCTGGCAGGTGCACGTGGTCCCAGCACTCTTCATCCTGTTTGTTTCAGGATATTTGTTTGATTGTTTCTGGACCTATTCTCCCAGTTTTCCCTGCCACCATGCTCGTTGCCTCTGTGGGAGCTCACCCACATTCACCCCTGATCAGCTTCTTTCAGTATATATTCCCAGTTTTGCAAATCTCACAGAAGCCTGTTGATTTTCAATCAGATCAGAATGACTTATTTTTTAATTTATATGGTTCAGGCTCAGTATTACTAAGGTGAGTAGGGCCTTATATAAGTGTAAGGACTAAAGCACACTACATAATATAGTATTATGCTACTTTGAGGAAAAATGGGATTAAGAAACTAAGAGAGAACAGCAGGATGCCAGTGGGTCAACATTAATTTCTAGTTCTTTTTGCATAGCAATATGTTGAGTCTCAAGATGCTTTTAAATTGCTTCAGGATCCTCAGAGATAGTTGTGTTATAAAATGCATGCGAACTATCACCAAAATCATATCTTCTCTCCCATTCATATGCAAATTCTGGGAAATTTGAATAGGAGAATAAGGTTGAGCATGTTCTAGTTTAAGCATGTGCTTCTTTTTAGATATTAAACTTATTCTCTATCCCTTGTTTACATTGTTCAAAAAGCGATACACCAGAGAAAATCATTCCAAATGATACATGAAAAGATTGAGATAAAATTCTTAGACATAGGCCGTTCATCATTAGTGGTGGGTATTAGAAGTTACTAACAGTATTCAGCATTCTTAGCTCATTATGAATTATGAATATTCCCCTATGGGTATCTCAATGGTTTTTGAGGTTTTTTTTAAGAATGTTATTTTTAGGAAAAAAAACAAAAACAAAGCAAAGGAGAATACATGAGGGTTGAAGTCTCCTGCTTTTCTTTGGTACTGCCTCTAACCAGCTGCTTATTTTAATGGTTATCTCCTGAAATTCTTATTCCTCTCTCAGATTTGACTGAATCAGACAGGTGATTTTGAGTTGCAGTGGAGATACATGTATCTTGTTTGCTTATAGAAAACCAGGCAAAAATGCTTAGGAAAGCCTAAAAGGTTAATGCTGGCTTACTTTACTTAGCCAGGCAATAATGAGGGTGTGCAGTGGATCACTAACTCCTTCTTTGCTGTTATTTTTTGCCATGCTAGAGGCCCCATGGTCTGTTCCTGGCAGCTTGGAGAGCTACAAGTAATCACAAGGGTGGTTCTGTCCTGTTTCTGCATCACATGCAGGGTCAGGCTGGTGGGCTCCTTCAGAGCAACTGCTCCTCCTGTTTAGTGGCTGGTACAATATAGTAACATTTGCAGAGCTGACAGACAGGAATGAGGATTCCTCTCACAGCTCCCTTTCTTCATGGAATTGCGGAGCTCACTGCATTTCCTCCTACCCAGAACTCAACAGATTAATTGCTACAAGTGAGTAAAAATGATGATGATAATTCAGACATAGTGATGGTCTTTGTTGATTCATGTCCGTACATAGTACAGAGTTCTGCTTTTCACAGTTATTTTTAACATTTTTTCCTTGGGGACACAGGAGTTAGTATTTTATATTCAGATTTGATGACTAGGGTTCTTTGCTGCCACAGTTCAGTCAATGAGCCCTTCTTGGAATTTTGCCTTAAGCTTCACAAGAAAATATTGTATCGCTGTGAAGTTCTATGAAACAGGAATAATGAGTTGGAACAAACCCGGAATATTATTTACACGGAAAAGTTTCCATGTTTTTCCTGCCCCCGGGTATTTTGAAGTTCATATAAATGAGTAATAGAAACATCTATACCACAATAAATTACAGAAATTGACAGTGACAGAGAAGAGTGAAATAACCAATAAATAAATATCCTTGCTTTGAAAAGATCTTGTAATTATATAAGACATGGATGACAGGAACATTGAAATAGCTTGTCAAAATATCAAAATACAGGCAATTCTCAGTCACTGGAACAATTATCTACTTTGTACCTGAAAAACAACTTTAGAAAGGAAGCCCAGTCTTACACAATGAGGAACACAGAATAAGAGATTTTTTTATAGTGTGATAAATTAATCTAGTTAAAATTCCTTGCGTGGCTGAAATGACCACCTGGGGAATTAATGTACCTTCAGGATCATATCACCAAAAGCATTGACATCATTAGTTTAAAACAAAGACAGAGAGAAGGAAAGGAAGAAAGGAAGAAAGAAAGAGGAAGAAGAAAGAAAGGAAGAAAGAAAGGAAAAGAAAGAAAGAGAAAGAAAGAAAACAGCACTAGCTAATGTATTAGTTTTGGCTTTATGGTAATTCCCAAACCTAGAAGGAGGATAGTCTGGACAGGTAGAAAATTTTGACAAAAGAGTGTAATCTAAGTCATAACATGATAATCCAGAAACAGTAGAATATGCTAAATTAGGTTATTAAATAAATGTTAGAAAACACATGTCATTTGTTCTTGCTCACTTGGCATATTTCAGGAGTGTGTTCCAAACTTGTTGTGAAACACATTCAGTGCAGGTGGCTCAGGGTGCAGCAGCAGGTTAAGCTCTGGGTGGAAGCCCAAGACAAAAGGCTGTGAACTGACACCCCTTTTGTTAACAAAGGATATGGGAACCTGTGGCACAGCCAGGGGAGGGACACCCAGAGACGCTGCAGGAGCCAACAGCTTGCAAGGAAGAGTGAGACTTTGGTGCTCTTGGGCTGTGAGGGGACAAAAACCCAGGGGCTCCTTTGCTCAGGTCCTTCCTTGGAGGGAGGGACAGCTGGGGCTGTTTGTGTGTTACTGTGCAGGGAATAATTGGCTGTTTGGAATGAGACATCTGAGACATTGCTGAGGGAAACCTGGGGTCGAGCCAGTGAGGAAACCTGGTCTAACTGTGTGAGTGGGGTGTGCAGAGAGTCCAGCAGGGACCTGCTGGGTCACTGGAGCTGCTGCTGTGAAGGGGCTTCTGTCCCAGCAGAGAAAGTCTCTGATGGTAGGAGTGTGACTGCCTGAGAGTCTCACGAATAGGTCAGATTGGGAAGGTTCCTTAACAAAACTCATACTTTCTGTTCATAAAATGGATTGAGAATTACAGAGTAAATGAGAACAGACAGGACCTCTGTAGTTCATCTCATCCAAGCCCTGCTCAATGCTGACCAAGGCCAGGTTGCTTAAGGCCATGCCCACCATGGATGGAGGCTCCACAGCTGCTCTGGACACTGATCCCACTGTCTTCTACCCTCATGAATATTTCTTTTCTGTAATATCTGTTTGGAACTCCCCTTGATACAACTTGAATTTGCTTCCTCTTATCCCATTGTTGTGCCCATGTGCACAGGGCATAGCTACCCGATGGCAGGGAATGGAGGAGACAGAGCCTGCTGGTGCCCAGTGATGGGGCAAGAGGCAATGAGTGGAAAATGAAATGCAGAAAATGCCATTAAAATTTAATAAAAGGCTTTCCTCCCCCCCCCTCGACTTTGAGAGTGATTTAATACCAGAATATGTGGTCCAGAGAGGCTGTTGAAGTCTCCATCCTTGCAGACATTCAAAACCCAAATGAACACAGCCCTGGGCAGCCTGCTATAGCTGATCTCCAGGTTTGCCCTCTGCCTCAGCCATTCCATGTGAGCCTGTGATTTTAAAATCAGTCTGTTACAGTACAAACAAATTTCACAGTTACTGGGATCAGATTTTCTCACTTGTGCTTATTCTGTGGATGGTCATTAATGGAGACATTCTCTCCTCATATTTTTAATTACATTTACATATCTAAGGCTTAAATGCTCAGACTTGGCTTTCCTAAAGTATTTCCTGCAGGCAGTTTGTTTGGTGAAATTCAAACAAGCATATTTAAATGATTAGAAACCAGAGATTTCTGAAATGTTATGCATGTAACTGTGTCACATGCTGTGAAACAAGTGGCTCAAGTCTGGTTAAGGGTTGGCTCTGATTGCAAATATATCACTGTTGTGTTATCCTAGTTTGTGCCATGGGGGAAAAAAATCAACTGCCTTCGACAGGCTAAAGCTTGAACTATGTTGGTTTGGACATGTTCAGCAGAAGCTCATTGAGAACTGAAGTTTAACATATGTGTTGAATAAGGATACACATATTTAACACATATTTAATACAGGTGTATTTTCTGCTGAGCATGCTCTGGACCAAAGGCTTGGGCAGGTTATCCAGAGCACTCTTTGAAGCTGGTGCTGCAGACTGAGGTGGCACATGTGCAATTAAACTGAGAAAGGAGAATATTTCTGCTGTTCTTTCCATACCTTCATTCAGGAAATCTGGAGGAGGAGGAGGAAGCAGCAGCCTGATATAGAAGACTTTGTTCCTTCTGCCTAGCTTGTAGTTTTCATTGCTTCTCTGTAATTGTCATTATATCACAATACAAATTGTCTTCCTGGAGGTAAACATCCCTCCACTTTACGTCTTCAGCTCTAGCTCCTGTAATTATAATCTCAGGTGTTGTCAATTTGTCAGGTTTTATCTGAAATGTCACCTGAAAAACTTCTGTTAATTCTCTTTCTTTGTTTGGTACAGGTTTTTCTTGCTCATTTTGAAAATTGTAACTTCTCTCCATCCTGAGGGAATGAATCCACAGCAGGAGCCCCTGTCTGATTGTTTTCTTTTATCAAAACTGATAATGCTCAAACCTGCTCTATCAAATTAACCCCTTATACTAAAAATATTCTGTTTCCCTCTGATTTTCATCAGAAACCTTGTCCTAGAATTCAAAGTTCATATCAGAACATGGCAAATACCTGGGTGTACTTCTGTGGTCCTTCTGTGTGTCTACAGAGAGTATTCAGAGGACTCAGGACTGAGTCTCTTCCTTCTTCATCCATTCACTTGGGCAGAGACAGAGTACTGAGATAAATCTGCCTTTCCAAGAGATGCTTTCTTTTTCTTAAAATTGCTGTGCTACATCCTGGTTCTATATGCTGGGTTGCTTTGGGCATCACACCAAAAAAAAAGGCATTGTTGTGACTTGACTCCAGTTCCTTTCTAGAGCTTCACCTCTGTCTAATTTTCTCTAACTCTTTTTTTTTCCCCTCACGATGTACAAGGTTGTTATTTCCTATGTTTTGAGGGAAAATAAAAAAACAAACAAGAGAAAAATTTACTATGTCACTCAGATTGAGTCCTGTTATTTTGACAATTCCAGATGGGGACTATTACAGGTGTATTCCTATTCTCTGCAGAAAATTCAGGTTTGTGTTTTCAACACAGATTTCATCTTCGTGTGTGAAGACATATCTTAGCTTTTCCAAGATTTACTGAATAAGACCAACTGAGGAGTGTTACAGCTACAT
This sequence comes from Pseudopipra pipra, assembly GCF_036250125.1. Lineage (NCBI taxonomy): Eukaryota > Metazoa > Chordata > Aves > Passeriformes > Pipridae > Pseudopipra > Pseudopipra pipra. Next base: position 1,341,144 of record NC_087550.1, read on the forward strand.
ATTTTGAATTTATGCCCAGGGTATCCATCCTTTTCAGTGACAAGAAAATATAGTATTTCATTGTAAAATAAAATCTCTCTGTATGTAGAGAAGGTCGAATAAAATCAAAACTTTTCCTAACTTCAGAGAAGCTGTCTTTCCTTCAATGTGTTTATGAATGTAGACATGAAGACACATTAAATGAAGACAGATATAAAACTCTGAGGTTGAGATCATAAGTAGTGCATGCAGGTAAATATTGATTTCCTAGGTCTTTCATATTTCTTATATATATATATATATATATAAAAAATACATTATGATGCACAAAGCTATGTGATACCAGCTCAACAGAGTCACCATAATGTGCATTTTAAACCCTCAACCTTCCTGCATTTGCTTAATCCCTTATTCATTATTTACTCTTAAATATTCTCTTCATTTGATTAGCATAGTACTTGCTGGATTGTTGTCTTTTGCCTTGTATTTTTTGAAGCAAATCTCTTAGGGTATTTTTGCTATCAAAGTGTAGTTTATAAGCATGAATTTCAAGCAGTAAATCTTGTTTTCAAAAACTTTATTTAAAGTTTATCTTGCACAAGTTTTGAGTTTTTTGATTGGTTTGGGTATTCCTTTATTCTCGGGCTGTGTTGAGGAAGATGATTGATGATAAGAAGAGTAAAAAATGGATGCTGAGATTCTTTTCTATCTTGCAGCAAACCAGAAGGATCTGCATTTTATCTTCCTAAGGGGATTTATTTGGAACAAGAATTTTGGAGTAAACCTTTAAAGGTGCTTTATGCAAAAAAAAATAAAAAAAAAAGTTTGCCTTTTAAAATTAAATAGGTGAGTGGAAGACTTATTTCTTCCACAGGCAGTCCTGAGGAACAGTAATTTTTAGTTTATGCAGAAATTTAATTCAAATACCGGAGCCGTCTCCTTGAAGTCCATAAAAAAGAAGGTGGATTTCTTCCTGGGACTTCAACCAGTTGAAGTAAAACGCTGCCGATTGCCATTCATGGTTTTGTGCACTCAAGGTAAATTGAGCGGATTAAGGTTAATAAGCCTGCCAACAATTAAGACTTAATCAGGAATAAAATCAAGGGATTATGAAGTAAGCTAAGCAAAGCCTCTCTGTGGTGAGCAAAAGACTTCCTTCTGACACACATTTCGAGTGAGGCTGTCGAGTGGAGGGCTCAGGGTTGGAGGCGCACCCGCGGCACAGCGAGGCAGAGGCGAGCCAGGGGCAGCTCTGCCCAGTGACAGCCACGCCAGAGGAGATGTGCCTCACCCTCACACCCCAAACAGCAGCACCCCCTAAGGAGCCTGCCTGGCACTGGGAAAAAGAAAATATGAGCCCCCACCAAAGATGAATGAAAGCCAGGGCAATGATCTCATAACTTCGGTAGCTGCCTTGGGAATATAAAGGCAACTGTGGGTTGCTTCTCAGTCAGGGCTGTGCCCACACTGCCCTTTTTGCCAGAAATCATTTTCTGCTTCCTTCGCTCACACTCGTATCCTAAAAGTCAATTCCCTAAAAAAAATAAAAGCTGTTATTAGGTTTCCATGCTGCAGTACCAAGTTAAGCTTTTGCTTTTCCTGTTTGGGTCAGTGAGCAGCCTTACATTTGCCACATTATTTCAATGATGGTAAAGCATTTCAGTACAGCCATTTAGCTGAGCAGGGTACTCATTGCTGCTTTATAACAGTAGAATCTAAATTATAAAGCGTTGGGACTCTTCTTAGAAGGATCCCTGAAGATGGGTATTCATTAGCACAGATTCCTGTGACTTCTGAGTATCTCTAGGAGGGCTGGCACTTAGCACGGAGACACGTAGAACCATGTTAGAATTAAATAGCCATTGAATCAGGATGACAGATACGAAGTAAAATGTGGTATTTTGTAATATTTCAGGAACTCTGAACTGCTCTGCTGACTCTATACTACATATATATTCATATATATATGTATACAATTCAATTTAGAAAGATAGAAATGCTGAACGGTTGTTGTCAGATAATTCATCATGCCAGACAAATTCCTACATGCAAATTTTTTTCTTATGGAACATATTCTCAGCTGATGTAAATGGATCTTTTGGTTCCACAGAGTATTGATTCCAGTAATATAAAACCCAGAAGAAGCAGAAACATTCAGTTTTCCATCTCTCTCAGACGCTTTACAATAATTGCTGGTTTTTCAAAATTAAGAAATGTGTAAAAAGAAGGAACCATATAATCAGACTATCTAGGTGGAACATTTTCACTCTATTTATATTTTTAAATAAATTGTTTGACGTATTTTCCATTATTTCTTGCTTTACACACAGCTTCATTGCAGTAGTTTATTTTTCAAAAACATATTGACTATTCGATGAATTTCATAAATTATTTTGTACACAAGACTAGGCAAATAATTTTTCTTAGTCACCCTGCTCTAATTAGCACATTAGGAAGTGATGTTGTCAGGGTTGTGAACGTTGTAACATAGGAAAAATGGCTACTGACATAATGCCTAGATGCATATATTGCAAATGCTCTTGTGTCTCTGTCCTCTAATTAAATACAGTCCTCAGGTCAGAACATGATTAGTTGTCAAGTGACAATTTAAGAGGCTAGAAGTACATGTTTGTACTGAAACTAGATCAAGAGTTCTTTAACATTATTTGTGGTCCATGAGCCTTGCTTTTAATGACTTTTTGACAAGGTTTTTGCTTCAATTCAACAATAGCATTTCTGGAGATAATGTCAGAAATTTCATAATGCAGGCTTAGTGTGCTATAAAATTGTTTTTAGCGTATTGAAACAGGAAATCTCCCATGAACACGTGCATTGAAAAAGTACCTACACAGAAAACAAGTAAGGATAGTAAAAGGATAAATAAAATTACCAGGACTAACTGGAGAGATGCAGTTTTGCCTCACTTGCGTAACACAGAGCTTGGTGAAAACAGGAAAAAGAGACAAACAAAAGAGTTTGCTATTTCTGTTCTTGTTTGGGGTTTTTTTTAAACACGATAAAGTTGTGTCTTGTCTAAAAAATGCCACAGATCTTGGGGTTTAATTTGATTTGTTTTGTTTTTTTCCTTTCAAACGTGCTTTCATTAGAAAGGATACTGTGACATTAATTTTAAGTGGGGGAAAAAAAGCACACCTATGTAGCCTTGTGACCTTTTCACTTGGAGGAATCCATTGTGTTACTTCTGCATAATCCAGGTTTAACAAGGCTGAAATTTAGAGTGTAATGTTAAACCAGTCTATATGCCGTGTATATTTTGGTGTGGCACAAAGGGAGAAACTCCAACTCCTTTGCACAGATTTCTGTTGATTTTGTAGTATTCAGGTGTTGACAGGACACAATCAGTGTTTCACACTGGAAAATTTGTTGCTGAATTATTTTTTCTTTTTAGTCTTGATATGGATTGTTTTACATTGAGTATGTACATTGTACTTTTTCTTGTGGAGTGAATATATGAGGTGTAAGAATGATATTTCTTTTTAACGTGGTTTCCTGAGATGCTTTATAACTGTTACAGAGTTAATCAATATTTATGACTAGATAAAGTATATTTTCCTTTGACCTGCAAGATTATATACTTTGCTACTTTGTTTTCTGCACAACATGGGAGCTTCTTTGCACCATTTTAAAAATCCCACTCTACAGATTTTTGAAATCCTAAGGATTTTTTTCAAATATTGACAATAGAAAAAAAAAAAAAAAACTTGACATAAGCACAGTTTTTGTAACTTTATCCTGAAAGTAAAAAAGCAACAGTACCCAAATACAGAGAAATATGTTCCAATTTATAGATTTCAGTAGTTATTACCTAAATCTTGGATTTGCAAAGACACAGTGTTAAGTGGAGGGTCATGAAGGGACTCTGCCAAGCCATACAAGAGGCTATGAAATACAGACCATACCAAGGAGACATGAGCACCCATTAGTTCTGTTGTATGGTTATGATTACATTCATTTGTGTATAATTACATTCAGTTAGGATTCTCTCATGGTAGTGGAATTCTGCTTGTTAAGATTGCAGTAACTTTGAAATGAATCCCTAAAATCTGCAAAAATTTCAACATCTTAGTGCTATATGCACAAGAGGGAAATAAAAAAAGAGTGCAGGATTCACTAGCTTTATATTTGAACTTGTGACAGGTCTGATAAACTGTTTAAACTAGATCTGAAAATATTTTTACTCCAAGGTTGTTTTACATTTATGCATTTCTAAAACACGAAGTCCCCGGTGTGTGAGGGAGAAAACCCAGTGTGTTTGTATCCAGTGGTTGCTATTTAGATACATTCATTTATCAATTTCAAATATGGTTAGAGTTTCCCTTTTAAAAATTGAGTTGATCTCTCCATTATCTGTGAAATCTTTCAGACTGAATGAACTTAATGTGTCTCCATGTGCCAAGAGCAGTTTAGCAGATTCAGGACTACAATAACAGCTGAATAACCTTCTCACTTTCCTGTGGACGAGATGATACATGCTATTTTTCCCCAAGGATATTTTCTGATCTCGGGCCTGGCTCCCTGTCTGAAAGGTGTTTACAGCAGAGAAAGGGCACTCAGGCCTCGGGTAGAGGTTGTACCAGAGATGATGTTAATGCCCAGCTCTGTGCTGTCACCACCTCAGGGTTAGCCAGGGAGAGCAGGAGGGTGTCTTCTTCAAATTGGAGTTGAGAAGTATGGCAAGAAGGGTGTTTAAGAAGCCAGTGTTGTTTCATGGGACATAGGTATTGTCCTATATTCTAAGAAAACCCAGCTGAGGCTCTAGCTTTCCCAAACATTAGGGCTTCAGTTGTGTCTAGGAGTTTTTGTGGCCAATTAATCATAGGAACAGTTTTCAATTTTTTTTTATTATTGTTGTTATCTGCAGCTGTAGAAATTAGCTGTGCCAGAGGAACTATTGTGTTCACAGATCCTGAAAGTCATAGAAAAATTTTTATTCATTTTATGTTGTAGCGATTGCATCCTCAATTAATTTATGAATCTAGATATATTTTTTATATATACATAAGCAGAGATAAAATAATATCTGAAAGATTAAAGAGAGAAGGAGAGTGAAGAGATGAGATGATGTATTATTTACCAGATAGGACAATTTTGTAGAATAAGAATTCAATCCTTAGTACTTCACAGTAGCATATTATTCAACAGTGCTTCTAGACAGCAAAGGCTAATCTAAAATCTGTGAGGCAGAAACAAGGAGTAATATTTCACAGTTACAGCCCACTACATCCTTGGTTTATGTGCCTTTCTATACCTGTATGTACCAACCTGCTGGATAGGAGTGGGATTCTGAATGTTACTGAGGGATAATAGTTCAACAATTTACCTGATAAATAACTGTACATCAAGATTTCATACAGCCCTAATTAAAACTGCTGTTCAGGTTTTATATATGGAATATGTGTAACCAGGTTTTATAAACCGAATTGGGATTATAGATCAAAGAAAAGATTTTCCATGTCAAAGGGAGCAGCATTTTAGCCGTTGCACAATTATTTTTGTTTTTCATAATAACAGATATGTAGGACTGTCTCATCAACTGATTTATGGTGCTCTGCCTTCACAGCAGGCAACAGAAGCAGTGCCATGTTTAAGTCAGGGAGCATCTGGCCCAGCATACATTCTTTCATTTTCTGTAACTTATAAAAAGAATTAAGTTCTTAATACATCATTCAGCATGAAGAAGAGAAAAGTGAAATACAGTATTACCTTAACCTTTATAGCACTCTGGTAATATAATTTCCGGAGCACTCATCCTATTTCAGGGGTTCAGCAACCTGTTTGATAGCAGAGAAAGGGGCCAGACCCTCAAACCACAGCACGTTCAGATGTAACACCCTCTTATGTCCTGCACTGGCACTTCTGGAATTGCCACTTGTGGGTTTTCATTACTGGCATTGCCACAAGAAACATGTGGCGTGGCACAGTATTAATCCCTTCTCATGGACCTAGCAAGACTTGAAAATGGTAAAGCTTGAGATCTATTATTGGCTTGGCCCAAAAGGCAGAAAATTTGCCCTGCTGTTTTGCAGCAGAGAGAGAAATGTCTGCTTGCATGCTCAGTTGAGACAGCATTGCTTCTAAGATGTACATATCTTTAAATTCATGCCTTCAGAGGAGCTGTGGGTTGTGACTTTATTGGTGCTGTCTGCCATGCTGGGGGGTTAGGTGTGTTTTTCTATAGGTCAGTGGGAATTGTTTTCAAAATGCTACTCACTGATAAAGTTTAGAGTGCTGGCAGTGTTGGAATAGCCAAGTCAAGAGCTGTGGTGAGCTGTGTTTGCTGCTGTACAAACACTCGAGCAGAAGTGGCCAGATAAGAAAGACTTAGGGCCCTGAATTGGAAATATTAAATGTATGGTCACAGGACACATCTGACCTCTTGTTTAGTCCTGAATTTATAAAGGATCCACTGTAGTGTAACTGATTTGGGGACCCAGAAGCCAGAAAGACTGGGGCATCAGCACAACTAACGAATAATTTCGGGGTGTTAAGATTCTGATGTGGAAAATTAGCTGACCTAAAAGGTTAGCAAATAAGGGAAACTGTTTTATATAGGCATCAGTGCAGGGTGCTTCCCATGATTCATTCCCCACCCTGTGCAAGCTTAATCTGCAGAGCCAATCACAACTTTTTAAAGGGTTCTTACCTCTTTTACACCAGTGACATAAAAAAAACCCCTCCATTTTCAGTATAAAACCACTTCTGCATGTTTTTTATGTAAAAATAAGACATAGAATTTTTTAGGTGCTTTACAACCTGAGGATGAAAAAGTCTAGACAGTCTTAACATCATGAATATTTCAAAATAAAGATGCTTGTGAAACCTCTAGTTACCATCCTTCCTGGGAGGCTGGTATAAACTTCCAAAGCTCTGCTGAAGTCAGTCAGTGCCCTGAATTTTCTGCCTAATAATGCACAGGATATGCCTTGAAGCACCTGAATGGAAGAGTGGCAAGTGACTCACACTCAAAGTTTATTTCTTTAACTAAGTCATAAATTTAAAGGCTTATTTCCCCTTGGAGCTTACTGAGGAAGTATTTAATCACAGCGCAACGGGGAGAACAAAAGCCAGTTAAGATGCCTGACATCTATTTCATAAAATATTTAGACAAAGTACATTAAGGAACAGATGACTTTGGAATGAATGGGAGCAGTGCACTAGTGCAGTTGACTGCCTTTAACACAGTGGATGTTCTGAGAGGAAACTGCAGTGCAGTGGGGTTTGGACACATGTAGGGTATCACATGTGTTTCTGCAGATAAAGGAGGAGAATCTAATTTTGTTAGGGTACTTACATGCTGGTAAATAGAATATACAGTATTCCATGTTATATAGCATGAGTTGCAACTTTCAAGTAAATATGCAGAAAAATACTGAACAGGTTTTTAAAAAGGGACAGTTCTCTAACTTTAAAAAAATGTGTATTGAGTGGTCTTTATGTCAACATGTATAGTATTTTGACATATTAATGCACTTCAGCATTTCACTTGAATTCTCAGAGCTACTAAATGAGCTTGACTTTTCTGGTAAGATTAACTGAAGGAAAAGAAAAACAAGAAGAAATTACAAATAGCTCATGCTGCAACGTATGTTAACCAGTATTTAAATATTTAAATATTTAAAACCAAAGAAAAAGCCTTTGTCAGGTCCTAAATACATTCTAGGAATGTCAAATTTATTTTATGAATTTATATTTAGCTGACCTCAGCTTAGTTCTACATTGTTAGCTTGTTAAGATCTTAAACAGAGACTCAGTTTACCTTCTGGCTCTCTGGATTTCATCATTTCAGTTTAGGTTTCATTTGAATCCATGACACAAAGGATTGAAATAATCAGAACTGCCAAATATTGTTACTGATGTGAACTGCAAAGCAGAATAGGAACAGATGATGTTGAAAAAAGAGTGAAAATACCATGGATATAAGGAATTCCAGCATGGATGTAGAGAATGACAGTAAATATTTTTACCAAGGTGAAAAGATAAAACCACAAAATATTCAATAAACTAAGTTGGTCTAGCCAAAACACCGGCTTTTTGAAGGTTCAGAGAGACTGGAAGGGAAATGGAAGAAAAAACAATGGCAGGACCTAAAGAAAAGTATGAGGGTCAAGTACAGCATGTATTTTAAAATTTAAAAAAATCTAATATAGAATAAAACATCCAACAAAGCCATCCTGTCCTTTTTTTGGGGAAACAGTGTGACCTGTATATTAGTTTTTGCTCTCAATAGTATTCCACAATTCACAAGCAGAATTTAGCTCTGTTCACTGTTTCAGGTGTACAGCTGAAGCCCTGTCCACTGTAACCCTTGTTATTTTGATTTCGATGCAGACATGGAACATGTCACTCTGGTTTATAATATTTCATTATGTGAGGTTTTTTAGTTTGTTTCCATTTCTGTTTGCATTTGCTTGGTTTTTTACTTCAGGGTTTTTTCATTGGGGTGGGGTTTTTAGTAATTTAAGTACTAAAAGGAGCTCAGTATTTCTAGCTCAAATCATATCATATTTAATTTCTTCTAAACATAGATTTTCATTTGATTTATCCTTATAATTCTGATATTTTGTTACTTTAAATGAACAGAGAATCTTAATTTGGTGAAGGGATTTCTAATACTCAAATAAAAATAATATATATACAATGAATAATTGTCAGCTGGTTTTTAACTGTTCAGCAGAGAAAGGGCAAAACTCTAGGAATATATTTTAAGTCCAAATAGCTCATCTTGAACCATTTTCAAACCTTAGATTATGCTAATTTATAATTCCAAATACCATGGAGAATTCAAAGGCTCCTATTCACCTCTGGTTTTGATAGTGTTACGTCAGTGTGTTTCCTTGGGATAGAAAAGAAGCTTTACTGAAAACACATAATTATATTCTTTATTGACTTAAGACTTAAATGTATTAAATGAAGATTTTTCACAAGCACTTCATGAACAAACTCCTTTGTTGTATTTTGCTTTACATTCAAATTTCATGCTTGAACAACTTGATAAATTTCTACGATGAAATGAGTGGCAGATTCTGTGAAGATTTTGTTTCAAAGTTGAAGAGGCAAAAATGAGACAGTGGCATTTATTTTGTAGTTCAGGAAGCACAGTGTGGTGATTTGTGTGAAAATCACACTGGTCATCCTACACCAGGTAAAACTAACATGACTGTCATAAACCATGTTGGCATGAGCTAGAACTCTTACTTGGTTTTCTTCAATTTATCTCTCTTCTTTCCTCTTCCTCATCTTACATGATCTTAGTGGGACCAGGATACAGTCCCTCTTTTTCTGGGCATGGAAAGAGCTTGCTGAAACCAAAACATTCCTCTCCTTCAGCCTTTCTCCTCTCCAAAGATGGGGGGGAGAGGATACAGGTGTTTTGGGAACAACCTGTTCCTAGCAGTGCCCAATCTTCCTTCTTCTATGTGCAAAGAGAGTAGCTGGTCATGCAAAGGGTGTGCTACTAGAGCTGCTGAATAATCTTCCCTTTCCACAGGTGAGGATTGTGTCGATTACTTTTCCAGACAGTAACTGGTGACCGAACACAGTTTTCACATTTCAAAATCTTAACGACACATTTGGTTTAAGTTGTAGAAATAATGCAATTTTAGAGGGTACAAACCTTTCTGAAGAGAGTCACACTCTTACATAGCTTTAATTCACAAGTAAGATGGTTTAGGGCAACAGTGCCCTAAGAAGTGTTCTCTGGCTTTATGTGTAAAACAAAGAGCTCAGAAGTGCTGAGCATCCACAGCACTTATTACAGTTCCCCATCAGATAAGGGATTTCAGCTCCTTTGAAATTCTGTGGAAACCTAAGAGCTAACTTGAACCCTTGGCTCCAAACGTTTTCCATAATACAGGGTTAGAAAGCATGCTTGCTCTTAGTATTTGTTGCATATCTCCATGTAATTTCCTTACTTTTGTCTGAAGTTTTAAATAACCCTAAACTTTCAAAGCTCGATCCCTCCCCGGCTTTCCCTCCCTCCCTTCTCTGCCCCGCCGTGCCCTCTCACCATCTTTTTTTTTTTTTTTATTATTTTTCCTTCAGCTCTAATTGACATTTATGAATTTGATGGTCAAGTGGCAAGGGTTTTGAAAAAGATGAGCTACTCAGCTATCAGGAGGATCATGTTTCTGCACAAATCACTGCTCGGGCATACTCCCGTCATTTTAATGAGGCACATTCTTTTGAGCTGGCAAGTTGCAATTCCACCACCCAGAGCCTCACTCTGAGGTATTTTTATAATGTCACAGTTTTTTGTTATAATCCTTGCTAGTTGGCACCATTTGGCACATGCTTCCCTGCAGGCTATTTCTAATCCCATTACTGTGGAAGTGACTCAAGTTTGTAGCTTTTTTAGCACATTCGAGGGAACATCTGAGAGACACTTTGGTCTCCATCAGAAATGGCTGAGTTTATCTAGAGTTTCCAGCTGTGTTTAGCTGAATTCCAGTGAGAAAATGCTGGTTTAAAGGTAAAGAGTAGATAAAGCAAATTTAAACTTTCACCTTGACAATTAGGAATGCAATGATGCCAGAAGAGAAAAGATGCCAGATGAAAGCTGCCAGAAGAGTTTCAGAGTTTTCAAATAGAAGTATAGATCAGAATTAATCGTTTGGCTTTTTTAATTCCTACTTGTTCTTTGGGGGGCAAAAAAATGGACTGCAATTTATATCTAACATCCCTTGCTGTTACTAATTGAAAGTTTTGTTCTCTTCTTTAGAAAGACATAAAGTGTGCTTGTTACAACAGAGTTATTATACTTTCTTCTCTGCAGTCTTCAAGCTAATTCATAATGAACTATCTCAATAAAAGTTTGGAATGATAAAGGACTTCAAACTGTAGGGAAATGGTTAATTTCTAGTTTTAAAGAATATATGAACAGCTGTACTGGCTCCAGCTGAAGGAGTTAGTCTGGCCTTCTGTTTTGCATGTGGCCATTAGCAGATGATTAGGGAGAGTATAAAAACAGAATGATATTTCCTGTGCTATAACCTTCTGACTTTGGAAGTTAGTCTTTTCTGAAGTGGAGGTTCTTAGAGGTACCCATATTTGTATTTTATACAATTCACAAACCTCTCTGTGAATTCCTTTCACTGCTTTTGAATAGATTAAGTTTCTGACATCTCGTACATCCTGTGGTAAAAGGTTACACAGCTTAATTATCTACCCTGTGGCAAAAGTCCTGTCCTTTCTCTTTTCCAAACAGCACTGTGATAACTTAAGTTGGTGCCTCTAGTTGTTTTATTCTGAGGAATATAAAATCTTTCATATTGACTCACCATATAAATTTTATCAATATCTTTGAAATTATGGCAGTACAACCAGACATCTCTTGCTCTTTCCCCAGAAGTTTTATCTTTGCCAAAAAGGTTAAAATACATGAACTTTGTAACTTCTTTATCCTTTTATTTAGCCCTTCTTTCTATTTCTTGTATTACTTCTATGTCCTTTTTTTGAATTGGCCTAGCAGAGGAATATGCAGCATTCAAAAGTCATATGTTTAAAGGGATTTATCCATTGGCATGAACTTTTTGTTTGTTCTTTATTTGTTCTCTATTCTTTTCCTGATATTATATGTGTTTGCAGACTGCAGCTGAATGTTAAACTGGTAAGTATGGGAAAATATCCACAAGATCTTTAAATCCTCTTTTCTGGGAGGTGGAAACTTGGGTGCTTTTCCTGCACATTTCTATTACACTTAAAATTTTATTACCAAGGCAATCAGTATCATAACACCATTTTATGACTTGTTAGTCTGTATTAGTTTCAACCTACCATTAATATGTACCACTTTGTTCATCTTTCTATCCACTCTCCTTTCCTGATTATTTATGAACATGCTGAACATTATGACTCTAAATAAGAGCTCTGCAGGGCTCCTCTGGAAGTAAACTTCTCCTCACAGTCAATAGTGGCTATTTTGTCTCTTAAACCTCTATTAATTCATGACCTTGTTCCTACCTCTTGTCTCTTTTGTAGCTTATTTTCTACAGGAATTTTTAGGGATTCTACACGAATTTTGTCAAAAGTGACATGGAATTGCATGTGCTCTATATTGCCCTCATCACACTTGTCTATCCACAGTTACTTTCCCCAAAGAATTCTAGTAGATTTTTAAAGAATTATTTCCTTCCATAAAAGCTGGTGGTTATTGCATCTCTTATGTATTAGATTTATCTTTTCATCCAGCAAGTCTAGTCTTTTACAATGCTTTTTATTGATCTGCCTGGCTGTGGAAGTACATGTACAGACACTGATGAGGCCCTCCCGAAGATCATAGAATCAACCAGGTTGGAGAAGACCTCTGAGATCATCAAGTCCAACCCTTGATCCAACACCACTGTGGTTCCCAGACCATGGCACTAAGTGCCACATCCAGTCTCACCTTAAAAACCTCCAGGGACAGAGAATGCACCACCTCCCTGGGCAGCCCATTCCAGTGGCTGATCACTCTCTCCGTAAAAAATTTCTTCCTAATATCCAACCTAAACCTCCCCTGGCAGAGCTTAAGATCTGCTGACCTTTCCCCATTCTTCTTGACTCTGGTAAGGATGCTAAGCAGAGGGGCTGTGGAAGAATGGCACAGCACTGCAGGTGACAAGAAGGAGGTAGATTGGGTCCTCGGAGAGAAGGGGAGCCTCAGTCTCCAGGCATACCCAAGGAGGAGCAGGCAGGTTTTGTGCTTGTGGGGTTGTGAAGTAGATCAATCCCCTGGCAGTGCTGGCTGGAGGGCTGGAGGGCTCTGGCCACAGAAGGAAGGCTCTGGTCAGCACCTGGGGTGCAGAGGAGCCACTGGGATCTTCATCCAGCCAAGATCCTGAGCCACAGGACAGCACAGGCAGAAGTGATGAAGCATTCAGGAAGGATATTGAGGTGCTGAAGCAGGTCCAGAGGAGGGCAACAAGGCTGGTGAAGGGACTCGAGCACAAGTCCTATGAGGAGAGGCTGAGGGAGCTGGGGTTATTCAGCCTGGGAAAGAGGAGGCTCAGGGGAGACCTCCTCACTCTCTACAACTCCCTGACAGGAGGTTGTAGCCAGGTGGGGGTTGGTCTCTTCTCCCAGGTAACTATCAGCAAGACAAGAGGGCTGGGTCTCAAGTTGTGCCAGGGGAGGTTTAGGTTGGATATTAGGAAGAATTTCTTAACAGAGAGGGTGGTCAGACATTGGAATGGGCTGCCCAGGGAAGGGGTGGATTCTCCGTCCCTGGAGATTTTTAAAAAGAGACTTGATGTGGCATCAGTGCCATGGGCTGGGAACCACAGTGGTAGTGGATCAAGGGTTGGACTTGATGATCTCAAAGGTCCCTTCCAACACAGCTGATTCTGTGATTCTATGATTCTATGATTCTATGATTCTATGATCTCAACGGGACACTCCCTGAGGCAGAGGATGCCAAACTGACCTGCTGCCCAGGAAGGATTGCTGCCTGCTGGGAACTCAGAGCCTGCACATGGTGGAGAGAAGGCTGAGGCTCATCCAGCCCTTGGATCATTCCCCTACTGGCCAGGGAGGACCCAAGGAGTACCCACTGTGACCACATGGCTTTGGGGGAGGGGGCATGGGCAAGGGAGCCAGGTGTTGTGTCCTGAGGCTTGAGGAGCAGATGGACCTTCCAGGTCAACACCTAATGGGCAGCTGAACTTTACAGCAGGGATTTGGATTTAGCGACCATAGGACCATATTTAAGGCTCGAGGACTGGGAGCTACAAGTATGAATTTATGAAGGGGGGATCACACCTCTCCAGCCCGACAGCTTCCCATAGTGAGGTGACTGACTTAGCGGATTGAGAGCAAAGAAGTGGATGATATTTGTCTGGACTTTACTGAGGCTTTGAAACAGGTCACTGGGTGATTTCCAGAGGGGCTTTCAAGACTCAGCTGTTCTGTGCAAGTCTGCGATTTTAAAAGAGGTGAAATGCAACACACAGTAGTTTTAAAGTCATATTTTAATAAAGTTCCCTCAGAAATGGCCTATGAGCACCACTGAAACCATGCAACTAATTAACTTTTTTTTCATTTTATCTGAAACCACTTATATTAACATTTCTGTTTAAAACCATCTCTTCAACTTTTCCTATATTAAGAAAGTTGAAATTGTGAAAATACATGTTTCTTCTGTGGTGATGGGCACACAGAGGATATTTAACTTTTTTTCTATCATCTCTCAATCTTACAGAACCTTGCCTGCTCACTCACTGCTCCTAATGTATTAGTACAGGCTTTTATAGATATTTCTTATGAGCTTAGAAAAATTATTTCTCAAAACCTTTTTGATCTGCCTTTAATTTGAAGTTTAACTTGCCATATGTAATTCATTCTTTGTTTTCTTTGCTTTTGATTTCCATACTCTTAATTCATAAGCATGCCTTCTTACTTTTGCTAGATACTGTGTTATTCTAACTTTTTCCTGTGGCTTTTGGGTTTCATTTTTTGTGGTAGGTTTTTAAAAATGGATTTTTATGGTTAATACCTGGTATGCCCTAACCCTATAATGTGATGTTTTCAGATAGGCTCCGTGCTCTTTACAGGGGTCTTATCTGATTAACTCTTTTCAATATACTTTTAACAAGATTCCTTAGTCTTTTGTTTTTCCTTTTTTTTGATTTTTAATATACTATCATGAATTTTTGCTGTCTTGCTTCTTTGTAGATAACAGTAACTAGAATATTTCTGAGAATTTCTTCAATAACTTCGTCTTGAACCGCAGGCTCTGTGCCTCGCTCAGGACTACAAGAAGATTTGCTTTTCCCTTCGCGGTTTCTTTGACCAGTTGCTCTCAGAGGCAACCATCCTGGATAAAATTTTAAGTTCTATATCACCACCTCTTGTGAAAATTCCCGGTTTCTGCGGGGCTATTTTCTCGGTATCGCCATGAGATGGAGGCACGGCCGTGCACATGGTCCCACATGTGTTAGCAGAAGCAGGGTCAGGGAATGTTATCAGGCATGTCCAAACAGCTCCCATCTTGCTTAACAGCTCAGATGCTGCCTTCCCGTAAACCTAATGCAAATTTCAAAGCCTGATAAAAGATATCTTTTCACCTTAAATTTGTGGAGAATGTTCTTATTTTTAATGAGCTCTAGTTTACACCAGATTGTGGATCATCCCTTTAATTCTGCCATCACGTTACTTGAGCAGAGACAAGTGCTGCCTTGAAGTGTCATTGTGCTGGGGAAAATCTGACGTTCTGAGCTGAGTGCAAGATGTAGCACTAAGAAAGTGGAAGATGTAGGCTCCCAGACAAGGGCGTTTCTCTGAATTTTAATACACACCTGTATTTATTCTCCCAGTCCCTCCGTTTCAAACATCATGGTATCTGTTTTGCATCAGAGAAATGAAGTCTTCTTTCATTTACAAATTTCACAGGAAAAGTCAGAACTAGGTCAGAAGATAACATAATGCTGTGTTGTTTTTTTTTTTCCCACTACTAAAAAGGAGTGAAAAAACCACCTTTGATGATCAATATGGTGCCATTCCCTTTTGTGTTAAAAGCTGTCTGTTGCACTCTGTGTCGACTCTGCACAGCATGTTCAGTTACTTTAAAAAACAAAACTTTAATTACTGGGTGGAGAATTTGAGAAGTTACCAAGATGTGCATTATTTGGGGCTTGCCAAATGTCTAAGAATGGAAGACAAAGAAATGAGAGTTGTTTTTTTTAAGAGAGGATAAGAATAAACAGACATTTAGATCATGATTTGGCAACAATACACTAATTCTCTATTTTATACTAAGAAATGATACAGAGTGATCAAGTAAAGGGATGAAATGTGGACTAGGTGGCCTTCTGTTTGCACTATTAAATGACCTTAAAAGAATAATTAGAAAAAGGACAATGCCATTGCAATGGAAAAGTTCCTGCTGCATAAGAAAATGTATTTGTACCTTAATGTATACTAAAGGGGACATTGTTGAAAAACAATTAAACCTAATTGTTGAAACCCGGGAGTCTGGCAAAGTAAGGATTGTAGTGTTAGTATGATTAATGGACCTTTTTAATTAAAGGAATTGAACAAGTTTACACCTTTGCAGAAATTTTCTAGTGGAAAGAAGCAGTACAGGTTTTCGGTTGTGTTTTCCTGGTGTGGTCATATGCAGCATTTTGAGTCAAATGAAAGGGTCTGAATTTGCAGACTGAGATTATACCTTTTTCTTATGGGGCCCTTAATAGAAACTCACCGTGTTTCAGTTTAAGCTCAAGCATTTTGAATGATATTGAAGAGAAGAAATAGATATTTGCAGGAAGGATGAGATTATCTCTTCCCTTAGATTAGTATAAAATAGAGATTAGAATAGAATAATAAAATTGTTTGGGTTGTCAAAGGCCTCTAAGATCATTGAATCCAACCACTGAGTTCACTGCCAAGTTCACCACTAAGCTGTGGTGAACTGCATGTCACATCTACATGTCCCTTAAATACCTCCAGGGATGGTGACTCCCTCACTTCCCTGGGCAGCCTGTTCCAGTGCTTTACAACCTTTTCCATGTAGAAATTTTTCCTAATATCCATTCCAAACCTCCCCTGCTGCTACTTGAGGCCATTTCCTCTCATTCAGTTGCTTGTTACCTGGGAGAAGAGACCGACCCACATCTGGCTACACCCTCTGTTCAGGGAGTTGTAGAGAACCATAAGGTCCCTCCTGAGCCTCCTTTTCTCCAGGCTAAACAACCTCAGCTCCCTCAGCCACTCCTCATTAGGATTTGTGCTACAGACCCTTCCCTCTGTAGTGAGGGGCCCAAAACCAAACCCAGGATTCGAGGTGTGGCCTCACCAGTGCTGGCTCACCAGGGGGACAACACTGCCCTGGTCCTGCTGGTCACACTATTTTTGATATAAACCAGGATGTCATTGGCTTTCTTGCCCACCTAGGCACACACTGGCTCATGTTCAGCCGCTGTTGACCAGCACCCCCAGGTCCTTTCCCACCAGGCATCTTTCCAGCCCCTCTTCCCCCAGTCTGTAGCACTGCAGGGAGTTGTGATCCAAGTTCAGGACCCAGCACTTGGCCTTGTTGAACCTCATGCAATTGTCCTCTGCCCATCAATCCAGCCTGCCCAGATCCCTCTGCAGAGCCTTCCTGCCTCCAGAAGAACAACACTCCCACCCTACTTGGTGTCCTCTTGCAAACGGACTCAGGGTGCACTTGATCCCCTCATCCAGATCGCTGATAAAGATGTTAAACAGCATATCCCCAAAACTGAGCCCTGGGGAACACCACCAGTCACCAGCCACCAGCTGGGTGTAACTCCAGTCACTCTGCTCTCTAGACCCAGCCATCCAGCCACTGTGTACCCAGGGAAAAATACACCCATCCAAGACACGAGCAGCCAGTTTCTCCAGGAGATTATCCAGTTCTGCACTAGCTGCAATTGTGGCATTTCTCTTAATTGTCCTCTTGATAGATATATCATGGCTTTGTAAATATATTGTAATACAGCTATCACTTTAACTTAGATAGTAAGTATGGTAATTTATGGCTTCAGGATCGCCCCATCCTCAGTTGTCATGCAGTGTTTTTAAGACAAAGCAAAAGCCATTATCATACCACACTGTGCATCAGAAAATGGAGAACATAGTATTAATTTTCATTTATTCTGAGAATTTCTGTAGACAGCATGGAAAGGTTTACAGTCCTGGTCTTTCACTGGTATTAATTATTCCACATATGTCATTAACATTTATGAACTCAACTTGATATCTAATAGCAAATATCATCAGCACTTAGGAGCCTTAATATTACATTTAATGGCAGCAAGATCCAAATTTGGGAGACTTAGTTCCAGGTCCTAATTCATAGACTTGGCAGTTGTCACTATGATTTGTGGCACTTGGTGATGCCAATTATGGAGACCTAAAGCTCCCTTCTCCCTCTGGAAATCCATGTGTGACTACCCCAGCCCATTTCTCGTGTGTTGTGTGAGTAACAACTGGAACTGCCTTCCCAGGACTCCTTTATTGACTGAGGGACCATTAGATTAATTCCTCCTTCTTTTTTCTTAAATCCTTATCTATGTTTGTGTAAATTATTTTGGGGAACATTAAATTATTGACATAAGGAGTAATGTGCATTAATATAGTTTACCTAATGACTGGAGTTAACTGCCATTAGGTAAAAACCCATTTACTTAATGGTGCTTTGTTTTTATTTTTATTTTAGTATTGTTGTCTAGAAAATGGCTTTTTTAATTATTATCCTGAAGTGCTTAACATGTGAAGAAACTGAAGTGCATAAGCATTCTGGGGAGAAGCCTATTGGTAATTAATACACTTCATAGCTTGAAATTTTTCCTTCCAAGACACTTAGTTTAATGACTGCAAGGATCAGACAGAAAACATACTGTAACTTTCCAGTGTCTTCTGCTTTGTGTTTTAGAGTGTTTACCTGTGTATGGTGAGCTGTAGGCTGAGGTGATGTTGAGTTCAAGGCAAGTGTATATGTGTGGTAATGTGTATTTTTTAATGTTAGCACTGTCTTTTATCAATCTCATCTGCAGGAAATAGAGCAAGAATTATCTTCAGTAAGCAACGTGTCTGGCTCCCAAATGGGAGTTTCTGTAGTAGGTTGTGGCCAAGTCTCTTACTTATAAAATAAAATAAATTTAAAAATAAATTTGAAATTACCAATCTTCCATTAAGGATATCATGATTTCAAATGCACTGCTGCCTTTCAGATAGACTTTCATTCAGCAAACATGCTCTTCATATTTACAGTAGAGAAATGTAAATGTTTCTTTTTCTATTTGAAAATTAAAAAAAAATCATTTTAATAGGAAATCTTTTGCAAATCACACATTTATAGTGTGCATTTGACTAGTTTAGATTATATTGACAATGGCAGACTTCATATGCTATCATACCTTGTTCATTCTCAGATAGAGCTTAAGAAACAAATGTTTAACTGAAAAATTGTTTTCAGTCCCTAAATAGGAAATGCTTCAGGAAGTTCTTGCATCAGTATTTCACAGGCTGCAGTTCAGGGCTCTGTTTTGTTGTGAACAGTGATGGAAGTAGAAATATTCATGCTACCACAGTTACCACACTTGGTTAGGGCTGGCAATCTGTCTGCTAGAGTGTTATTTTTTCATTACATTCACATTAGATTTATAAATGTTAAATCCTGTTTGCTTTAAAAATGTATTTTGTGATGTTTTCAGAAACTGGGGTGACTATGCCTGACATTAAAATTTGGGAAATATGACTGACATTTCTACGTTATCAGGAAATTATTTTTACAAGACCCTTGAAGCAGAGGGTTAGTGGAAGGGATGCAAAATGAATTTCAGCTGTGAATATACTGATGAATGTTGTTTACAGGTTTACAAGCTTATCACAAGTACATGCAGAGATAACGTGGATTTAATATGAATTGTTGAAAGTGTGCATGACCTGGTGCACATTAACGTAAGCAGCAATTCAGGCTTTCTGCCTGTAGGAAAATATTGCAGGAGGTGAGGACTTTACTCATCCATTTTGGAAATAAGTATGAAAACTTGCCAAACAACGCTGCACCCAACTCAGACATTGAGAGAACTCCTCAAAAGATTATAATTCTACTTCATACATTTCTATCAAATGATAAGCACTTTGTTTACTTTACCCATTCCTTGTTTACCATTCCTAAACAAGTCTGATTTCCTCTGCCCTCCAATTTTGGTTTCTCTGATGCATGTCACACCTGGGAGGAAGAGATATTTAAAAAAAAACAACCAACCAAACAACATTATGAAGGGTGTGATTCCTCTTGTTCTAAAAGACTTCTGATAGTGAGATTGTAGAAGACAATGAGTTAAGAATCCTGACTGTGACTAACTTTTATTAAAAACATCCATTCCCAGTGCATAAACATATTTTGATATGTAGTTTACCAAAAATATAAATAAGCTGTATGCAAAATACAGTTCACATATGTTGTTCTCCAGAAAAATAATAGATTCAAAAGTGTGTATTTTATACCATATGTAAGATATTAATTATTAATGTGACCTGAATATATAATATGTTAGTTTGATATAATGGCAGATTATATTAGTCTTTTTGCCTGAAGTCTCATGCTTTGAAAATGCAAGGGAGGTTTTCAAGATGTTTGTAGCCTAACTTTTATGTGGGGAAGCCCAAGGCTGTCATTACCACTTGTTTCATCACTGCAACAGAAAGGAAAACTCCCTGTGTTAACAATCATAGCAGGTTTTTGTAACTCAGGTTTTCAGGAACCAGTAAGGAATACTTTTACCTCTGACTTAAAGAGGTATGAGAAAACATTCTAAAATGTTGCTCTGTGTACATCACAAGAACAGACCCCTCACTACTCTGTTCATTGTCAGAGGAGAGCAAGGAAATGTGAACAGTTATTTTGGAAACATGAGCTGGGGATCTGACATCTGAAGTAAAAATTATGGTCCAAAAAACCTGCTCATATGTTGAGACAAAATGTTTAGAGCTGTCTAATCTCACTAAGAAGCTCTCTTTTAAGTTTCTTTCAAGTTCTTGTCAGTTAATAAGTTAAACATCATGTGGCAGGCTTACAACTGACCCAGTCTCTGTTTCTGCAAAACTAAGTCAGCAACTACACAGATTCATACCTAAATACCCATCAGATCTGTAAACTCTGAACATTTCTGGAACATGTCATATGAAAATGGTTTCTTATAAAATGCTTATAAAATATTTATTTTAAATTTTATTTTAAATAATTTTAGGGGGTTTGTTTTAAAATTATGTTTAAATATTTTTAAAGTAAAGCTACTGTTAGCAGTCTTTAAGTTCTATATTAGTAGCTTAATTGTTAGGCTGCTTTAGTAGGCAGTGGAACATCAAAGTTTGGTTTTTCTTTCAGTTAAAATGCTTGTGTCATTCTGGAAATGTTCTCTATCCAGAGTAATTTTTTAACTTATTACTTACTTGCAAGTAAATACTTATTTATTTGGAGATGGATGCTCTCCAAAATAAGGTAGAAAAACAGTCGTTCAAGAGTCACGTATCCCAAAGGAGGCAGAGTGAAAGGGAAGTGATTCTTTAGCTTATCAGATATTTCATGTTCATGGGAGGTTCTTCATTTCAGTTCTGGATCTCAAGATCACTTCTGTTTTCACCAATTTAAAATTTATATAAGTTCAGAAAGTTATCCTTAGAGACAGGTCCCTCTTCCTGGTTATTCACCATAACCAGCAGGTAAGAACTGTCTCCCCCTGTCTTGTGGAGCATTTTCCATGCCCCAGGCTTCAGTGCCCTCACCTCACAAGGGCATATGTATGTCTGGAAAGTCCAGAGCTGTTCTGGGACAAAAGGAGGGAGATGCTTGATAAGGTCCGTGCTCAGGATTACCACAGAGTTGCTCAAACTTTGGGCAAGGGTGGGAATGCCAGCCCTAGACAGCAGTGCTGCGGTTCTGCTGGTGGCTCCCTGATTCTTCTTCCTGAGGTGTCACCTCTTCACAGTGTCCATAGACTCACAGAACCACAGAATGGCCCAGGTTAGAAGGGAACTTAAAGATCTTTTAGTTCCAACCCCTTGGCCATGGGCAGGGACACCTTCCACTGGACCGGGTTGATCGAGCTCCATCCAACCCGGCCTTGAACACTTCCAGGGATGGAGCATCCACAGCTTCTCTGGGCAATCTGTTCCAGTGCCTCACCACCCTCACAGTAAAGAATTTTTTCCTTTTTTTTTCCATGACGGGGTGCATGAAGCCAACACAATGAAGGAGAGAAGCAAGCACACTCAGCTGTTCACCCACACTGTATGTCAGAAGAATGTAAGCCCGTGCAGTTAGTCAAATTTACCAGGATTTCAGAGCTTCCTGAGTTTCCCAGGTAAATCTCTATCTCTTACACAGTGACTGGATGCTTGACCTGGGGTTTGGCTTTACACTGAGTTGCAGGCACTTAACATTTTGCTTGTTGCATTGATCAACACTAAGCAGAGCTGTGATTAGAACTACAGGGGAAGTGTTCTGGCAACTAGGTTACTCTACCCCATTTACTGCTACCGTGTGATGTCGTATTTTTATTTCGCCGTGACCATATCTTGACTTTGTATGGAAAATATGTGTCTTAAATTTTTTCATGCAGTAGATGGAATCGTTTCCCTTTGATGAGTATTTAAAGAGTACAGCTGTCCTAGATATGTCTTAAGTGGGAGACTGGATCAGAGGAAATACAATGCAGCCACTGCCAATTTGAGAGATTCTAATGTCAAGCAAGAAGGAGTTAACGTGGACTTAAATATATCTGAAAGCAAACACACTTAATGATAATGACAAGTACTTATGCAAATGAACTGCTAATACTCATCCAACCAGAGGTGATTAAGTCTTTTAGGCCAACTGGAGATTTCACCCAGCAGGGACTAGGTGGTAAAAGACAAAGGTTTAAATAACTTCAGGGGTTATAGCTCTAGTGCCGCACTTAAGCCACATTTCTCTGAATTATCCTTCCTTTAATGCTTCTTCCCTTCCCCCAAGGAGGTCACAACTTGAGTTACCTTGTAAATCTTTTAACCTATACATTTTAAGGCCTGTAGGAGCACAGTAACCTATCCCAGAGTGATATGCTGGCATTAAATAGACTGGAATAATGAGCGGACCTAAGGGATTATCTAGTCTGATACTTAATTATGTAGACTAGGATCAAGGGAGAGGAATGGAGGAATTACATCTGCCTGGAACTGCTAGAGTGTATGTCCACAGGAAACTGTTATTGAAACATTGCTATTGAAAGCCTTGAAAAAGCAATACAGGCATGAGCGAAACTTAGACCTGTATAAAATGGTGAAAAAGAATCTTCAAGCAAAATTAATTACCCTACCTGAAACAGAGAAAAGGAAAATTGTGAGCTACTGGAAGGGTGGTGTAATAGTTTGTTTGGTTGGTTGATTGGTTGTTGTTGTTTTTTTTTTTCCCCTCCCAATACTTCATTTAGTGTGTTATTTTTATATGCTGTTATCATATAGCTGGGTGCTACTGGAAGCCAGTGAGGTTTCAAATGGCTGGGTTTCCCTTTGTTCTGTATCACACTGGTGAAAAAAGCTGTCCTTCCCTGAAGAGGAAGGCACAAAGGCATCTGTACAGCAAAACAGCACGGAAGTAGAATGTCTACTCCAGCAGAATGGTCTTAGAAAAGAGGTTGGATGTTTTTGCAAATATTTAAGACACAATTGGCTTGTAACAAGTATGCATTCCCCTTCAGATGTATTTGTGTATATATATACACATACATATGTATTTTAGAACAAGTTATCCAAGTTCTGCTTGTCGTTGAAGGCTATTCTACTGAATATATTTTCCAGTTAGGCAGAAATTGGGTGTTTGATACATGCAGGTACTTAAAAAGAAACCTGTTACTCAGAATTATTATCTAGTTTGTGCTATTGTGACTAGTAATTCAGGGAAAAAGAGTTGTACAGGCTTATGACTCAACAGCTTCAGGAAAGAGGCAGTAGTTAACAGGTGTTATCAATCACTCCTCAATCTGGTCTTAGTAGCTGGGAGAAGAGGATCCAGCTGTCTGAGGTTCTCTGATTAAAAATTCCTTCTTAATAATCTCCTAGTCTTTTGCTTGTGCCCACACATGTTTTATACTTTTCAGTGGGCTTGGGGAAATGAATGGATTAGTAGTATCATGCCTCTGACTCAGTGAGTTAATTAAAGGCTGCATGTATAAAATGGAACAATGAATTATTTAGTGGATAACAAACATGATCTAAAATTCCATTTACTCACATTTCAAGTCAATTTTTAGTTTCAGAATTCATATACCAAAACCTAACATTTTTTGCATATTGCTAAAAGTAAATGTTTGCCAACAACATGCTTGCTAAAGTTTCAACTGGAAGTCTCCTGAGTGCTTTGTGACTTTACATTTGGGATGTTTGCTTTCCTTCCTATTCCCCGTCCCCAGAGAAATTCCAGGCAGTGATGTGAAGAGAATTGTTTATCTGAAGATCAGCACTAAACATAAAGGGGGTTATAGGTTTGGACCCAAATTGCATACCCTGTTTTCTTTGGAGAATCTCTGCTTAGATTTTTACTATGATTTTATAATGAACCATCTGAAATTTTGAGGATCAGAACCTTGATCCAAATCAAGATGTGACTTTCACAACACAAAATACACATACGTTCACTCACCACATCCATCTGCTTGTTTTTCATGCATCTAATTAAGGCAACCTGGTCTGTTTTTTGTGGGCAGAACCCTGCAGCAAAAATGTTTCTGTTGTTTTCACTGGGACTTTTGCAAGGCCATGGTAAACCTAGACAGAATATTTTCCTACAAAAGGGTTTTATTTATGGCCATTTAAAAAGCACTATTGACTGTCTTTACTGGAGCACGAGCTTTTCTGCACCTTCATCACCATTCTCAGTATGGAAGGCCCTGTAAATCTGCAAGACTGACTGTCAGCAGTGCATTTAATGTGTGGTGTTCTAATTAGAAACAACTCCAGAGTTTTTCTTTTATTTAGAGCCAAAAGAGGCCGCTTGTCTATTGTTCATAATGACTGACATCCATTTGGCATAGAAGAACGAAATATCTGCTTTCTGAATCTGGTTTATGCAATGTAGTATTTATTTGAATAACAGAAATCAATGGTA
Organism: Pseudopipra pipra; assembly: GCF_036250125.1. Lineage (NCBI taxonomy): Eukaryota > Metazoa > Chordata > Aves > Passeriformes > Pipridae > Pseudopipra > Pseudopipra pipra. Next base: position 1,365,730 of record NC_087550.1, read on the forward strand.
AATATTTATAAAGTATCTGACTGATGTAAGCACTAAACTTCTGCAGATTTTTTATGAGAGCTGGGATTGAGCCCCCTTTTAATTAGAAAGGGGACCACGTATTCCTGTGCAGCACAGATGCTGTCAGTCACCCCCTGAGCCCACAGGATCCAAAACACTTGGGTGCTGTGTAGTCTTCTGATGAGAACTGAGACTGACTAGATCTGCCCCCCTTTTAATTATTTAAAATTAAAGTAAAAGGAAGATGAAAGCAATTCATCCATCGCTGCTTTCTAAGAGCATACTGACTTTGATAAACTTTTGGAAAGAGGACATTGGAGGGGGTCCATCCTCAGAAGGGAGCAGTAGCTGGCAAGTTCAGGCCCCTTCCAGCTCAGTGTTTTATACAGACAGTGTCACAGAGAGGTATTCTGAAATTGTTCCTCTGCTCATCACGGTCACATTCTCATTTTGAGCTCAGTGAGAGGCACCAAACAATCATTTATGAAATGTGCTCTGTAACAGCCATAAATATTCCAGGTGTAATTTCAGAGTCTACCTTTTCGTTCTTCAGCTGTTATTTAAAAAAAATATTGTATTGCCAAAGATTGGGAAGACCACAATATTTTTTTCCTGTTGCCCACAAATATTTCTAAGGATGTAGACTCAAAGTTTTGCCAGGCCTTAAGAAACCTGTCTTTCTGAGTGTTTTGAGTTTCCATGTCTAAAAGCTTTACTTCCTCAAGAAACTTTAATCTCTGCATTTGCTTCTCACTTCTGAAATTCTTGTACTCAACCTCCTACCCAAAAATGGTAAAATACTGCAGAACTCTCTGGGGCCATATGCAGCATACTTGATTTTGGAAAGAGATTGGGAAGCAGATTCTGGTTGGTTGGGTTTTTTTTGTTGCTGTTGTTTAGTTGGTTTTGGTTTGTTGTTGTTTGTTAAGGAGTTATTTTTTTTAAGGAGTCATTGAAAGGTGTTTCTGTTGTGATATGAGAGGTGATCCATTACAAGTCTAGGACAACAGCAGATAAAAGGCACTTCTACATTTAATAGCTTTTCCAATTAATGCAAACATCCAATCCTCCTATATTCTCAAAGATTTAAATGTGTGATATCCTTTTCAGTATGTTCCTTCAGACATTCCCTTCTGATCCTGATGTGCATCCATTCTTGGTAAAAACTGAACAGGGGCTTAATCTCATTTTTCTGCTTGGATCTAAGAAGCTTAAGTAAATAGAGAGCACAACACATGTGTATAATTTGCACACTCCATAGCCATGCAATCCTTTTCATAAAGAAAGCAAAGACAAAACCATTTATTTGGGAAGAGAGGGTAAGAATTCTGTTAAGAAGCAAACAGTAGTATGACTTGGTACCTTCAGTGTTATAAAGTGTTATAACTTTTCAGCAGAATGTAGTTGTGCCCAGGCTGAGCAAAGGTCAGAAATCTTAATGAACTACCTTTATATTTTTTCCCCAGAAGCAGAATTCTACTTAAAATATACATATTTGTAGATTATTAAGAGTTTCCCCCCTCCCCACCTCCCCCTCCCCTCGCTGCTTTAGTGCTGTGAGTCTACACTTTGTTGGACTGGCAGTACTAGCTGTATAATTTTACAGGAATACATCTAGAGTGCACATGTACTGTCTTCTGTGCTTAGTCCTGCATATAAACCATATGTATGGGTCCAAATTACACCCTTGCTATAAGAGAGCTAGTAAAATGTGATTCAGAATTCAATTTTTAATCCCAAATCAGAATGTTGTGCAAATTCATGTGCATCTTCCTAATTTTATGTCCTAATACTGACATGTCAGCCTTGGACAGAAATGTATAGAATCCTATATCCTTGTCATTCGATGCTGAAGCAGAAGTGAGGTATAAAATACCCTTTTGAAAATGGTGGTATATGGTGGGATCTTCTTTCCTTCCAATCCTTCCTCTCCTAAACCATTTCAGAAATGGAACATTTTGCCGAAGCAGATAATTACCCACATTTTGAGTTTTAATTTTTGTGGTCAACCCTCGTTGACTCATAGCTATCATACTATGAGAACAATTCAAACCTCTCCCAACAGTGATAGTAAGCATGAAAAGTCCTTATTTTTCAGAATTCAAAATGTTTCTGTAACTTTACTGAAACTCATATAATAACAGAGACTAGTTCATAGGTAATGAGTATGTGAATCTCAAGCCTTTTTTCTAACATTTTGTATTCCTCATCATGCAGGAAAAAAAAGTGCAGGCTGAGCGAAACTTTCATAAGGTGGTGGAATTTTTGTCAGCTTTTATTCCTCCAGAGGAAGTATCTGGGGAAAATGGATAATTACAATGCCAATTTTTATTATCAAAATAATGTGCAAAATTTATGACCTGATAAATCTGTCCTTGGATGGAGATTCTCATTTTGATAATCCCCCTAAAATGAGTAATAAAGCACCTCTGATAGTAATAAACCATTTTTCTTTGACATTTCATGATAAGTGTAACAACAAATAAAGGAGGAACTTCAAAGATTGCTTACTTCAAAAGCTCTATAAAGTCCATTTGAATAAAATCCACGACTTTCATAAAAGTGGTGTTGAAAATGTCATGAATTAAATTAATGGTCTACATCTCCTTGCTTCATATTGTCTGTATTTTAATCATAATTTATTCTTCCGCACATCCTGCATGTTGTTGATTGAAGGAAATATTAAATCCAGCTGAGCTTTAAGCAATTTTAAAAGGAATGACTGAATATAATTATACATGTTAATAGTCCCGAATCTGCTTTTTTATTTGCTGCTGTCTGTCATATAACAGATCGGTAAGCTTTGCTTTTTATAACTATCATTAATCTTTCACAAAGATTCAAAAAATATCCATTCTATAGCTACATTGTTTCAGCCTTATTTTAATGTTCATAGTGTATCAAGAAAATGAACCACTCAGATTATATCAATTTATGGGAAAAAAAAAACAAATCAATTTTTCCTAGTAAAACAAAGTAAGTTTTTGATGTTCCAGCTACAAAGAAAAGCTCAGTGCAAAATTGGTAGAATTGACTCTGAAACCAATAATTCTAGAAGATAATATTGTTTGATAGCTATGAAGAGCAATGACAGTGTAGACCACAGCGTTAAGTTCATTATTGTTCTTTTGCACCAAATTTTTTGTGTATGATGGGGCTTTTTCTTGGTGGAGTTCGTTACGCTTGGAGGAAAATTAAGGTGTCGTACAATATGTTGAGTTGGAAGGGACCCACAAGGATCATTGAGTCCAATTCCTGGCCCTGCACAGGACCATCCCAAAGAGTGCCTGAGAGCACTGTCCAAATGCCTCTTAGACTCTGTCAGGCTTGGTGCTGTGACCACTTCCCTGGGGAGCCTGTTCAGCGCCCAGCCACCCTCTGGGTGAAGAATGTTTTTCTAATGTCCAGCCTAAACCTCTCCTGACAACTTCAGGCCATTCCCTTGGGTCCTGTCACCAGTCACCAGGGAGATCAGTGCCTGCCCCTCCACTTCCCCCCATGAGGTCTCTATGAGGTGTCCCCTCTGTCTTCTCTTCTCCAGGCTGGACAGACAAAGTGGCCTCAGCTGCTCTTCGTATGCCTTCCCCTCTGGGCCCTTCCCCCCCTCCATAGCCCTCCCTTGGACACTCTCTAGCAGCTTCACATCTTTTTTATTTTGTAATGTCCAAAACTGCACTTCTTCCATTCTTACTTCTTTCTGTGCTCACTCACTGAGGAGAAATTTCTTTGTTAGACTGAGTGTGAGGTGTCCATAAAGCAATGGGTTTGTATGAACCAGAACCATACACATAGAGTCCATTAGTGTGGACAAACTGATCACCAAGGGTTTGTCTTTCCTTCCAGACTATGAACGTCTTGCTTTCTGTTCTGGGTCACTCATACACTGTAGTTCAGGAAATGTGGCATTGATAATCATGGAAACAGATTTAAAGTGAGTTCTGTTGTACTGTAGCATTATGCACAGCACAGGTTGTAGAATTTGCCCTGAGGAGAAGAGAATCTTAGTGACATGTTACTAACACTGGCCAGCTAAGTGTCCAATGATAGCTGATATACAGTGAATCCATGGGACAGTTTCTCACTGTTGTGATTTCAGGAAAGACAAGGCTTTGTCTGATTTCTTACTCACTTTTGGCAGGCATTAGCTTTCCACTGAGAAACCATTGCTCCTTCTGGGCATCATCTGTCCCAAACTTTGTGTGTTACCCTCACTGTTCTTTCTCTTAACACTGTCAAGCCTGTTTCCCAAGGAAAGAATACTACTTGACCTACCAGAGTGCAGTCCCTCCTCTGTGTCCGTGTCCAGGCTCTGTAATTTGGAATTTCAGTTCCATTTGACAGAGGGAGAAAAAGCTTAGAAATAAGTGTTTTGGAATTCAGTGTGTTCCTACATACCAGTGTGGTCAAAAACGTATGTTTAAAAAAAAAAAAAAAAAAGGCATTTTTGTAAGAAAGCATCTGAGGAGAGAACAGGTAAAGAGGAATGGTAGTGGGAGCATTTGTTGGTCACCTGGGGAAAAAAGGGATCAAGAGTGCCCTGCCAAGCAGAGGGCCCTTTCCTTGGAATGCTTTCTCTGTCGTGTGCTGGTGAATGTCACCTCATGCCATGATTGCCAGGGAACCAGTTTTCTCCAGTCCTCCAATGCCAAGTTCCTCCAGCATTTTCACTGATCACGAAATTGTCTCTACCTTTTCATGAGAGTAACAACTAGAGGCATGAAGGAGGTCCCAGTGAGCTCCACTGGGATGTAGGGGGGAACGACCAGGGAGGTGGAGCAACTACCTCAGGCTCTTGGCTGAGGTGGGTGAGCCACCAGGACTGCCTCACCACATCACCAGTATCACTGGTGGTAACTGTTCACTGCTGCTGCTGAGAAGCAGATTTGCTGGTGCTCTCACAAATAGTGACATGTGACTTTCTGGAGCTGGGGAACCACTGACTGTGTGACTGGGATTTATGAGAGATGGGCCCTATATTCCATTATATACTCTTTTTGTGTGTGTGTGTGTTTGTATGCACTTAACCAGGGTGCACTGCTGTGTATATCACTATTTTCCATAATCTTCCTCCCTCCCAATCTACCCTATTGTTTTTCATGTATTTTCCTCATGTATATCATCACTGGTAGGGATGGTATTTTTCTTTGTCAAGTGTTAATTTTATCTAAAGTGATAAAAATGGAAAGAAAGCCACGTTTGCATAAGAATGGGGGGGCACACAGCATCAAAACTAGTGCTGTGTTTTTTTCCAATAGCAGGTAAATTTTCTCACTAAGACTGACCTTGTAATTTATCCACTGGGGAGCTAGATAATACAACTGCACCCCTTGAGATTACAAGTATTGCTGTAGTAATGCTGGGTAGATATTTATCTGATTCCTTTCCCAGAAGGAACTGATGTTTTATTACAGTGTTCCCAGGCTGTATTTCTGTTAACAGTATTAACTCTACACAAATTTCTGCAGCAGTAATATTCAGCCACAGAAGTTCCCTTAAGAAACCCCAGCCATGTAAATGTGGTAACTGAATCCTTGTGTAGGTGAGCTGCAGAGTAATGATGCAGCAGTGCCTGAATGTTTCTTTGAGATCACATTGGTTTCCTCTTGGGATAGCTGGAAAAGGTCAAGATGCATAAAGTAAAAGGAGGGAATAACAATTAAACCTTAGAAACATGATAGCATAAAGCAAACCCATGAGTTAAATACTATCAGTGCCATAGAAGGTCTACATATTGTCCTTTTGGGGGTTTTGCCTTCTTTTTTTTTTTTTTTTAAGGTGATGTCTCAGTTATGATTTCTCCTTTAATTATTGTGAAACAGTTTTATCTTATGAATTTAATTTGTTCATATTTTGCACAAAGCATGTGGGTGTGAATGTGAAGCACAGACACTTAACCGGAAAAGGGCCTGTACAGATAATTCCTAAGATATTTTTGTTGTTTTCATTTTACATTTATATTTGTGTTATGTAGACACAAGAAACATTTACGTGAAAAGCCAGATATTTTGTACAGTCAGGTGTTTCAACTTAAAGATGTCAGCAGTTGTAAGCATTTTATCCTACTTCATATTATTCTGCCACTGTCGCTCTGCATTTGATGGTCCTTTAGATAATCACTTAAACACTGAAATCAGCTAATGAACAGTGTGCTTTAAAGTGCCAAGAGTGTCTTTTTAATAGGTATCTGTGTTACATAATGCAGAGTTTTGTACCATACACTGAGTCTGACTTTTTATAAAGCAGAAAGGGGTTATGAAGTAGTAGCTTTATTGTCATGCTTCATTGTTTAAAATTAGATGTATTTTAGTTGACTGACATGGTGTTTTCATGTTTAAAACTCTAGCTCTGCATGTTTACTTTTTATGGACTCTGAACGGAGAGAAAATGAGAAGTATATATTCCCTCATTTACAATTTATAAAGAGAGATGTGCCAAGAAAACAAAGAAGGAGAAAAGAATGATGTGTATAAAACTAAAGAATCCAGTAAAGGAGAAATGGCACTTAGTGAAAATTGCAAGAGAAGTGCATTTGTGTAACAGACAAATCTTGATTTTTGGAATTTCTGCCATTGCAAGGCTGAGTGCTGAACTTGTAAATGACACAGAATGATTTGTCATGTTTAAATTACAATATAAACTTTTCTCATAGAAATTAAATGTTGTGAGGAGAAATCTCAGCCTGAATTGATGTAAATTTTGTGCAGCTAGGCAAGACCAAGAAGTTCTGAGATTCAAGTTTTCACAAGCTCAACAGCCTAAGCATGAGCCAGATTAATACTCCATTGAGCCATGTCTTCAAAATGTGCAGCAAAGATGAAATTCATTGCTGCCAGACAGGACTAGTTTAATTCCCAATATGGATCTTAAAATAATATTAACCATTGTTAGAGAATGTTAACCATCATCTGTACAAGCCCTGTGCTTTTGAGTAAATGTCTGTTTAACTACAGTAATTAAAACTTAGCTTAGACCTACATTGTCACTGTTATATTACTGAGCTGAGAACTGGTATAAAAATATTGCCTTCTCAGGTGATGGTAAATACAATTTTGCAGTCCTCTCCCAGATTTTTTATCATGACCTATCAAAGTCAACAAGGATTTCGAGAAAATGTTCTGTCAAATGGTGAAGGCTTAGTTATTTTGGGTAGAAATAATATTTCTGCTGTAAGTTGTTTTGCAGTACTAAGTATCCTAGACTTTTAATAATCAAATTTAAAAATTAGAAAAACATTACAATAATTGAATAAAAATTTTAAACCTTCTTAGATGGAACTCTGTTTGTCAGTGGACAGAAAACAGAAATAGGTGCAGAAATTAAATAAGGGGAAGGTTAGCAAGGGGAATGGGTAACAAAGTGGCCTGCAGGAGTAGGAAATGTGCTCCAGTGGTCAGTGGGATGCTCTTCCATCCCTGCACTGCTGTGTCACATCTCACACTTTTTTTAGACCTCTACAGTTACACAAGTATCTGCATCATAATTCATACGTGGAGATAATACACTTCCCTGAGGTTCCAGAGGAGGTCACAGTAAACATCAAAAGAAGAGATGTTTAATACACCTGCAGTGCCCAGGAAGACAGTGAGGAAGCCTGGTAGGACATGTTGTATACAAAGTGCATATTCATTTAATTACTATAAATATATATATATATATATATGTAGTTACTATATATAGATAGATATTGATATAGATCATGTGTTGGAATGTTACGCTTCTAAACTAAAATCATAGTGAGAAACTTGAACTGAAAAAAGGAAAGATTGTTAGAGGTATAAGGTTTAATTTTATCTGTACAGAGTGGATAAAATTATTCTATTGTTTAAGCTGATTTTTTCACTTTCTTTCTTTTTAATTGAGCTAAAATGCTGGATTTTGCTAAATCCGAAATACGTTGTTTGTTGTTTTATTTAATTAATTACTAAATAACAATTTGTAGAAGTAAAATCTTGGCCCCAGTGACATTGAGATTTTTTTTTATATATATTTTTTTAAAAAGGGACTATGTTTTGTGCTCTCATTTTTGTGTTTTAAACCTGATGTAAGGCACTATGGCTTGCATCAGGCACATGATATTACTTAAAAAGATGATAAGTAACAAATCCCTGATTCTGGTGCTGAGCATACTGGCTTGTTTGCCCTCACACTGCCGAAGACCAAGCCCCTGTTAAAATGCCTTCCACAATCAAAATGTTTGATTTGGGCAGGAAAAATCATAAGTGACCAAAGCAGAGCTAGTGAGAAATAACCAGTGTGGATAATCAGGGGCTTAGCCCTCCCACCCCAGCTCCCTTTTGTATGCAGTATATTTTTATGCAATATGTTGAGCATCCAAACTTTGGGTGATTTGGATTGCACTCTGTGCTTTGGATGTTGTATCAACAGGTAAGGGAAGGTTCACAATCACTTCAGTGGGACAGTATTCCTGCACAATTGTTCTTTTGACTGTGTCTTGAAATAACCTCACAGGCAGGCAAAATGTAATATCAGTATAGCTCTGCCACCCACTTTCCCTTAACAAAAAATCAGGTACCTTACATTTATATTTTTATTTTTATTATATATATAAAAAGCCATTGTGTGCTACCCAAGAGGAAAGCAGTCCTGAAGGTGAGGGTAAGACACAAAATAAAGGCCATTTGAGATTTTCGCTTTGTGATAGTCACTGTATTTTTTATGATGATCATACCTTAAAGTTCCTTTTGATTTTTTCACAGTTTTCAATCCTTTGTGGTAGTTAAGTCTGGAGTACCTTTACTCAGTTTTAATGTAGTTCTGCACGCCCCCAGACAAACCCTGAGCATGGCAGATCTGTGACAGGTTGCCATTTAAGTAGATTTTTCCCATGCAGAGTCAGGCAGAAAGCTTAGGTTCTCGGAGTTGTGGTCTGATGGTATCTTTGTCCTCCTGCTCTCTACATCAAGAGATTATATTCCTAACCACACACTTGAAATTGCACTTCTAGCAAATGGAAAGAAATTTATAATCTCTGACAATCTCTACTTACTTAGATCTAGTTGCAGATCACTGTGTCCAGTACTCCCTCAGATATGCTTTTTTTTTTTTTTTTCCCTTAGCTAATGAGTTCATGTTTAGTTCTGGTTGCACCTACTGAGATGTGATCCATAAGTTCTCATGGGTGAAAGGAGGAAAAAGGGTTTCAGCTCTCAGGAGGGGCTGCCTGGCCATAATAGCAGGACTCAGTAAGGTGACCTGATATACCCAGGTGAGCAGGTTTTGTGCAGCCATTTGGATTAATTCATCACGATAAATTAAAAAAACTATTTATTTTCAAATCCACTGGATTCCCCTTTCTGCTAACAGAGCAGTTATTGTTTTTACTATTCCCCCATTTTCTATGTCTCATTTGGTACAAACTTTTCCCCCACAAAATCACTGTGCTCTGCTTTCCTGTTGGAAATACAATAGATCTGCTTCCTTTTACAACTGACATAACTAATCAGCTTCTGAGGGGAAAAAATCTAGACAGCTAACACATATTCATTACCATGAGTGTTGTGCAGGCTGCATTTTTTCCTCACAAGATTGATTAATTAAATATTTATGAAAGAGAAACACCTGGCATACTTCCATAAACAAATAGGTCTCCTGTGGGTTTGCAACAGCTGAGGAGAGTTTTGAGGGACCACAGGGATCTCAGGGTAAAGACTTCCTCACAGCTTGAGTTCTTACACATTGCTGTTTCTCATAAATATGCACCAACACACAAATAATTTCTATTTTGAAGGCAGAAAGTGCAATATCAACAGATGAAATCCAAAAGACAGCAAAAGAGAAAGGTAAAGATTAAGCAGAACAGAAGTGTACGAGGGGTAAAATGGCTTGTTTTTATTTCTCTCTGAAAGGTTTGAGGAGGCTCAGATAACTGGGGCCCCTTTTTTAAGGTATTTGTCTAGGGCTGTTGGTTAAATACTGTAAGTCTTAGTCTGAAGAGATCTGTTGAAATCTAAGGGCAAGGGTTAAGAAATTATGCAAGACACCTAAAAGTGGGAAATTCACTCTGTTCACTATTTCAGCTGCTCTTCCAGATGGATCTGCTCTATAGACACTTCCCAGACTCTTCATCTTCAGTGGAATGTTTTCACTGGTATGTCACTGCTTTACAAATAAAAATAATTGTGCCACTGACTTCAGCTACAATTTAGCTGGCATGATTGCTTTTATCGACCGCTGCTTTACCGTGGCCAGTTTCCTACAACTGATTGTTTTAGTTCTTGGGAGTGGAAGTAATGTAGCTGTTAGTGTCAAATTCTCGTGCAATATCTTTTACATGTGCTTACATGCCATGTGCTTTCTGTGTGTTGGATTATACTTCATCATTCTCCAGCTATGATTTTTCTTTGGGGGAAACCTTGGAAACTGGCCAGCTGCACTCAAGCTCAGAAGTTTAAGGTTCTGCCTATGTGGAAAATGATCAAGTCATTTTAATTGTCTTGTGTTTCTGAGGCCAAAGTCTAAAATTAGTTTTTCTGATGAGAGCTTTTGATATTGGTCGAATGTTATTTTTCAAGCTCCGACACAGCTAAATAGATCGGTTCACAAATTTTCAGAATGCAAGTTATAAAAAAAAATATAATATTTTAACTTGGTTTTATTATTTATTAAAGCTGGACAAATATCAGAAAAAATAATCCTTTCTCATTTGGCATTTTTAAATTCTGAAACAGAAAACATTATTTGTAGAGGAAAGTGTGTTTCTGAAAATTCATATTATTAAGCATGGAATTAATACAAGTCAGATTTTGGTGCTTTTTTATTTTTTTCTTTTTTTTTTTTTGTCAATATGTTGTGTTTGAATGGAGTATTTCCAAGCTGTGAATTGTTTAATGGATTAAGATTTTTAGGACTTAAAGGATCATAAGCATGTCAGTCTATTTAAGAAAAGAAAAAGTGAAGGCTTTTTGATGAAGTTCTGCAAACACAACTGGTTTGTAGTGATAAAGTCCAGTGATGTGTATAATAATGTGAAGATAAAGCAGCACTGTGTTTAGTATTAAGAGTAGGTAGTACTTTGTCTTCTAGATAACCTCTGTAAGGTGAAATGGTTTTATTGTTAATCCTATGAAATTTGGTCAAAAAGTTAATGAAATGAATACAAGCTTTTTTCGTGAGCTGCAGGATATCAGAGCTGAGGTTGTACATGCTTTTACTTGTATTGTGCATACTTCCACTAGGAATTTTTGAGGAAGGTTTACTGCTACAGAATGCAGAATCACCTTTTGCATGTCACCACTTTTTTGCCATGTTAATATCTTTTTTAATTGTTTTCATATATTTTTCTGGAAATAGTAGGCACTTATCTGCAGTATATCTCAATGTAATACATTTTCAAAGGGGGGTTGCAAACACTTATTTAATCTAGAGCAGGCTTCTCATGCACCTGCAGTTTTCTTTGCTTTCCCTGGCCATCTATAATAACAGTATAATGCATTCCAGGTTTAACCTGTTCCTTTAACAAAGGTGTTGAGCCTACATTCTGTAAAAATCTAAAAATCAGTCTTTGACATTTATGTGCATGCTGGATGCCTGAGGGTTGGAGAATTCCATCCTTAGCCATCAAAAATGTATTGTAATTGTACATGGTGAAGGTCTTAAATGTCCTGACTAGAAAGAATATTAATTCTGAATGGTAGAAGACAGATCTTGATTTGATAAAATGTCTTAATTTCCTGCTAACTGAAAATGATCACAGGATTGTTTGAAAAGGATGAACCATTGAAATCACCTTGTTAGATATAAATACTTAATAGCATCCATTATAATGAGATAAAAAGTGATGGTAGTGAGGTCAAGTGTGAGAAGGAGAGAGTTCAAAGACAGTGTAAACCCTTCAACATAATATAACCTAGTTTTAGAGGGGAGAGAGGAAATGCACTGCTTGATGAGAAGAAAAGCCTCGTGTAAGCTTGATAAATATTCAGGGTTTGTGTGTAATGAGAAATAGAATCTGATGAATGAACTGTCATGGTAAAATCATTTTAATCAATAATGGAATGTGACGTTATTCAGACCAGAGTAATATGTCTTCTACTTTTTATTCTTTCCCTTTGGTGTTCTTTCCTTACCCCCCCTTTTTTTTAAAAAAAATAGTTTTGGGGTTGGTTTTTCTTTTCTTTTTTTTTAATGTTAACTTGAGATTGGTTATGCTAATGTAATGTTGTTGCAACCTTTCTTCTGCAGCAAAAGTATTGAATGTGTAATGTCACAATTCTATGCATAAACCTAGGAAAACAGGCTCAGTAAGTGAAAGCACAGCATTTTCTAGAAATATTTGTTTATTCAAAAAATAAGTTGCCTTTTCCTCCTCCTCCCACCTCCCACCTCCAATACTTTTAAATACAGAATTGGGACTGGGTTACAGTAGTTGTCATGTATAGGGAGTGCTTGTTCAGGCTCTTGGGTAAGGTGATAATAGCCCAGTGTAAGTAACTGTGGATAAATTATGTACTATTGCATGCTAGTTGCCATTTGCTTTGTTGCAGTGCTTACTTTAGCATAATAAAATGAGATCTTTATTTTGTCATTATTGAGATCTCGTGTTACATCAGTAATGATGATTTTATAATGCCTTCTGAAGACAATGCTTTGTCAGCCTTATGGGCTGTTTCATCTGAAAATGCAGTAGTTCATTTTGAAAATTAAGCAGATAATCTGTCAGCTTACCTTCATGATTTCATGGAGAAAGTAATTCAGAGACATCACTGTAGCTGAAGGTTTGTTTTTTCCCAAAACCAGCATTAATTTCTCTTGACTCCAACTTTTGGTCCCAACACTATCTTAATGTGGACCTTTGTGGACCTCACAGTTCGGACTTTGGAGGTTGCAGGAGACACAAATCTGCAGATCACATTCCTTTTCAACTGCTTGTAAGCTTTCCAAAAGTCTTGGTGATGACCAAAAGCATCCAACCAGGAAGCACTGTGAAGTGGAAAAAAATTGTTCCTTATTATTGGAAACTACATTGGAGAATCTGATTTTAGAAAAATAGATTGAGATAAAAATCTTTCAAGGGTCTTGAACTGTTGTCATATAACAAGTCACATTTATGCTGAAACCAGACTGGGAGAAGTAATACACAAAACTACTAATGCAGGATCGGGAAGAACTTATCCACCTGTTAATATGTTATTTTGTTTGATTTTTTTTCAGTTTCTCTTCCCATATTTGTTCTATAAATGTCACCTAGCTTCTTAAATTTTGAAAAAAATAAAATGAAAACTGGAAATACGTTCCTTTGTTTAGAGTAATTTCTGGGTATGATGATGCATAGAGGGGTTCTCTTTTTTTTTTTTTTTTCTTTTTTTTTTCCTTTTTTTTCTTTTTTTTCTTTTTTTTTTTCTTCTTTTTTCTTTTTTCTTTTTTCTTTTTTTTCCCTTTTTTCTTTTTTTCTTCTTTTTCTTTTTTTTTCTTTTTTTTTTCTTTTTTTCTTTTTTTTTCTTTTTTTTTCTTTTTTTTCTTTTTTTCTTTTTTTTTCTTTTTTTTTTTTCTTTTTTTTCTTTTTTTCTTTTTTTTTCTTTTTTTTCTTTTTTTTTTCTTTTTTTTTCTTTTTTTTTCTTTTTTTTTTCTTTTTTTTTCTTTTTTTTTCTTTTTTTTCTTTTTTTTTTCTTTTTTTTCTTTTTTTTTCTTTTTTTTTCTTTTTTTCTTTTTTTTCTTTTTTTTTCTTTTTTTCTTTTTTTTTCTTTTTTTTTTTTCTTTTTTTTTTCTTTTTTTTTTCTTTTTTTTTCTTTTTTTTTCTTTTTTTTTCTTTTTTTTTCTTTTTTTTTTCTTTTTTTTTCTTTTTTTTTTCTTTTTTTTCTTTTTTTTTTCTTTTTTTTTCTTTTTTTTTCTTTTTTTCTTTTTTTTCTTTTTTTTCTTTTTTTTTTCTTTTTTTTTCTTTTTTTTTTCTTTTTTTTTCTTTTTTTCTTTTTTTTTCTTTTTTTTCTTTTTTTTTCTTTTTTTTTCTTTTTTTTCTTTTTTTCTTTTTTTTTTCTTTTTTTCTCTTTTTTTTCTTTTTTTTTTCTTTTTTTTTCTTTTTTTTTCTTTTTTTTTTCTTTTTTTTTCTTTTTTTTTCTTTTTTTTTCTTTTTTTTTCTTTTTTTTTCTTTTTTTTTCTTTTTTTTTCTTTTTTTTTCTTTTTTTTTCTTTTTTTTTCTTTTTTTTTCTTTTTTTCTTTCTGCATGGTATCCCACCAAAGCAAAATAACTGATAAAGGATCTCTTACACATACTTATCTATTTTTTGTTAGTTTGATTGTTAAGAGTTTATTATTTGGCAATGCTTGAATTGATGTTTTTTCCTTTACTACAGCAGCAACATGGCCTGCATATAGTCCATACCAAGTGTTTATTTTTGTTTGGATCAATTTGGCTTAATGCCATTCATATCATTAACATTTTGCAGAAATAATATTGATGAAAGTCATTGATCCCTCTTGCAAAAGCTATTGTACCAGTTGTACTGAAGACTTACAAATGTTTGATCCTGTGTAAGCCACAACTGTTTGATATTGTCAATAGGCTCAACACAGCCAAACCCAAGTAATCATTGAGTGAGACATGGGGGAACAAAATCCAGCTACAGGAATGAACTTTGAAACACTGGGCTGCAGTGAGCAGGCTGCTGACACCTCCCCGGGCACTGGCACCTCATTTCTACACCAGTTCTGCTGTAGAGGGCACAAAAACATAGTGTTAGCCAGGCCTCACCCACATTGGTAGCTATTTTGGCAGCTAAGGTTTTTATCTCTGTACAAATTTCTCTCCCTGGGGTTTTGGAAATGGCAGCACAGGAGCCGGAGCTGCCCAGTCTGAGGGATCTGGCTGGAGGAGAGGAACATCCTTCCTCTGGTGGCTCCCCATGTGCCAGACCTGAAGGAAGGACATCCCACAGCTGACTTCTTTCTCAACCTTCAGTAGGTCCTTCTGGGTTGCAAAAACTGGTCTATTTTCACCTGATAAAACAATTCTCTCTCTGTCTCTTACTGCCCATATGCTGTTATGGGGACAGTTGCACTTGCAAATACACATTTTTTTGAGTAAATAACTTTATGTAAGCACACAAACACAAGGTGAAGTCCCACTTCTAGAGGCATACAACACTTCCCAGTGCCCTAGAGGGACACAATAATATTGTTAGGTGGCTAACATGGAAATTACAATGTCCATGCTGTAGCTATATTGCATGTTGTTCATGCCTTCAGTGTTCTATACAGCCCACTAAAATTTTGCTTTGTATTTTCTAGCTTTGGACAAATACCTTTAGGATATTTGTAGCTGCATCTCTTTAAGAGATTTACTATTTAAATACTGCTGTTAAGACAATATAGTGATTTTGTTTTTTAGGGTTACAGATTAAAAGCCATGTAGCTTGAAGATTCCTATCACAAAGCAGGTAGAGCAAAAAATATTACTATAGGATTCCTCATGCTATTTTGCAATAGGCATATTTAAAAATCAATGAGCCTTGCTGAAGGTCTCAGTACTCTAGAAACTCAGTTATTGATGATACTGAAGTCAAATAGAGTACATATTGTCATGATATAACAATACCTATTGCTCTATGCTGGTATGAATTTGCTACTTTCTTCTAGGAGGGCAGAACAGAAAGACAATAAACTTTCATTGTTAGGAAGCCAGTAAGATTTCCTGAAGTTCTTTTATTTCTATTACATGAAAGGTCATCTGTTATGTACTAGAAGGATTAAAGTCTAAATTTAAAATGTAATTTCTTAAACTGAAAATTCATTTTCATATTGAGAAAAATATATTAAGTGTGTCCCTGTGTATTTCAACATCAGAGTGTTAGGCTTGTAATCCAGTTCAATTAGAATTTTCTTCCCATTACCTAACCAAAACAAAACCTTTCCTAGACTGTGCAAGTTTAGGTAGATAGTGTGTTCACAGCCCATAACCAGCTGTCAGCTGCTAAAGTTTACTTTACTGTTTCATTCAGAAAGTTGCTTGCTTTGTTCAAGGTGCATCAGCCCCTCAGCTTTTCTGGTATATTTAGGCATCTTTAGCCTTACAAAAAAAAAATGCTTTAACTGTAAAGATGTACTGTAATTGTGTTCTTTTTTTTTTTTTTAAAGTAAATGCAAGATAAGTTAGTATGGCATTGGGGCTTCTAAAGGAAATGTGTAGCACTTTTAGCATAAAATAACGAAACTACATTGAGCAATGTGTACAGAATTCTAATGTGTGTTTAAGTGATTTTAGTTTTAAGGAGTACGAAATTACACAATTTAGAAAGGACATAGTAGTTACTGTATACAGGATCTGAAAAAATCTCCACAGATTCATTATACAATTTACCATCTGCTATCAAAAGGCTGCTGACTTCTTAGGGGATCTTAAAGAGTGCAATAATTGCAAACCAGGAGCTATTAGAAATAATTTTGAGATAAGAACTCGAACCATTAATCCCTGTATGAGCTAGAATAACTTTAAAATACTGGTCTGCATATAGGCACTTTTCAATGAAGTTATCAGAAACACATTTCACATTTTGAAGCTTAAAATGAATTTGTGAATTTTTTAGTACACCTTGAACAAAGCTATTATCTAAATTTTCAAACACTTATCTGAGTGTGAGAGAATCTACTCTGTGTAGCATCTGCAGTAGTAGAGAGTGGGTGCTGTAAGGAAGATTAGAGTTGAACTCTGTGATTGTTGGCTTTCTTGACATTAAGAATGTTCCAAGAGTTATCTCCAATAGTTATCATTCATCCAGGGATTCTAGTCTGAATTAGTCCTGGGATGAACTCTCATTTTCCCTGTTGATGAGATTCACATCTTGAAAATACCTTTCTGTAGTTGCTTTGGCCTTTAAGGAACAGCATAGAGGCAGAAATCCTTGATTCAATTGCCCTCTCTTGGGGCAGACATTGAGACAGAGAAATGGTTTACTTGTTGTTTTAGTTCTTCCAAACACAAAAATTATACTATACTGTGTTGTGCTATGTTATATATAAGGTGGTATTGATAACACCAGCAGGCTGAGCTCCTGAAAAACCTACAGCTGCCTTCACAGGACTGTGTCAGAGCAGCCCTTCACCTGGCCAGCTGTAAATCAAAAATTCTCAGTGACAACATGATAATAAAAGAGCCCATTTTGGTTTCTTTCATTTTCCAGTATATTCATGTTGAGATTAAAATATTGAAGGTGGGCCAACAAGTGTCAGTGTCTAAGGTACTAAAAGCAGTGCTAAAGCATGATGGATATCTAGTAACACGTTATTGCTCTCTATTATCTGCTCTTGCCTGGATGAGTGATTTGTTCTTGGCTTCAAAATAAATAATGCAGAGCATCCAAAGAGGCCATCTCACAGTTCCTGAATCTAACTTGAAACTGTGATGAACACAGATATTACTAGTTGTTGTTGTTCTTTTTTAAGTAACAAAAAATAGGGAGCAGTAGAATTTGGTGCCTCTTTCTGATGAAAGTAGAGCAGTTGGAGAAATGTAGATTACATCCATCAAGTTCCTCTCCATAAGTACTAAAGAAAGCAGAGCCAGTTACAGTATTTTTCAGATTGAACACTATGATATATTTCAAACCTAAAAATAGCTCCTTCTCACAAAACTTTCTATTAATTTTAAAAATGAATGGTAAAAACATTGCTTTGAATGGAATATAATTTTTTCTCATGTGAGTACAAGAATTCAGTTATTTGCTCTGTTTTATGACTTTTTTTCTCTCATATGCTTGATTATAAGGTATTTTCTGATTTATGTGCTCAGTTGACATTGGTGATATGAGAGAAATAAGGTTTACTATTTTTTTTCCCAGATGACAAACTGATGATATATGCTAATGCCTGACTTTGAGACAGCTTTTTGATTAAGAAGTGGAATTAGCAGATAGATTAGGCTGCTAATTCAAAGACTAACCAGACTCTTCAGATAAAATCAAGTTTCTCAGTTTCTTTGTCTCGCCTGTGCTTTGACATTTGTTTACAAATGGACAAGTAAATTACTATGTGATAGGTTAAAGAACCCCCACCCCACCACAAATTGCCGTGTTTGTATACACACATACACCCCTCCTCCCTTTCTCCCCTCCACCCCCCCCAAAAAAAAATTCTAGAGTTTTTTGACCAGCTGTGCTTCTGCTCAGACTATTTGTTTTCCTTTTTGAAGGGGGTTTTAAGGCACAAGAGGGCAATTTACATCAGAGGGTAGCAAAATTCATTCAATAATTTCCAGAGAAGATTTCTGATGCTGAGCATTTTTAAACAATTTATCCCCACTTTTGGTGTGTCTCTTTTAGAAAGGCCAAGTATTTGGTATCATCATTTAACATCCTAATGATGCTCCAAATTACCCCTCAGAGGTTAGAAAGGAGGTCCAGCTCAGCGAGCACTATGAGTCCATATATTTAGCATAAATGAAAGTCATTCACCAGGATTAGGTTGGTGCCTGCTAGGAGTCAAAAAACAAGCAATGTTATTGTACAAAAAAAATCCTGTATACTTAGTACAAGGAATACCTACAATTCCAGCTCAGGGGGCTTTTTTTGGGTATTAGTTTTAAGTAGAGAACTAAACAGCCCAATACAGGGAGACCTCTCTATTTACAGGATGTAGGATAGGCAAAATCATGCTATCTGCCCCCCCTTATAATGTCAGATTTAGTTCTGTTTCTTTTACATATGTAATACAGATACTGTAATTAGTTTTCTAAGAGTCTGATAAAAATAGGAAAATATGAAAGCTCCTTTGATGGTTTTCTGAACAAAATCCCGAACTAAAGAGAATTTAGAGACAATTTGTGGCTGGGAGGAGAACATGGTCCAGGAGCACCTTGTGTTTCAACATAACTCTGTAAGAATCATGGTGGTTTCCAGTCATGATTAACAGTAGGGATAAGGGGATATCATGTCATGCAACTCTGAGAATCTTGCAATCCTCTTTAGAAAATGCTGCTTCTCTTACCAAACTTTTGGGAAGTTAATGCCCTAAAACCTCTCAGTCATCTTCCACATCAACCATATGTGCTCTTTTTGCGTGTCACTTTGAAAAATGAATTTGAAGCTGGATCCACTAAGCTTATGTGAACTTGCACTCATGTGGAGCTCTCGAGATGAAGCATCCCTTTCTGAATGAGATTGCCACATTCTGAAATAATTTGGAGCTTGGAAGAAAATCAGAAACTGGCAACAGTTTTACAGGAAGTAAATAAAGGACGTAGAAATCATAATATAAAACCCCACTGGTATTTTCTGCTTCGGTAGGGTTTGAATTGAAGGGCATGGAAGACACTATGGGTAAAGATGCTTTTTTAAGCTTTCCCAGCAGTAAAAGGGATATTGGTGTTTGTCCACCACCTCCCTACTGCCATGCCTGTGCTATTTATTTTATTACCTATGAATGAAGACTCTTGATTCGTGGAAATTGTCTGGTTCATTGTCAATATGGCTTTTAGACTTCACTTCTGTTTTGAGGAGAAATTGAAAGCTTCTTATCTTCCTTTAATGACAGAAGATCTTCCTAGTGGTGTAATGGGATATAAATCCTTTATTTTCAGAGGGTATATGTACAAAAAATCAGTCCCAGAGGAGACTTTGGATTTGGGTTTTGGTTTTGTTGTTTTTTTTTTTTTTTTTTAAGTGAGACTGCAAGTAGATGTGCAAAGTAAATCATTCTCACTGCCTAGTGTCTTCTCTCTGTTTCTCCCAGTTGGTGGAACTCTCAAGTACAGAATAGTTCTTTCCACAAATATTTTACAAATTCCTGTGGTTAGCTTCACATTTTCAAAAAAAAGAAAGTATAATCAGTTCTCTCTCTCCGTGTGCTCTTCAGGAAATTTGGTAGATTAAATTTTCATGTTTGCAATCTGTTTCTTGACAAACTTTATAGAAGTGTTTCTTATGTGAATAATTGACTAAAATAAAATTACCCTGTTCAGTACAACTCCCAAGACTCCGTATGAATTCTGCTTTAAATGAGTGGAATGCTGGATTCCCATGGATTCCTTTGTCCTGGGGAAGACTGAGACCCCACTGAGGGAAGAATTGTGTGTGGCCATGCCCCCAGCACACCATGCTGCTTGTGTAGAGCCCTTATCCCAAACTGATGGCAATAAGGGGGATAATGTTCCCTGCCTTCAGAGGAAGTAGACTGAGCAATCTGTCTGTTGGCTGATTTCCTTGCTTACAATACAACTTTCAACATGGTAATGAAAACTCTTGGTTTTGTTATAACGGAACTTATAAACGGAGTGTTTTGCACCATAACACAAAGTAAGAGAAAATCTGTTCCTCATAAAACTCAGAAAAATGTGAGTGACTTTACTGAACTGTTCTGTGGAATCATAGATTTATTATTCATGTCAGAAGGAGCAATTTGATAATGCTGACAACTTCCTGCAATGCAGAGGCTATATAATTTCACAGAGGAATTTTTTCATCAGCCAATAACTTCCTGTGTAGTCCAAGTATATCCACAGGAAGATAGTGACTCTGGGGATTTCAGTTGCCGTCATGCCTCCAGGAAATTGTTTATTGTGATTTTAACTGTTTTAGAAACTGGGCTTATATAATTTTTCAGCCCTTGATCTCTGCTAACTTTCTATTTCAGATTCAAAACCTTTGCACTGTCAGAAAGACTGTATCCGTGCTATCCACCACTGATAGTGGGGAAAGAATGAGTCAGGATTTAGGGATTGAAACTGTTCCACTGGTGTGCTGCACAGGAGGTCAGGAGGGACCGTTTCAGAAGGAGGAGTGCTTTGTTAAACTTGCATACCTTTGGTATACATTTGAATCTTTGTCCAGGGAATGGGTGTTATCCATCTTTTTACTGGTATGCTTACAGAAGACTTGCAAAGATTTCCTGAATGGATGCTTATTGTAAATAGTAGCATATGGAAAGGATAGATAGATGGTGTAAGAATGTTTGTGAGTGTGTGTTAACGACTCAAAATTCGTTCACATTTTCTAGGACACAGGCGATGCAGAAATAACCTGCCTGAAAATTAGAACAAAATTTGTTTGGTTCTCTATTGTAACCATTTGATGCTGCATCTACCAGAGAACAGTAAGGGTGCAGGAATTGCTGATGTTTCTTTGTTCTCTGAAGGTAAAACAGGAATTCCCCCAAATTAGGTCATGTTCATAATGAGACAGAGAACTTGTGCTGCAGCCATTATTCTAACAACATCCATCTGTAAAGTTGCTTCTCTGTTATAACCATGTCTTGGCTCAGAGGTTTGTGAAAATCACACACTCAAAATAAGTAATAAGGTTATCCGAAGTTGGGAGGAGATGCTGCTTGGAAGGAAACACTTAGAGGAGCAAATCCAATGCCAATGCATCTGTTAAAATGCTGTTAATTTTAGGACAACACTTATAGGAAAGCAAAGAAAATAATTTCAACATTGGTATAAGTTTGAGGGTTTTAGTTGTTTGGTTTTCTAAGCACTTTTGATAAAACTTTATTATATTTTCTTAGGAGAGGACTTCCTTAAAATTAGCACTCTGGGCCTTTACCTCCTATATAAATATCCCCAAATAAGAAAAAGTAGGATGAATGTAGTTTGCAAGCAATAATCATTTCAGCAGAGGACAAAAATGCATGCATCCATGTGTTGTTCTGGAAACTGCCCTGCTCTGTTCCTGTGTTCTTGGCGATATCTGTAAAGGCAAATCAACGATTTTTCGTTGGCTGTGGACAAAGTGGATCTTACAAGGCTGGCTGGAGGCAGCCACTCCTCCAGCCCTCTCACGAGCTGGTTTTCAGCACCGAGCTGTGCAGATTTATGCCAGGTTTGGCTGCATTCCCAGACCGAAGCTCTTTAAAGGAAAACCTCGCCACAGTATTCACAGGAGCACACACACTCAACAGTCTGAATGTATGCATGAGCATATGTTTTTCGAAGCTTTCAGGGGTTACATGGAAGCAAGTGCTTTTTCTCATTTTCACAGGTGGGGAATTATTGTATGTCTCCCTCAGAAGGTGCAGTGGGCAGACATTTGCCTTGCCCATGCTACCAGCTTTCATAGAAATCTGCATCCTTCCATGTAGGTCTGCCCCAAATAGTCGGAAGTTTAGTCCTGCTCCTCAGAGGATACAAATAATTTATATCACAGCCAGGAACAGATCCAAGGTCTCTTAATTTCTATTCTGTGTTATTAATGTCTTGCAGATATCTGTCATGTCAAACTTTCCAGGAAGCCCAGGAGTTGAGTTCGGTTTTTAATAGCAGCTATTACTCTGATTTCTTAGAATTAGCTTTAATCATTTTAGAAGAGCTGTACAGCAATCTGAAATGTCATCCTAATGCAATATTTTGATATAGCTCTCTCATGGCATATATATTTTAACTCTTGGTTGCAGGCACAAGAACAGCCCTAAAAAGAAAAAAAAGTGAGAAGAGTGAGAGAACAATAACGTTTATGCTCTTTCTCACAGTACTAATTTCAGCTTTGTTTGTTGGGCGTTCTCAGTTAATTTCTTTCCTGTTCCGATTTCTAGGAATAAATTATGAGAAGTCTCAGTGCACTACTTAGTACTGTATTTGAGTCCTGAGAACAAAGTAGTGTGTCTCTCTTAGTTTCCCAGAAGCATTTAACATCTCTTCAAATTGTATTTTAGTAACGGAGAATTATTAGTGTAATGTTAAAGGTCTGAAGGCTAAAAGCACATGCATCTTTTTTACTATGTTTTCCTCTACCCTGACTCTAAATACTTTAATTGTACCCCTCAATTTATTTCTAATTCAAAATACTAATTAAAAGAAATCATATTCTTGAGTGAACTTTCTGTGTAAGGTGGTAATTACGTTTACAAAATGGTGCATATGGTTGTGTACTATAAGAAAACGGTGAGACAGAAAAAAGTGAAACATAAGATACATTCACTCTTCCATGGGGTATTACATTTATATTTATATGAGCATCTTGCATTTATACTGAAATGCTTTTGGTCACTGAATACACTGTGAATTAAAACTCACTTATCTACAAGCTTGATATGTACATTCGTATCACTTATATCATATTGCAAGAACTTTTATCAGAGTGACAAATTACTTACTTACACAAGTAAGTGAAAGTAAAATGTATTGCAAAATGAATTTCCTTTGTGTGGGACGTATGCAGTTGGGGCAATAAAACCAGCTTTTTCAAGTCATCTGGCTCAGTTCTCTAGTGAAGACTGGGAAGACACCTTTTATCTGCCACCAAAACTGATTCATTTCTACTTTTGTCTCTCTTTGCACCACAGGCTTCTGCTGAAAATTAGTTATCACTTGTAATGTTTTCAGCCCCAGCTGTGTTCACCCTTGAAATCAGCCTACTGTATACAAGTATTTTGGATTGAAATACATACATTTCTTCTTTCAATTTAATGAAAGATTTCAGGTCTCTTGGCTTATTGATAGACCGTCATGCAGGCTTCACAGCTCCGCTCATTGATAAGAACACCTACTGATGAATTTTATTAGCCTCCTACTTTGAATTTTTATTGAATAATTAAAATAGTTAGATTACAAAAGATTATAAAATGTGTATTTTAACCTGTTCTCTTAGTTCCTGCTGATGCTGCTTTCAGTGAATATTGATGTGTAGCACATTGCCCGAGTCTGCTTGGGCAGAGCACTGCTGGAGCCCTGAACACTTAGCTTCCTGCAAACAGCCTCATACTAGTTGTTGGGTTTGTTTACAGTCTTAGGAGGGTATAAATAATCTAGGATTCAGTAATTCAAGAAGAGTGTTCACTACTCAATCATCATTACTTTGTGTGAATTGTGTCTCGGTTCAGACCAAATGTTTTCTCCTCTCAGCATAAAGACAATAGCACTGCAGCCTTGGCCATTCATAAAAATCAAACAGAGCTGCACGAGACGTTCTAGTGAATGGTCTTGGCTTATCTGGAATGTTTCTTAGTTCATATATTTCTCAAACTTGAATTAGTGGTCAGGCTGTCTTACCAAGAACATTTTGCTGTTTCATTGATCTTTGTTCCTGTGGGAGACGAGAACTGAGCTCGCTCAGGCAGCTTTTGGGCCCAAAGGAGCTGGTGTTGAAAGGTCGTTCACTACACTTGGACAGGGGTTGAATTTGGGCTTCAGTCTCTTCAGACTTTTTGCTGTCAGTCAGAGAAGTAAGAAAGTTTACTCTTATTTTCTTAGTTTATGGGTTGGTAGGAATTTAATGTTGTTGGAAGTGGTATTAATCTTTGTTATCCTGGTTTGGAACAGCTGCTCTGCAACAGGAGAAACATGTATTAGTATCACACTGAAAAGAGTGAATGGCACATGTTTATTACCTGATCTTTACTTACTAGATATATAAAAATACCTGTCACAAACACATAGCTTTTATTTGGCTTCTTTTATGTAAATTTCTAATCAGAGTTGCATTGTGCATGAGTGATATTTGGCCAAATCTCAACATATTGTTCTTAAAATGGATCCTTTGAAACACGTCCTCTGATGCAGTATTTCCTTGCAAGTTGAGGGAAGCAAACTTCAAATAAATTACTGCTAAAATATCAAGGAATGTGTGAGATTTAGCTGGTGAGGAACACAAGAAGGTGCTTCATGTTACTTAGAAAACAATGACACGAATATTAAGTGCTGCATAATAATATAGAGAACTTGGTAGTGTTGTGTATTCTCAAACCTTTCTTTGAAATAATCTATTTTCATATTTGAACAGCCTTTTTTAAGACTTGAATATAAAAATCTTTAATCACTAAAATTTTATAAGGAGTCTGAGGGCCAAAAAATCAGATAAATGAATATGTTGGATAGAATATCTTGAGAACACTTTTGTTAAAACACCCTTGATATCTCTTCTGTCTGCCTTAGTTTATTTTTCATTTGAAGCTAGCTAACATATTTTAAACTAATCTCACTTCCAGTGTATTTTTAAAAAAGCAAAGCAGTCTTCCAAAGATAATATGACAAAAAGGGCCTGGGGGAAAAAATGTCCATCTCATCTACGTATCTATATATGCATACACAAAAGGGCTGGACATGTAAAGGGGGTAATCATATTTTATCAGCTCCGCTTAAAATAAAATATTTCTTTTAGTCTCCGGTTTGATTTGCTAACTTCTAACCTAGACCTCATTTTTATTTTTAGTTTTGAAAACCATGAAATCAGGGGCTGAGAATGAACATGATAAGACACTTTACTGTAGCTGCACAACCAGACACCACTGTAATAATTTATCCTGATAACCCAGGAAGAGAATTCATTGCTAGCTCGGGACCATACGTAATAAAATACAAACACAGATAATGACTGTTACTCCTTTGCTTTATAGGATGGAGATTGAAGTAGCAAAGAAAAAGCAGGCTGGGACTGATTGTCAGAAAAACGTTCTTTCCAAATGACCTGGTGACCCATGAATTTAATTTTATTTTGTTTAAATTATATGTATTGAGATTCCAGCCATGAAATTGATTGCCTAATGGCACTCCCCCTGAGCCCGGGGGAGTCCTACTGGAGCAGGGATGCTGGAATATGCCCAGGCTTTTGTGGGTTTGGAACCATAAATACCAGTGGAGCTCGCAGCAGTCTCTGCTGCCAAGGAATTTCTGAATCTTGTTCTACGTCTCGGGTTATTTACTGATATTTTATTTCTGGGGATTGCAACCTAGGAAGTGTGTTTCTGAGTCAGAGAAGATCTCTAAGGTAAAATGGGCCAGCTCTAGTGAGCCTTTATTGATTTAGTGCTTACTGGGGAGGCAATATAGTGTCTGCTGTCATCAGGTGGTGACATAGAAAGGCTGGGTGCTTCCAAGTAATGAGGTGTAACAAACTCGAGCTGTTTCTAAGTCTCCTTTCATCTCCTCATGTGCTATAATGCAGTACCCAAGTACAGAGAGGATAAGTACATGGATTAGATTGACTTGATCCACACTCATTAGAGATGTGCATATTCCCTTGGCCATCAGCAGATGGAAGAACAGGGGATAATAGGTGTGTGGTATTTAGTGTCTTAAAGATCCTCTTAGCCAGATCTATATTTGATCAACTTTTAGGATCAAAAGGGTTCTCCTCGTGTGAGTACTGCATTTCCCCATTTGCTCAGAAAGCTGAGAGACTGCAGGTAAGATGTACTGCTGGAGCTGGGAGAGAAAAGAGAATTGCATGTATGAAATCATTGACCTGTCACCACTGGAAAGGAGAGCTGGAGGAGGAATTTTATTTCCTTGCATTAGATTTTGTGGTTAATTTGTCTTTTCTTCTCTGCACACTTATGTTTCATGTGCTTTGGTTTTGAAAACCTATCAAATCTAGATTGCTTCTGTTTCACTCTCAGGTGAATTAGCAAAGTCCATCTGAACAGAAATAGGTACTTTTCCCCATTCATTGCAGGATATCTTTTCCCACCTTATCTTTAGGAAAGTAAACATTTCTCCTATGACAGGAAAGAGGACTAGGAACAGTTTCAGGGATTTCTTCACAGAGCAAGGCCACAAAGTGTGATTAACAGCAACACTGATGCCCTTTAAATACAAATATGCTGTGCAGTTTTTGAATCTTGCAGATAAAGCATGATGCTTTCCAGCTGTCCAGGAAGATTCTCAGACAAGAGGGCAAGATGCTTCTTCTCAATGGGCCTGCTGAAACTAGGTGGCTCTAGTGATTAGTAAGATTTATTTAGGTCATTAGTTTAAATCTGATTCATGTTGTCCTTGTAAAGCTCTTTTTGGCTATGTTAGATTAAATGAAGTAGTAGCCTAAGTAGTTCCTACTGGAAAAACTGCTCATATCACACACAAAAAAACCACAGCACCCAACATAAAAAGTGCTTTTTTCCTGAGGAAATTTCAATGAGCCTTTAAACTTAGACCTCAATTTCCCCCATCATTCCTTCCCTCTGTCAGCCTCCTTATTGCTGTCTGAGTAATTTTTTTGTTATTCAGTCTGTCTTCCAGAAGAGTACATAATATGGCTGTAGTGTTGAAATGCTGTGGTATTATAGTGCTTTACTTGCAGTAAAGTTCAGGTAAGAATGTTAGATATAACCTTATCAAAAAAAAAAAAGAAAAAAAAAACAATGGAAAGGGTTCAATATTATCAGAAATTTTCATCCTAATTTTAAAAGTGAAATTTCTGAGAATGAAGTGGTGAAGAACAAGCAGGTTTTGGGTTTTGTTTGGGTGCAGGGTTGGGGTTTTTGCTGTTCTGTTATTTGTAAATGAGGAAATAGATGTTGCTCCCACCATCCCGACCACTGAAGAAAACGCCCAGTGTCTGCTTACAATCAGTGTCACACACTTGGTTCCCTGTATCCAGCAGTTCCAAGAGTGAGCAAAAGCTGAGGGAGAAGGAGGTTACCTGGTGGAACACTGAGGAGGCTGAGCCCTGTTCCTTTGTACCACTTTCTGTGGTGTTCAGGGACAACTTGGAGCCAGACTCTGACAGGAACATTTCCCTTTGGTGTCAGAGGTCTAACTGATGAGGACTTTCTGATATGACCACTTCCTCCTCCTTTTAACTTCTGTATCATTTCCTTTGTCTTCCATCAATTTTATCTGGTGATTCAGAACTTCTGGGAAGGATTTGAGCAATATAGTCGTTGAGCTACTCAGTGTAGTTTTTTGGCGTCCATTGAAGTAAAGAAAATACTCTTTCAACTTGGCACAGTGCAAATGCACAGACCATATGGCATCTTGTTGAAGTAACTAGATTTCTTTTAGTTTGCAAATACTAACTTCAGTATTAAATGCCAGCATTTTTTTCTAATGCAACTGTACATTGGTGATGAGGAAAAAAATTCAAATTCCCCCTTCTGCATTATAGCATTCCTTTTGATCCCCAGCAGGCTGGAAAATTGGTAAAATCTTAGCTTTGCTCAGTTTATCTCATGCTGGGGAGCAGATTAGTCTGGCTTTCTTTTCCCTCTTTCCCATCAAAAGGACTTCCAGTTTCCTGGAAATTTTTATCCTGCTTGATTTGGTTGTGGCATCAATTTTAATTGATATGTTAGATTTCAAGTAAAAAAAAGGGGGGGAAATTAACAACTCCTGATTTTAGGCAAGTTTCTAAGAGAGAGTTGAATATGAAACAGTCGCAGTAGGTCTTTTCTTACATATGGTTGGTCACCTAATTGTTCTGCTGTCCCTTTTGTCCTGTTCCTGGATAGTCTGAGGTATCAGAGAAGGAAAGAACTATGTTTGCCAGAAAACCATACAGTTAATACCTCAGTTAAGGTCAGAGTTATTAAAGTACTCCTTGTGAAAAATAGGAAACTGCTCCATGGAGTAATTCTGCACAGAATTGTGTCATCACCACGTGACTACATGTAATTGTACTATTTTTTTTTTATTTCCAGTAGTAATCTTAGGGATGTGTTGTCTTATGCTCAAAACTGTACAGTTGCCGTTTTTGGGACATCATGATATAGTTTGGTGCTTAAGTACTTGTAAATATTTCATCTGCCAATCCATAAAGCAAACTGGTATATTTTCTTATTATTACCTAGTTTTTCTTTTGATTTTACTAATTTCTTAAAAATGCTGGTAACCACCCGCATAAGAAATCTGAGGGGACATTGAGTTAAAGATGCCCAGCTTGGAAAAGCGTACTGTGAATGCTCTGTTGGCATTTGCAGAGATTCAGCTAGAGCTGAAACTTTAAAAATCCCAGATTAAACATAAATGCCAATGTACTACTGGTGGCTGACTCCCAACAGTGAATTAGTGGGAATTCTAACACTTCCTTCTAGGCAGCCAGGCATTACTATGAGAACAATCCTAATTTTCTCTCTCATATACCCTTTTCAAAAATTATTGTAATGAGCTGCTGGTGAGAAGAAGGAATAACTTTTCTTGTTCTCCATTTTTTTCTCTGTATCAGAATGATTGCAATCTTTTAGGGTCTTCTTCAATGATAAACCTTCAAATAATACCCACAGCTTCCTATTATGCATGCAAGCCTGTGAGTCCTGACCATCTTATCCCAAGTTGCCTATTTACAGTCTTGATGAAACACTGATTAGCTCTGATTAGCTAATGGATCTCTGATTAAAATGTCTAATTAAGAAAGTAAGTTATTTTATTCATGCAGTCAAATTAACTTCCTTCCACAAAAGCAACATGAGATACTTGTACATGCTGTGTGAGTACTTGATTCTGAAGGTGCAGGGTGTTTCCCAAGCAGTGAGAATTTAGAGTATCTAAGTTCATTTCATTAGATGTTGCAAGTTATGCAGGCTTATACCGCTGTAATGAAAAGTATTTGTGCAAATAATGTTTTCTTGAAAACACTGGTTTATATTATAAAGCAATGAGCAAATCTTGTTAGTGCTGTTTTAATCACGAATTTATGTTGAGCGCAGGTTTAACCAACTTTAAAAGATACATCATTGGGCACTAAGTGCCACAGTATCTTTACTTCAGAATTTTTATTGCCACAGTAGAAATGTAGTGGTATTTTTCAAGTGATTATTCAGTAACTTTTAGAAATAATGATTTTGGAATGATTTTTTTGTGTGGTCTCCTCAGCTTTGATGATACAGTGTGATACATCAAAATGCACAGATTTCCATACTTCTTATTAGTTTTTATCAATTTTAATTTCACTGTCCAATAGTAATAGTGGATAAAATGGATTGGTTATGTTGTCACAGTTGAAATAAATTAATCTAGTGCAAGATTTAATAAATCAGTGAGACAAGTCTGTCCATAAACTGACGTGTTCAACAACTACATCAGAATTTCACAAACCCTGCCATGCTAAGCTAAGCCAAACTAGGATCCAGCTGTAGATATTTTCTTTGTTCATGCTCAGTAGTGATAGAGGTGGAATGCAAAGGTTATAAACAATTTCAAATTCCCAACAATTGGATAAGCTTTTAAAGAAGTTCCAGGAGATGTATTCTCATTTCTGCAAGGGCAATGGGAAATAATGGGGTCTAGGGGAGATGGAAACAAATCAACCACTTTTCTTAAGAAATGCACACTTAATTGCACTTAAGAAATGGACTGTACAAACTTAATGAAGGCTTTAAGGATGTGGATTTACAGTGCAAGTGTGGCAGCCAAATTATCTATCCATGGATTTAGGAGTCCCTTAATACTCATAGAGGTGATAGACCATGATGGCTCTGAGGAACTATTAAATCCATCAGGTCGAAAGTAACTTCACATGACAACTTTTACACCCACGTTAAAAGCTGCCAGACATTTCTCCAACATCCTAGCTGCTAGAACAGCTGCTTTTGTCACTGGTCAAACTGCTACATTGTGCTCTGGTACAATTTTTGACATATTTTCCATTGTGTGACTTTGATTTCAGTAAAAATAGTCTGATATGATGACAAGAGAATTTATCAAGAGGTCTCTAATCCTCTGAGAACTTCAATTTGCCACTGTGAAAGAGAAAAGAAAATGCAGGAGAAAAAAGTATAGGGTTATTAGGAGTCAAGTTCCTTGAAAAGAATTTGGAGTCTAAGGAAAAATAAACCTGATAACCATGGCACAATAAATTTCCAATGTCTAGAATTTCTTCTGGAAACGAGGAGAAAGAAATGAAAATTCCTGTTACAACACCACCCTCACTTTTTTCTATTATGCACCTACTATATATCACTCCTTAGAGACCCATCTACTCCTACTTCATCTGTCTTTCCAGTAACCCTTGTGCAGAGTAATGTCACAGAAAGAAATAAAGGGCCAAAGTGGAACACCACTGATAGCACTGCCCAGGGGTAATTTAGTGGACCATGGTAATATTCTTAGAAGAAATATATGGATGCCTATTGTGGCCAGGGTATAGAGAGAAACAAATCACTTCTGCATGAGCTGTGGGTGTGGGAAGCTTCCAATTCCCCCTCATTACATGTGTTATTAGAAAGCTGAGGCAGGCTCATAATCACACGGGCTTATTTGGGATGTTAGTCAAATCATTTAACCTTGTCACCTCCCTTTAACCTCCCATCTCAACCCAAGAGCGTTGACAAGATCAAGGAACATAAAACACTTCATATCCTCTTCATGGTGGAATGTGATAGAGCAGCAAGAGAATAGAGTTTTGCTTTAGCTCAGTTCCTTTATTTCAGCTGGGTGTGATATAATTAGCTGCTCATGGGAAGTTTCAGAAAAGCCCATAATGAATTAAAGCTTTTGTAAGATTTTGAAACAAGGAAAGATGTGTAATTAGGTATGGAAACATCAGCTAGTGAAAGAATGGGAAATATCTACCAAATAGTAAAAAACCCCACAAAAATAAACAAGCCAAAACAAACATGATAAATTGCTGTGAAGGAGGAGACGCCAGAGAAGCAGAAGAAAATCTAATAAAATATCAGATTCTAAGAAAATAAAACACCAAATTAAGGAAAAGAGAGAGAGAAAGAATAGTTAAATTATATGATTTTAGAAGAAATAAGGTTGACAGGCACAACCTTTCACTGGACCAAATGTGAGAGGAAGTCTTTACTGGGACTGTTGAGTATCCATGAGACTCTTTCATATCACCTGGGAAAAGACCCTGGAAATAGAGTCATGGGGGACTTGTTCCTAGGAGACTCTCATTTTAGTGCTGCAGTCTAGCAGCCACTCTTGTGTCAGAAAAAAATACTGAATTAGCATTGTCTTTGTCCAGCAGCTGGAAGTGCTCACTCAAACAAGTCACTGTGGAGGAGTCTCATCACAAACTAACTTTGATGGTTTTGTTGTATGGTTTCTTATGAGAGACGAGATTACATCTTTGTTCCACAAGTTGATTATAGCTGATTATAGCTTGATTATATTTTTCCAAATGAAAAATAAAGAGGGAGAGAGGGAGGTGGAAATTGTGGTTCCTTGTAAGCAGTAATTCTTGCTGTGCTGGGGAGTTTGTGCAAATTGTATAGAATCGTAAAATGGTTTGGGTTGGAAGGGACCTCAAAGATCATCTAGTCCCAAACCCCCCATGCTGAGGAGACCACACAAAAATCATTCCAAAATCATTATTTCTAAAAGTTACTGAATAATCACTTGAAAAATACCACTACATTTCTACTGTGGCAATAAAAATTCTGAAGTAAAGATACTGTGGCACTTAGTGCCCAATGATGTATCTTTTAAAGTTGGTTAAACCTGCACACAACATAAATTCATGATTAAAACAGCACTAACAAGATTTGCTCGTTGCTTTATAATATAAACCAGTGTTTTCAAGAAAACATTATTTGCACAAATACTTTTCATTTTGTTGGTATAAGCCTGCATGACTAGACCAGGTTGCTCAACCTGGCCTTGAACACTTCCAGGGATGAGACATCCACAGCTTCTCTGGGTAACCTGTGCCAGCATCTCACCACCCTCATGGTGAAGAATTTCTTCCTAATTTCTAATCTAAACCTACTCTCTTTCAGTTTGAAACCATTCCCCCTTAGTACAATTATTGCTAGTGTTAGTCCCTAACAAAAAAGTTTTCTACTTCTATGTTTTAGGAGACAAGTTGAGATTTTGGGGGTTATTTTGATTGGTTGGAATTTTTTTGATTGGTTTGTTGGTTTTTTTTTTTAATTACATTGGTATTCTTCTAGGATTCATCTCCTAGACAGTATTTTTAGGAATTGAACATGTACAAATGAACGTAAAATCAAAATTTTGGAAAAAATGCCTGTATTGAAGTTAGCTCTTCAATAAATGATGATCTAAGCTACAGCTTAGCTGATCTCTTGCTTCTTTATCCCACAGAACTTTAGTTCTCTTTAGAAACTCATCAATACACCACAGAAGCTAAAAAAAAAAAAAAAAAGGCAGGTCATGTGTGAGTGGGGTTTGTTAATTTTAAGTGTTACCACTTCAAGGTTCTGGTTTAACACTAGAAAACATTTTTCTGTACACTGTCTCTGTTTCTCTACATGAAAATGTCCTTTCCTCAGTAGCACATTTGATCACGAGCCTTTTTTGCAGCAAGACCAAAGTGCCTTGGCTCAGTTACAGCTAAGCAACCTACATGGAACACCCCC
The DNA here is from genome assembly GCF_036250125.1 of Pseudopipra pipra. Classification (NCBI taxonomy): domain Eukaryota; kingdom Metazoa; phylum Chordata; class Aves; order Passeriformes; family Pipridae; genus Pseudopipra; species Pseudopipra pipra. The sequence continues at coordinate 1,398,649 of NC_087550.1, forward strand.
GTAAAGGCTTCTAGCAGCATTGTGTCCCAGAGGGCAAAAATTCCAGTATCTCCACCAAAACTGGTGTTTTAAATGGTAAATTGCCCCAGCAGCTGCTGTAGAAGCAACAGTTGAGGATATTTTGCTATAGCATGAGGGTGAGACAACTTTCTCACCCAAAAAACGTGTGATTTTTCAGGAATACTCATTCACCTCTGCTATCAGTTGGCCTGATAAATAAGGGATGGAATGAAATCATAGGTAATGTTTTTTTTACTAGTTTGAATTTCTGTGCTTTCCTTCTTCTGTCTATTTTAGGAATGTGTATCCTTAAAAGATGAATATAGATGTATTACTCTAGTTTGATTTTGATAAGTCTTCAGTTAAAACAGGGACTGTGGGCTGCAAGAGATATTCCAATATCTTGTCCTTTGTATCCAGAGCCCTGTGTTATCAAAATAGCCTTCCACTCCTCTTGCAGAAGAACTTTATCTGTTGAGCAAAGCCAAAAGAGAAAAAATGGTGCTTAATGGGTAATAAATCCTCCAAGTAAACACACTTATTTGATAATCATGTTGCAGAACTGTGTCTGGGAAAAATCTGCAAGTGGTACTTTAACTGTGTTGTATTGAAAACCAAAAGCGAATCTGCATCACTTTGCATTAGAGGTGTAAGGAAATTCAATATTTAAAAGCTAAATACCACCACAGGCTTCATATCTCTCTTTGTAATCACTTAACCACACAAGTAATGACCCATAAGAAAAAAATCTATCATGATATTTACCACTTCAGCTGGATACAATTAAATTATACAAGTTAATGAGTTTTCTTAGTGACTGAGACCACAAAAGTAATTCCTTTTTTTCTTTCATTTTTTTTTTTTGAGCAAGGACTATGATTACTTCCCCCCCTTCATTTGATGGTTCTTTGTACAATCACTGCCCTGAAAATGTCAGCTTTGATTTAAAAGGAATGCAGACGTTAAGTCTCCTTTCCTCAGTGGAAGTACAGGCATTTTTTTTTTATTTTTTTCCCCCTTTGGAATCAAGGTACAGATCTCTGTTCTCCTCTGGTGATGCTTCATGCTGTCAGTTCCTCCTTCAGGTCATCCAGAATGGTTAGATGAGATCTACCCCACTTTAGAGAGGAAAAAATATGGACTGTTCACTTAAAATACATTAAACTATTTTCAATTTAGTGTATTTCTCATAATTTGAGAGCAACAGAGAGGCATGAAGGAGCTGGGAGCTATTAAAAACCAGCTGAGAGTTCTACATAAGCCCTGGTGCTTTGCTGTGTTCGGGTATAAACTGCTCCATTTTCCTTTTCCCCTCTGCCTGCCCCAAGCCCTTCCCTGGAAGCACAATTGTCTGGGCCCAAGCTCTAGGTCTGCCTGCCACCTTTACAAACCTAGAGACACACTCAGCTTCACAAAGTGGATTTGGAGTTGTGCTGCTGATGGACAATTGCCTTTTCTTCTCATGGCTGTGAAATTCCGTATTCCGCGTGTTCCACCAAAGGACTGATTGTTTAATGATAAAGATATTTGGAAATAGTGTCTCACCTTTGAATCAAAGTCTTCCTCAAAGTGAAAGAAAAGCAGGATCCTGGTGCTCACTAGTCATTCAGTCAAATAAGCAAATCCAAGGAACTTGTGAGGGGAGGGGAATAGTCTTTAGTAAAATCTCACCAATCTGCTGTTGCCTGTGCTTTGACACAAGCAGGGAGGAAACATTTGTGATTTGTAAGAGCTTTGCTGTGCCTGTTGCATGGAATATCATCACCCTGCAGGAACTCTGGGTCTGCCCTTGGCAATTTTAATTGACAAATCCTGAATTCTGTCCACTCATTCCTTCTCTGGCAACGTGGAAGATGAACCCCAATGACTTGCAGTATGTTTTGCAAATATGTACTGAGAGCACTGTTGTTTCTCTGTCTGTGACTTCTGTGTGTATGTATAATTATGGAAGTTCAAAAGCCTTCTGGGCAGATACTGCCAGAGAGGGTTTTTTTCATTATTTTTTTTTTTTAGCCAGTAACCTCCTTCTCACAAAGTGAGATGGATGAGGCCAGAACATCATAAAACCTTAAAAGATGAAGGACACTTTATAATATCAGTGCATTTTCTCAGAAAGCAGCAGTAATGCATCTGGACTGTATTATATTTTACCAGATTTGTTCAGCTAAATTTAAACAACAGCAAAAAGACCAGAGTTTTCTGCCTTGAAAATATATTCAGGGGAAGGCAACCTGAGGTGCCTGGAGACTGGCTTATATTAAACTGTGACTATGCCCTTAAGAGTTCTCAAACAGTTGTTTTTTTCCATAACTTTTCTCTCGTGGGAGTTTTGTTGAATGAAAAGCTGCTTGAGGAGAACTGCACATGAGAAATATGCCTTGTGGTCTGCTTGTTAACAGAAATGTTTTGGTAAAACACCGTAAATTATTAGCCTCAGATTTGTTGTCGGAGATAATCAAACCGTTTATAGAGGTTAATTCTGCATTCATTGCAAAGAAAAGAAGGAAGTAATAACAATGTGTGGTACTAATGGTTAGCTTTCCAAACTGGAAGGCAGTGAGATCTGAGGCTTTAAACTTGGCTCCACAACTGACAGAGCAAAATAAGTCCATCTCAGAGTCTGGGATGTTAAAGGATGGGTAACTACCTCCAGTTGAAATCCACAGGTCATGGACTTGTAGCAGAAATAATTGGGTGTGTTTGTGAGTTTGTAGAGGCATTCAGCTTCCCTATTCCACCAGCCTTCCAGCATAAAAACACGTTGCAACACTCAGGGGTTTTGTTTAGCTTCAGTATTAATTTCAAGCTGAATTTTGCCTTTTTAATTTATGTGAGGCAATTTTTTTACCTGGTTTATTTAATGCCTTTAGTTCTTCCCCAAGAACCTCACTATTACTTTTTCTTCCTCTCGCTTTGGACAATCCCCAAAACTTATTAAAATTGATAGTTTTTCATTGTTTTTTTTTTTAATGCCTGCTATTAAACAGAACTGAAAGAAAGCATAAAACTGTCACAACATTGTATCAGCTTTACATATTTATGAAAGGACAGTAAACTTATTATGCATGATAGCTTGTATTCACTGGAGATCTGTATTGTGAATGAGTTCAATTCTTAACACTGAACAGTTACTACTGCTCTTTAATCTGTCTTTGGGAGTGGCAAATTATGATCAGTATTATTATTCTTGTTCTCAATCTTGAGCTCTTTGCATATAATATTATCCTTTGTGGGAGGATTTAATTAGATTTTATATGATGGTGATGCTTAAGTGGCATTGTAGAGGTTAAACAAAACTAGAAGTTAGATTTCAGGAAGTAACAGTTGTGTGATCTGCTTTAATCTGGTGCTTATTTTATTAATGAAGTCTTCAAGAGCAAAACATGCTACATTTCGTGATCTTTAACACCTTAAAATGCACAACAACAATGGAAAGAAAAATATACATAGGAAGAAGAGAGTGTGAAATATTAAGCCTATTCTGGAAACTAAACACTAGAAGATAATAGATGAAAATTATATTTGTCCATATGTAAAAGGATAATTTTTCCAGTTTGTGCAGGGTAGGAGCAGACTGGTAGATGTTCAGCAGGAGGTAAGAAAACTCCCTAGGGCATGCAGTGTTATCTCTGGGGGGAATCAAAGAGCTTCTGCTTCAGCATCCCTCTCTGTGCTTCTCCACCAACTCTCTCACATCCATAACCCATCTTATTCAAATTGCACCAACATCCAAAATATTGCCCTTCACCTTGTTTGACTTGACCTGAAGTCAAGTGGGGTTTTATATCTGTGGTTTTGCCTCGCAGGAATTCATGCTGCTTCATTGAGTACTTCACAAATGAGGACATTGATAACACCTAAATTTCACCTGGAGACTTGAGTAGACTGTGAACATTGAGATGAGAACCTTCCCCTGAGCTGGAGTAATTTCTGAAGCTCAGAAGCTCTCAGTGAACACTTGTTCTAAAATGAGAGGGTGCTCCTCTTGTCCATGGCAAGGCTTATTGGTTAGAGACTCTATTTTAAGGGGAAATATACTGATTTTTAATGGATTTTTAGTGTGACTATTTATGCACACCCATTCATTTTTCTATGCCCAGACTGAGAATCTGCAGCACAAGATTTCAAGATAATTTAAGCAGTAAAACATCAGGGTTACTTCTTACTTCAAAACAGCTTTGTGCTAAAGATTTTCAATTCTCATAACAAGGAGAAACAAGAAAACTGTTTATTTTCACCGTCCTACCCCTTATTCCTAATCTTCCACCCTATTAATTAAATGATTATATAATTAATGTCTCCAGGGAATTACTACATTTGTGTCCAAAAAAACCCACCCATATACAGTGTGATTTGTTGCCATGTGGTAAATTTACATCTATGCATTAAAAATCCCATCATTTAATCTTTTCATGATTATTGCCACAGATGTTTCTTTGCCCATTGGCATTTGAATATCTTGCATAGATGCAGGTGACCTTACATGTCATTCTCCTCTATCTAAGACCTTCTTAGTTTAAAATAGTCCTTAAATACAGCCTTTTGCAATCACTTTTATTATTTAGTTCTGCAAATAATACTGAGCCCCTGAAGTATGTATTTTGCTGGTCCATCAACTTCATTTTTTGACAGCGATAATCACTTCATAAAAAGATTTGCCTGCATATTTAGAATTTACATCAGTTAAAAATCTTTTAAGGGATTTCAATCAGGAGTTCACTAACCTCAGCCTAAGGTCAAGAAGAAAATTCACTTATGTTCTTCCACACATGGTGCTGTTCACTCTGTGACTTGCAAAGATCTGGTCCTGGCTGACACAATCTCGCTGCATCTAAAATTAATTTCAACTCAATCAATCCTCTAGCTCCAAATACTTATCTGTATCTAATCCATTCTCTTCTTTTCATGCAGGCACAGACATGTGCAGTTTCTGTGAGCCTGAGGGAGGGAAACAGATGGCTTTAACAGGAAGATTTTCCACTTACTTCTATTTAATATAATATTTTCACAGGAAAATAATCTCTCACACGATTTATTAGGTATTTCTTGAACAGGAAACGTAGTAAGCATCCAAGTCATCTTCATTCCTTCCCCAAATATGTATTATACCATCCAAATGTAACACTTAGTAATTTTCTGAGGAAATAACCTTTTTTGTAGTTGTCGCCTTAATAAGCATATTGTTTTTACATTTTAACTGTGTTACTGGGAGTTAACCACAGGCAAGTCACACAGAAATTGGTTTGCATGTACCCAAAGTGCACAGAACAGTGGTCTGGCCCAACCAGAAAGAGTTTTTCTACAGCAGCCAGTTTTTCTTCTTCCCCATATAGCTGTGAGGTGTTGCCCATACGAGAAGTGAAGGAATGGCTGAGCACATGTGATTTATAAGAGTGGTTATATAAAGGAGCAGACTATGCACTGCTAACTCCTGCTAATGGCTTTAAAGCTGCAATTCTGGCATGTGCATCCATTGATTTAAAACAAACTAATCCCAGAATTCCTATCTTTGCTTTTACGGGCAGTGGCAGAAGCCAACACTGTTAAAGCCCAATCTTACATGTTAAAAGAGAAGTATCAGCCCCATGGAACCTCCTTTCCCAGAGGGACGAAGGGGCTTGGCACATGCAGCTGATGGAAGCAGGTCTAGAGATTAGCACAAGTGTTACTCTGAAGAATCACTCTTTCTGGCATGTTTCCATAGTCTCCCAAAGGAAAAGCAGTCAAATGTTTAAGCGAAGTTAATCCCTACCCCGATCACCACTGCACAGCTGAAGCTGCAGCAGACAGCCAGTACCAGCACAGTGGTTCTTTACTCCAGAAAGGGGACATCTGACACAGAGAAAGAGGCTTCTGTTAACTTTCAGAATTGCTGTTATCGGGGATATGAAAATGCCTTTCTCCTTTCCAAAAGCAGCAGGGAGACAACTTTGTGTGCCTGTATTTGTGACAGAGCATTTTGATGGTGAAATGACAGTGTTTGATGTTTAAAGGACAAAGTTCTCCCAGAGTAGCTCGCTTGGAACAGTCTGAGTCACACTGATGATGTCATTGCTGAGGATGATACACACGTAAGAGTTGAAGACCCAAGTTTTGGGTTGATTTTGTTCGACTGGAAGGGCACTGCTGTGGAATTTTTGCAGGGACCTGTGATCTCTAGCATTTGTTTTGTATTCTTTTCAGATCTCATGCAAATTGAAATAAGAGCCTAGAATAAGCACTGTTTAATTTTAATGACTTAAACAAATGCATTTTATCATTTCATCAGGCTTATGGATTATTTTTTCTCTCCGTCACTGAGCTATACAACACAAATATTGGCTTTACAGATAAGGAATTCAATTAGCATTTCAAAGAGGTCAAATTCACTCCCTCTCATAGCAAGTTCTTATTTGGGATGATTGGGAGCCTCAATGAGATTAGACAGTCTAACAAAATTAAATTATATACATAAGGAAAGAGAGGGTAATGTTTTATTCTGATATAATAAAAATAACCTTCCTAAAAACCATTCCAGAAGCTTTTGAAAATTTGGGGAAAAGAGTATTCATAAATACCAGGAGTAGTATCTTACCTAATGGAAGTAATTGAATGCATTGAAATCTAGAATTTTCAGATTTTAGAAAAACTTTCAAACTTGGAAAAACATCTGCATATGCTTTAACTTTTATGCTTCTAATTACCATTAGAATTTTATTTGCAGAGCATTTCTGTCTTGTAGGAGAGCTAAGTTCTCACTGAACAAAGGAGCAGCACAGCATGGTCCTGCTGTATATTCTAGCCTTTGGCCACCCTGTCGATGGAGGAGTATGGAGAGTGTAGGCTGGTCAAGAGGCCAGGAAAACAGGGTCCTGCTGTAGTTATCTGTCCCAGGAAAGAGGTACTGATGCAGTTGAATCTCCTCCAGCACATGCTGGCGGGGGATGCACAGCTCCCACTGCACTCATCTGCTCTCCAGCTCCCAGCTGGGAACAGCAGCAGCACCAGAGCACAGAGAGCTTCTTCCTACCCCTTCTAGCAAGACATAAGCTGGAAACTGCCTGCACTGGGGCTTCCACATGGTGCAGTGGATCCAGCTTCCAGTTTTATCTGTGTTGCCAGAAAAACAGACAGGATCCAAAAGTGCCTTGGGCAAAGCTGCACTCTAAGGAGTGAATCCATTCTAGCAGAAGAGGCAAATTTAGCTTCTTTTTTTTTTTTTTTTTTTTTTTAAGAATATGTTCTGTTTGTTTGTTTTAAAGCTGCTTTTTATAACAAGTAGGATAAGCAGGGGAGGAGAGGAGTACTGTTCCTGCAGAAGTTTCTGAAATGCTGAATATAAATCAAAATGAGCAATAGTACTACTTAGTGTAGCACACTGCTGCAGGAGGCAGTAGGTGTAAACTCAAGCACTTGTGCCAAGTTTTGCCTGTCCAGGTGAGGATTAGAAGCAGGGCTCCCAGTGCTCTCTCCCAGTTCGACTTCTAAATTTCAAAAGTATATTTTGCACGTAGTTAGTGGATGTCTGACTTCTCTCCCATCCCTCCCTCGGCATTATAAATCAGTATGTTATACTCACGTGGTTCTGATTTCTATGTTTAAGATGTCTTCCAATCACCTCTTGGTATTATCTGTTAAAAGAGAACCTTCTCTTAAGGTAAAACAAGAAAAATAACACGAACTGTGAATGTTTGTGATTTTGAAGGATTTTCAGGGATTGTGACTTTGCTGAAAATCAGTGCAAAATACACAGAACTGCAGGCTGACATAAAGATTTATGTAACCACCACTTAGCATGTGTGAGGGTTGGCTTCTGCCTTAGTGGTGACCTACCTTCCCAAGCCTTGCATTTAGTTAGTAACAGCATGATAACCCTGTTAAAATGCAAAATATTGCAGCCTGTCTTTGATGCTGACTTCAGATTAAATTCAACTTCTGTGTAGGAAGATACAACTCTTACAGACTACAAAGCAAATGTAGCCCTACTGGTTCTTGACTGCTCTATAATAGGAGTTAATGTCCCAAGTTTGCTTCAGAAGTTCTGCCTTGAAGACAGCAGATGTGTTGCTAAAGCCATCTGGCTCTTTTTTGAATATAATTTGTATGCCTATAAATAATCATCATGCATATGGGCTGCATTTCAGCCGTGTGTTCCTCAAACTATGTAAGTTAAGATAATTTATTTCTTCTAGTCTTACAAAGAACTTCTGCCATACATTCCTGTCCTCTTGTTAATATTCTTGCAAACTGTCAGAGTGAAAAAGCAACTTATGTGTGCTAAGAAGCCAGAAAAAGTTGATTAGACAAGGAAAACTAAAATACTCCTTTAGGCATAAGCAATCACAGGGTTCTTTTCAGTATTTTCCAGCATTTGAAGTAGCAATTTAGAGTCCCAGAGCTGATTCCAATCTCAAGGCTGCACGTGTGGCATTAAGAAGAGAAGTGTTAGAAAAGGGATGCAAACAACCTCCGCCAGAGATATTCTTCTGAAATTATTTGTGCTTAGTGTGCAAAAACCTAATGTGTGAACTCCTGTTCACCTTTCCATTTGGGATTCTCTTACTGATCAGCTGCATAGTTATGACTCATATGCATAGAAGATTTCCTGAGCCAGCACTAAATTTGGCTTTTCTCTAAAATGAAAAAAAAAATATCAAAACTTTCAGAATAAGTGTTTAAATCAATCCCCCATTGCTTGTGTTCTGCTTTCTGAGCTAGTGTAATTTCGCTGTAGAACTTTCCAGTCTATATTCTTTAGCAAAAAAAAAAAAAAAAAAATTATTTGAATATCATTTGTTCACGTTTGAGATTACCTTTCTGAGTATCACAAACAAGGAAACAAAGATGGATGTCATTGCATCTTAAGCAAAAGGAGACTCAGTTTTTGCACTTGTTAGCATCGGCAGAAAAAACAATTCAGACAATCTTTTTAGAGGACAGCTTTAAAATGCCTGTTGTTTATTGGAAAATAGCAAAAGGCATTGTTACATGATTACTTAGGAGGGAACAGATGACTTATACACTGCTTAGCTGCATATAATACACAATTAATTGTTTTAACAATTGAGTTTACAATTTTTAGTATCATGAAAGATGCATCTGTCCTTGCAGACCTACTTAGGATTTCTGTGAAGAAAGGGCAAGAGCTTCTTGTTACTGTAGAGCACAAGTGTCCTCAATTCTTTGGAGGCCTCCAGCACAGCATCAGTTTGTGTCTATTCTTGGATGAAATATTTGAGCAGCCTTTTGATTTAAAAAAAAAAAAGGCATTTACAAACTCACAGCACCACTTATGTACAAGAATTCTGTGGAAATGTAAGTGCAACAGTCAGTACTGTAGAGATGGTTTAGATATTTAGCTCAAGAACTTCCACTATGTTGTTGCTTCACTTTGCTTAGGTGTGATATACAAAAATGTCTTGCAAGTCCACTCAGAAATAGAAAGCCAAGTGAAAACTATTTGTTTTTAATAAGAGTGTTATGTAAATTTATACTTAAAACTCATATATGTAATGCAAAAGAATGGAATTCCAGAAAGTAGAAAAATATTCTGCTTACCATTTCACTTTCCTTACATACTGGTTTTGATCAATTAAGACTGGTTAGCAACCTTCTGAACAAATACTTACAAACTGGCAGAGGTTGATTCAATGGAATTTAGGTGTCTTTTTGTGTGTGTGTGTATAATTTTTTTTTTCTCTCTGTAAGGCTTTTGAGAGGAAACATTCTGAAATGTATGATGGCACTCCTCTGGGTAATTATTTAAAGACTCTCCTGGTCCTGCCCTTTGGTTTCCCACAGTGACACCGGGAATGTTGGACTTCAGACCTGCTTTAGGGTCCTGTTGGAACAAAGTCAACCAAGCAGTCGCTTTGTGAGACCCAAAGTGTTGTGAAGCCTGATCTCCTCGTTCTGGGTGCACCACAGCCTGCCTTTGCACAAAGGGGGGAGGCATTGAAGGGTGGTGGTACATCTATTAAACAGCACTTTCCAAATATCCTCTGAAATTGAAAATGGTTTCCTTGATACTAGCTTCATGATCAAAGCTAGAATTCCCATCTCCTTCCAACTTTCTTCCCGTGACTATAAACTGCCTGAAAACGTTTGTTTGATTAGACTTTGTGGTTTCATTTACTGAACATCTGGGCAACACTTGTGTCTAAAACCCTTTGAAATCTTCTTGCCTCCCTCTCAGATTCTTTCTGTCATTGCCTCAGCTTTGTTTTGCTGTTGATTTCTGTTTGAAACAAATAGAACTAAGGCTTTTGGAAACCATACAATGCTGTGTGACCGTATTTTTAACTCCATCTCTGCTGCCCTGCCATCACTCAGGTTGCAGGAGTGGTGCAATCAGACTGTCAGTGTCCTGTTGGACTGTGAAATATCACTAAGGCAACAGCTCTGGATGCTGATGGGGAGAGTGGGTGAATATCCCAGAAACCAGGGAACTGCAGCATATCTCATGTAGCTGCAGTACTGCTTTCCTCTAGCTGGCAGTACTTTCTCCTAGTTTTTCAGCTGCTGCTCCAGTGAAAAGACAAAGCTGCCAGGGTGAATCATGGAAATGTTCTTCAGGATGCTTATTTCTGGTGTTTATGGTGTTTTGTTGACTCTTCCATCCACCTCAGTCCTCTGCTGCCTATTTGCACACTTCCTCTTAGAAGACTGAGTTCCATTGTGTGGTGCTGTGCTCTTTTTGTTTAACCAATTGGCATCAGAATTGTGAGGAGTCATTGCAGGGTATAAAAAAATTATTTTACAGAACTTACAGAACGCTTGCATCCTATATTGGTTTGTAGCAGGCATTGTTCAAGAGGGTGGTGCTTAAAACACAGCCCTAGATTGGAGAAATCCAAAGTATATGAGTGAATGGCACTCTGATGCATGGCAGGCTGGCCATTTGAGTTTTGCTTTGGAGTAAGTTATTAGTAAATGTCCTTAAAAAATTCAAAATCTTATTCCTTGCTAAAAGTTTTTTTGTTTGGAAATGACACAACTTAAGCTATGACCTTCTGATTTTCTTTTCTCTGTTACCATCTAAAATAACTCAGTACACTAATTATCTAGGAATTTAATAGCACCTTGCAGTCCTTGCAAGGGCTAAACAACACAGAAATTCTGTATATTGGTGTTGGGTCTTGCAGCAGCTACTGCCAGGTGAGTGATAGACACGTTTCACATCACCTTGAACCTTTCAGGTTGCTGCATTAATCCCTAGGGCTGTGCTTGCACACACACTCTGCCTCTCACCCATGAGATGGGGGTCCTGGGACAGAAGAAGCAGAGCTGTTGTTTCACAGTGTGTAAATTCACAGTCCATGGTAGGACTGTGGGTAGTGTGTGGTTTGCCTCCTGATGTTTTCAGTCACTGGAATGGCCATGCCATAACCTCCATTTCATTCCATAGCTGAAAGTGCTCTTTTACTTTCTTATTTTTAACACTTCTTCTATTGGTTTTGTTTCATTCCCTCTTATTCTTGTCACTTCTGAGATCGGTGAACACTTGAAAGGCTGTTTTCCTTATTGAAGGAGGCCACACAAAGCTCTTCCCATGTGGCACAAGCTTATTTTTTTCTAACTGTAAGGTAGCATCTTTTGCTTGCTTAAGTTACACGACAAAGTTGAGAATCAGAAAGTTGGGGTAAGGAATTAAAATGATGTGCCTTCATAGTGCACTGAGTTCAGTAACTGATCTTTTTGTCTTCACAATTTCAGGAGCTTAGTAACACATTTTAATAATCATAAGAGATCTATAAGCCAGCTTGTGAAGTGACATTAGCACAACGACCATATGGGTGATTGTGAAATATCTTGTTGAATTTTTAGGAGTGTGAATTTGTCTGGAGTTATGTCTCCCTGAATACAAAAATAATTCCTCTTCTGTTCACTGTGAAGTCTTGGTTTCGAACAACACAAAGCTTTGTAAACTCTGTTTTGTGGGTTTTTAATTCTCTCAAGATCGACCTCAATTATCACATATAGTGGTTTTTTATAAAGGACCTGAATACTGATAATAAGCTACACACTGTATATTTTATTGGTGGAATAAAAGTAGCCAAATAATGAGAATATAAGGTTTCTGTGACAGAGCAGATATCAAAGAGCTGTTTCAGTTGCTGGCTCTGAAGTAATTTTTCTGCAGTCCACCCATCTACCTTTCAGACTTTCTTTATGAGCACACAAATTTCCCCTTTTATGTACACATGCCCTTTTCACTATGTGCCACTTTCAGCTGTTGATGAATTATTGATTTCTCCTGTCACAATTCTTTTGAGTTACAGTACTCATGGCACTGAAAAAGAAACAAGATCCATTATTTTACTTTTTTTTTTTTTTTTGAAATACGTTCCACTCTCTTTTGATTTTTTTTTCTCAATTTCTTGTAAGGCAAAGAAAGGGGTGTTGAAATCACCACAAGGACAGGGCACCAACCTGCACCCAGATAGGATGGTTCTTCATAAATATCAAATCAATTGATGAAGATAGGAACAGAGTACAGGAGTGTTTCTGCCAGAAATCAGTTCTTCCCAGTGGGGGAGGAATAAGAAACTAAATGTTTACTAAGGCATTTTTTCCTCTTTTGTTGTGGGTTTTCAGTCAGCCTTTTGAAGGATATCATGTTTTATAAACCTGCTGTGAGCTAATTGGGTGTGTTTACCTTTCTTTTACAGATAGCATACCTTTAATTGCAGCAGAGGGGGGTTAAGAAAACAAGCCAAAAAATTCAAACCATTAGCCTGCTCATTTTGGTTTTAAACTTTCAGTATTGAATATCAGGGCTTAGTTTTAGGCTTCCAAGACCAAGGGGTTTGGCATAAGTTTATTTGTCACATACAGTCGTTGCCTGCTCTTGGAGCAGTGGTTCTGCTCTGGAGCTGCAGCCAAGGGCAGAGCCAGCCCTGGCCACTGGCACCAGGAGCCCTGACCCAGGGCAGCTCTGCTGCCCTCTCCCTCTGGCACCCTGGCTTTGGCAGAGGCCAGTTAAGGACAATTCAGAGAAATAGGTGAGATTGTCACAGCAAGCAGGTGTGAGATGTGTTTGGTCTTTTTCTGTGGCTGTTAGAAACCAGCCTAAGACCTGGGGCATGTAATTTGATTTAAACTCTGTGTTCGTGCTGTGAGTACTATGGATTGGGCACTTGGGATCCAAACGCTGTTTTATAAATGTGTCCATCTTACCTCAAATACTCTGCATTGTAGAGTTCTGTGGTCTAATTGCAATACAAAAAATTTTTACTAGTTTTGTCATTTTAACGGGGTTGAGTATTCACTAGTTCCCGTGAAGTTTTGGTGAAAGGGATGGTTTTTGTTTTTTTTTTCTTTTTAAGAATTTCACAAATTGCTCCAAGGTCTATGTTGATTTATATCAATACTAGACAAAATAAATACACATTTTCTACCAAGAGTAACATAATGAAAGCAACTGCAGTGTGTGTGCTGATAAGTGAACTGAATGATAGATACATTAAAACACCAAGGAATTCATTCATTATTATATGTGAGTCAAATACTGAACTTTCAGCCCAGAAACATTTCTTTACAAAGCTTGCATCATTTTGTTTCTATGTGATTATTCATGTCATTTAATATTTGCAAGCAAAATATAATTTTTCTCTGCACTGAACTCCATAAACATCTTGTCAGAGAAGTAAATTCTTTGACAATCAAATGCAGGATGTGCAAGAGAATGTATTCCAAGTTTATTGTTGTTTATGTATTCTGCAAATCAAATGGTTCTTGGCATAATAGAGGAAGAAACTTCAGTAAGAATCGCTTTTATGAGTGGATGACATATGTTTGTGTTAGTAACCATGTACCCTTGCAGATTATCCTCAAAAAATGTGGTTTTCTGATCAGAGACAATGGAATAAAAGACAGTGTCATACCTCTTTCCCTCTTACCTGAATCAAACTCAAATATATCATGATGTAGCAAGCATTTCCATTTCTTGTTCTTAGATTATTTCTATCATTATAATGCAAAGGCTATTTTGAAATAATAATATTTTGAAATTTTATTTTAGAATACATAGAAAATAGGACCTCAGGAGAAAGGAGGTTACTAGTCCTTTCCTTATCCTAAAACAATCATGACTGTTTGTCATATCCATTTTTGAAAACTTCTCTGGAAAATTTATTCTGGTGCTTGAGTGTTCTTTCAATTAGAAAGGTTTTTCTGCCTTAAATGTTTTGCCTATCTTAAGCTCACCACACTTCAGTTTAACTATGTTGCTTCTTATATTGTCTGCTATAAATCCTAAAAGCATTGTAAACAGTCTCTTGAATTTTGAGCCTGATTTTCAAAGAGCTTATTAACCCCTTGCAAACTGATGTAAACTTAAAGCCAGTTTTCCTTTCTATCATTCTGGTCTTCTGTGAAATATCAAACAGTGGGAGATTGGGGTAGAACTTGATGAAACCAAAGCCCAGCTCAATAATGCTTCTACTAATTTAAAAGAAACCTTGAGAATTGCTCACTTGAGTAGATCTTTACCAGAAAGCTGGTCTACTTCCCCTTTTTCTGTAGACTTGTTCCTCTGTGCAGCTGTTTCACAGTGATTTCCTCTAGACCAAGCTCTGTAGCTTGTTTACGAGATGGGCATGTAAGATACTGCTTTGCTAAACTCAAGGCATATGGCATTTACTGCTTCTTCCCCAAGGAAAGCATAATATTGAGTCATAAAAGGAAAAGGGATTGTGTTTGGCAAAATTTATCCCTGACAAATACCTGGTGGCTGTTGTTCACTTAATTCCATTTCTTAATTTGCCGGTCATCCTTTTGCTAGTGGAGGCAATTTCTTTCTCAAGTTATGTCGCTGGACGTAAATAACATTTTATGTTATTGTTTCAAAGATAGTTTCGTGTCCAGCTGCAGGGACCATTTATACAAAATAATTGCATTCCTGGAGTTTTAGGCAAATTCAGTATGCAGTTGGAAAAGGATGGTTAACGCCGAAGTTGAATCCTTTCTCTCGATGAGCCAGATGTTGTGCATTTGGACTTATAATTCCACCCTAGGTCTGCTTGGATTCAGGCAGGGAGTGTTTATATTGTTCATCTTCTGGAATCATTTTAAACACAAGCTTTGTTTAACTTAAGTCCACAAGAGTCCACGAGGAATCTCTCCCCCTTTACTTATTTATTTTCTCCTCTGTGCAGAGCTTTCTAGAGTCCTTGATTCTGGGCTGGCAGGTTCTCTGCCCTGCTTTTCACAGCTGCTGATTCATTTTTCTTTGCTGGCAGTTTTTTGCAATTTGACCTAGAGCTGATAGGTTGCAAGACAGGAAACTGGATGTATGAAAAACACAAAGCCATGTTTCCTGTGGGAGATACTCTTCAATTTTTATGATTTTTTTTTCTTACTTTCTGGTTTTTTTGGTTTTTTTGGGTTTTTTTGGTTTGGTTTGGTTTGGTTTTGGTTGGTTGGTTTTGGTTGGTTTTTTTGTTTGTTTGTTTGCTTTGGGTTTTTTGGCACTAGAGTAATTTTTAAATAAAAGGATATGGCCTAATATTAGGAAGATTCTCGATCCAAAGATCTGTTTGCTATGATTGTCACTTGTTTCCACAAATATTTCTTATCAAGTCCTAAACTCAGTGAGTGCCTCAGGTCTCTGCCTTTGCTTGGACAACAGATCTTTTGTCTCTGCTTCCTTCTCACAGATTTGAAAAGTGTTATGACACCAGCTAAGGGAATGACAGCATCATTCTGTACAGCATGTAACCTCAGGATAAGTCCTTTTTTCAGTCAGGACTGTTTAGAATATTTTATTTGGATAGCGTGGTTTATTGCAATAGCACCTTTTATGAAGAATATCCTTGTAGAGGTTTAGGTAAAATTAATAAACAACTGAGGTCTGAGTCTATTCTGTTATTAAGTCACCTTATGCATTCAAACTGAAAGTAAACATGTGTGTGAAACAGCAGGTGTTCAGACAAGATCCAAATCAGCTCAGGAGTTTTATCACTGAGCTGTGCAAATGTATCTTATGCAAGTGCACAAGGGAAGGAATGAAAGCAAATAGCACTGAAAACTGAATATTTCCCATTTCGTTCTCCCTCCTTTTGTCTTTCCATGCCCAATCCCAATGCCTTTAACGGGAAAGAGTGGGACATCCTCATCCAAAATCATCCTAAAATGTTGATCTGACTGATCTTTTCTGATTGGAATAACTTTTATGCCATTCATTTGATGTCATTTTCACTTGCAGCTCCAAAATCCTTTCTTTAAAGGAAAAACTGCTGAGTACTATATGACAGTAGCATTGATATACATATTTTTTTTGCTGTAACAGAAAAAAAAATACAGGGATTCATAATCTCCCTCTTTATCTTCATACAGTAATTTATGCTCAAGAACATGTATAAAGACTTAAATTTTAAGACTTTAGTCTCAAAGTTATATCTTCAAAGCTTTCTACAATTTTTATCAGTCTGCCAATATTTAAAAGGTATTTTGTAGTCTGCTGTTTATGAAATGGTCTTTTTTTTTTTCACTGGTGTATAATATTGGCATTTAATCAGTAGGTAAAATTCTTTTTCTGATCAAAAAGGCAAAAAAGAGAGTAATTTTTTTCCTTATTTCTAAAAGAATTTTTACCCAGAAGAATGTTAAGCCTGCTGTTATAAATACAGCTTTTACTCACAGTTTATTTTTTAGTTTTCTATGGCCAGAATTATTTATGCAAGTAATGTGGGGGAGGTTTTTTATGTCTCTTCTTTCCAGTCTGTGGTCATGTTCCCTTGTCTGTTATGTCTTCACACCATTTTCTCTGTATCTATCTGATCTGTGTCATACAAATTTTACTTTTAAAACTAAAATATTTTCTTACACAGTAACTGAGTTCCCTTGTCTACGAATGTCAAAGAACCAGGTTTTCCGTAGCTGAATATTATCATAATTTCAATCCCCTTCCTCCTCCTTCCTCCAGCTACACAACTTACATTTTCAGGCTTTGTTCACTTAATCACAAGGGAACCTTTTCCTTCCCGTTCTCCCCTCATAATTACTATTTTTGTCTGTGTTCAGGTTCCAACCTCGCTGCAAGTGCACGCAGGAGTGGTGGCAGCTGTCACAGGTGCCTCTTTGAAGCCTGAGAAGCAAATGCATCTAATGAAAGGGCTTGAATCCCCTCTCCAAAGGTGTTTGTGGATCGATTCAAAAAATTACGTACCTTTCCCATCCCTGTGCTGGCCAGTGTTTCTCTCAAGCCTAGTTTGACTTGGTTGCAGAACTTCCCTTCCTCAGGAGATACTGGCTCATGCAGAGGTCAAAGGCATCCTTTATGAGGGAAATGCTGCAGACCTACTGTGAGTGTTGTTTGAGTTTTGACAGACTTCAAATGCAACTTCCCTGGAAAAAAGCCTGCTTTCTAGCAAGTGTCCTGGCATCAGACCTGTCCCAGATAATGGTAATCACAAGTTCGTTAGCCTTGCTAAATTACATTGGTGATTTTCTTTGTTTTGTTTTGTTTTGTTTTCCCTTTCACCATGATTTATGGACTTTAAATATAACGAGGGAGGTATGTATATCAAGGATCTAGAAACACCATCAAAGGCTTGAATCCACCACTGCCAATGACTTGTTTGTAAATGAGATTTCTTATGTATTTCTATATAACTCTTATCATTGCATAATCAAAGTTCACCAAAATGAAGAGCACCTTGGTCCCACCACATCCATTCATTCACTGCTTTTGGCTGCTGGTTCAGTCTGATGGGCAGCACAAGCTGCAAGAAGCCTTGGACCTGTTTGCATCCAGGGTTTGATCCTGTCAAGGCTTCCATAAGTTTAATTATCTCCTCATGGTGGCAGCTCAGCCTATAATTATTTGTGCAACACACCTCTTTTGAGGGGTGGAAATGGGTATCCTCATTTGGAAAAGGGGAAATTGAGGTTGCATTTCCTTGCTACCTTTTGTGTAAGGTAGCAAGGAAAACAGGCAAGTCAAGAGAACAGCCAAAGAGAAAGCACACTTCTAAAATAATTTTGTATTTTGGAACAGTGTATAAACTACTACATCCTGTCTGCCACCCCTGAAGTGTGAGCTTTATATGTGTTGATGGGTTTCTTTTTTTTCCATTTGGATATTTGTGATCATAAGGAAAATAGCATTCAAAATGCCATCTACTCTTCATTCTCTTGCTGTCTTGTATAGTAAAAATCATCAAACATCTTTTTTTGTTTAATACTTAATTATCCTTTTAATTACTCGTTGGAAGAATTGCAAACCTTTGCCCTTCTTTTCTCAGATTATTTTTTTGTGGCTTTGTATTCTAGAGATCCCTGAAATGTTTTTAACTCAGTATCCCTAGTGCATCCCTGAGATTACTGCAATTATCCTCATTTTCTTCGTGTGTAGTGCGTGTGTATGTGTGTATAAATATTAACTGAAAATATTTTCATGTTCACCTTTGAGAAATTAACTGTCACCCTAAAAAGAAGGTTATTTTCCTGGCTTTCATTCCTGGTTTCCTAAAAAAAAAAGAAAATTATTATCCAGCTGCATGCAGAGTGCCAGCACAAGCTCCACTGAGAGAGTTTTATCCAGAAGTGCACTTTTGTTATGTACTTGTTGCAGTTGATTTTATCAATTTTACTAATTCACCCAGCTAATTCCATAGTTAAATACTTTAATTTCCTCTTAACTAATTTTAATTTATCATAATTGTGGGCATTTAGGCAAACCTCTCCATTTACACTCTTGTGTTTATTGAGAAGGTACCCAACAGTGGTAAACAGGGAATGGGATGCGAGAGGGGAGAGAAACTAAAAGTGTAGGTTGCAATGAACAAAGAAGCACATTTCCTGAGGAGTAAATGAGGGAATTTTAGAAAGTTGTGCTGCTGCCTGAGACCTCTTTGCTGGAATAATACACTTGGCACGACACAAGGAAATGCATTCTTACTGAAATAGGTGAAATCATCTTATGAAACTTGGAAAAACCTGTGGCAGAGGAAGCAGCGACAAAGACTGTGCCTCAGCTTCTCAGTTGGGTTAATATAGTAAATCATTTCCCAGCAGAGTCAAATAGGAAAACGACCTGTGAACAAAAGAACAGCATTTTTTTTCCCCTGAACTGGATTGCTTTCTCAATGAGGTCTTATTCAAGCTGTAAAACCAGGTGAAAATGACTTCTGGTGAACTTGGCAAATTCTCTAATATTACGAGGATTGCCTCAGCCCTTTCAAGAACTTAGGAGAAAAATGTAACTTGTCAAATTTGATCTACCTCTGAGGAACCCAGAACCATTAGTGCCCTGATCCTCAAAAGCCAATGCAAAGAGTAAAATAGTTTGGGATACAGCTGCTCTTCAGTTAAAATACAATTAAAGAAAGCCTCTAATTATGTACATGTAGAGTCTGCAGTAATGCTGACTTTATGTATTTCACTTGGTTTGTATCAAAACCTTTATATAAGCTTGCAGTGATTGAAAATGAATCCTGAAGTTCAGGAAAGGATACAAATGTAATAAATCCCATCCTTTATAGTATGTGAAACCTTTAATAAATATATCTAATCAAAAATTCTGTATTCATTTGTATTTAACCCGTTTCTTGGAGATAAGTGGAACCTGTAAGTAGCAATTGGATTACTTCTGGGTAAATCAAAGAAAAAACTTTATCTTTTGAGATGGACTTCTGTTTCATGCATTGGGATGTAGGATGCTCCCCAGAATACACAGATCTTCTATATATTTATTACTTGTATATATATGTATTACTTGGCTTTAGCCTGGAAAGCCAGGCCACATAGGCTATGGAGGAAATATTCCAGCTTCCTTTAAAGACTTTTAAAACCTATAAATCAGGCCTTTGACATATTTTTATGTCCTTTTATAGTCAGATGTGTGCTTGAGGCAATCAGAGCAGATAAGCATTAAAGTGTGTGTCATGCAATAGTGGACATCATGGTAGTGATGTGGAAAGTGGGCATCATGACAGTGTAGCCTTGGATGAAGCACTCTGTAAAATATATTCTGCATGTTTATAGACTTAAATTCTGAAAACACACAGAAAGGGATTTTCACATGGATCCCTTCTTTACACAAATGGTTATCTGTATAAAATGGTTGGGAAATGAGGTAAAGGTTAGTAGAAAGGGAGTCCTGTCATCCCAGAGTGAATGATTTCTCAGTGGTTACACAATGAATGTATTGGTAATCTAAAGTTCATTTAATCTGACTTTAATAAATTTTCTGTTCCTTTATATTAACAACTCACTGCATTATGAACCTTAGGAATTGGCTTGCATTTATTGTTCAGAGAGAGATTATCATATGTCTTCATTGTCTTCTCTGGCCTATTAATATGAAATACATATAAAATTTCTTCTATGGCCTTCTAATATGAAATACATACAAATGGCAAAAACCAGAATTTTAAGCAAGTTTTCACTCACAAAATTGCATGGAAGAAAACATTAACAAAAGATTTTAGATCACTTCTTCACTGAAGAAATACAGTACTTAAGCCAGAAAAAAACACCAAAGTATATGATTAAAACCTAATAATATCAGTTTTATCTACATTTTTCAGAAGGATTCCACTTAAAATAGTGTTGGCTGATTAAGGTACTTTGTAAAGCTGTTGCTCAAAAATGTCATTCAACATGAACAAACCAGATAGTGCTGTCATAGCAATCAATTCTATTTTCAGCCTAAAATTTCCTTTTTCATTTCCTTTGTGGTATATAAGTGTAAGTCATCTGAATTTCATCCTAGAGAGAAAAATGGAAACACCATTTAGACTGCAATAACTTGTTACATTATTTTTTTTACATTTAATAGTTCCAGTGGTCTTTTGCTTATATGTCATCAAACTTTGTCCTCTTAAAAAGATACCATATTTCTTCTCTAGACTAAGAGAGTTGTTTCAAGACTACAAAGGAGAAAAAGAAAGTGGTGTTTTTTAATGATCAGATAGGAAATGCTAGCACAGTTTAAATGCAAGTAGCTTCTTTAAAGTGTGTAATGTTTTAAAGTCCCCAGGATGTTTATTGAATTTTCACCTATTACTGCAAGTATTTCAGTTCTTCAAAGTTGCCTTAAAAAATCCATCTTTTCCTTATCTTTTCCTGGGTCAGAAGTTTTAACATGGTCTCTGAATGACTTTTGCCCAACAGGGAGTAACTGAATCTGCTATTAAGACAATTATGCTATTCCTATACTTGGTGCAGGCACCATGATTTGAGATGCTCTAACACTGCTTTTTTTCTTCTTCTTTTAATTAAGACCATCTTAGAAATTAATTTTTTTGATTCTATTTTAGAATCACTACCTTTCTTAGTTATAAGATTTTAAAATACATACGAGAAGTATGTACTTTACCTATGTAGGACACATATTCTCTGGCCTATCTTTTTCCTATCACAAAATCACATCTTGTCCTTCATCTGTAGTGTCTGGATCTCTGGGACACTGTGCTTTGCTTAGATTGTATTTCATAGGAACTGTCACAAAATTCTTCGGTCAACTAATCAAACTGATTACTCACATGAAATGAAAATGATGGAATTTGAGACTGAGATAGATGGCTTTTATGTCTGAATATAAAACTAGAAGCAGAGTACAAAAATGTAAATAAAAGTTTAAATAATTGTTTGAAAGATCTATTCATGGCACAGAGACAAAATCTGTGCACATGATGTCTAATTATACGTTTCAGTCACAATAAAATAAAGTTGAGAAAGGCTTAGAGACAGCATTTTCTATCTAAAATAGGAAATAACTATTTTGCTTCATCCACTCACAGGCTTAACTCTCAATGCCAAAGAGTACCTTTTCTGTTCCCAGGCAAAGCTCCTCCTTTCATCCAAATGTTATCTATTTTTATAATGCCTCGAGCTCAGGAATAGATGTTGCTATTATATGCCCAGAAATACAATTTTTAAATGTAACTACCATATGAGGTATGACTGACAAGTCTGGCCCTGCTTAGTTTTAAATTCAGTTCTTTCCCCCTTAAGATTGAAACCATACATGTTTCTTAAATGGTATCAGCAACATTTTTTGTCTCCCCCCATTGAAAACCTACACGAAGGCAATGATACCACTACACTATGAATTTTCACCATTTCTGACTTCTTACCTTTCAACATTAGAGTGACTGTTGTGATTCTAGTCATTGAAAAGCAAAACAAGAATGCTTAGGGTTGCTGATCATATGATGATACATGAAAGCTTAGAAAAAATTTGGAAGTGCTACTAAGTGGCTTTTTCATTCAAAAATGTGCTTGATCAGAAACAGCAGATAACAATGAGTTGTAGTAAATGTCCATTTCTGTTAATTCCCCTTTTTTTTTTTAGAAATTCAGTGGTTTTTTACTAGCTGTGAAGAGGCTTAACAATGTAACAGTATAAAATTCATATTAATAGTCCAAGCTAATTAGCATATTTCTTGTGCCTTTATTTTCACACAAACACAAAGGGTGTTGTCAAGGCTGGCTCATGGAGAGATTACAGAGGAGAAAAAAAGGAGATATTGAGCATTTTTTGCCCGGTGGTATCCTGCACAGCTCAAAGGTGTACAACTCTAACATCTGCTAGAAAAGACTGAGCATGGGTAAGGAGATCAAAAGAGCCACATCATCAAAGTGCAGCCAAAGCAGGAGCAGCTAATTGCTGCACGTTCCCTCTGCGCTGCAACAGCAGTGACTGTCCCTACCAGCCTCATCACACCAGGGTGATGCAAACCATCCCACAGGGAGGAAGGCACAAAACAAGCTTGCAGGACCTTCTGGTTCTTGGGGGGTTATTTGTGCTTCCTAAACAATTCTAGTTTGTTGTTTGGGCTGTAAAGGCTAAATGCAAATCTGGGCCTGCAGCTGCTGGTTTTGTTTTGAAAAGCTTCAAAGTGATAATTCCATACGATAGTTAGAGTTGAAAATGGCATTTATTCAGACATTTATTGCCACAGCTTTTGCCTTTTTGCAACGCTAAATATTGCTCTTTACCACCCAGGGAAAAGTGTATTTTTAGAGATTAGTGTGGGTATTTATTCATGTGATTTAGATTGACCCTAGTGGGACCCTTCTGGAAATGGCTGATGTTTCCAAGACTGATTTTTCACTTTACCCACCACAAGGAATAGGTGACGAGAGCAGCATTTGCTACCACAGCTTTTGGAAACAGCTCTCCAGAAGTGTCACTTGTGACGTACAAAATGGACCATCCCAGGAGGTCTCCTCAACCATCCTTTCCAACAGCAGCATTTCACTGATCTGTAACTTCTGGGCCCTGTGTGGACATTGGGAGTGGCCAGAGTTGGTGGTTGTGGGGTGACCTCATTGCAGCCTTCCAGTACCTAAAAAAGTGCTACAACAAGGATGGAGAGGGACGTTTTACAAGGGCATGTAGTGATAGGACAAGGACTTCGAAAGAGGGGAAATTTAGATAAGATATTAAGAAGAAATTCCATATTGGTAAAAGTTGCCCAGAGAAAGCTGTGGATGTGCCATCCCTAGAAGTTTTCAAGTGTTTGAACCTGCATGGGGCTCTGAGCACCCTGGTCTAGTGGAAGGTCTCCCTGCCCACAGCAGGGGGTTGGAAGCTGATATCTTGAAGGTCCCTTCCCACCCGAACTATTCCATGGTTTGCAGTGTAGGATAGGTGTCATTGGGTCTAAATAGCCCTGGTTCAGCTCCGTGGTGTGCTGAGCACCATCTACTGGTCCCCTATGCCATAGGTATAGAAATACTTTTCTTCTATAGAATCCTTTCTATTTATATGTGCAGGATGTGCCTCTGAAAGGCACTATTCATTAGAAAATGGCAGCCTTAGGTTTCCAAGTGGACTTTGGGCACATGCTTTCCCTACTCAGTAGAAAATAGTAGTGATTAAAAAAGCCCAACAGAGTTACCTTCTGCAGCTTAAATATCTCCAGCTAATTTTTTGAACAAATGAAAGCAGTCCTTTCCCCTCTCCCCTATACCTTATGTTGTTATCCCTCCCGACTCCGCTGTGTCGTTGCACTCCTTAGCAGCAGCAGTTAGGATCCAACTGGAGGAGAGAAACAGCCTGGCAATTTTTTTTGTCATGTAAATCATGCCACAGGCTCAGGGGTTGGTGCTGTACATGTGGAAGGCAGGATCAGGCTCAAGCAAACACGATGTGCATTTGCAGCCAGTTGGTCAGGCAACATGACCCGTGTGCTGTGGTGTCACGTGAGCCACCCTGAGCACAGCCAATGCATGTCATGACCTTAAAGAACTGAAACGGGCAGAACAATATTTGAAAAATGAAAATGACTTTTTTTTGAGAAAGAGAAAGCTGTGCATTTGGGGCGTCAGGGTAACAAAGCAGCAGTTGAAATCCATCACCCTTACAGCAGCGTGATCCCTTTGGCAGCGAGCTCAGTTACACTGCAAGTATTTATTTATATAATAATGTTATTCTTGGACTACAGATATCAGTTCTGCTCCTGTATGTGGATAATCTCTTGAATCCTCCAAATTAATCCTGTGGCAGCAGCTGAGAGAACCATGGTGCATCAAGGTTTCTATTGCTCTGAACAGCTTGTTTGTGTGACCCTTGACCTTTCCAAATATGCCATTGTGATGTCTGGCCACATTCCTCTTGAACATTAGAGAAATTGTGCAGAATCTGAACCCTCGGAACTAGCTAGTCAAATCAATCCCATAGCTCTTTCCAGCAGCTCTCCAGAATGTCTATTTTTTAGTGTAATGACCAATCTCTAATCTTCTGCTTTCATTATTTTCTTTGTTATTGCTATAAGAATTTAATTTCTTTTATTACTTCACGGTTGGAGGCAAGATATTTATGTAATGTAAGACACAGTGGTTTTACATTAAAGAAAGGCTTTTATTTCAGATTTATGCTACTACAACAATTTTACAGGGTTTTTTTAGCAGTAGTACAATATCTCTGCTGACTTAAAAGTGAGATAGTATCCTCCTTAGAAGAACATGTTAATATGTATTTTAATTAATTCCTTAGAGGCTGGATGGAAATGGAACAAAGATGTGTTCAAACTCCATTGTTGTTGACTGATGCTCCAAGCAGATGTAAGCTGTGCTCTGCTAGACCTCTCCTAGATGCAGGATTTCTGCAGCATTCTCCATTTCACACAATAGAAGCCATGAGACAAGGAGATCCTACCAAAGGCAAGAGTAGACCCTGGGCCTTAGGAATGCCAACAGTGCATTTTATTTGCAACACTGTCCTGCCCCAGTAGAAGTATATTCAGTATTATAATCTCTGCAAGTATCCACACCCACTTGGTTGCTCTTCATACATTGTTCTTGGCTGAATAAACATTTTAGCATTTTTCCTCCTGTGCTCCCTGACAAGTAGTGAAACATTGCTGTGTGGTATTTCTGACTTAAGAAAGTCAGGGAATCATTTGCTTAACAGATAAATATTTGGACTGACCATAATCTCAAAAGAAGTTATACTGATTTTGTGTAAGGGTTGAACTGGGCTATGTGATGAAAATTCTTTTACCTCTGACATGGAAGTTATAGGGAGTGAAGCATCTTACAAGAAAAAGGGAAAATAAATAATATTAAAATCTAATAACAAAATTTTACTTTATTTCTTCCCATTAATATAATTAAATATTCACCCCTACTATATAAACAAACTATACGCTTATAATGAAAATTATAAACCATTAATGTCAGACTTATTCAGCTGGATTGTGGAGAAGACACAAAAGGACAGTTTCCTCTTGTCTGTAGATACTTTGGGAATTTCTAGGCATATATAGCACCATACTCAGATGTTTTCACTACCCTTGGGAAGAGAATAATGCCCTTCACTCCTTATGTATTTATTGTTCACTGATTAACTATTGTAGAAATAAGAGTGACACTGAACATGTTCATTTAGAACATTTTCCCTGGAGCCTTTTGCTCCATGCTTTATATTCCCCAGCTTTATCTCCATCTGCAAATACTTTCCTTGATGACCAACATATCCCTGCATGCAGTCTTGCCTTCACTGTAATCTTTCTTCTTTTCTGTACTGAAATAGGTCATCATTCAGCACAAGTCACTGTTCCTTTTTCCTGTCTTGATTCTTTTCAAGTTGCTCTGAACTTGCAAAAAAATTTCTTCTTTTCTAAGCAAATTCGATTTAAAGTGTAGATTTCTTTGGGGGGAAAAAATAACTTCTTTGTATATGTGTATATATATATAGAGAGAGAGAGAGAGAGAATGTGAATGTTTTTGTGAATAAATGAAAACTGACTAGAGAATAATTTTACTTTTCCTTCGAGAAAATACGAAGACAAATTTTCATCTATGTCATGGAAAAAAAGAAAATTGAAATCAGCTGTTAAGGCTGGATAGAAAGGATTTCACTCTGTTCTCATTATTCAGTGATAGTTCTGCTTTTCAATTTTCCTTTAACCATAGTACAGTCTCACGTATATAATAATATGTGAGCAAGTGGTTCTTTAATGCACTTATTTTACTTAGCTAAGATATAAGCTTATTAATTTTTCACTTATTGCTGTGACATCATAAGGTTAAAATCCTAAAATAGACTTGTTGTGTATTTGGTTATGTACAGATTGATTTTATCACTAATAAAATACATTATGAACTTTCTGAAACAACCACAGGAACTTGTAAGAATGTGGTGTGCTTTGACTTTTAAAAGTAAACTTACAGAAAGTGTGGGCAGTGTTAGAGTTTTGTAGCAAGCCTTTTGCCACGAGGGCATGCCAGATACATACTGACACATCATGCAAATTTGTCTGTGTGATTTACACTGTTTAATGACCTCAGGATGCTCCAGACTTACTTCAGATGCACACAGATAATAAACGAAGAACAGTACATGGATGAAATTAGGCCAAAAGTCAAGATGTATCAAAGCAATATGAGTGACAAATATGAAGCAGTCAGGCAACATCAGTCTTCCAAGATGTCCAGCTATGCTGAACCAATGTAAATATTTGATGTGATAGAAAAAAAAATGCCCAGCAGCAGCAATATTTTCCTCGAGGAGGTAAAGTCCAGCTGTTATTTCCTCCTGTCTCCCAAGCACAGTGTGCAGTGGCTCGGTGTGGTCTGGATGAAAGAAAGCCCAGAAGTGCCCAGAACAGAGAGGAAAGAAGGGAGATGTTTCAGCCCACTAAAATAAGAGTTATCCCATTTTTGTACCACAATCAGAAAAACTTGCTGTTTCAGATCAAAATAGTATACTTAGTCTGTCTGTAATGATCATTGCTGAGACAGGAGACACCTTACAAATCTCAGAGACACAGAATAATTTTCTGACCATCATACTTTTACCAATATTAGTTTTTTCAATGGTTATGAATGAAATTTTTGGGCTAAACCCTCTATTAATAATATTTGCAAAGGTTAACAAAATGCTGGAGAAGAATGTATATACTAGGTTACTTATTCTAATACAGATAATCAGTTGAGCTGAAATATAATATTCTTTGAGCCAAGAGCTATTTTTAAGATCAAGTCTTTCGAAGTAGAAGATGATTTCCCACTAAATTATACATTCTTTGTTAAATCAGGCAGTTCAGGCAGAAATTATCACTGTAATTTTACCACTGGAATAAGAAAGCCCTGCAATCTGAACCATTCTCAGGGCCTGCTGAGGTGAGCTTGAGCTGGGTCATAACCTGAAAGAAGGGCAGTAAAAGAAAGTACCCTCAGTTCAAGAAGCTTTCCTGCCCACCTGAGCAGAAAGTTTCAGTTTCCAAGTAGCCACTGTACAAACCAAAGTTCAGACTAGAAGGCCAGGACTAAAAATGACTTTAATAACTGATCCTTGCTTTCACTTTAATTGTTCATCCGAATCAGAGTCAAAACAATAGCAGAACAGCACGAGGAAACTGCTACCTATACAGCATCTGTTTTCTGCCTACAAGACCTGAGTTCTCTCAAGTACCATCAAGTGCCTTTTGGCAACTACTCTCCATTCACTTGGGATTCCTCATTAAGCCTCACTTTAAATGCAAAGCTTTACTGATGCTCTGAGAACCTGAGATCTTTCTTACATAAATGAGATGACTGAGTTTCCTGATCTGAAGCAGGAGCTGACACAGTAGCTCTGTTTTAATTTCTATTCTATACACATGAGCATTAACCAAAATGTAGCAACAAAAAGCTATTGCTACTTGTATGCCTCTAACAGGGCTGTGAAAATAAAATTACATCATTTGATTTCTACTACTGTCCTCAAAAGAGAACCTCTGCTACTTTCTCTAAACAGCCTCAAGCTTCACCTCCCATTTTAGAACTGATTCCCCTTAGTCAGGTGAAGAAAAACATTTAATCTCTCCTTTGCTCACTCTATCTGTATGTTTATACATGACAGAGAAACTGATAACTCATGAGGTACAATTATTATTGTCAGTGGAAGGATGAGGGCAAGTTTGTCTAGAGTTTTTATGATGGTGGGATATGTGCTTTAGGATTGATTTTCCATTTGAGCCATTGGTCGTTGGTTTTGAGTTTGGGAAACAGCATGAAGTAAAAAAAAAATCATAAATCTTTTAAAAAAAATAATAGAAAAGTGGAAAATAGATTGCAGGTTTAAAATCTTCATAAGGCTGATAATTTTTCAGAGTATATATAAATAAGCAGGTTATATGTCTACTGAATAATGGGGGTTTATAGTGGCTAGAGAACCTTATTCAGCAGTAGCTCAGCTGGGTTCTGTGGGCCTTGTTTCAGCAGCATGCTAAACCCAAATCCAACACTTTTGCTGCTATCTGTGCTTAAGTTGCAACAGATTCTGTGTTCTGTTTTGTTTACAGTTTTCCTCAGTCTTAATTCAATAAACATAGCCTTGCTCATTTTCAACAGCACATTAAACTGCTTTTGTCAATATTAATTTTCTTCTCTAAAAGCCAATTCACAATTTGGTTTGTTTGCTGAAATATTTAGCAGCTTTCAGCCAAACTCCTTGCCTTCTCCCTTTTTAGCAATCACTTCTCCAGTGCAAAGTATTGAATGCTGGGTGATTTCCTTTCATCCAGTTTCCATCCTTTTTTCTTTTGGGTTTTTTTTTGGGTTTTGGGGTTTTTTTGGTGGAAACTGGGTATATGCTCATGAAAAAGAGCAGCACGCCCATCCATTCCCCCTCAGCCTCAACATGGGAATAGGGTTAAGGAATGTTTGGGTTCAGTATGTTGGACTTTGGTGTGGACCTTGCACAGTTTATGGGCTCCACTCTCTGCCCTTCTCTACGTGTGTGTGGGTGTGTTTAGGGCCAAGTAGTTGGGCTCACTTTTACTGGGGATTATTTTTACCACACCATGATGAAAAGAAAGAGGGAACCTGGTGAAAAACCATGATATAGATCTTGGCTCACTGAAGTATCGAAACAATTCCTTTGGGAAGTGCTGTACAAAGTGGTGAGAATATTATCTTTGAAATTCCTGGGTTGTTACAGCTGTCATATCAGAACTGTTGTAAGTAATAGAAATAAATATGATTTTGTTTGTTTGTCTGTAATGCTACTCATTACCAGACAAGTAACTTATTTTGGGAGAGGTGAATGATCCATCATATCTTGAATCAGCCATGTCTCAAGCATGTTTTTTTAATGTATATATCCATCTATAGCATAATACATTAATGAGATGTGTCAGAGCTGTTATCACGTAGCTTATTTAGAAAATGAACACATTCAGCATAGATGCAATTACACACCATATTGTTCTGTACTAATACTTTATCCACGTGTCTCTGCATGGTAGTGTTTTGGCTGTGAAATAAAAAAGGGTCAGGAATGATATCCTGTTTCTTTTTTAAACCTGTCAAGTTTGGTGTATTTTGGGAAAAAGGCAGGAGAGCTAAGAGAAAAAAAGCCTTGATAAAGAGATGTTTTTGAAGTTCATTTAGCTCTGTTAAACAAAAAGACTCAAAAGTACAAGGTTTTACACCATGACTTACACAGAGCACATTTCATGCTAAGAGCTATTGTCTATTTTAATAAATTCTGCTCTCTTAATAAATGTAGTACAGTGGGAAATTATTCTACAGATCATTATATTAGGGTTTTTTATTTAATTGTTTTTATTAGAGAGTGTTGGGCATATGCTGGGAAATGTGAGAACTGAGTTTAATTTCTGGCTTTTTGACAGTCTTGAATAATAATGGGAAAGATAATTAGAACAAGAACCTAAAGTCAATGAAAATATTGCCAGTGATTATAATGGGATCAGAATTTGGTCTGTTTCCCTTTCACAAAATTAAGATATAATAGTGCTTACCATTCTCACATGGGAGTCATAAGAACGAAAACATTACAGTAAAAATAATGTGGGTCAAGTTCTTACTAAGGAAATGTGAAATGGGTACCTAGTTATGACTGAGATTCAACAATCAGATCAGGTTACCAGAATCTTTTTTCCATGAATGAAATAGTGGAAATCTCTGAGGTTTCCCTCAAAGTACAATTTAAAAATTGTAGAAAACTAGTGCTCATTCAGGGTCAAACCATCATAACAAAAGCAGCTCAATGACTAATGCAAAGCCACAATGTGAATGCAGGAAAGGCCCTTGCATTTAAATTTCAGTCATGAAAGCCAATGAAAACTTTTTTTTTTTCCTTCCTTTTTGAGAACAGATATTTCTTTATTGTTCCTAAGCAAGCTAAAAGATTTGTCACTCTTTTGCACACACATTGTTTAAAACTCCTGTAAGAAATCAAGAAAATATTTGCCCTCTACAATAGTTTCTTGATTAAAACTCCAAAAACAAAAGCTGAGATCACGACCTGGATTAAAGAGTATCCCCCTGCCCTTCTTCAAATTAACATGAAAGGAGAAAGAAAACATTAACATGGTTCATTGGGAGAAAGAAAATAGGAGCATGACTGCATTTACCACAACTGCCTTTTCTTGGGAGGGGGAAAAAAAACACTACAACATCTGGGACTAAATGTTTTCAATTATAGTGGATTGGAGTATACAGTCAAACTGAATTCAATAAAATGGAAGACAGGTTTCATGACAGCATAAATGAGTGAAAGGGAACAATCTGTAGCTGAAAAGCATGGAATATGGCAAGACAATCATTCATAAACCTTTTTTTTTTATAAGTGATCTTCATGCAGCCTGTGAGGAAGTTTTAATGATGGTGCTCTGTTAAGAATGTTTAGAATGCATTAAAAATGCATCTTACACACCCTGAATAAATTTTCTTTTCAGGTTACCATGGTGTTCCTTTATATTTTTGGTAGGAAGTAATATCTACCCTACCTTAATTCCTAATTTGAGAGGAAACAACTGGTTTTATTTATCTTTCTCCTCTTTAAAGGCTATGTTTATATTGCCTGCAGGAAACAAGTATGGAGAAGGTGGGTAAGCTGGAATTCTGCTACAGTGATTTGTTAATATGCCTACAGAAATAAAATTAAAAAAAAAAACAAAAAACCCCAAAATTTCCTCTGCCAATTAATCTCTCAGGGGGACAAACTTTGTGACTGCTTTGGTTTCATCTTGCTTTGCCTTTCAAAAGCAAATTTAGTGAATTTCTCATAATATCACAGTAAGATTTATTTAAATGTTTACATAAAATCAAGGTCTGGCAAATGAAATAAGAATTATCATCCAGACCTTAAGTTCTTTACCAGTATTTGACCAAGCTCAGGCATCCAAGTTCTTCTAAGAATTTTCTAATTCTGTAGCTGAAAAATATAATTACAGACACTATTTCTGGCCTTGTCAGAATGATAAATATAGTTTTAGAAGCATGTCTGTATTTTCTGTAGTCTTAAAATCTTGTAAACTACTGTGTGTTCCTGGATTCATTAGACATTGTTAAGCCCCTCTGACTTCAGTGGGAAGCCACCTGGGAGGAAGGGTCCCTTCTAGAAAGCACCTAAAAAGGCCAGTAGGGAAATAGTACAGAACAAGGTGTTGGTTTTACTCATAAGATCTTGCAAACACCTGGTTAAATAACCAAGTAGCACATTTAAAACAGAAGTGCTTTTCTTGCTTGTATTACTTAAAATATGAAAATTATTGCTGGAGGATGCTGTTGACTCTGAATGCATAAATGGCCTCCAAAAGGGATTAGGAAAAAAAACCCAAACACCTCATGGAAGGTAGAGCTGTAGGATACAGCTCAGATTTCAGGGTGCCAAAAAATGCCAAGAATACTTTAAGATTGCACCACGTTTGGCTTGTATGAACACTGCTCAAGATCCCACGTTGTTTCCACAGTTTAAAAGCTGGGCATCACATTTTGGTCCCTTTTTAGCCCCTCTGAGTACATCTTTCCAGCAAATGTCATCTTTCTCTTCCAGTGGGTTAAATAGATCATTCAGGGCAAGAAGAACTGTCTTTCACCAGCCTTTCTCTGTTAGCCAGGCAGGTTAACTTGTCTGGCCTCACTGTCTTTGACAGCTTGGGGTTTTTTTTCCCTCCTAGAGAACAGAAGTCCAGAAAGCTACTAAAATGTCTTAATAAATTAAGCTTCTTAAAGACAGTGATGTCTTGCCTTTAACCCACAGATACAGATAAATATTTGAGACAAAAAAAAAAAAACTTCTCTGAAAATTTATTCTCAGGAAAGATTGAACCCTCCTTTTGTGAATTTTGCATTCTTTTCATCCCTGCTTCACTACTGGCCCTTGTTCCTCAAACACAATCCTTGTTAAGATACCCACTTGAATTTCCTTTTTGCTCAAGCTAATTAATTTGTTATTATTCTATTTATTTCTCTTTCAGGGACAAATAAACCTTTCCACTGCAGCAGGGCTGGGTTATTCCCCATTAAGTAGCTTCCTCTTTGTTGCTTCATTAATGTTATGTTGTTATGATCCCTTATCTCTTCTTCTCTTTTGTGTCCTTCTGATTTTATCTTTATAAGCTCTGTCAGGTAGTATCACACAAATCCACTCAGATGAGCGTGTTATTTATAGATATTGATAGAAATACTTGTCTAACTGCCTCCACTAGCTTATTAAAATAATCTGAATTTTGGTATATTTCACTTGTGTTTACAAAAAAAAAATTTAAATGAGGGCTGTGGAATCAAATTCTCAAAACTTAAGAGAGCAGTGCAGATAATGCACAACAAAGTCTCCTATAATACAAGTGGCAAAGCAAGCACATAATTTTTTTACATGCCTTTTGACAAGCTCCAGATCATGATGCTTCTCCAGCATAAATCATTAAAGAAGTGCTTTGACTCACAGAAACTGTTTAATCCATCAATAAAATGCTGAATTAATTTATTTGTCTCTAACCTGTGTGTTATGTTTTGTTTCTAAATTGAACTAATCAGTTATCCTTTGTGTTCATCACTTTCCCCATCTCTAAAGTGGGGCTAATGCTTTCCTCTTAAAAATCTCGAGACTTAATTTATTAAAACCAATTTCAGATCCTCAGGCTGAAAGCACTCTGGCAGTGCTGTGCATTTTTATTATTAGAATATTTGTAATCAAACCTTTTATCCCGGGCGACAAAACGCTGTTCTCTTAATGAAGATTTCCTCTTTTTTTTTTTTTTTTAAACAGTTTAGGAAAATAGCATTCAGCATAGCAGTCAAAATCCTCCAAGAATTACCACTGCCTGTGTTTCTGCCACAAGGTGGGGATGGGATAGCTGGGAGCATCATTCCACAGAAACCAGCAATACTCTTTGGTGAACATTGTGTGTGGTGACAGTGAGTTAAATGCTGAGACCTTGACAGTCTGCATATATAAAACAAATGTTTTCATAATATGAAAATTAAAACCATTCTTTTCCCTCAAAATTGCATAATTCCAAGATCATCATCCATCTGTGTATATCCTTTATTTTTTCTTTTCACTTACTTTAATAGCTTTATTTTGCAACTTAATGTTTTTCCACCAGCAGGTGAAAGCATTCATAAATCTGTCACAAACAGTTGCCAATGAATATTCATATCTGAACTGTCTGATTGCAGTACTGTGACATTTTATTTGATTCTAGCAGGAGAGTAAACTTCAACATGCTTCTTATTTGCTAATGTATCCTAATTGATACCTCAGCATTGTACTGCTGAGTAAGTCAATGTAATTGGCAACATCAAACTACTAATTTGGAATATAGTCATACATGAAGCAGTTTCAAAATAAAATGCCTGATCACAAGATAGAGGGGAGCTACAAACTTTTACTCACATAATTTTCTCTAAATTTGGCCAATAACTAAGACCTTTTAAAGCCAAAAGCTCCTACTGTTCAGTCACAATACTTGCCAGTTATTTCAGTGTTTATCCACAACATGGAAGAAGAGAGGCAGTCAAATATTTCTATTCAGTTTGTTTCAATTATCATTCCAGTTCTCTACTGGTTTGTTATTTAGTCATCAGAAGAAAAGTGAGGGCTTGTAGTACCTACTTATAAAACCCTGTTTTGGCTGCTGTGTTTAGGAAGAGGCCTTTTTGTCCTTCAAAATTGTTTTGCCCCTGACCTAGTACCTGGCTTTTGCTTTTTACAGTGAGTGTTCTCTCCATGAGCTCAGTCATATAAGACAAGAAAAGAGTGTCTAATTGGTTTTTTATTATTATTTTTTATTCCCCCCCCCCCAAGTACCAATCTTTTAATCTATGCTTACTTAGAAGGAAGCAAGAATCTTAATAATTTTTCAGCCTATCCTCTCTGGATAGTTTGCACATTAATGCCATTTCCACTTCTTTCCTGATCAGATTTAGGCTAGGAGACAGGGGAAAAGTTGCATATGTAAATCCCATAGAAATCAATGATATTTGGACATCTACCTTCCAGTAGGTGTCTTTGGAAATCTAAGCTTCCATACTTTCTGTTAATTAGGATGAAAAACTAAGTTCCTGTAAAGGTAGGCAAGAAAAGTACTCTAGTGCTGTTTTCCTTCAAGCAGTACTGTAAAATCACCATAAAAATATGCACTGCCACTAATCTGTGGAGAGATAAGATCAAAATGAATGCTTGGACACACATGAGTGAAAGACACAGTTTGTAAGCAATTAATTGTGTTTGAGTGTGGTCTGAGCCCCTCACAGAGGAAACATTGTGTAGCCCAGGCCATGGGACTTACATCATCGATGAAGGGCACAAATTGGCCTTTTAATAGTAACAAGACCTTCCACTGTAGGAATGGTTGGCAGTGTAGTGAGTTGTGAGTTATTATTGCAAAACCATGAAAGTATTTTTGCTCTGAAGTTGATGCAATCCAAATCACAGTTGTATTTTTCAAGGAAGTCTTCCAGCTGTGTCACAGGATGTGCTAGCCCTAGCTGAAGAGGTGTGATGTGACTTATACCTTGAATATTAATTTTCACGGGCCAAATCTCGGAATTTATCAGTCACAGGCAATTTAGAGATTGTGACTCATTTATTGAATTTATCACGGTATGAATAACAGCATTTTTCTTAGCTTTAAATAAGCTTGAAATTTAAAAAAAAAAAAAAAGATAAAATAAAAGTTTTCTTTCTGTATCACTGGCAGGTCCTCATCTTCTTGAAGAACCTGGCAGCTGGTGAATGAAACTCATGTTATTCATTAGCTGTTTGGAAGGCTAAGTCAGTTTTAAAACAGAACTATAGCTACTGGGTCAGTTAGGCATCGCTGAAAATAAGATCTAAAATTAAATCTGTAAAATCAAAACTACACTCATGAAACAAGAAAATGGAATTTAAAAGCTTCCAGTGCCAGAATGAGGCAAATCAATCCAGCTGATGCTGGGTTAATGCTTAATAGCAGTTTTGCATAATTTAACCATGAACACACATGTGTATGCATTAGATTTGAGGTGTCAGTCATGAAGAATAACAAAGTGTTTTTTTCAAAACAGGTTTATAAATGAATGCAAAACATACAATTCTGCTTGTGCCTAGCATGGGGAATACTTAGCCTGCCCACTACTGGAAACACAGGATTAGTGGAAACAGCATCTGATTTGATGAATCTTTTTGGGTCAGTCAGGTATCCAGTGCTGCTGCTTATATACTAATGCCCAGAATCATAGGAAAAGTCAAGATCTTTAGGAACAGTTTGTCTGAGTGACATAGATTTCAAGGTTTGAAGGTAGATTTACAAATAAATGTAATTTGCTTCCAACTGAGCGCTGACTGCTGGTGACAAAGTCATTCTCTGCAGAAGGATTTTTCTGAAGCACATTAATAGATTGTGGTGGAAGGTGATATTTTAGCAGGGATATGATCTTTGTTTAGTTCCATACAGCTTTTTAAGGCAATTGGAGGTGTGTGTTATCTTAGTGAAATCAGACTGGTCCTTATTGGTTTGTCTGTTGGCGGGGGGGGTTTTGTTGTTGTTGCTGTTGTTGTTAAATTGGGTTTTTTCCCATCAGCAGAATGGAAGGTTTTTTTTAAATAATCATGACACAAAAGGAGTTCCAGTTTGCCCAGAGAGAGGGTGTTTCCAAGCAGCCTATGAGAGTCTCAAACCTGATTCTTTGTCTCTTTTTTCTCTCTAGTAGACCCAGTTAAAACCTTAGACTCATGGAATATCTCCTAAGTTATTAGTACTTTCTGTAGAATTAAAGCATATTGCATTGACTCTCACATTAACCTTCTGAGATGGGAACTGTACTGATTATTTGATGAGCCATTCGTTTTTCAGGGGCAACAGACCCAATTAATGCTTTTTACATCACAATGTAAAAATTGATTTGAAGCCATTTTGTCCTTTCTAAAAATATAGTTCTTAGCATGAAAATAATACTGATGTTGTTACATTTCCCTGCACCATGCTCATTGGTTGGTTGTTTTTACTCAGGACTAAGGGAAAGGCAGGGAATGAGCAGAGAGCAGGAGTAAAGTGGTCACTGCAAACCTTGGAGAAGTGAACTGATTTCTTAGAACAATTCAAATTATTATACATAGAGAAAAAAAAAAAAAGGCCTGGGGGTGAGCAGGGAAAAATACTGTAATTTCCAACTCAAACTTGTACAGAGTGCCAAATTCCAGTGAATTCCAAATGCAGCTCTGCCATCGTATGTCAAAGGCTTATATGAAAAGTCAGGATGCCACTCTTGATTGGATAATTCCTAGGCTTATATTAACTCCATTTTTCTGTAGCAAAATAAGCAGAGCATGGCAAAGAAAGTATGATGAGGGAATATTTGTATAAATAAGTTTCTAGGGTTTTTCTTTTGTGCAGCTAATTGGAACTCTGCCACTTCATTCAAAGAAATGTTTGTGGATCCTGAAATCCTGTTGAATTATTATCCATCTAGAGCAGGAAAACCCTAGAAAATTAGGGATGAGACAAAAATGAAATTAGAACAGAGATATCACAGTCATGACAATATTTAATTCATAAGGATGCATGCAGAGAAGGCAGGACTTGTTTATTAACCAACACAAAGTATAGATTGAACACAGAGTTCTATTCTGATTGAAAATTTGTACAGATCTATTGCTTTAAAAAAAACACCAAAACAACCAGACATTATGAGTCAAACCCAAGGTGGAATTATGCACAGTGCGAGGCTAGATCTAATCCCAGGGTAGTTTCTTAGCCATATGTATGGATCTTCAACCTTACCAATGCTGGTAAAGAATGTATTTTTTCAGTAACATTTGAATCAACACTACAAATGTACTATGATTTGAGTTTTGTGACTTTTTTTTTTTTTCTCTTCTATGTGGTCTGCAAAGCACAAAGTAACTTTTGAGCAGATCCGTTCTGTTAGGCTTCACCAAGCAAATTGCTCTGTAATAGCATCTATTTGATCTCTCAGTACCTAAAAACTGCCTGGAGGCTACATGTTTCACTTCATTTCATTGGATCAAAGAGAGGGAAGTCTAGGGTTTTCAAAGCACATCCAGACTTCAAGTGGTGAAAAGTGTTCTTTTGATTTCAACCATCCAGAACAAGCAGAGCAGATTTAGTATGAACCCCATTAGTCACCACACTCTCTTCCATTTAATAGTCAATGATTTTCTTTCCAAAGTAGTAGGGTTATAAATTTGGCACAGACAGTTCACTATTACACTCTGTAGATGTTTAACAAGGTTCATATAAATATAGGTTTGATTTTAATTACATCCTGGTTCTATGCACCAATTTTTCCTAGTGAAGAAACAGATTCCAGTGAGAGGAAGATGTATTCATGGTGTGCTCTCCTCCTGAGGCTGTTAATTTGAAAAGACTGTGCTTCCCAATACAGTAGAAGTCCAACTCTAATATTATCAAGTAAGATTGGTTTGCACTAGCAGTGGAAATAGTGATTGCTCTCTTTCCTGTAGTGTCCGTGCATTATCTTTGGAAACCAACCTTGGGAAAGCTCTAACAATTGTGACAACTCTAGGAACAGTTGTATTTGAATCTGAGTCTGAAAGAAAAGAGCATTTTTAACCCAGTATCACTTTTTGCAATGAGAAGCCTTAAGCTGCCTAAAAGATGAATGTAAGAAAACAGAGTGTACAAGATGGGCTTTCCTCTGTTTTACTCCAGACCTCTAAGAAATGTTTAGATTTTATAGGTGAATTATCAGTGGTGAGCAGCGATGGTGATTTTTAAACTA
This sequence comes from Pseudopipra pipra, assembly GCF_036250125.1. Taxonomy (NCBI): domain Eukaryota; kingdom Metazoa; phylum Chordata; class Aves; order Passeriformes; family Pipridae; genus Pseudopipra; species Pseudopipra pipra. The sequence goes on from NC_087550.1 coordinate 1,437,067, forward strand.
GAACAATATTTCAAACTATAACTACCTACTGAAAAGTTCAGCCAACAATATTGTCCTTTAAAAAGCTGAACAAATCAGGAGAAATCAAACTGCAGTAAACAGCTCTGCTTTGTCAGAAAGATGACCTGGATGATCTAATACAACTCCAATTTGAGCAAAATTATGGCTACTTTGAGTACATTTGGTTGACCTTTTACAGTTACTGTATCATGCAGTACTTTTTAGCTGTTTGAACTGCATAATATCAAAAAGTGACCTATAACTTTTAGGAAAATAAATGTCCAGTGGATTTTTTTCCATCTAAGTCAAGGAGGTATTAATACTGTGCTGTAAATATCAATAATCTTTCAAATGAAATTTACTTATTTATCTGCTTTGAGCTTTTGCAAAAGTGCATCTTTGAGACAGTTATTTTGAGCTGTGTGGTACAACTCCTTTCCAGGTTTAACCTATTTCTATTCAAGAGGTAGGTGGGGCACACATGCAGTATAACCCTTAAAGCAGTATACTTTGGAAAATGAGTCATGTATAAGAAAAATAACAGAATTTTGCTTATGTAATTAGACTGAATTAAATAGCTGCCAGAAGAGGATAATTTCCAGAAACTGAGTAGTAGCACCTGCACGTCTGAACAACTACTCTTCATCCCATAAATTTCTTGAGAGTCTGATCTAGTTAAGTCATTTAGCAAATGAGTTAATCACTCAGCCCTTCCTACTGGTTTTACAAGAGAGGATGACTTAACTAACCTCAATTATGTAGCTAGAGCAACTTCTCATTAATAACTTGTTTCTTAGTGTACTGTGTTTTCTTTGCTTCCCTTTAATCCATCACTCCAACGCTCTGAATTCTCTAGGAATTAGAAACTGCCACTGAACAATCAAAAAAACGCATTTGAATAAAATCATTTATTTTAAAAGAAAAAGAAAATAATCTGTGCTTCACTATCTCCCACTTCATCTTAGCTGCTCTGGTACCATGTAATGGGTAGACACAAGGTAGCCTCTGATCCAGGCATGGAATGCAGATAAAATCTGCCCCTGTGTTTTTCTAGTTTCATGTAGCTCTATTCCTCTTGAGTCAGTGCATATCCATTTACATATCTGAACACTGTGTTATGTATTTGCTGGACATTTCTACATGATGAAATGCCCCCATAAGGTATGTAAGCAGATGTTAAAGCGCTCAACCCAGTCTTCAGGTTTAAATAGTTCATATGGAGACCCTCATCTGAGGTTCAGGCCTGGTTTTTTCCTTAAATGCTCATCGTGACTTTCTTCAAGGTACTAAAATTCTGGGAGGTAATGAGTGGAGTTTCAGCCTTAGTTCTTTGCAGACTGCCTGGTTTAACCTAAAATGCTACTGGAAATTTTTCTTGGCATAACAGACTAAGTAATTTGCTTCTCTCCCCTACCCCACCCAAAATATGAACACTGAAATAAAAGTAATGTTCATTTCTTTTGCTGATGGTATCCAGGACACCTTTCTTGATCTCTGTTTTCCAGTAGTTTCATCAGCTGGATATGTGTTACATCAGCCTGCCTTTACTAAAGTAACCATATGCCAAAAAGCTTTAAAGGTTAAAAGAAAAAAAAGAAAGATAATATTGGATTTCAAGAAAATGAACGTGAAAGGTAATATCTCTCTCTTTATCACACTTCAGTCTTATGTTAAACAAAAGCAGATGTACTCTCATAGTCCAATCTAAAGATCAGTAAGGTCAGCAGGGTCTTTGATAGTTTCTGTGAGCTTTTGTTCATAGTTTCTCAATTAGACTATCTCTGGTAGTCTAAGGGCTAACTCTAGGGACCTGGAAAACATTTTGGACCAGAGGATTGTGGCAAATATGTTTTATACCACAAAGTATAAACAAATTGTGAAATCACTTAACTATCCAGCCCTGCAGCTGTGCAGCAATTTAGGCAACTACTCTGAGCATCACTGTGGGAATCACCAGCAACAGCCAAGGCTGTGCAGGTCTGCTGGTCCTCCCAGACTCAGATCCCAGAGCCTCATTCAAATGTTCTGACCTACACCAATAATAAATTACCTCATGGCCAAAAAGCTTATATTGTAATTAGAGTTTGGGTCTGTGACAGGTGGGGTGTTCCACGAGCTGATGTGACACATTATTTTATTAAACTAAACACTTTCTTATAATCACTACGAATTTCATTAACTGAAAGTATTATCTTTTCAGTTTCATCTGTTTTTTGTACCTAAGTAGCCCAGCCAGTGACAAGTCAGTAGACTTAAGTCTTTAAGATTCTTTTTTTGATCTCCTGGGTCAAGTGTTGTGTTCTGGAGAAACAGAGTGTGTCTCTATGGGCTTCTTTATGTTTCTTTATGTTTATATCAGCTTTAACCTTACTACCTATCCTCTCCCTCTCTTTTCAAGCCATCACCTCTTTTGGTTTCTACAAGTTCCCATTAAGTACATTTAAGAGGTTATAATTTTGGCATGTTAGGTTAATGCAGATAAAAATGGCAAACAAATCTTAGAAAACAGCAGCACAGGGATCCAGGTCCAGAGGACTGGGCATGCTACATGGTCCTGGGAAATCATGGTAACAGGAGACAGGATTAGAAAAGAATAGTATAGTTAAAGTTCCAGCTAACAGCAAATATTTCCAGCACTGAAAACCTGAATGAGGAGACACTATACACTATGAACCCATGACAGAAATTTTTTTTTAAGGCTTTACAATGCATAGTTTATAGAAGAAATCTTGATGAAAGATCCATGTGTGTACCAAGATGAATTTCATCTTAGTCATCCCTCACAAAACACATTTACTTTTGATTTTATTGAAAACCTTTCAGTCTATGAGGATCATATTGCTGTTTTAATTAGCTGTACAGATTGATCATACACAGTTTTTCAATACATATTTGGTGCTCAACTTGGTTTACTTAATTGCATTTAGTCAGGTATATTGCTTGGAATTGCTTTTGTTATCCCAGTGGTGATCATCTCTTCCAGTGAAAATGTTTGTGAGTAGTGACATAAGATATCTGACAGTCATTTTCCATCACAACATGTGAAAGTAGATGCATGTTTTTCACAAAACTGATTAGCTAAAGTCTAAGAAATATCTGTGTATTTTGACAGGAGTGCTAAGTACTCCTCTAAAACACAAAGCTACTCCCAGGGTTGATATCTATAAAAAATATAAAAAATGTTGTGTTTACATATATTACTTTTTTTTAAATCTCAACAATATTTTAATTTGGAAAGTAATCTGCACAAAACTAAAATAAAGCTGATTTTACAGATGTTTCATATATAAAGAATATAATTTGACAATAGCTTGGAATTTGAAAACAGAGAGAAAAGAGTTTTGAAAAGGTTTCATCTAAAGAAACTAGTAAGACAATGACTGTAGGAACCTCAGCCTGGTCATATGTATTACAGAAAAATGGATACACAGAAGAGATTTGTTCTTATTGCAAAGCTGGACATGAAAGTCAACTTCTTGGTGAGGCACGATGGGTACACGAAATTTCCATATAAAAATATGTAGTTTTGCTGCACTTAAGATACATGTGTTGGCTTTCAAAATTATCACCACGAGTTTTTTTTTTTTTTTAAATCTGTTTCAAAATGATCTTAATTTTAAATCTAAGAAGAACTGACTGAATATTGTCAGAAGCCAGACATGTCTACAAATGAGGATAAGTATAATGAAAAGAGAAGTCCACAACCCAGCCACATATTACACATTGGAAAGTTAATTGTTTAATAACTGAGTTTCAATCTTTCATTCAACATAGCAAGATTGCAACAAGAGTTTTATGTTTTTATCATGGGCATTGCATCCCTATCAGCATCCCACAAAGCAAAATAATCTTGTTTTTTTTTTTTTGTCTGCAGGTTGCAGATGCAGATTAGCAGATATCTTGGAAAATTAGTGTCCAGTTTGATTTATGTGTGTATAAATAACCAACCTTTCTGCTCTGAGAACTCCCTGTAAATAACACCCTAGACTAAATTCATGCCATAAATCTACCCATTCTTTTTGTGGCCCCAATCTGGTATTGCTCTCAATATTCAGAATATATACTGTTGTTGGCAGTTCAAGAAGAATTTGGAAAACTCTCTCTTCTTGGGGTTGTCCTGTGCCATGCCAGGAGCTGTATTTTGATGATCCTGGTGGGTCCCTTCCAAGTCAGGATATTCTGTGATCCAGAACTGTTTACAGGAGTGCAGTACTAGACAAAGTTCTCTTCCAGCCCACATCAAGCACTACAAACACTTGTTGATATCCATGGCTGATGGGGCACTTCATAAATATTAAACCTCTGCTGTGATTAAATTCATGTCTCCCAGGATGATGAAAAACACCTTATAAATATTTTACTTTTCTTAAAGGCTTGCTCCAAGTTACTGAATATTTAGGTTTGAAGCAAAAGGGTGCTGTTTAGTTTCAATAAAGAGCTATGTGTTTTTACTTTACTGAATCTTCCTGTAGTTTTCAAAGTTGGAAGAGAAAATGTGCAATAAAACTTACTTTATAATTTGGATGCCCTCTCTAGAGACCTGTGATACTGGTTTATTGGGAAATATATGGGTTATCCGAGCAGATATTTGTACTCTAAAGTTATTTTGCTTGCCAACCTCAGTTTCTAGGGCTCAATAAACTTTAATTTTAAAGCTCCAACTCCAGATCTTGTTATTAAGAGTAAGTATTCTATTCTTTCAAGTTTAAGATGGCTGGTTTATAATCTCTTTACAGATTGCCCATTCTTGGCAAAAATAGGTTACAGTTATTGAAACTGTATTGTTAAATGTTTAATAATGTTGGGATCGCTCACCCAATTTGTTAATTTTGTTTATTTGTTGAAGCTGGACTTGATGTAGGACAAAGGCACATAAAAACACTAAAGGAGGTGTCTGTATATCCTTTGTAGAGAGGAAGAGGGATTTGGTTCACTGTTTCCTCTGTAATAGTACATTACTGAAAAATACTTAGGGCAGAGTCCGAGATGGATGAATAATTCAGCCAATATTGGTGGCCATGACAGTGAGAATTCTTGAAAAAGCATTTGTCTTTAAATCTCTCAGGTTACATAAATTAGCCCAGTATTCATGTAATGCCTAAACTGCATGAAACAATATTCCACTGGTAACATGAAAACCGGTTTTCATGGTCTTGGGAGAGGTCTTGAGGATTATGAACTATTCCCAAAATCATATTCACTTAGATGAGAAACTCCTTAGAGGTTTTCTTTGACAAAGCATCCAAATGCCTCTTACATTTCTAATATTTCTCTGTTACATTTATCCCCATATTAGAGAAAATCCTGGCACTACAGTGCTACCTTGGGCTAAGGACTAACACCTCATTCAAATCTTGCTCCGTGTGTGTCATCCTGGACAAACCAGTTAGTCTCCCCTTGTCACCTGTAACTCAGCTTCTCATGAGGTTAGAATTGTAAGAGAGTTGGAAACAAAGAACTTGGATACTAAATTTTTCAGGAAAATAAACATATAAAAGCATTTGCTGGAAGACTTCACGGTTCCACCACCGCACCGAACGATTCGTACCCATGCAGCTCTTTTTGTGTTTTTAAACAAAGCCAAATGGCAGAGCTCAGCTGAGTGGAAAAATCTCTGCTACGGTCTGTACTCATCCATCATCCCTGAGAGAGGTAGGAGAGCAAATCCCACCCCCAAAAAATGTCACCACGTCATTTTCTATCCTTCAACCCCCTTGGCAAGGCAGAGGGCATGTGAAAGCACTTACGCAGACCACCGGCCTCAGTTAGCTTCATGACCCCAAAACAATGCAGATTTTTGGGTTCAGGAGATCATTATCCCTACCTTCTGAGTCATATTATTCATACAATTTTATTAGGTAGGAATATATCTGTAGTGTTTTACTTTCTCAGTAGCATCTACATCTCAGTGAGGATTACATTTAGCTGCGTAAATCCTTAAAGTTTATAGACCAGAGAGCAAGCAAATGGTGTAGTTTTTTATTTTCTTTTTTAACTAGTGCTTCTCTCTCTGCTAAACATTGTAAATTAGAACTATATTGTTTACAAATAAGGACTAGGAAGAAATTTGTGGAGGAAATGTGTGAAGAGAACATTTCAGAAAAATAGAGACAGGCCTTAAGTGCCATTTCTGTTACACCTCACATGTGTCTGGGTTAATTCATGTGTCCTTTTTCTCTTTGTTTATAACTTATTTTTATGTGGAAAATGCTTACACTAGGGGACATTTGTACATAAATTATGCTGCTTAAGATTTGGCTTTCTGTAAACACAAAAATTACTACCAGAATTAGTAATTCCACTCCTGAATACACAATGCAGATGCATTGCACACAAGAATGTTGCTTATTAAATTAACATTAAAGGCAATTATCTCTGGTATTTCTCTGAAGATTTTGGAACACAATGTAATAACAGCTTATCTTCTCCTTTAAATTCAGCGTGGCCCACTTAATCTGACAATATAGAACAAAAACAATCAAGTTTTTTGAAAAAACAGCACTTGTGCTTCCCCTCAGAAAGACTTTTCTGCCATATCCTGATTAATTTTGATCGTGTCGTTATGTTTGAAAGTGCTACGTAAAATGTTCTGGAAATTTAGTGCAACAGAGCTGGGATAGGTTTACTGTCAGTTAACAGGATTAAATTGAAAGCTGGAAGCAAGTCTTCTCCTTTCTTTCAGTATTTCAGATTACGTTTGTAATTCAATTGATTTTAATCTTAATCAAGAAAATATACATGACTTTGGGAGAATGCACGTTGGTGGGACATGTTTTGTAAGATATATGTGGCTGTGTATGGCCTGGCAGTTCAGGGAGACATACTTGGCAGGGCTTTTTACTGCTCTGGAAAAGTGTGTTCCTTGTATAGACATCTGGTCTGTGCCCATATTCTGATTTATTTTGGAGCTGAAGTACTGGCCAGCATGTGGGCAGGGTAGTTGGTGTGCCTTTCTGCCCCTAGGGCTGCATGTGGAGAGGGAAAGATGAGAAGGAGGTTTTCTCACCCCTTTCCACCAACAAGAGAGGGTGGGAAAAGTGCCCTGGGTAGGAGGAGTCATTGGTTTGTTGTGATTTGGTTCATTTTTGATTAGTTTTTGATTAGTTGTGAGGCTGCTTCTTTTTTTTTTTAATCTTAATATTTTTCTCTAATTAATTCAGACTCCCCCCTCAGACCTAAATATTTATGGATTCTACAAAATCTTTCTCTGACCAGAATATTGGAGAAGTATTAGATAACTTGGATGTCTGTTTTCAGGCTAAAATCAGCTGAGGAAATGTAGGAAGATTGAAGCAAGTTATTTATTCTTTAGAAGTCATGGAAAAGCAACAGGAATAGTTCTTAAACTGAATCATTTAAGGGCAAATTTTGTATGCTTCCCGGGGACCTTATGCCTATAAATAATTCATGCCTTTGTATGTTTTTGATTTCTTTCTCTGAAAATGCTTTTCTTTATGACCAGGTCACATGGTCAGAGTTATTCTTTAATGTCCTTTAATGTGTTTTTTCACGTTATCATTTTTCCATTTTGCTGAGGAATACATTAGCCTTTGCTACTTACCCTTGAAACATCTACTTTAGCAGTAGGCTTGGAAGAGAAAATGAATAGTGAAATATTAGTTGCATCACACACACTTGGGGGAGAAATTTTACCTCAAAGATTGAAAATGTCCAGGAAAAAATATTGTCTCTTCTGGCTTACCTGTAACTTCTTAAAATGCCAACTATGTTAACATTATATATTAAAACCAAAGTTCACTAGCAATACATCTCACATCATTCATGGATCTGTGGATTCGGCCTTGTAAAACTGTCCTTCAGTTGTCTCTCCCATGTCTGAATTTTTTTTTCATGTGCAAGGCATAAAAATGCCTCTGAAATTAATGGGAAGTTTCTACAGACAAACTTCAAAGTCAGGGGACCAAAACTAAATTTCAAACCATCCTAAAATATGTATCTGAACAGAACACTTTAAACTTTTTAGGCTACTAAAGTTTTGAAAACAGATCCAAATCTTTATTCTGGCCATTTTTCTGGTACAAGACTACTGCTGACATTGAAGGATGCCTCAGTGATGACTTTGTCATTAGTCTCTCTAGAAAGATGGACTATTCAGAGGAATTAAAAGTATTCCCCCTTATGTATGCATACATATTCATTTATTTATTTATTTAAGCAGTGCTGCCTTTCCAACCTCAGGAGAGTTTTCCTACATTAATTGCCTCTGTGCTTAGATGCCTCCAATTATTAACCTGCAGGTGTCTCTAATCACTGCATATTCCCATTGGGTTTGGGTTGAGGGCTATTAGCTATGGTGGTTAAATACAACACACATTATGTGGGGTTTGTTTACTGTTTTATCCCTGAATTTGGCCCCTAAGATGCCAGAAAACAGTCATCAGCAATCACTTCTTTCCACTCCTGCGGGGCCTTGGATCACATTTTCCTCCTTCCCTTTTTTCTCAGGGAAATATTTGAAGACAATATACAGTCTGAAGCGAGAAGTTTTCCAAACGCTATTCCATATTATTGAACTTGGAAAGCAGTCCAACCAGTCAACACTTCTGCTTTCCAAAACCATAAAAATCCCTCTTGGGAAACCTACGTAGTTTTGCTAAAACTGCCGAGCTGGGATATTTGAAAATGTGAGGAAGCAGTGGACTCTGTCGTTATTTGTATGGGGTTATCATGGCTTACTCAGCAGCAAAATTGTATCTAATTATGTTGGTACTAGACTGAGTCTCTTTTAATTGATTAATTGTAATTCACGTGTAGATTAACAGCTTTTAAAGGTCAAAACCTTTCAAATTGCAGTGAGTACTTGTTTATCTCTCCCTGTGCTCTGTAAACCTGGTATTCTATTGCAGTCTGAAAACGACACCATAATTACACATTTGGAGGCCAAGAAAAATTGATTAGCAACCAAGGCTGGTTAGGAACAAAGGAACTGGGTCTGGTTATTCTTCTCTTTCCCCTCCTGAAAAGCACGAGCCTTGACTGTATTTTAGAGCACGAGATTCTGCCAGCCCAAGGTGTTTCAAAGTGAACGAGCACCGTTTAAATAAAAGACGCTGTTGATTATGAAGCCAGCACTCTGCATACAAATACACATCCTTTCTTTAAATTCTGAATAGCATGAGGTGAAGGTATTATTACTTTTTAAACAAGACACATGCTGATGCAAAATTAGCTGAACAGTGTTCAGGGTAATACTCCATTATACTTTGTTCTTCCTCTCGCTCAGGTGCTAACACAGAACACTATTTTTTTGTGCACGACACCCCAAGGTCCTCCAAGTGGTTGAATAAAACATGTTATTTTCACCTACTGGAAATATCCCCAATGTTTTCTGTACTCTACAAGCAGCATGTGATTGTTATCATATTTTTTGAAAGTGTAGTAAGTGACAGAAAAAAAATGAAAAATATAAAAGTTTTCATTTGTGGTAGAAATGAAAACACATTTTTTACAATAGGAAATTTACTCTGCTAAAAGAAGGAGTACTTATTCTTTCCACTTTAGGGGGTTGATATAGGAAAAGAACAGCTTGTTGTTGCTAGCTATTTGATATGCCTCATGAAAAAATTAGCATTCTGCATTTTTGAGGGATTGTTTTCCTGACCCCTGATTTTATGTTGAAATAGAGAAAATTTAGAGCTGAAGAACGTTATTCTTAAACAAAATGAAAAGCCTCTTTAGAACACTATTTCTTGTTTGCTAATTTGCCAGAAGAAACTGAATAATATCCATTCCTGAAATATTCTATTTTGCATAGAAGAACAAATTTAGGACAAGGTAAAAGCCATTTGATTTTGGGTGTGCAATTAAGAGCACAATGCAGTTTCTCAGAGAAAAGAGAAAACAGACACCAAATTGTCTCAAGTATGTGTGTATATATATTTATATACATGAACTTTACTCTTTGAGCCAAGTAAAATACTTTAGGACAGGACTTGAAAGGTATCAAGATTCATCCCTGTTAGGTTGGGTTTATTACAGACAGGTGTCTTTGCCACAACTTAGATTCTAATGCTAAAAAAAACCTTTGATGAAACCTTAACCTTACTGATCTTGATGTTTTCAAAGTTTAAAAAAACTTTCATTTGGAGTGATGTTAGTTAGTAGGAAGGTGGAACAGAAAGTATAAATACATCTTGCAAGAGCAAAGAGTAGGAGAGGCTGGGAAAGAACACGATAACAGTGAAGTCTATTTAAAGCTATTTAAATGGTTTTTCAGAGCAGGATATATTGTGAAGACTCCTATCACTCAGAAATTGAGAGAAGATAAAGTATTAAAAACAGAGGAAGTGATCAATATCAAAGTGAATTTTGGCATGGTTAGTCAATTTAACAGGGTCAGAAGGATATTACTTGGAAGATATCCCTAAACAGTAGAAAGATATTTAAAAAGTTAACTACATATGTTTGCATTCACTGCACAGAGAGAGCAAGAGACACACATGAACCATGAGCCACTCATGTGCTCCATTTTTGGGTGTTATTTGGATAGTCAGCGGTGCATTGTCAGCCCACATCTTGGGGGGAGGAGAGACAGCCAACTCACCGAAAGAAAGAACAAAACAAAAAAAAAAAAGAAGAAGCAGCTGGGGTGCCCAGTGAGGGGAAGATGATTGCCATAGCCCTGTCTTGGGCAGCAGTTCCAGGGGAGCTGCTGTGGGCTCAGCTGTCCCTGCAAGCCCCATGGCTGCTTCCCAGCACTTTCAAGGTGTTTTCCCTGATGCTTCCCCTCCCTGAGCAGAGCATTGAACCCAGTGCTCAAAAGAGACAGAATTTTTACACACATTTCAGACTAAACATTTACACACATTTCAGTGCTAAACACTGCCTTGCTTTCTGAATGAACTGAGTTAAATTCCCATCCTGCCTGCAGACACCATAAATTGAGGCATGGTAAGCAGTATATGCTGAGGGAAAGGAGACACCATTATTTCTGATAGTCATGCTGATTATAGAGTAACTAAATTTAATTTTCATTCATCTGACTGTTCTAACAATGAAATCAATTTAAAAGTCACAATTGTCAGCAACTTGGCAGAACAACAGTAAACATCTCGGCAAGATTGGCAGGGGAACTTTGAGATACTAAGAAAATGTGCGTTTCAACAACATTAATCCTCACTTTCTTTATAAGCTGTTCCCCTTCTAGGCTCCTTGGAATTTAATTTGGCTCTGGCTTAAAGGAGTTACGAATGGAAGTAATTTAAAGATGGATGGATGTTAATTTAAAGATGCCGTCATTTTCTGACAGAGCCGGGTACTGAAGTGTAAAAAAATGCGTAAAGAAGATAGTGTGTAATCAGGAAATGCCAGTCAGACAACAATTTGATAAATTGATGGCAAAGAGACATGATGCTCCTAATGGCCTTTAGTCTCCACCAAATACAACATATTTGATGAGCTAATTTCTGCCATGGTACACAAAGCAGATTTCCCAAATTGTGTTACACAGTTGTGTATGTTTATACCCTAAATGGAGACACATTTTTTTTTAATAAGAGTAATAGCAATATTACTTCCACTAAGCAGTAATGTAAATTGTTTAATATATAAACATCAGTGTGAATTGGAAAATTAATTAAAAGAACAAATCACTATAATTATGATAAATAAAGCTTATCTTTATTGCTTGCATGCTTCTCCAGCAATCTGTCTAAATGAGAGGAAATTATATGCCATCAACTTCCCCAAGAGCTAAAGTCTCATTTTCAGAATCAGGTATGCTACAGTGAAATTAAAAAAAATATCTGCTTAATCAGTATCACGTTTTAAGGAGGATTATAGAAAGAGGCTGACCCTGTTTTGCCACCTGTTCTGCACAGACAGAATACAATTCTTGTCATATTTAAGTTAGTGACTTTTGTCCCTGAGTTTCACTGTCTGTGCCTAATTTAGTCAGATTTCTATGCCAGGTAAGTTAGTCATTATACTCTAATGATAATGTGCATATAGCCATTAAATGTGCAATGCTTTTCAAATTGAGCTACTGGAATCTGTTCACTGCTGTGTTATTTTTTTACCCCAGCCTTCACTATATCTTTTCATGTTCACCAGACACTGGTCACCACTTTGAGAGGAGAAAAAGAAGTCAACAGAATGTTCTTACAACTTTGCTGGGCTATTTGAAAATATATCATCTATCTGTCCTTTCTTTTCTGGCTAGTCTTCTACAGCTCTTCTCAGTAATTTGCTTAATCAATATATCAAGAGGTAATGAAATAATGAATTATTTATATTACTACTAAACAGAGAAATATTGTGTTGAAATACACATGCTGTGTATTGTTGAGTTCTTCATCATTGCTTTAACCCAATAACTCTGGTGATCACCTTTTACAGCTTCTGAAAAATATCTTCAGAATTCAGGTGTAGAGACAGATGAAGTAGATCAGGAGATGTCTGGGGATATGTGGGGTAAGGAGAGAGGAAGTACAAATAAGCAAAGCCTCTTTTGAGCGCTGTGCAAGTCTGGTGCAGCCATGGGCAACTTCTCCTCCTCCTCCTGAACCTGGCATTGAGCTGCTCTGGATGTGCTTGGTCAGGATCTCAGCCTGTTCTGGTGTTCTGGCATCATGGTACACAAAAACTGCTGCGGGGGGAATTAGGAATATATGCAAATGAGGTTCAGCTCATTACTTCCTATGTCATCTCAGTTGCATAATCCTATAGAAAAATTATGTGTTAAGAGCTTGTGCTTGCAGCTATCATTGCATACCAGAGCAGTTGCATTAGCTGGGATACAGTTGAATTTTCCAAATGACATCATGCTTTTTATAGTTTATAAATCACCATCTGGATGTGCCCCCTAGAAAAATGGCTTTTATCTCATGTTTCTGGGAAAGACCTGGCTCCAAATTTTAATCAGGGCCATAAATAGAGGAGGATGTGGATTTATTAGTTAATTGTTTAGTTTTGATGTTCACACATGTACATGTGGCATGTTGAAAATCTTGCCATTCCTGATTTTTGAAACCCTTCAAATATTCAACTTTTCACAATACTCAAAAAGGCCACTTAATTGGACGATGTATTCCCAACCAGCTTTTATGAGAAAAATGTGAATTTCCTTCTAAAACCACTTGCAGACCGTACACTATAAAATTAATTGTGTACATTTTACATCTTGCTTCATTTCACTATACAAATGAGATACTGAACACACATAAAATTCTTGTATTAGTGCCTGCAAAACTTTCTCTGACAGAGATTACTGGTTGAAAAATGATGTCTCTTTCTTAGTCTTCTTTACAGCAGTACTGAAGGTGGTCAGCCAAGACTTGCAAATTATCTGTCTAAAACCCACTGTGCTTAAATTGCTAAGGTGCTGCAGTGTTAAAGATCTCTGTATATGGGAGATTTTTCAGCACCTACTGGATTTCTTCTGACTTCTACTAATTGCAATATTCCCACCAAAAGATAGGACAGACTTCATCTCTCTCTACCAAAAAAAAAACCCCAAAACAACCAACCAAACCTACAGATGAATTCTAATTAGTAAATGAAGCCCTTATACAGGATGCTTACTGTATTCAAACTATTAATTCAGTCTCTCCCCTTTGAAGTTTTTTGTGGTTTTTTTGTTTAAAGTTCTGGAGGAGAGTTTTTTAAAAAAAAGCAGATTTGTTTTATTTTTCCTGCAGAAATCAATAAACTTCTGTGAGATTTGGGTCATTTCCTTTTGAATTCACTTCATAGGTAAGATGTGTTTGCCTTAATTGGTTCTTGCAATGAATTCTCAATAAAACGTTCAGGAACAGACTTTGTTTACCACCGAATTCTATGCATGAGAGTTGTGATTCTGTTATGTTAATGAAATAAGAACCAAAGGCCAAATTCCCACCTGAACTAATAAAGAATCAGCTTCTCACCATATTTTTACACCAGGGAACCAATCCCTTTAAAGGGGAGGTGAAATCTGAGGTCCTCATAAAATTTGTGGTCATTTAAAAATCGTGCGTGTGCCAAGTTGAAGGTGTTAGCCCTGGTGTCCTGGTGGAATTCCAGATTAAATATTTATGTTCTATGGGCCTGAGATCTCTGTCTAATTTCATTTAAATATTATTCCTTTCCCTAATGGCACCAATCCAGTACAGTTGCTGTATTTCACTGGTGCTTTCATGCTTCGTGGTGCTAGTCTAAACTTTTGTGAACATACAGTACAGGCAAGTTAAAGTGCATTTAAAGGAATGAAGACATTTCTGTCTCCTTTGGCAAGTTCTTCACATGCAGTTAAACTGTTACTTAAAGGGACAAAGAGGAGTAAAAAAGGAGATAAGGTCTGTGATTACCTGTGATAAAATCTGTGATCTCTGGGGTTGGGCAGCCTGGAGAGGGGAAGGCTTTGGGAAGACCTCACTGTGGCTTGTCAGTACCTGAAGGGGGCTTATAAAAAGGAGGGAGAGCAACTTTTTATGCAGGCAGACAGTGACAGGACAAGGGGCAATGTTTTTAAACTGAAAGAGGGCAGCTTTACATTAGGTATTGAGGAAAAAATCCTTTATTGTGAGAGCGATGAGACACTGGAACAGGTTGTCCAGCAGAGCTGTGGATGTCCCATTCCTGGAAGTGTTCAAGGCCAGGTTGGATTGGGCCCTGAGCAGCCTGGTGTAGTGAATGGCATCCCTGCCCATGGCAGGGCAGCTGGATCGAGATGATCTTTAATGTCCCTTCCAACTTAAACCATTCCAGGACTATATTTCAGGGAGGAGCAGCTCCTATATGGTCTCCCTGAAAATATTACCACCATTGTGGGCAGTGGCTGCAGGACAGAACCATTCATTAAGATTTCTTGGAAGAAAATCCAGAGATTCAGGCTACACCCAAGCTAGCTGACAGGAATTAACATCTTTATGAAATATGAGATTTTTGCCACCAGACAAGGGGTGCCCAGTAGCAGGTTTTGCCAGGCCATAGATGTTGGGGGGTATGGGAGAAAATGTAGCGTGCTTTTTCCAGTGATGTGTGGGGTTTGCTGTGTTCCCCCAGAGACCAATGGTCACTTTAGAGCTCCAGTAGATGCACATTTCCATTATTCGTGTATTTATAGACTTCTGGATCAAAGGCTGGAAGCCTGCAGCTGCACTGCAGACCAGGAGCAGAGGGGCTGGGACAGAGTGGTTTCACAGCCTCATCTCAGCTCCAGCAGCTGCTCCTGGCGACGTCACGGGATGGGTTATTTAGGTACCTATCCTTGGGTTTACTGCCTTTAAAATCAATGTAATTATAATTACTTCCTCCATGAAGAACACCATAAAGCCAGTACTAGCTGCTGCCCATGGCATTGTGCTTATTTCTCTGTTAGTTGTGGTGATGCTGATTGACTGAATTAAAATTGCTTTCATCTCATTTCAAACTTGGAAATTACTCAGATATGGAATTCTAATATGAAAACCAGTATGTGCAAGTCTTCCTACATTCAGGAATAATGATTTTTGATTGTGGCTCCAGCTGGGACTTTCTAAGTAGTGATGGTAAAATATATATCTAGACATCACTCAAAAATTATTCTTTTAGGTTGACCAGGGCAAATACTGAGTTATTCTATCTTTTCAAAGTACATAACTAAACTGCCTGGATCATTCCCTCCTGTCCTTACATGGAGAAATGCTTCCCTATGTTCCAAACTCCCCTGATGGTGAACATAAATGGACTTCCAAAATGAAGAGATATGGGAAGATGATCAGAACAAGAAGGATGAAGGCAATTAATATGTTTTTGCTCCAAAGCTCAAAACAATTCTCATCTTCCCTAATTTTTCTACAGGTCACATAGAAGCAGCCAGTAAAAAGCTGTTATAAGTGATGACCTCCCTGGGTTTATTTCTGCTGAAGAAAATCTGCTAAAATGCTGGCAAGGAAGTCAACATGTTAACTTCAGATTTATACCAGTTCAAGTATGAGGAAAATTTTAATGTTGCTCACACAATTCAGTCATCTGAGCAGGAAGGTAAATAGTAAATATAGACATACATTTAACAAGAATAATCTAGCTGTTTTCATAGTAAATTTCTCATTAGAGGGAGTATTTTTATATAGCAACATAATTCTGACTTATCATGGCTCAATCCAAAACAGAGGGCAATGACACAGAGAAAAACACTTGTTAAGCTGAAAAGCTAGTTGCTAATTGTATAGTAACTGTCTGGAATATGGAGTTTTATTGGTTTTAATTATTTTTAGTAATATAAATATATATGAGCCCTCCAATATATATGGAAAATAATCTCAATAAATCAACCATTTTGAATGAGAGGAGACATAAAAAATGGTTTAGATGAAAGCGTGTGGAAGTACAATTCATTCATGAATACAATTTAATCAAATTCATGCAATTTTATATTTCTCTGTATTTGAAATGCAATTTTTTCAAATTATCCAACACAGATGCAGAGCCTCTGTAATACTCACAGGTTATTGTTTACACTGTCTTACAAATATAGACACAAGAGCAGAAAAGACAAAGACCTCAGTGCTCTGAATCCCCTGCTCTGAATTTCTGAGCATGCTGATGTGGCTCGTGTGTAGCACAGAGCAATGTGGTCTCAGTGGCCTAGAAACAACCCAAGATCAGGAATGGAAGGGAAGGAGGGATCTAGGATCTAAAATTGAAAAGCACCGAAAATGAGGAAAAAAAATGAGAAAGAGCCACTTTCAGAATAAATAGGGTGTTTTTTTCGGTCGACTAAAAGTTTGTTTTTAAATAGCCATAACTGCTTTCTCTACCTCTCAGTGCTCTTCCTCTGCACTGATAATCACCCACAGTGTCTGTAAGGTGTACAGCTGAAATGTGATGCAGGCTCTACCACTCTTTAAGTAGCAAAAGATTCTTTGGGAGAGCGTTACCGTGTGTAATTTGTGGATTTGTGCCAGGAAATGTGCTGTGGAAACTCTCAGACAGTGCCTTTTGCCTTCATGTGCTATTTCCGCTGCCTGGAAGAACACAACTCGTAGTAATTCTAAAAAGGGCAACGGGGATAATTGGGTTCCTGCTGCTACACGTGTTTATCAGTGCACTGCTGCCAGATGTAGGACATATGCTACAAATGGGCTTCCTATCCCCAAAAGGAAGAAAACCCCACCCAAACCAAAACCCCTCAGCTTTCCCCACCTCCATGAAGACATATAGCACTGGGAATAAAGCCAGGAAGGTTTTTTCTTTTAGCTTTGATACCCATACCTCTTAAATTAATGCTTTTATTCATTATGGTTACAGATGAGGGATTTCTTTAATTCTGAGCATGGAGTAAAAAGCCATGGCTTTGCCTGAGAAATTTAGAGACAGTGTGTGGTTTTAGATGTGTACATAGGAGTTTATACAGCTCATGCTGTCTGTGTGGCTCGGGAAGATTGGATTAGGGCTCAAATTTCTGTATTAGACATATTTTATATTGGGAGGTATTGTTTGACTGGAGACTTTTGCTCAACATGTGAAAAACAAAGCTTACTTTTGACTTTGCTCAAAATGAATGGAGTTGCAAAGGGAACCATAGAGTCATGTTTAATTCAGATTCTTCTGAGTAAAGTATTTGTCTGGACTCGAGACAGAAAAGACTCTTCTGAGGTTCTTTTTAAACTGCGTTTCATGAAATTTTAAAACATATTTAAGTTTTAAATTATTAAAAAATAGTGAAATATCTCTTTTTTTTTTTTTTTAATTTAAATTACATTCAGGAACAATTGTCTTTTAAGTAAGTCACTGAGCTGGAACCCCGAATCTCTGCCAATCCAGCTACACTTTCACTTGGTTATGCAGCTCTTACCAAAGTTATTTAATCTCACCATGAGCCTTTCTTCCTCATCTGCAGAAGCAAAAATCCTGTTGTGCTGTGATATTTTTGAAGTATTCCAATATTACTAGAAGACTTTCACAACAGATATGAAACACAAAATGGGAGACTGAAGATTGACCATTTCATGTCTGTGGAATAGCATGAGCTCTGCTAGGTGTTCTTCCTGTTTGAACAGACTGTGGACAGTGCTCATCCATCACTGGAAAAAAAAAGCAGTGAATAATATTAATTTGGTCTCTGAACAGCCTTGGGATGAAGCTAAACTTGTATGGCGAGGAAAATTTACATTCCACGCATAGAAATACTCGAAGTCTGTGGAATAAATAGGAGCGAGGAGTGATATGTATATAAAAGCTGGGGCAAAAGTAGTCAATGGTGATTAGTAAGAATAGAATGAGTGTTTTGAAAAAAAACCAAACACGAACAATTAGAAAGAAATGCAAGTTGGAAAGTTAATGCTGTAAAACAATGGAGTAGGTTGGAGGTCGGGAGATAGTGGGAGATGGACCCTGCCTTGCTCCAGGGCAGTGGGATAATGCAACAAGAAATGTTGCCTCATTTGTTGTTTCATTATTATTTCCATCTAGATGACATTTTGGATAGATGGTTTGTGACTTAAGTGCACTGAGATATTATTTTTGTTAACACAAATGCCAGACAAAATAATGTTTTGAAAATGCCAAGCCATTTTTAAATGGCACGTACTGTATGGACACAATTTATATCTCTTGAAGTGCAGGCAATTTGCAAATATGGGTCTGATTCATACATATGTATTGAGAGGGCAATAAGGTGCTATTTAAAGACCAAATGAAGCTTGTAGAATCATAGAATTATTGAGTGGTTTGAGTTGGAAGGGACCCTTTAAAGGTCATCTAGTCCAATGTACCTGAAATGAGCAGGGACTTGTTCAACTACATGAGGTTACTCACAGCCCTGTCCAACCTGTCTTTGAATGTTCCCAGGAATGGGGCACCCATCACCTCTCTGGGCAACCCATTCCTTATATAAATTTACAATCTTTAATTTAAAACCATTACCTCCTGTCCTGTCACAACAGGCCGTACTAACAAGTTTTTCCCCCTCTTTCTTACAGGTCCTCTTTAAATACTGACAGGTTGCAATAAGGTCACCCTAGAGCCTTCTCTTTTCTCCTCTCCCCTCCCCTTCCCTCTCCTCCCTCCCTTCCTCTCCCACAGTGCAGTATCTGTACAATAAGGGATTTGTTTTCATTTTAAAGTTTATATTTTAGAATACCGTGTTTAAAACAACATAAAGAACTTGTTGCCTAAGTAAAGAATAACACAACTCTGAGATGAATGTCACCTCCACAACAGAAGTGTTTTATCAATTGAAACTGAGAGGGGGGGAAGTGCTGAAAATGCAAAAAAACCAACATTTTCCCACAAAAGCCTATTTTGTTGATGATTACATATCCATTCTTTTTGATATAAGAAGGAGTCTTGGGAAAGTGATTTTTAAAGCTCTGAAGTCATAGAATTAATTTGACTACAAAGGAAAAATTATTTTAGCATCAGGAATGTTCTCTTTCAATTTTCCCTTTGCCAAGATATATGACTGGAGCTATATGGAAACCTTGTCAACAGCTTGAATTGTGTCCATAAGCAACTAGGAAGTGAGTGCTGCTGCTGGAAAAATGATATCCTGCAGGTAGCACCACTCACCAAGCAGGAAAATGCACCTGGCACAAAGCAAGGGCTTCTTTTCTTCTGGGCAAATGAAGTGCCTGAATGAATATCCAGGGGTTTTGTTGCCATTTCAGCACATGAGTTCTGGCAGTTGGCTGGAAATTGAGAGTAATGAGGGATGATTTGCTTTTTAAAACCCACCCCAGTGCCTTCTTGGTCTTCAGAAACAATACAAGAAGTCACATCACTGTGGCATTAAGATGTTACAAATGTTGTAAATATGTTACAACATTTGTAATTAGCTCAGACAAAATTATTGGCCATAATTTGTCATCATTGTTCATCAGTAGCAGGCTTTGCATTACGCTCAAGATTCTTCATCTTCATACTTTATATCTTGTCCCTATGTTGTCAGCATTACTCACATTAAGATTATTATGTTGTGTTTGTTGGGTTGTTTCCCTGGTGCTCCTTTCTGGAATATGAATTCCTTTATAGACAAGTCTCATTACTCTGTAAGAAAAAAAGAAAAGGGAAAAAAAAAAAAAAAAGCTGAGGCACAGCAATGCAGATCTGTATGTAATCTGCATCTAAACTGGAAACTAAACCTAAACCTTGGAATTTTAGTCTGTTATTTTGAGGCCTTTGAGGCCAATGACGCCATTCATTCTCTCTGCTTGTCCAGGAAGATTAGATAAGCCTCCCTCAAAAGAAAAGCAAACACGTGCTCTGGGACTGGTGAAGATAAGGCAAAATGCTCCATGTAGAGGTGGCAGTTCCCTTTTGTTCCATCCAAAGCCATTAGTAGTAACAAAGCAGGTAAGTTATTAGCAGTGACAAACTCCTCTGAAGAAGGATCATGCCACCTTGCACAAACACCCCAAAGTTTCAATGCACAGCGCATTATTTGAGCCTCTTTCATTCCAGGAAACTTTACAGCAAGAGTCTTAGTAAAGGAGTTCGTTAGATCAGGGAAAAAAACCCCAAATATAAATATTGGTTTGTTTTTCACCAAGTCATGAATGGTTTGTTTCACTATACACTAGTTACAAAGTCTTTCTACTGGCTGGCATTAGAACCTGCAAATACTTTTTCTCATCAGCATATTTAGTATGATATGAATAGTTTACTACTTATTATCTGTACAAAACCAGTGGCCATCTTGACATAAAGCACTAAATGATCCTTATGGATGAAAAAAAAGTTATGTTTCTGGGGTGTGTGTGTTTGAGTAAAATTTTTTTAGCAAACTGTAGGCAGAAAATCCTGTTTGAAGTGATCTGTATTTTGACAAGATATATAATTTAAGGCCAAGAAATACTGTGCAAATTTCTTCTTGGAACATGTCATATCTTCTACATCCATGCTTTGAGTCTTAAAATAAATCACTACTACGTACATTTACTATTCTACATTCGAGTGAATTCTGGAGCAGTACTTTGGGTTTTGATCCCTTATGCTCTATTGATAACCCTTTTCTGACTGCCCAGAAAGGTCTGCCCTGTCTGAAATGCAAGATATTTGCTGGAATCCACTTTAGTAACTTCCTCTGGCTCACTCTGAGCAGAAATTTCCAGATGAGCAGGACTGTAGTGAATTCTTATGTGTTTTGTAGTGTGAACTCCCATCATTAGGAACTAAACTGAGACCATCAAATACATTTTAATTAGAACCTCTGATTGGATTTATGCCAAGATCCCAAAGGTAAAAAACTAGTACAGAGATTTGCCATCTTTTCCAAGTCAAAATTTGAATTCTGGTCAACTCTTCTTTCTCAGTTTTGCATTTGCTGTCTTGGTGTGAGTATGTGCTTGTGTATGAGGTTAAACTTTATATCCCTCGGCAGGTAGTGGAGATGTTCATTCACGGACGGAGCTGAGAGCATCCCATTATTCCATCCCTGTCATACACCATTCCATTTATACTGGCTGGCAGAAAAGCAATTTCATCTCTCACACTCCCATTCTATATATTTAATTTCTAATGAGTTTCAGGGATGCTCCATTCCCATGGCACATTATCTTCTATTATAACCACAATACAATATAATGTTTAAAATAATAATAGAGAATAATAATAATAACTAATGTGTAATCATCAGGCTCATCCTGTCTTGAATCTGTTGTTACAAAGTCTGACAATTGTATCTGGGTAATAGGAAGACCTAGTCTCTGGATGTTTGAGCTTGGAAAGATAATTTCTTATTATGTTTCTTTATTATTATTTTAACCTTCACAATCTGCGATTTGAAATTCATGTTCAGAGTTCAGTTATCCACAACCAGTTATCTGAAATGCAAAATGGTTTCATGTATGGTTGGAAAAATATGCAAATATGCTTTTCCTGACGCCGAATATGCATTTGTATGTATAGAAAATTCCAGACATAACGTTCTCTAGAACAGCCTTCCTCTACAGAAAGGCTTTGGGATCAGTGAACCTTACAAACAGAACGACGGCTGAGGGACAGTTTTAGAGTTCATACACCAAAAAAAAAAAAAAATCTATAGGATCCTATGTAAATAGCTGGAGGCTGGAGGAGTTAGACAGAGAAAAATTGTGTCTGCTCGGGGAACAGACAGTTCAGACCATGCTGTTGACCCATTAAGTCACCTATGATAGTACTGAGACAGAAGCCAGGGGCCTTTAGTTCAATCCTCAATTAGGTCATCCAATCAAAACATGTTTAGGAACATATCTAACCAGACGAGTTGCAGGATGTCTCAACTCCTGCCCTTTCTGTGTCCCACAACTAAATTCTGGTCAGCTACATCAGGAATAAAATAAAGATGAGACCACTGCTACACCAACAGCTTGAGGCTGAACTAAAACATCACTTAGGTATAAATACACACTTGTATTGGATTCATGTTTCAGGAGCCTTTGTTGAGATTTAGATGTATTTGCAACCCAATGAGTGTAAAGAGTTATTGAAACAGTATTATACACATTTCTCCATGGCTTAACTTTTTGTTTTTACTTTTAGGCCAGACTCCAATTTTTAAAAAGTGTTAGGGAAGTGCTTCCAAAGTTAGACGTCATGACTGGGCAAGCCAAATCCTGAAAAACATGAATAAATTGTTCTCAATGACATTTAAAGGAGACTCGGGGGGGTTGGTGACACTGAAAACACTTCAGGGTAACTAACCATCTTTATAAAGTTCAGAAACACCTTTGAAATCTTAATCAAATTCCGTTTTGTAAAAAATCCGATATTTGAACAAGTGATTTTTTATACATTACGTGCATAGTCTGATAACCTGGTAGTCCAGGTTCTTGGAAAAGCAAATCCCTTTACAGGTTCAAAACATCCGATTCTACAATGAAGAAGGGAGAGCTTGAATTTCAGAATTCTCTTTTGGGCTTATGTTTAGAAGTAAGCTAAAAAATGAGACATCTTGTTTACTAAAATGTTTCAAGTCATAATTATAATCCCTATGGATATTTTGAGTTCCTTTTCTAGGGAAGGATGCCTTGTAGCCTTTGGGTGTGATACTGAGCTTGAAGTACACTGTGATAGCTTCTTAGGAAAAGTTAATTGCCTGCAGTTTCTGTGATTTAAAATAATGCTTATTGTTTAATTTCCTTGTGTTTTTTTCTGTATTATTATCACAATTTTAGGTCGTCAAGTGAAACCAAATAACATCTCAAGTGGGCATTGAGTAGTTGCAGGTACAGAAGTTAATATCTTCCTTTACTACACTAACACCATATTCTTCCTGAATCAAATGTTCTGCACCCACCATGTTGTCTGTTAAATTAGATGTGTAATCACAGCAGCTTTTGAGGATAGTAAAACAGGTAAAGCTGTCATAGGACCAGCCCAGATCTGGTCATAAGCACATGGTAAGAGCTGGAAATAAGAGACTAAACCAGGCGGACTGTGGCTCTCACTTGGGATTACACATCTCTTATATGACAAATTTGCAGGGGAAGAACTGCTGACTGGAAGCCTCATCATCCAACTTCTATCTATATGGGTTCTTTTGGACAAAATTTTAGAGCAATGCAGAGCAAAAGGCTTTCAGGCAAAGCAACTCTTCTCGGGAGAGCGTATCCTCTTACTCTTGCAGTCTGCATTCAGTGGAAGCATTTTTCCCCACTCCAGCTTGTGAATCTTTAACTGAGTCAAGGAAATAATATGATGTTCAGCAGACTCCAGTCAACTAAGATTACATTCTTTGTAGTATGAGAGTAAGGGAAAAAAGCACATTTGTTGAGACCAAAGGGCTCACAGAGGCAGCCCCGGAGTAATTCAAACATAAACAGGAAAGAAACTTGATAGAAAAGCCTGGCGCTGGTCCATGTCAAGGCTAATTACTGCCACTTTGTTCATGCAAAGTTCTGCATTAATAAGGTAGAAGAAATAGGGAATAGAGAGCGTGCACTTCTCTTCAAGGGCACAGCTTCACCTCTAAAATCCTTTGCTCGCTCTTGAATTTAGAACCTCTAAGTGCTGTTTCACAAAAACTGTGTTGGTTGAAGCACACGGTGAGAAAAAAAGGAATCCTGACTTTATTGACATTAGAATAAAACTGTTTTTAGGTAGGAGTGAACAGTTGTTGTGGCCTTGTATTGCATTAGAAACAGTGGCAGATTTGTTTTATGATAGGTCAATCATATCTGTCTGGCATTATGCAACTTATCAGTCAATTTGTCTTCTATAAATATCAGTAATTTTGAAGTGCGTTTGCATGGCGAATGTAATAATTATTTAAGTAAAGTGGCAGATGTAGGATTTAAATAAGCTAAAAGATGGTCCATTTTTTTAAAGATAAGCGTGGATATAAATCAATCTTCCTCTTTGGAAATTTTCTCAAGGCCCTTAAAGTCCTCCTGCCAAGTGCGAGTCCCTAACCTTGTAAATAGTCCCTCTGGGGGCACTGGAGTACCCACTTGGGTGATGAATTCTAAGAGGGAAGAGAGGATTTTTTTGAAATGGAAGTGCACCATTTCTATTTGATATGTTAGAGTGAAGCTGGTGGAGCAAATGGGCAAGCTCCTTTTCCTCTGAGATTTTCACAAAATGGAGAGAAACTTCGTGTTCCATACCAAACAACTTTCTCATGAGTGGAGTCCAAAATAAGCTGTTTCTAATAAGCCTATTCCAGTAGTAGTCTAAAATGGAGATATGGGGGGGGGGGGGGGTGTGCACACATACATTAACCCTGAAAAGAAAAGAAGCCCTGAGAGCTGACAGACCACTGATAACCATTATCTGTTTCATTTTTCCTTGAACTTAAGGCCAAACAAGTAAGGGTTCATGTTTTACATGCACCACTTTGATGTTTCATTGACTGCTTTTGTCAAAGTGATATGTTTGAAAACCAGCAACCAGAAAGTTGCAATTACTTTGCATAACGTGTGTGGCATCATTTTTGCCCTAGTCAAAAACATGCATCGTTTACCCATAGCTTGAGATAGCCATAAGATGGTTTTATGTGTGCAGCCTCACCCTGTGTCTGGTCAGTGCCAAGTGTTCAGTGTTCTCAGAGTTCAAAAATATCTGTAGCTTGGATGTGTTGCTCAAGTGACATCATTCAAGCCGTCTTAGCACATTTTATGGAGGCACTATGAATACCACATTTTAAATTTGCCCAGGCCTCCTTGCCATTTTTATGTCAAGAGCTGGAAAATACTCGAAATTAGATCCTTTAGTTTCAGTCCTTCTTACTCTTCTGCATGCATGGAAAAATGTGGTTACTCTACAAACTGTACTTTTTAGTGTGTGCACAAGTTTGTGTTCTCAAGGCCAAGAGCATTTGATACTTCCAGGCAGATTAAGAGCAATTCTAACAGCATAAATGCAGGACACAGTATGAAGGCAAAGACAAATCTACTGTTTCGCTGAAGGCCATTAAAAACTGTGATTTTTGGCAAACCTATCCATTACTGTGTTAAACTATAACAGAGATATGTTCAGAGGGGAAACAGTATCCCCTTTGTTGAGCCAGGAAAAAAAAAATCCTGTTTCCAAGCTGCCCTTATAAATTCTTACTGAACCCTTTCAAGTAGCCTGCCAAAACATTAGGCAGTTTTAGGAGAACACTAGGGTGCAGATTAATTCTTAATAAATTGATTGATATCCCTACAAGTAAGCAAGCAAGCTGTGCACCCAAATGCCATTTAGGTCCTGTGTATCTGACAGTTTCTTCTAGAAATTATGGTTTCATTCTTTAAAAGACCAGTGTGTCATCTGTATTAAAAGTATTCAAGTGCTTACAGTTGTTTCACATTATAGCTTATTGTATTACAGTTCTGGTATATTCTTTCTATAAGTAATCTTGTGGGAGCCAAAGAAATAGGAGCCCTTCAGAGTGCAACGACAATGACTTCTCCATGTTTCCGTTTTGCACTGTGTTAGTGGGGGAGCAACTGGAAGAAACTAGTGGAAGCTTCCTAGGCATCTAGGTTTCTAAAAATTTGACTCAATTTTCAGTAGTTTTTGATTTTCATTTTAAAAAGGGATCTGGGGGAGGCTGGTGACTCCTCATAGGCAGTAAATATTCCCTGCGTGTTGAGTTGAGAGAGGCGAAAAAAATTCTATAGTAAAGGAAGTTTTCAGGGAAAAACAGAGGTGTATAACATCCATTTCCTTGCACAACTCAGACCAGCTGTAATCATTGATAACAGATATATTTAGGACAGGTGCTGACAGAGCTGCTTTTTTTACTCTCCTCTCTCTGAGAGGTATAAGTTCACTGCCTGGGCCCCTCTGTAAGCACTGGCAGCAGAAGAGGGTGCCTGGTTTGTTCCCTCATCAGTTGTGTTCCCCAGGTATTACTAATTACTGCCAAAAAACAAGTTCAGGGGTAAAATTACCCTCACAGGTAAAAATGTATTATCACATATATTTCCAATGGAAAAGTGTGGACAATCTGTATGCAAACTTGAATAGCAATAATTTGATTCCTTTGAAAGTTGTCCATGTATTTGTCACAGATATTTGATTATGAACTCTAAGGAAAATGGTTTTTCATTTGTTTCAGCCATGCTTTTCTTAGGAATGAGTATATTTTTTTGCAACAAATGTGGCCCGAGAAGTCCCTGAATTTTGACTGGGAAGGTGGTTTGTTTTTATGATCAATGTGATTTTTTCCTGGTTGTAAACCTATAATTTTTCACACATGTGGAACAGATGAATGATCAAATGAAATGATCTTTTTTCCTAAACTGAGTCAATTCGTATGCACGTTTAAAGATAAATATCCTGTAGGCATCATTAGAAACCATATTAGAAACAGGATTTTGCTAGAAAAATGAAACAAACATACATTAAAAACGAGAAAGAGATTAAATTAAAAATTTCTGAGTGGGGGATGACCATGGCTAGATGCCAGGTGCCCACCAAAGCTGCACTATCAGTCCTCTCCTCAGATGGACAGGGGAGAGAAAATACAAGGGGAGGCTCATGGGATGAGATCAGGAGAGGGAGACATCACTCACCAGTCATGGTCATGGGCAAAACAGATTTTACCTGGGGAAAAATGAATTTAATGTATTACCAATCAAATCAGAGTAGGAGAATGAGAAATAAAGACTGAATATTAAAACCTTTCCCATATCCCTCCCTTCTTTCCAGGCTCAACTTCTCTCCCAGTGTTCTCTACCTCCTCCTCATCAATGGCACAGGGGAACTGTGAATGGGGGCTGCTGTCAGTTCACCATGCATTGTCTCTGCTGCTCCTTCTTCCTGCAGCCCCCACTCCCCCCACCAAAACCTTGCCATGCAAACCCCATACACATTTTAAATTTTAAATTTTTTTTAACCATGTTTTTACATAATCCAGGTTTTATACTTTGATTTTCTGTGAGCTAACTATTTCTATTACTATTTTTCGTCCTTTCACATTACTTTCTGGAGATATTGGATGCTCTGGTAATTTCCAGTTTCCAAGAAAATGCCAGTTGCTTAGGTTAACAGGTTGAAAATGAAGTTCCTGGAAAACACTTCCCAGCTACTTGGGATGAGAGAGTGCAAATTATTCTATATTGGCTAAGTGTTTACATCTGAGACTATGTTAGACCCACCCAGAATTGCTTCATTTAACCTTCTCTGCTAATTTTGCTTCTCAGCCAGATCTCAAACCTGTATGTAATAAAGAAATAGTAGCCTATGCATGGATGCCAGTGATTAGCACTCACATACCTGTGAGTGCTGAATTCACACCTGAGATATTTTGCAGATTACCTGTTGCTATGGGGCTGGAATAATGGCAAGGGCAGAGCCAAAGAATTACATCCCAGCCTCACCTGAGTGTGTAACAGCAAGTTTCTGAAATCTGAGACCATATCAGGTGTCTTAACGTACTCCAGCATCTGAAACAAGCTTTTTGTGTCTTTGGAGAAAAGAAGTGAGCTTCTGAAAGGCACGATGCTGGAATATTGAAAATAACTGACATGAGTGGGCGGAGAAGGACTGCTGCTGAACAGAAAGCTGTTAAGCATTTCCTTTATTAAAACAAGTCTGAAAATATCTTACAAATAAGGCCTTGCAGAAAAGGCATTAATGCTTTTATACACTAACATGTCACTGGATATTTTGAATTATTTCTTGTGAGTTCATCCTGTTAGAACTACTAACTTCGCTCTCAAATATTCTGAAATTATCCTTTTTGCTGTGTAAATACCACTTATTCTTGCATGTGTAGGCTTTGTCTGTTTCCTTTAGTTTTTTTACCTTTCTGCAGCTAAAAATCTAAAAATCTGTTGTGGCACCCAAATAATCAGATCTCATATACTCACACACACTATTCATGTACACTGCAAAAACTCTGTGCTAGCATCTAACTCAAAACTATAAGGGGTTTGGCATCATATTGATCTTTTCTAGCCTGCTAAAATGTACCAGCCTGTTGAAATATATCTTTCTTATATAGACAATCCAAACAGTTTATATATGAACAATTTTTTTTTCCATTTTCTTAATAGGACCCTATAATAAGGATGGGATACCGTAGGGGCTGTTTTATTGGCTTGTTAGAATGCAGTACATTGATCCCCACTGCTAAATCATTTTTATGGCACATTAACAGTATCATGACATCAGGAAACATATCTTTCAGCTTGAGGGACCTCTTTCCAAACCAAATGCATCCCACATGAACACTGAAAACAAATCATAGCAGTCTATTCTACAGTGGACTAATGGAGGCCATTTTCGGTCTTAAAGTTTTTGTTTAAATCAGTCTTTGCTAAGACCTGGGAAGATATTTAAGGGTTTGAAAATGCATGAGGTTTTATTTAAGCTTTACGATACTCCTTTAGCTTAAAAATGTATTTGTTTGAGGAGGTTTTTTTTCTTTTAGTGGAATGCACTGGGTTATTTAATCATATATTGATGAAAAGAACGTCCATTCTGAAGTAAATTTGCTACCACTTCTTGGTATCTGATATCACTGTGAAGAATATGAAGATGCAGAAAGCAATGGATTGTTTGGCCATCCTGTATTTCAAAACTTGTGTGCCATTCTCTTAATCAGACCACTGGTGTGGGGGGGGAAAGTGTTGCACTACCTGTGTTTTGACTGTATCACAAATACTTGGTAAGAAACATAATTTCTGGATAGTAAGTCAACACCTGATTCAGACGTCAGACTTGCAGGATGCTTCATTTCATATTGGGAAAGGTTTTCTACTCAGCATTTGTACACAGATCTACCTTGCAAAGAACAAGCTGTGCTCTGTTTATGTTTCTTTTTGCTTTATTGGTATAATTTCTTCCCCTGTTTGTTGATAGTGACAGTTCCCCTCTATTCCAGAAATCAAAACAGTAACTACTGAAACAGCAAACATTTGCAGCCTTCATTATTGCCTCCAGCCTTCCTTTGATATGCAGTCTCTGTCTCCAAATTAGCAAATGAATGTGAAATTGGCTGCAAAATGGGGAAGGCTGAAGAAAATAATCTGAATAATATAGTTTTAATATGTTCTCTTATGCTCTATTACATCAGAGCTGGTATCACCTTTGTAAAAGCAAACTGAATCCCAAGAAATCTGAGCCAGGGAACCTAATCCAAATTTCTAAGGAAAACATCAGATGTCTGCTCAGAAAGAACGTGGTGCCTGCAAATACCCAAATTTATCTCCCATTTCAAACAGAGCTTGTAATTAAAAACTTTAACCCCTCCTTTTACTTAAGAGAAAAACTTAAGTTCTATAGTTGTTATTAGTTATCAAAGTTTATAGGAACCAATGACATTAAGTAAAACGTGAGAATCCTCTACTTTTATTGTACTGGTTTTCTACAGAGATAAAGTTTTCCTTCAGTCTTCAAATAACTTGTTAGAAGGATGGATACTAATTTCTTAGCCACTTCTTTTTGTCTAGGGATAACCTGGCACCTGTGCAAAAGAAAGAAAGTGAAGTGATTGTGTTTCCAACTTGTTTTCCCTGACTCCTAGTTCTCCATATCTCTTCTCGTGGTGTTAAAAGTTAAATTACTATTCCATTGAATCAGACTCAACCCATTGAATGAGAGACTCAAAGATTAACTTTTCAGTGATGACTGTGATGTGATAAAGTAGGTGAAAATAGTCTGATCGGTAGTGAATAATTCATTTCATACAATTATTTGTGTTTCTTTCCTTTTGTTCCCTGAGGAAAAAAAAAAAAGCCAATGGCAGCAAGAAGTAGCACCTAAAGAACTGAGTATATACAAGCTATATACATATACACATGCTGATATATAAAGACAAGTATATATGACATCTGTGTGACTCCTTGCCTTAGTATCCCACACAGAGGGATGGCAAAACATATCTTTGATGAGAAAAATGCAAAGTATATATATTTTGGCAACTGAATTTTGACACAATTTTAAAGGGATTTCATAATAACATCTGGGGATTTTTTTAAATCTTAGTCACAGAGCATTATTGATGGGTTTCTGTGAGTGTCTAATCTGGTTGTAAAACATTGAAAAAATAAAACATATACTAGTGCCTATGAGAGTAAGGGGTGTGCTTGTCTCATGACATGCACAACCTCCCATTCCCATCTTCTTTCTCTCCCTTTTAACAGCTTCTAAATGCAAAATGGATTCTGTGCTTTCAAATTTTTTAATTTACTGGGTTTTGCTCTTTGTACCTAACTGTGGGAATGAAGTGATTGGCCCTTAATCACTCCTGGAGACGATGTCCCCAAAGAGATGCTCCTCCTGTACCGGCAGGAAATGGTTTACTTTATCTTCTCCTATGTACATCCTCCTCTTCAGCAACTTACAGCTCAGAAACTTGGCGAGAAAAGTTTTATGTCTCTGTTTCCTGGAAAGTTGTTACATAGGTTGTTCTGGTTGCTCATCTCCATGTTCAGTCTGGAAGAGGGAATGTATCTTATGAGCACAAATCTGATCCTGAACAAAGGAAGCTTGGGCAACACTGAGTGTAAAATTTTCATGGGCCCCCAAGCAAAGACTCTGAAAATAAGGGGTTCATTTTACATTCCCGTTAAACTCTGAGGGTCCTCAGAGGACTGGAATTTCTGTGTTGTTTGTATGTTACTCCGGTGTTCACCGCCCATCTGCTGGGAATGTAACTGAGGCAGGTGTTTGATTTCCTGTCAGCTGCAAGAGATCAGCCAGGTAGCAATCAAATGGTGTTGCTGCCTGAGCCACCCTCTTGGTACAGGTTAACACCGTGAGCCTCTCCATGAGCCACTTGGGCTTCTCTGCAGTCCTCAACCTCTGTATGGAAAGATTTTGCCAAGTACAGCCTCGAGACTTCACACAGGACTCGTGTCCTGCAGGAAATCATGAACTTACAGTTTCTTTGTTTCTTTATCAGACCTATGACCAGATGAATACTGTACTAGATGTTGTAATAGATGCTCTCTACATATTTAGCTGCACTATCGAATGGAATTAACCTTCCAGAAAAAGAATTTTAAGAATACGGCACTGCACTATTTTCAATAAAAATTTTATAGGCAGCAGTGAGTAGGAAAACTTATTATCCTCTGATTTTCAGGTTTTGGAAGGGTGGGGGTGTGGTTTTTTGGTTGGTTGGTTGGTTTTTTGGTGGATTTTTTTGTGTGTGCTGGATTTTTTTTGTCTTTTTTAATACTTTTGGAATTCAGCACAGAGCCACAGTATAACTCTCATCATCCAAGGCATTAAGTATGAGAGAAATAATTGATTGCTGGTTAGTTGTAGCTGTGACTTGGATTTCAATTAGAATAATAACTTACAAATTCTAACAGAAAGTAGCTATTTTGCACCCTCCTAAAAAGCATTTGTGTAAGTTTGGTGTGTTTGCCTCATACATTATGTATACCCCTTAATCACCTGCATAGCCAAAGGATGGCACTTTAAATTGATGAGTGTGATATATTCATACACAGAACAAATTAGTTTAAGGACAGATGAAGAATAGATATGCAGTCTAGCTAGCATGAACTGTTACAATTATAGAGATTATTACAACCACAGTCTAACACCTTCCAGACATCAGAAATCATTAAGTGTCAGAGTTACACAGATCTACAAGCTAGTTTTATCACAAAAATATTACTGCATTACAGCAGTTTCAATTGTGCCACTATATTTGAGATTAGAATATTTCTACTCAAAATATTTATTTTCACAGGTTTCAAACTTAACCTTAGGAACACACTCAAGAAGCAGCATGACAAAAATATCCCCAAGTGAAAAGTAGAGGAATATGGGGTGGTAAATTTGGTCTTGGAGCATTTTATTTCCAATTCGCAAGAAAAATGTGTTGGTTTAAGTCAATGGAAGTCAGGGAGAAACTGTTGAACTGAGCAAAGCCTGACCCTCGGACAAGTGTGGGACTGAAAGGAGTTCATTTGCTTGAGGCCAACTTTGAAAATAAGGAATTCACTCATACCTAGTATAAGAATTTGTAAAATACTGTAAAATCTAACCTCACTTCAGGCTGCACTTATGTTTAAATGTGAGCTTGAACCAGACCAATATATCCTAATACCTGCAGGTTAGTAGATATACTCTGAGTTGAATATAAACTTTCATGACTTCATGACTACTTCCAAAACTTACAGCAAAAAACCCAACTGGGAAGCAAAATTTGTTAGATAGAACATGTTTCCTGTTGCAAACACTGTGAAGGAATGATGTGCCTACTTGTTGGACTCCTCACTACTCTTAATCTTTCCATTTTCATTTTCATGGCTGATTAAGTTCTTCACTCACAAGGAGTTTGCTTTTTATGTACGTGCACATGGCAGTACCCCAGACTGTCATGGTAATATTCAGGAAAAAATTTTATACCAAAAGAGATCAATGAAAGTGAGGGTTACTGGCATGATTTCTTTGTTTAATTTTTTTTTTTTTTGATAATG
Source organism: Pseudopipra pipra (assembly GCF_036250125.1). Lineage (NCBI taxonomy): Eukaryota > Metazoa > Chordata > Aves > Passeriformes > Pipridae > Pseudopipra > Pseudopipra pipra. The sequence continues at coordinate 1,469,838 of NC_087550.1, forward strand.
TCATAAATTCCATCAGTTTGGTCTTTGAAAATTACTGTTTCTTATATATAAATGTAATTTCATACATAACCCCAGACGTTTAAAGTACGTATATGTATCTTTTGCCCAAATCATTCTTACTCTCTTACTGACAAGTGGGAATGTTTTCAGACTAAAAGAGGAAAGATTTAGATTAGATGTTAGGAAGAAATTCTTTATTGTGAGGGTTGCGAGGCCCTGGAACAGGTTGCCGTGATAGTTTTAGTCTAGGCCTTCCTTGGTGACCAGTTTGTAACCAAGGAAGTGGCCATGTTCCCAGTATTCCATACGATTTTTACATCAGCCAGGGTATAAATAAGAAGGGGAGAGAAGCTTTTTCCCCTCTTCCCTTCCGGTGGATCTGAAGGCACAGGTTCTCTGCTGTCGGTCCTGCTTGTGTGGGCAGTGAGGCCTAGTAAGGCCTTGTAGGCCTTGGGAGGCGGAGGGTGCCTCAGAATTGACAGCACAATTCTGCTGTCTACAGGAGAGTAGTAAGATATTCTTTTGCTAGTTCTTTATTGATTGTTCCCGGGCTTCGATTGTGCATATCTGTTTTGGTTTTATTTTTACCCCTTTTCCCTTTCCATTTGGGGGGGGGCGGTGTTTGGGGTTCCTTTTTATACGTACATAGTATTTTAACTGTATATAACTGTGATATATGTAAAAATATAGAGAGAGAGATATAATTTGGTTGGTTTGGGTTTTTTTTTTGTTTCTGTAGTTTTTTTCCTTTACCCAAAGTGGAAGGGAGGGGAGGTTTTTCCTGCGGTCTCAGGGACTTGGCGGGGAGCCAGGTCCAAACTCTGATAGTTGCCCAGAGAAGTTGTGGCTGCCCCATCCCTGGAAATGTTCAAGGCCAGGTTGGATGGAGCTCTGAGCAACCTGGTCTAGTGGAAGGTGTCTCTATCTATGGCAGTGGGTTGGAACGGGATGATTTTGAAGGCCCCTTCCAACCCAGGCCATTCTACGAATCCCCTTGGGATAGGGGTGCATCTTATTTTCCCTCTGTGAAAATGCGTGGGAACCTTTTTGTTCTTAAGTTTAAATAGTGACAGGCACAGAAATGCTCATGCACACAAGCAAGGAACAGAAAGGAGGTTTAGGAAATTAAACAATTCCTAGCTCTTATACTGCCGTCGTAAAATGTGAATCATCATCAGACTCTCGGAAATTAGGGGAAATCCCCCTCCCTTAGCCCTCTCCAGTCACTCCCACATGCTCTTTTATTAAGACATGAGAACTGACATTCTTTTCAAGAGAAAGAGGTAGGTTAACGTGGAGTTCTATTCAGCAAGCCAGCTCTTGATATATTCATGCATGTCACCAAAATGCTATGAGTTTTCACTGTGGAAGTTTCTTGGTTATAATGAGGTTTATATCCGAAATTCCTCTGAAGATCTGGCTTCTAAAATATTTTTCTTTTTAATAGTGGCCATCAAATACTACACAAGAGAGAATCACGTAAGTGTTCCAAACAGAGGGAAAACAACAAATATGTGCTCATGCTGAAACTGATGCAATTCAAATTCAGATGGTGAGAGAAACAAAAACCACAAGGGAACAGAAATCATGACTTTTCTGCTCCTAGAAACCTCTGGAAAATCTTGTACAAATTCTGCTTATAACAGGTTACATTACTTAAACCCTCTCAAAGAAGGCCATGCTATTCATGAATTAAGAGATGCAAGACCAAAAGCTCTGTAACTTAGATAAGCTGATGCCTAAAACCAACATGAATTCAGAGGAAGGTCAGTTGGGTTTTTTTGTGGGTTGGGGTTTTTTGGTGGTTTGGGTTTTTTGTGGGTTTTGGGGTTTTTTTGTTTTTTTTTTTTTTTTGGTTGGTTGGGTTTTTTTTTGGTTTGGGGCAATTTTGTAAAAAAGGTTTCCCACTGTAAAGAAAACATTTAGAATGAAACCATGAGTGACTTAAAATCCAAAAGACTGGTTTTAGACTTTTCTGTTAAACTCCACAGTCCACTTCTGTAGTTGCATGTCTATTGTATAGTCTTTATTTACATGTAAATTGATGAAATAATCCCCAAGAATAAGAAAATTTTGACTGAAAGAGCAAATGGCAATTTACATAATAAAGAACAATGATAAGATTTCAACTATAATAATATACAGTATTTAATTACCAGGAAGTTCCCAGAGTCTGTACCACTTACTAAGCTCTGCAATTCTGCTGTACTTAAAGCATATTTGTTCTTTTCCTGTAGGAAGTTATCATTTGCCTCCAGCCATATATTTTCAGTCCAGGGAGCAACCTGTGTACCTCAAGTTTGTTATATTGCTGCAACCAGGTAGTTTAAGGGGAAGTGTCTGGTTAAACCCTCAAGAAAAAGATCTCCTCCAGGTGCAAAGTAGATTCCACAGTGGTGGCCATGGGTAGTCATCTTAATTTCCTTGGTCCTTGATATAAAGACTTAATTTTGTGTAGGTGAATGAATCTCGTGATGGATTCATTGGAGCATATGAAGGAGGGAGGCCCCAGTTGTGAGTTGATGGCAAGAAAATGGAGGAAGTAGGAAGAAAATGCAGCAGTGAACCACCAAAATGTAAGCCACAAACAGTATGAAAGTAGAGCATGAATTAGTTTGAAAACTAACATATCTTTACAGTGTTTTTTAATCAAAGTTCGACCCACGAGTACATGTGGCAACTGGGCCATTACAGAGCTGCCCGTTGGTGTTCCCTGGGGGAGCAGTGCAGTCTGTGCCCAAGTCCATGCTGTCACAGTCCTATTGCTATTCATAGTTTTGAAATAGGTATGGCTACCCCATAGTATATATACAAAAGTGTCTGAAGCAGATATATCCCAATTATATGCTGACTGGTGCATGAAAGACTAGGAAATAGCAATTTCTCCCATAGATGAGGTTGGTTTTAGTGCACTGACAGAAGTACAGATTTGGCAGAGACTTTTTTCCTTTTTTCTTTTGTTCCGTCTGTACAAAGACCAGAAGACCAAAGTGATGAGTAAATTTTTCCACTGCCACTCTCTACACTAAAGAGGGTATCCAAACTATCCCCAACTGAGACAGAAATTAAAATGTAAACAGTAAGCATGGCTTTAGGCGCCTTTTTTTAATATATATTCTGTCACTAACTTATAAATTATATTTTCAGCTATTTAGTCAGAAATTCTCCAGGAAGTCAGCAAGGTCTGTACTGTTAAATGCTGCTTTGGTGCCACAGGATCCATATTCAGGGGATCCTTTGCACAGTGTTGTAACCTCCTTATCTCGAGCTGACATTGCACACCACTCATCACTGTATGTGGCAGAAGCTTTATCAGCACCTCCAGCAAGAACCACCACTCTCTAGCATGAAAACATCTGTGTTTACAGTTAGAAACGTCAATCATTTTGTCCTTTATTCTATTACTTACTGCCTTGCCTGTCAGAGAGCAGCAAGCTTCCTGGCTTTACCAAAAAACTGATAAAGTCTGAAAAAAGGGAGCAAGGAACAGTCTATAACAGTGCAGGATGTAGTTTTTTTATTTGAAAAAAAAAAAACATAGCTTGTAAGAGGACTCTACCAATCTATTGATATTCTTTTGTTGTTTGAGTCCCTCATCACCTCAGACACAGTAATAAACTATGTTGGTAGTCTTGGGACATTTAGGCTCAACTTTTGACCCGGGACTGGGACACACTTACGCAGTTGCAACGTACAAAAGTTTAACTTTACAAAAGTAAAATTTATTCATACCTTTGCAATGCCCAACAGAACATATGCATTCCTGCTGCATGCCAAAATATCAAATAAGCCTAGTCCACTGACTAAATCTCTGGGTCATCCACATTTCCAATGTGTAGTTCAGTCTATGTTTAGCGTTGCACACAAATCATGGTCAAATAATTCACTCAAGACCAAACAGTGCAGGATCTGGTTTCACTGGCAGGAAAAGCCATTATGGAAAACTTAAGGAAACCACAGAATCCTTCTGCACAGTGTGTCCTGCTCACTGACATTAACATGAAGCAGCCTTAACAAGTGAGAGAATCTGCCTGTGCAGCTTCAGAAAACTACTTATTTTCTCCTTCAGTCATTTGTAAGCTCTCAAGGAAAGCAGAAAGTCCATATTCACACGCCTTCCTAATCCAGAATCTCTTATTCCTCTGGGTCAGGGTCACCCAGTTCTGTCAGATGGAATCTGAGTTTTCTGTAAGACATTGACATTTGGGGGCTACAAGGTCAAATACAGGATTGCTCCTTTGTTGTGGTCAGTCTGTTCTGTGTAAAGGACATGACATCTTAAAGAACTCGCTCGTACTGACATTTAGCTCATTTACAAGTCCTAGTTGCAAAGTCTGCCTTCACTTTCCAGGTAGTAAGGATTGCTACACCACATATCATGTGCCATATATCATGGACCTCATGTGTGTTCTCTGTCAACAATTCCAAGGTTTTGTTTCTCCGCTGAGTTCTTCAGGAAATGCAACCCAGTATTCCATTGGATTGTAACTCTCTATTTTAATTTGTGTGCTGGCGGCAGATTGTTTTCCTCCTACGGTTTTTGCCAATTTTACAGGTCATTACTAGTTGACTAAAATTGTTGCAATTTGCCTCTGCCAGCTGATGTTTAATAATAACTGTCATTCCTGCCAAGACCGTGCATCAGTAATTCCTGACAGCACGTAGCACATAGCACATATGCGGATTGACTACGTTACACTCTTCTGACAAGCCATTTAATTAACTGATAAAAATCAAAGAATGAGTGGATGGACCTGGAGAGGAAGCTAATTTGTGTGTTTGTTGGGCCTTTGATACTATGTTGGCCTCCAGTAATCACCAAAGTTTTGTGCTGCACAGAGCTGGTTCCAAAGGTAACGCTGGGAAATGTGTTCACTCCACCCCTTGCACCGGTTCTGTAATGGCCAAGACCCGAAGCAGTGAGCACTGAAAGCCAAACCACAGGAAAAGTGAGATGTGCTGGGGCTTTCCTGACCATGGAACCGAGGGCAGTTGCTTTATTTGAAAACTGTTTTAACCTCCTTGAATGCAAACTTTAAACGTGGAACTGCCGAGATTTATGGTTCCTCACGGGCCCCTAAGTGCAGCATAGAGTGAAAAAGTTTGAGGGAAAACGTGTCCTTTTTTTCCCTTGGAGAAGAAGTATTGCATGGAGGTAGGTCAGAGAACCATATCTGGCTCATTGCTGACTCAATATATGACCTGGACAAGTTATATAAGCCCATTGTTCCTGCTTTCTCAAGTGTAAAATAGGTAAAATATTTCAGTGTACCTTAATTGGCTGTTTCCTACCTACCGGATAAAAGGAGATTACTGTATGTTTAAGCATCACTTTTTGCTTTTATATTTTGTTTTACCCTCAGCACAAGATTTTCTCATTCTTCCTCTTATGCTCAGCGAGTTTGTGTGCCTGACAGTTCTTTTTGTCTCCCATTCCTCTCCTCCTTTTTCTCCCTCTGCCTTTGTTCTCCTTATTCCCTATTTTATTCTGATTCCCTGTCCTTCTTCCTGCTGTTTCACCCTATTCATGACATAAATAATTTCTATTCAAGAGTCTCACTGAGTTTTCCATGCACTGAGGCACGTTTTTGCTGCTTGCTGTGTACACACTGCAGAGCATCAGTCCCTGTAGGCTGTGTGGGTTCTTATTCTCAAGTACTTTTGCCTCCTGCATGCAAATGCTTCAGGGTCTGCTGGACTAAAACTCACCCTGAGGAGCTCAGTTTTGCCATGATTCTGGGCTTAAGTCTCCCAAGGAACATTCCTTTACTAAAAAAAACCCCTATTGCTGAGTCACAGCCAGTGACTTGAAGGGGCCTGAGAAGCAAATCTGTGACCCAAATATTGATTGAACTGTCATTTTGTCATAGATAGTAAATACCCAGAGACACTGGAAGGAAAAGAGGAAGAAAGGGATACGCCAGACCAGAAAAGGGGTGAATAGGCTTGAGAGGCTGGGAGGCTGAATTTCCTTACATGAACCCTGTGCCAAGGGACAAAACTTTACAGCAATAGAGTCATTTGATCTGAATGCCTTTATTGTAACCATAGAAATTATTTTAATGGAGCTCTCTTGCATGACAGAGAAGATACTTCCTCAGTGTGGACAATGTGAAACAACACATAGACATCCCAGCACATCTGGCTATAGCACCACAGTGGTACATTTACCTATTCCATGATAAGGAAATTACAAAAATTTCAGGAAAATTAACAGGAAAATGCAAGCAGTCTTTTTTTAAAGAGTTAATTATTGTCTTTTTTTTTTAGCTGTCTAGTCTCTTTCATCTTATTTTTTGTTCTGTTAGCTGTTAAAACACTCATTTCTCCTCAGGCAGAGCTAGAACAGAGTGCTGGTTTTGAACATCACAAAACCTAATAAGGTTGGGATATGGGCTTACAGCAAGTCCTCACCACCACTGCCTTCACAAACCCCAGAGTTTTACTGCACTGTCCTGGATATGCATTATTTTATTGGGTTTTTTTGTTTGGTTGGTTGGTTGGTTTTGGTTTTTTTTTTCCTTTTGGAGTCTATATAAACTATAACTGATGCATCTATAAAAGGTATACCTGATGGCCTGATTGGGATTTTATGGATGTCAGAAGGAATATTAAGAAGGGTTTATCATAGAATGAAATTTGAAAATGGTAATATGTTTCTTTTCCATTGCATTTTCACCTAAAGAACACCACCTGAAGGAAGCATCCATTACATTCTGGCATGTTTTACCTGTCATGAGTCATGTGTCTACTGGAACTTTACTGGCAGGTTGTTGCTCACTTTAATTTTTTTGTCATTTATCTGTTGAATTCTGTATTCTGTGAGTTTTTGTCTCTTGCTAGTTACACATATCAGAGTTATTTCACCTCTACCCTCTCAGAAGACCCAGGTTCAGAAGGAAAGGGTTGATCAGTGAGTGCAGGTGGAAAGACTGTTCAAGATGCCTTCAGTCACAGCTGTGGAGGGTGAAGAGGAGAGGGATCACAGTGAGAGATCTAGAGGGACAAGGCAAGTGGTTTTGACTATATATTGAACTATACATATACTATATATATATACACATTATATATATAGTATGCATACTATATATACACTATATATAGCATTGTGTAGTTGTTTTGTTTTTAAAACACTGGCATATTTTGGCCTAATATGCCTAAGCAAGAATATTCTTGGGTAATTCTTCGTTATCATGAAACAAATCAAACTAATCTTCTTGGCTTTTGTTTCTAGCAGATTCCTTACATTTCTTTAGCTTTTCCATTGAGAAAATGAAAAACACATTTATAAATGACCTTTAGTTTTTGCCATCTAGTCAAGCATTCTTTGCACTGGCACAGTAATACCATTATCTTGACCTTTGTCTCCCTCGTACAGTTTCTCTTTGTGCCTGTCACTAGCACTGGCTCAGCTAGTAAGAAGGAGACAAAAAATGTATGAAAAGGAAAAACTACAATCTTATTCAAATTGTTAGGCACTGTAAGCCTCTGTTTGTTCCAGCTATGCTTGATTTCTTTCTGTTTATTTTTACCTTTTCAGCTGGTGTTTTCTATTTCTTTCCTAGATTTTTTTTTGCATTCTTCAGTCTGTCTTTTTAACCAGGTATATGTGTGTGGAGAAACAAAGTTTAGGATAAGTTTAACATGAGATTTTTCTGGTCTGAGTCATATTTGTGGTTTGCCTTGATGTAAAACCTTCCCCAGTAGCATGCTGTTGCACTTCCACGTGCAAAACAGTTGTACTTCTTTGAAGTTAAAATAAAAGGGCTTCACTGTTTTCTCTGACTTCAACATACTCAAGCAGCAAACATCTACACCTAAATCCTACATTTAACTTTCAATCTGACCTTGGATTAATCCCTTTACCTCACCATGCCTCTGTTTCTTTTCCTGCCCTGGATCAGCATGCAGGCAGTGCAGTGAGAGTTGGGAAGCTCAGTCTTAATTCTTTAATACAGCTGGAAAAAATCCCTCAAGACATAAGCTAACAGATTTCAAGCCATGCTTGTTGGCTACTCTCCAGTCTGAGTGAAGTGCAGAGCTACAGGGCGACTAATATGGCTTGAAAATATCACTTGCAAGCCTTTATCTCAATAGTGCTTTGACTGATGCATAACTTGCAGAAAGACATTCCATTTCCATCTGAAAACATCAAGGGATTTACAGTGTGCCAGTTCTTTCTGTAATTTTGTCCTTTGTTGTGTGATTTATTTCCAAGCACATTGCGCGCTGTTGTAACACATAAATTTAATAAGAAATGTAATCTACACTGTTTCCTTCCTTTCCTGATATGTAGGAAAGAACTATGGAGAATATACATTTAAGAGCAAGTGGCAGGGCTTCACTCTCTTTTCCAGTGAGGAGGACTGCTGAAACAGGGCTGCTGTGTGGTTTCCTGTTGTTTGTTTTTAGTCTAATCAAGCTGATTGGGATGAATGATAATGGTGATGTCTTTAGCACATACCAGAAATTTTCTTTGCCTGCGAGCTGGAAACCATTTGCAGTTTGCAGCCACAATAGTAGCTGACTTAAGATGGGATATTTGATCATTACCCTCATAATGGGAGTCACTGTTTTTTCGCATATGCGTCTGCTTACAAGCTTAGAAATTATCAGCGTGCTTCATCCATCGATCTGAAAAAGCTCTTTGTAAAAAGGGATCCCATCGAACAAATGATGAAATGGTTGAGCAGGCAGAGAGAAAAACTAGCTCAAGGTGAGGAGCAGCCTGCCAGCAGAGGTGGCAGAGAACTCGAGTCCTTCCGTGGTTCGAGCCCCAGGGACTCTGTGACTCCCTTTGAGCCGATTTTCTGCTCCCAGACTCAGTAGAAATTCAGAATTGTGGTGATCCCATGACTGTTCCCCGAATAATCCATGGCCAGACTTGCATGACATCTATTTCTGTTCTGATCCTTTAAGTTCATTAGGGTTTGATAGTTCAAAACCTATAGTTAATTTTATCTGCTGTCACGATTGTCTTCAGTCTTCAGTACCAAAACACAAAATACAAAGCATTAATCATATAAAACCATGTGAGCAACCCTTGCATAGAGATGCTTTTGAAGTATGGGTTTTGTGGAAAAGAAAAAGCATCACAAATTTGGACAGGGTTCTGTCTGTCCACAAAGCTAAGTGATGATGCATTCCACATGAAAACAAAAGAAAGTGCTAATTACATGGTATATCATACAGTATCCAAGATTGGTGCATAATTTTATAATTTCCCACTACCTTTTTGTTATCTTCCCATTCATTGACTTAATTGATACACTACCTAGCCTCTTTTGTGCCAAATACATTTGTTTTCTTCCTCCTAGGTCACAGTTTTACAATTATCACCATAGCAACATTCCAGCTATAATAAGAAGATACATCTTCTGAATGGCTGGTGATACAACATTAACTGTTAGAACATAACATTTTTCATGTTGGAAACATCTGGAGTTCACAACCAGCAAAGATCTGTAAAAATGTCTGTAGCTCTTTAATAATCACCCAAGGCTGCACTTGCAACTTAATTAGGATGCATTACAAACACTCTTCAGTTTCCAAGCAGGGAATGTGATAAAAATAAGCTTTATTCCAACACACACTTAAACACACACAAAATAATATATAAAGTTCAGTTTACGAGTCATGTGACTTAAAAAAAGGGAATTTGAATTGGCTTTCATGTTGAGACCTCTATTTTAGAGAGTTGGCCCAGACTCCTTTCCTCTGCTGTTCCCAGCCTATTACCTACAGCACTAATATTGCTATTTACTGGCTGATTATATCCTCTGGCAAGATTCGGACTGTGTCTACTTCCCTGCTGCAAACTAATCAGTTTTCAAAATTAGTTATTGATCTCGGGCTCATTGTGGAGGACAAATGTAGTGGCTGGTTCATTGAGTATCAGCAGTGCCACTCTTTGTGTGAGCTGCACAGAGTGAAAACAAACAACATATTCAGGCCCAGGTACATATATAATCATCTAATATAAGGAGATACAAGACAAGTATGAATGCACTGGCAAAGGAAATAGCTTTTTTGGGGGGAAAATGGCATAAAAAATGAAGAAATCCATGACTATTCTCTGTTAAAGTACACATGAAGTTCTTATTATCTACTGTGGAGCATTTATCTAAGAGAGAGCACGTGTATCAGCACCATTACTGGAAAACATTTCTCTGAAGTGTTTTGGGGTGCAGGATTTGTTTTGGGGGTTTTTTTGTTTCTAGTTGTTTGGGTTTTATAGGTAGGAAATCAGCTTTGCTTTTGTGTTTGTTTGTTTGTTTTAAAGATTTATCATTCTTGAGGTTTTAAATTGCAAACGTATTAGACGAAGTCTGAAAGATTTTTTCAAATAATAAGTACTTGAAGGTGGAATTAATGTTTTAGTGACCAAAAGTGTCCTGCCATTACTTATTGCACAGCACTGTCGAGCTGCATAAAATCTTTTCAGTGATTGTATTGTCACCCTTTTTGTTGTAACAGGAACCTATAAGATGCAAGAAATTTGAATTGAGGAAGTTTCCCTGTAAAACATTGAGAGAAAAATATAATCACAAACACAACATCTCCTGGGGGTGAAAGGCCCATGCCCAAGTTGTTTCTCTACTTGAATGGAAGTGCATCACTCTAGGTTTGATGGTTTTAAATTTTGACCCCAGCTGAGTCCATAAAAACTCTGAAACCTAATTCTTTTTGTGAGAAAAGAGGTTCACATATAGGTTCAGATACAAGAATGTATTCTCTAGTCCCCTTAGGAAAACTCCTAGTCCATAGAACCATATTGAAAATGTCCAAAATTATTTTTAATAATAATCTACTCCCATCCCACTACAGTAATTTAATTATTTATGAAAAAACCCTCAATGCTTTTCTTTCTTTCCTAAACATTATTCTCAGTCTTTGTACTGAAAAAAACCCCAATCTTCTAAACATTTCACTGCCAAGTGTGTGTATATTAATATATATATGAAAATTAATTTAAGATGTTCAGTAAGTCTTTTATTTTATTATGAGTTCCTTGAATTTTATTTCAGCATTTTAACAGTTTCCAAAAAATGAAAATGTCAAAAGCCTTATTTGCGTGAAGTTTCCATTAAAAACTGTAATTTTCCAAAATTCACTCAAAACTTGGCCCAAATTTCCCAAAAAGATTTATGAACCTGGACTCTACTTCTGATTTATGAGAAAACCACAAATCAAGTCCTTGGCTTTGCTTGAGTTTTGAGATTTTCATGGTGTGGTTTATTTTTGATGTACAGAAAAGCTGGAATCCCAAGGAATAGTTGGTGGTCTGTGATTATGTTCTCCCTATCAATGATACAAGTGCACACACAAAGATATCCAAACCACAGATTTTTGGTTTGTATTGATGCAAATTAGAAATTACAACGAGTTTTATTGCAAGGGTTCATTCGAAGTTGAAAGTTTGACCCTGCATTCCTGGATGCTTAAAATTTCCATAAAACCCAACAAGAGCTAGAGTATGCAGAGAGTACAAATCCCAAGTATAATGGGAATTGAATCTTAGAAATGAAATAATGAGGCAGTAGAATCTCATACACCTGTGTATTTCACAATTGGTTTCTGTTACACTGTGATGATTTGAGACATGCTGCTTGTTTTCCCCAGTTCTTGAATGAAGTCAGTGTGTTAGGACAACCTTCTACCTCTTTACACTTTCTTTACCTCTTCCACTTTAGATGTAGCACATGAATCCATATATATTTCACTACAAAATCTGAGTTCAAACCTTCCATGTTAGCCTATACTTGAACCAAACACTCCTTAGTCACCTACATTCCTACATTAATATACCTAAAATGTCTCAGATTTAAATCTGGATTTTGCTTTGGTCTTCTTTTGCAGAAGCTGATATATCCTCGATTTATTTTCACCTGTTATGCTGCTACAGAGAGTAGAAACTACATATGCCAGAATGTCACTTCATATTTCTGTAAATATAGTCCTCTTCTTTTCTCAGACCATTAGAGGTGTAGAATTGTTCTGTCCCATAAAATGATAGTTGAAGTAAGGTGGCATATCTATTAATTTTGATAGAATTTTGCTCTAATAGTAAGGAGTTTTTGCCATTCTTTTATTTAAAAAAAATCTGTAAAAAGAAAGGCAGAACAGAACTTTTTCTTTTACTTTAATTATTATTTATTAGACTGCTAATACCATAAATGACCTTTGTAAATGATTTTTTTTAGATCTGCTCCATTTCTAAAATCCACAAATCAAAAAATATTGTATCTACAAATCAAAAAATATTTTAAGGGATACTGATGAATTAAATGTGTATTAAATTTAATTTGAAGATGGGCATCAAATTCTGAAAAAACCCAACATTTATTTGTTTCAGCCAAGCAGTCACTGGACAAAGAACTTTGTGTACGATTGATCTATAAATACAAGTAAATCAATAAAATATTTTAGACCTCCATTTCTTAGTCTATCTAGGTCATTGAAGTGCTCTATCCTCAAGGGAATTAATGAAATTACAAACTATATTACTTTTTTATTTGAGCATGCTCTGTCTGCCTGCAATTTCTCTGCTTTCAGATCTGGAGTGAATGGTTCCACTAGAGGTAACACAACCATATTTTGCCCTAGATTTTTGTTAGACTAAAACCAAACAGAAAAGCAATATGCTTAAAAACGTTTTGGGGCACTCAAAGATAGGACTGAGCAACTAAAAAAAAATATTAAAATGAAAATGTAAAGGTCTGTACACAAAATACATTTTTCAAAGAAACAGTACCTCATATGGTATTTAAACTAGGTTTTAATGAGTTTTAATTAAGAGAAAGACTGCAAAATTCAAGTTCTGAAAGCCTCAGAAGTCAAGAAGTAGTATGTGCATACTAGATGTC